>NC_045972.1:6608625-7208625 GCF_010909765.2 Amblyraja radiata | reverse complement strand
CGGGAGAAGGGCTCAAGAGAAGCAGCAAGAAAGAACTCAACGTCTCAGAGATCAACGAGAGAGACAGCGGGAGAGAAGGGCTCAAGAGACGCAGCAGGAAGAAGTCAATCTCAGAAATCAACGAGAGAGAGAGCAGGAGAGAAGGGCTCAAGAGACGCAGCAAGAAACAACTCAACATCTCAGAGATCAACGAGACAGCGGGAGAGAAGGGCACAAGAGACACAGCAATATACAACTCAACGTCTTGAGGAACATCGAGAAAGAATACAAAGGAGAAGGGATGAAGAGATGGGAGATGAAAGAACTGAAAGGCTGGATGAACAGCGAGACAGAGATATAAGACAACGAAATGCACGACTCACAAGGAGAAATCTTTCTGCTGATGTTGGTGAAATGACCAGTGTTTACCCTCAGTGTCGAGCGTACCACTTCTCAAGAGAAACGACCAACTTTTGCTGCATGAAGGGTAAGGTCATCATTGCTCCTCTGAAGACACTCCCTAATGCACTCATTAATTTGTATACAGGTGACACACCACAAGCACATGAGTTCAGAAAGGATATTAGACAATACAATTGCCTCTTTCAACTGACGTCATTCGGTGCCAAGGAAGTGGTGGCACATGGATGGAATCCTTCAGTGATCATTCAAAGCCAGATTCATCATTTCATTAGTTCATTGATGCCTGACCTAGACCAACAAAGTAAATTCTTGCAAATCTATTTCATGGACCCCCAAGATAGCATTGAGTTTGAATGACTATACTGCAAGATGCTGGTATTCAAAGGGACATTGTTGAAATGCTTGAAAACAGGATAAGACTAAACAACCCTTACATTGATTCACGTGATGGCAATGGAGAGAATTAGAGATTTACCACAGGCATCAATCGTTATTGATCCAAATTATCGGCCTCCTTTGGAACATAAATGGAGGTTTAACAAGCAAACTGCCAATGAATTTGCCATCCTAATACCAAACAATAATGAGCCTGCGGCAACATCACGCCATATTTTCATGAGAATAAGAGGAAGAGGAGCAGAAGGAGATTTCAGAGATTCATAGGTCATATGACAGTTTTCAATACATCCTTTTCTTTCCACTTGGAGATGATGGATGGCATCAACAACTCCAAATGAGTAACAGCAGGAAATTGACACTAATGGGATATTATGCCTATTGCAACAAGGGAACAGAATGTACAATAAACTGTAGGCTATTGAGTGGTATGGGGGAACAAAGGGGCCTAGGGTGAAATGTACACAGATCTTTAAATATATCATGAGAGGGTTTAAAGGCATATAGAAAGGTTTCCTTGATTAGCTGAGGCACGGGTTATAAGAATAAGAAGGTTATGCTGGAGCCCCACAGCATTAGTTATCAACAGCACAAGCACCACGGAGAGATCTTAGTTTAGTTTAGTTTAGAGATACAGCACGGAAACAGCCCCCAGAGTCTGCACCAACCAGCGATCCCTGCACATTAACACTATCCTACACACACTAGAGACAATTTACATTTATAATCAAAGCCAATTAACCTTCAAATCTGCACGTCTTTGGAGCATGGGAGGAAACCGAAGAACTCGGAGAAAACCCATGCGGTCACAGGGAGAACGTACAAACTCCATACAGACAGCACCCGTACTCGGGTTGAACCGGGGTTTCTGGCGCTGCAAGCGCTGTAAGGCAGCAACTCTACCGCTGCGCCACCGTGCCACCCTTCACTGTTCAGCACATCGCACATAAGACTTGATTGCACTGGATGGGGAGGAGATTGAGAGGGATTGCTAAAACAAGAAAATCGTAGTTCTGATTGTAGATCTGATATATAAAATGATGAGTGGTATAGATGGGGTAGACAATCAGAACCTTTTTTCCCACTGGGTGGAAATGTTAAAGACCAGAGGGCATTGTTTTCAAGTGAGAGGGGGAAAGTTTAAAGAAGAAGTGTGGGGGCACGTTTTTTACACAGAGAAGGATGGGTGCCTGCAAGGTGCTGTCAGAAGTGGTGGTGGAGGTAGATGCAATAGTAGCATTTAAGAAGCTTTTGGATAGGCACATGGATGTGGAGGAAAGGAGGGGGATATGGATCACATGCATGTAGAGGAGATTAGTTTAACTTGGCATCTTGTTTGACATGGATATTGTGGCCAGAAGGGCCTGTTCCTGGGTTGTACTTCTATGTTCTAGGATGAAACATTGAGAATTGAAAATCTAAAAACTACTTACAATTGTGAATTGAAATAAAAACAGAAGATGGTGGAAAAACTCATCAGGTCAGTCAGTGTCTGTGGAAGTGAAAATGAGTTAATATTTCAGGTCCAAGATTCTAGCTGACTTTCTGAGCATTTCCAACATTTTCTCTTATTATTTTAGATGTAGGTTCAGATTCAGATGAGTTTGTTGTCATGTACACCAGGGTACAATTAAGTTCCTAGTTCCCAAAGGGAAAACAGTAAGTACAACAATACAGACAATGACAAAGATACGTTAGAATTGTGAAGGAAGGAACTGCAGATGCTGGTTTACACTGAAGATAGACACAAAATGCTGGAGTAACTCAGCGTGACAGGCAGCATCTCTGGACAGAACTCTGAAGAAGGGTCTCGACTCGCAACATCACTCATTCCTTCTATGTTAGAATTGTGCTCTTTAGAAAAGATGAGGCTGGGAGAGACCTGATTGAGATGTATAATATTATGAGGGACTTAGATAATGTAAATATGAATTACAAGAGCATCAAAAACCTGGAGGCATAGTTTTAAAATAATCAGTGTGAATAGAAGGGAATTTTTCACCCAGAGGGGCCTGAAAGAATGATTGAGGTAGAAACTCATGTCACATATAAAACGTTCTTGGATTCATACTTAAAGAGCTGTGACCTGCAGGGCTTTGAACCAAGTGGTACAGGGTGAGACTAGGCTGGGTAGCACAGACAATAGGATGCATGTTCTCATGATTCAGTACCGGGAAGTGACTGACTACAGAGATAAATCTCAATCTCAGTCCCAGCAAAACAGAATAAATAGGCACAGTGTGGGCACAAAAGTGATAAATTGTCACATTACACACATCATCGTATTCCTGAATTAGAAGGTCGGAAGTGATATTATAAGTCATCCTATTTTCATTGATGAAAGACAAAATCTACTCATGACACATTGCACAAACGCTGTGATGGAATGATGCAATGTTGCTTCTGTATATGAGAGGCTAAGGTGGAGGTAGGAAAGTCAGGGTTAGCAGGATATAGTGATTAGATGAGTCAGACTTGCGGTTTAAAAGCCTAAAAAGAGGATGATAGAAAGACATCTCCATAGTTTTAATTTACATCTTAAAACATGCCTCAAAGTACTTTAGCACTTCCCCTCCCATTCCGAATCCGACCTTTCTGTCCTGGGCCTCCTCCATGGCCAGAGTGAGTCCCACCGTAAATTGGAGGAGCAGCACCTCATATTTCGCTTGGGTAGTTTACACCCCAGCGGTATGAACATTAACCTCCAATTTCAGGTAGTCCTTGCATTCTCCCTGCTTCCCCTCCCCTTCTCAGCTCTCCCACAGTCTACTGTCTCCACCTCTTCCTTTCTTCTTCCCGCCCACCCCCCACTCCCACATCAGTCTGAAGAAGGGTCTCGACCCAAAATGTCACCTATTCCTTCGCTCTTTAGATGCTGCCTCACCCGCTGAGATTCTCCAGCATTTTTGTCTACCGTCGAATTTTCCAGCATCTGCAGTTCTTTCTTAAACATCACTACAATAGGCACTTTCTTTGGAATGTCCTGGCTCATGTGATGGAGGAACTGCAGATGCTGGTTTACACTGAAGATAGACACAAAATGCTGGAGTAACTCAGCGTGACAGGCAGCATCTCTGGACAGAACTCTGAAGAAGGGTCTCGACCCGCATGTTCTTCAATGCAAAGTCAGCTGAGGAACTGGTGAAACGAAGTGCTGAAAGGGTGCTGTGCTAATACGGCAATGTTCAGACATAACATGAAATTCTGGGCCTAATTGCTCATTTTCGTAACTTGATTTTGCTGGAGATACTTAAATAGATACCAGTTTTAACAGGTTTATCACACTGCGGCTAATTGAAAGAAGTTTCATTGACCATTAAATAGAAGGAAAGAAAGACTTGATATCTTTGACTGTCCCATGGTGATTCAAATCACTTTCACTGTGTGATATGGTATCCACATGCCCACTTCTACTGATGGGGTCAAGGAAAGAGTGTTCACTTCGCGGACCTGTTCCCACCACTCTTTCCACCATCACGCATAAGAAGCGCAAGACGCGATTGTATGCAGATGCCGAGACGCGTGTTCAGCTCTGGCTGAACAACTTCTAATCTTGTGAAGTGGACACGATAAGAAGACTGCTGTTTCATACCCAGTGGCATATTTCAGAAACAAAAGGAAATGGTACATTGTTCCTGATATGGAGGAGGGATCCTGTATCCCTCTCCCTTTCTCCCTCTCCCTCTCTTTTTTTCTCTCTCTCTCCATCAAGCAGTAGGACACTCAGTCCACCTGGTCCTACCTGATCTCCCGGTTGCCAAACACTTGAATTCCCTTTTCCATTCCCACACTGACCTCTCTGTCCGAGGCCTCCTCCATTGTCAGAGTGAGGCTAAACGCAAATTGGAGGAACAGCATCTCATATTTCGCTTGGGCAGCTTACAGCCCAGTGATATGATTTTTTAGTTCTCTAACTTCAAGTAACCCCGGCATTCCCCCTCTCTCTATCCCTCCCCCACCCAAGTCGCACCAGTTTCTCATTTTCACCCAACAAACAGCTAACAATGACCAGTTTCCTTTCATTCATAGTTCTATATCTCTCTACATCATCGTCTATATCTCTCATTTCCCTTTTCCCTGACTAGTCTGAAGAAGGGTCTCGACCCGAAATGACACCCATTCCTTCTCTCCAGAGATGCTGCCTGTCCCGCTGAGTTACGCCAACTTTTTCTGTCTATAAGCAGTAGGATATCTTCCTCTGTTTAGACTCATGTTATATTCTACCTGTGCACCAAAGAGCATTCCCAGTAAGTTGTCCAAGACTGTGCAATCATCCTCTATAGGTGACTCACACAAGATGTCCACAGGTTAGTCCTCATTCTTCACTGGTGCAATGCTCAGCAAATTCACAGACTGTTGTGGCAGACCGGTTGTGGTTTTATAATTGCCACAAGAACAAGGATGCCGTGAAGAACCTTTATAAAGCACTATTTCTGCCACCAGTGGAGTGTTTTGTCCAGTTCTGGGACCATTAGGAAGAGATTGCAGAAATAGGCTGTGGGCTGAGCATCAAAAATGTGTCTAGAAATCAATTTTCGTGACCCTTGTCTCGGAACTACATGAAATTTTGCACAGATTTAGATAAAATATAATTGAAAAGGAAGTCATAACTAGTCAGTTCCAAAAGTTGCACATTAATTAATTAAACTAATTAGAAAATGAGATAGAAAAAGTAAGCGCCATCTAATGTCCAATGCCCATATTACACCATGGGAAGCCTATTTCCGTGTTGCAGTCTCTTTAATCCATATATTATTATACCATATATATATATATATATGACGTGACTATGACTGTAATCACATATATTGATGTATAATTATGTTATATAAATATAATAAATACAATAATATAATTAATATAATTGTGAGATTTTTTTTGAATGAGTGCCGCAGAGGTCTTCCTGAACCAGCCTCATTAATGGGTGAGGGCAGTTCCTGTGGGTTCCCTGTTTACTGAACCCCACTGACTGCCAGTGTGCAAAGTGGGGGTCATGGCCATAGTGGGACTGGGGCAGTGCCAGGCTGGGGGAAGGCTAAGGCAGGAAAATGCCTAACCCTAACTCGCCCCCCTTCCAGAGCTGCCCACAGCTTGGGCTTGTGCCGCTTTGGGACTGGCTATGGTCTCAGTACTTGAGGACCGGCTGCGGGCTCCGTACTTGAGGCCCAGCAGCGCGTCCACCTCGGCCAGCATGCCCTTCTGGTGGTGATGATGGTGGGGAACAGCACTGCCCTGCACGCCACCCGGGCCGCCTTCAGCACCCCCATAGCGCCGGCTTCCTCATACCGCCCGCTCGCTTGCTGCAACACCGGCAGCCTGACAGCCCGACCGACTCCTCGCCGCACCCACCGGAGGCCCGGCCCAATGCTTACCACCCGCTGGAGGCCCAGCCCGACGCTCACCAACCCAGCGGCCTAACGCTCACCAACCCGGCGGCCCGACTCTCACCACCCACCTGCGGCCCGACAGCCCGACAGCCCGACCGATCCTCCACAGCATTCATCGGCATACCGACAAGCTCGACCGACTGATTTACTGACCGGCCGACTGACTGACACTGACCCTAACCCTAGCTGTACATTTGTTATTTATCATTTTTATTTAACAGTTCACATTATAACTTTATAAAGATAAATCAATTGAAAAACAAAATGAACAGCAAGGTGAGCATTACCATTATTCCCTGGAAACCTTGTTATTGCTATTGATGTACAGAGGAGGCAGCCATGATTCCAGGGTCCTCGCTGCCTAGTGACCATAAAACAAAGCGCCTTATACTTAAATTCTGGAAAAAGATAACAATCCCCACAGTGAAGATGTGGATCACAGAAATGACCGAGACACTACATCTAGAAAAAATAAGGCTTGTCTTGATTGACAAACCAGATCAATTTTAAAAAGTATGGTCTCCTTTTATTGAATTTCTTCAACAACATAATGGTTGAACATAAACTCAAAACCTATGGTAGGGTCTGGTGAGCGGGCGTAGTGAAGGGTAGTGGGATATATCTCCGCTTCTTTCACTCCTTCGTTAGTTCTGGGGCTTTCCTTTTTTCTTTTTCGTGTTTTTCTTGAAATTTTTTCTTTTCTTTTTCTTTTCTTCTTTCTCTCCCTTTTTTCCTTTTTCTTTTTTTCCGATCTAGTTATTAGTTCATAAAATGTTAAAACTGAAGCAGTACGAAAATTGTATAACTGTTATGTCGATTATTTTCTCTTTGTTCAATTGCTTCTAATAAAAATAAATAATAATAAAAAAATTAAAAAACAAAGCAATTGGTCAATTTGCGCCCGACCTCAATGTCAAACAGCATTGATTGGGCAATTACTACTCAGAAAATTTGAAGTTTTTCTCATATTTCTTAAAAATGTGCAGGTTTTGGTCTTGACGAGTTTCAGGTATGATTTATGTAATATTTTTACACAATATGTTAAAAGTTTAGGTAGTTCTGTGAATTGAGTCACGAACCTGAACGAAAAAGCTCATCGGCCCACAGCCTAAAAAGATTTCCCAAAATGAACCCAGGGATGACTGGGTGAAGTTGTTCTCTTTGGGGTAGATGAGGTAGTTGGGAGATCTGATAGAGATATTGATAATCATAAAACTTGAACATTGTGAACAGAGACACAGTGAACACGAGAGAATTATCTCACTGATTGATCGGTCAAAATCTAGCGCAGTCAGAAGGGAGTTTATTGGTAAATGAACCAAAAGAACCAGCTAATATGAGGAAGGATATTTTTGGAAAGTGAAAGGTTGAGATATGACAGGCACCCCTGGTCACAGCAGTGGAGGCATATTCAATTGTGGTTTTCAAGCATAAAAGTTATCTTTCTGTAAGGAATGAAGTTGTAGGGCTGTGGGACAAGGCAGGGCGAAGGTATCACTTACAATGAGATGTTACGGACTCAACAGGTCCAACGTTACCTTCTTGCTGTGTCTATCCTGTAATTCTGTGCTGGTAGAGCTCACCCAGAAAGTCTCAAATGTATTTTCTGTGTTTTCATAAGGCATCTCAGCCCTCAAACAACAACAGTGAAAGCTGAGCTTGCCTTTAATTGGTAGTTATAGTCATAGAGTCATACAGCACAGAAACAAACTCTTCGGCCCAACAAAAATGCCGACCAAAATGCCCCATCTACGTTAATTTTAACGTGGTACACTCCAGGTACACTCCAAGGTATTTGTACTCCCTGGTAAACTGCACATCCACACCATCGATGAAGACAGGGGACAGGGTTGTTCCTCTCCTCCTAAAGTCCACCACTAACTCCTTAGTCTTGTCGGGTCCCTCACGATCCCTCTGCTCTACAATACTCATCAGGGCCTTGCCATATACTGTGAAAGTCCTGCCCTGATTTGACTTCCCAAAATGCAACACCTAGCACTTATCTGCATTAAACTCCATTAACCATTCCTCAACCCTCATTGGCCAGCTGATTAAGATCCCACTGTAATTTTTGATAACCATCTTCATTATCAATGATACCACCCACTTTAGTGAAATCTGCAAACTTACTAAACATGTCTTGTACATTCTCACCTAGATCATTGATATGAACTACAAACAGCAATGGGCCCAGCACTGGTCCATGAGGCACATCACTAGTCCCAGGCCTCCAGTCTGATAAACAAACCTCCACCATCACCCTCTGCTTTCTTTCATGAAGCCAATTCTCTATCCAGTTGGCTAGCTCTTCCTGGATCCCATGCAATCTAACCTTCCAGAGCAGCCTATCATGCAGATGCTTATCACCTAGCTTTCTGAAGTCCATCCAGCCAATGTTTATAGATTTGCCCTCGTCAACCATGATCTAACATGTACAATGTTTTTGATTACTTCAAAAACTCAATCAAATTTGTCAGCCATGATCTAACATGTACAAGCCATGCTGACTATCCCTAATCAGCCCTTATCTATCCAAATATCTCACAAATCAGAATCCTCTCCATTAACTTGCCCACAACAGATGTTAGGCTCATTGGTCTATACTTCCCAGGCTTTTCATTGCAGCCTTTCTTAAAGAGAAGCACAATATTGGCTACCCTCCAGTCTTCTGGCACCTCACCCATGCCTACTGAGGCCAGGGTTCCAGCAATTTCTACTCCACATGGTGTCCTCGGGCATATCTGATCAGGTCCAGGAGATTTATCTACCTTAATATGCCTTAGGACTCAAGAATCTCCCTGATCATAATATGGATTTTTTCTCGACTTCTCCATTGACTGTCTCGAATTCCCCAGTCTTCACAGCCACAGTGGCACAGCGGTAGTGTTGCTGCCTTACAGCGCTTGCAGTGCACAGACGGTTATCTCTGTACGGAGTTTGTACGTTCTCCCCGTGACCGCGTGGGTTTTCTCCAAGATCTCTGTTTCCTCCCACACTCCAAAGACGTACAGGTATGTAGGTTAATTGGCTTGGTGTATGTGTAAATTGTCCCGAGTATGTGTAGGATAGTGTTAATGTGAGTGGATTGCTGGTCGATGCGGACTCAGTGGGCCGAAGGGCCTGTTTCCATGCTGTATCTCTAAATTAAACTAAACTAAATTTCATGTCTTTCTCCATGGTAAAAACAGGAGAAATACTCATTGAGGATCTTGCCTATTTCCTATGGCAGCACATGGAGATGACCACTTTGGTCTCCAAGGGCCCCCATTCCTTCTCCCGTTACCCTCTTTCTCTTAATGTATCTCTTTGGATTTTTAAAAATATTATCTACCAGAGCTGTATTTTGCTTTCTTTTTGCCCACCTACTTTATTTCTCCTTGCTCCTGAGTTACCAAAACTTCTCCAGAGGGAGCTGTAAAGTAGAGGGCAAAGCTTGATTTACTCTAAGGAAATCGGGAAGGGCTAGTGACTGAAGTGCCTGTGGGCGAGCCTTTAGGAACCAGCGACCATGGTTCTATTAGATTTCAAATAGTTATGTATAAAGACAGAGCTGGCCCACAAGTTACAATTCTGAACTGCAGCAAAGCTAACTTTGATGGTATTTAGACAGGAACTTGCTCGTTGATTGGTGTGGGTTGTTCACGGGCAGGAACGTCCGTAGTGTGGGATGCTTTCAAAAGTGTGATGACAAGAGTTCAAGGCATGTATATTCTTGTTAGAGTGAAGAGCAAGGCAGGTGGGCGTAAGGAAGCCTGGATGATGAGAGAAATCTGGTCAGCAAATAGAAGGATGCATGGGACAGGTATAGACAGCTGAGATCAAGGAAATAAAGATTGGATATAACACATGAGATTAAGGTAGAAACTGAAATATCACAAACAAAATAACAATAATCATCGCTGTGCAATTCTTAGAAATTTGAGAACATAAGAAATAGAAGCGGCAGTAGGCCATTCAGCCCATCATACAATACAATCATGGCCTATATTTTACCTCTGGGCCATTTGCATGCAGTATCCTTTCATTTCCTTGATACACAAAAATCTATTGCCCGTTTCACGACATATGACACTAAACCCTCTTGACTCTTGATCTCTGTCGTGAACATATAGAGAAACTGAATGTTCACTGGCTTCCTATTCAGAGAATTCCAATGATTCATTACTCTCTGGGTGAAGATATTTCTTCTCATCTGTGCCTTGAACATCCAGCCACTTACTTTAAGACATGACCCCCAACTCTAGTCACAGCAGAATCACTGTTGACTCCCACTCTGACTCAGTGGTCTGTGGCTTCATGCACTTAACTATTGGCTCCATTTTATTCTCTCCATTAGTGTAGACTGAGCATTTTTCATAGGCCTGCTATTAGCAACACATAACACAAAGTACATCAGTCGTTAACCGCTACCGATCCCCCCTCCCCCATTTACAATATTTTCCGGAAAACTCATCTCCGTGGCAAACCTGACCTCATCACATTAAATATTCCATTTTGATGCATCCACCCCCCCCCCCCCCCCACACACACACACACACACACACCCCCCCCCCCCCACCCCTCCTCCCTCCCCACTCTGACGTCCCTGCAATTTAAAGTGATATTTTTTCAGTTTTCTTTCCTAGTTCTGTTGGATGGTTTCCAACTTGAAATGCTAAATTAATTTAAGGACAGAAATCGTTTTTAAAACATGGCGGGGGGACACACAATGTGGCCTGACATCTAGGACAGGGGTCGGCAACCTACGGCCCACGGGCCGAATCGGGCCCATAACCCTGAAATCATCCGGCCCACAGGCATATATATTTTTTTCAATTAGTTTTTGCGACCTGGGAGCTGCAGCCAGTCCCGGGGCACACAGGCGACCTGGGTGCTACAGCCAGACCTGGGGCAGGCGAGCTAATCTGGGAACTGCAGCCATACCCAGGCTGCTAGATTCTCGGAGCTGGTGGCCTCCAACTGGAATGGACCTTGAGGGCTCCAATGGCAGAGCCTGTGGACTGACCATCACGGAACGGGCTGACTTCAGAGGCGGTGGTGGCGTTGCGGCTGCAACCCGACTTCGGAGGCTTCGGTTTTGCCGCCACATGTTTCACAAAACATGGGGGAGATTGTACCCCACCTCTCAAAACATGGAGGGAACGCCCCCCCCCCCCCCCCCCGCGCTTTTCCGCCCATGGCAAACACTACCTGGCCCATTCTTGCATTTCTTGCATTTTCGGTTTCTAGTTTGGATTTCCAGCATCTATAATTTTTAAGTGAAGGGAACTTTCAGTGGGATCCATGATATCACCAAAGATAGTGG
Organism: Amblyraja radiata; assembly: GCF_010909765.2. Taxonomy (NCBI): domain Eukaryota; kingdom Metazoa; phylum Chordata; class Chondrichthyes; order Rajiformes; family Rajidae; genus Amblyraja; species Amblyraja radiata. The sequence continues at coordinate 7,197,135 of NC_045972.1, read as the reverse complement.
TCAAGACTAACAGTTGAAAAAGGACTAATAATGAAGATATTAAAGGGATCATGATCCTGTACAATGAACAGCAAGTGCAATGTAAAAGGTCGCTGTTAATTGATTTTAAAACTGATTAAAAATGTTAAGATATTTAAATCCTTTCTTCCATTTTAATGCAGTTTACTTTGCCAGAATAAATGTTGACTTGCATTGGTAATGACCAAAGTATTAGCATTGATTTCCACAGAATACAGATTTTATTATTTAATTGTATTAAGATATCCATTAGCATTGAGCAGTTCTCTGTGTGATGGATCAATGACATGACAGCTTTAAGCCGGAATTGTCTCAGCAGTCCAATATTATCTACTAACAAAAAGTTGTTTCCATTTTGCATTTCCTTCATGAGGGCATGATCCGAACCAACAAACAATCTCAGATAAGACTGGGGTCAAGCAAGGCAGCATCATTGCCCTGATACATTGTCAATGTTTCCCTCAGCAAGATTGGACTTTACCTCCAACCTGCTATCTCCTGGAGTGAGCTAGTCTGTAGAATTAATGGGTAACAGGTCCACAGATTGATAATTCCAGAGGCAATACCATCCCAACTTTGGTAGCTGAGCTATGGTGACAGACTATTTGCATGCGTTCAGATAGTAATCATTGTTAATTTGTTCATGGAAACAAAAGAGAAGGTCTAAAACAAAATTAAATAAAAATTTTCCTAATATCTCTCCTATCTGTGATAAATGTCAATACCACGTGGCTAATTTAACCCATACTTTTGTAAATTGTATAAAAATTAAAAATTACTGGATGGATATTTTAAAAATAATCTCTGTAGTCGTTAATATCCAACTGGATCCCGACCCTAAATTAATAATATTGGGCATATCAGAACAATACTGAAAACTCACAATAAACCAAAGAAATGTCCTTGATTACAGTATAATAATTGGGAAAAAAATGATATTAAATTTTTGGAAAAACCCAACAACCCCCACAATCAAATGTGGATTAAAGAGATGTCGGAGAACTTACATTTGGAAAAAATTAGATTTGGCTTAATTGACAAACCAGAATTATTTATTAGAATATGGTCTCCATTTATAGATTATTTGAAGGGGTAGATCGGACCTGCACTGAGGCCGGACTGAAGCCTGAACCCAGGACTAGATGAATAGTTATGTTCTCTGACCTACGGATCTATCTCCCAAGTTGTATTATTGATAGTTTATCCTATTTTTCTAATTTCTTTCTTTCTTTCTTTCTTTCTTTCTTTCTTTCTTTCTTTCTTTCTTTCTTTCTTTCTTTCTTTCTTTCTTTCTTTCTTTCTTTCTTTCTATATTTTTCCTATCTATAAATATAAATAAATAATTAGAGGCAATGTTAATATGTAACCGATAAAGGAGGATTCCAGCTACTTTGGTAACTGGGTCCCTGGAAACCTGGATATTTAATATGTGACTGTTAAACAAAGCCTGTATTGGTTTGGACTATGATATGCAAATTCCTCTAATAAAAATTTATTAAAAAAAAAAAAAGAAACAAAAGAGAAGGTATGTTAAGGGCCTGACCCACTTACGCGACCTTTACAGGCCATTGCCGGCACCTGTGATAGGTCACTGAAATTTTCAACATGTTGAAAATTCAGCGGTGACCAGAAAGACGCTACAACGCTTTGGAGACCTCTCACGACCATACAGGCGACCCCTGGCGACATGTCACAGGTGACCTCTCATGACCATAGGAGACCTCTCATGACCAAACAGCCTGTATGGTCGTGAGATGTCTCCTATGGTCGTGAGAGGTCTCCAAAGAGTCATAGCGTCTTTCTGCTCGCCGCTGAATTTTCACCATCTCACGATCTATCACGGGTGCCGGCAGTCGCCTGTAAAGGTTGCGTAAATTGGACAGGCCCTTTACTCCAATATTCACGTCAAACATCTTCTACCGATTTGACTACTATGCAATAACTGCTTCCGCGTCATAAGGTCATAAGGAATAGGATTAGAATTAGGCCATTCGGCCCATCAAGTTTATTCCACCATTCAAATATGGCTGATCTATCTCTTCCTCCTAACATCATTCTCCTGTCTTCTCCCCATAACCTCTGACCTGTACTATTCAAGAATCTATCGATCTCTCCTTTAAAAATATTCACTGACTTGGCCTCCACAGCCTTTTATCGCAAATAATCCCACAGATTCACCACCCTCGGACTAAAGAAAATTCTCCTTACCTCCTTCCTATAAGAACGGGTTATTGATAGCGGACGATCAGCCATGATCACAATGAATGGCGGTGCTGTCTCAAAGGGCCGAATGGCCTCCTCCTGCACCTATTTTCTATGTTTCTATGTTTCTATCGTCCTTTAATTCTGAGGCTACGACCTCTAGTCCTAGACTGTCCCACTAGTGGAAACATCCTCTCCACGTCCACTCTATCCAAGCCTTTCACTATTATGTATGTTTCACTGAGGTCCCCCCTCATTCTTCTAAACTCCAGCGAGTAACGGCCGTGCTGACAAACGCTCATCATAGGTTAACCTTCTCATTGCTGGGATCATTTTTGTAAACCTCCTCTGAACCTTCTCCAGAGCCAACACATCCTTCTTCAGATATGGTGCCCAAAATGTCACACAATATTCCAAATGCGGCCTGACCAGCACCTTATAGAGCCTCAACATTACATTACACGTAGCTACGTGCGAGGTGAAAATGAATATAGACAATAAGACTCAACAAGATGACTTTGAAGCTGGTAGGACTTGGGTGGGGAAGAGATGGAGAGGAGGCCAGGTTTACTTGAAGTTAGATAAATCAATGTTCATACCACGGTGTTGTAAGCTACCCAAGCGAAATACAACTGTAATGTCTGCCTTTGCGTATTTTTCCAAGACCTGAACTACGTGCATTTGACGCCTTAGTACACCGGGAAATGGGTTGGAAAGGCTGAGGTTGTTCTCTTTGGGACAGAGGAGGTGGCAATGGATGTGGCTGTATCATTTGGTTGTGAGGAAATGTTGCTACAACTTCAGGCTTTGGCGTGAAGCTGAAGAGCTAATGTGTCAGCAGTAGACTAATGGCAGCATCCGTATTTGTGAGTCATAGTTGTGCGTTCAAGTCCCAGTTCAAATAACGTGAGAGGAATAGATGCAGAGAGTCTCTTGCCCAGAGTAGGGGAATCGGGAACCAGAGGACATAGGTTTAAGGTGAAGGGGAAAAGATTTAATAGGAATCTGAGGGATATCTTTTTCACGCAAAGAGTGGTGGATGTATGGAACAAGATGCCAGAGGAGGTAGTTGAGGCTGGGACTATCCCAATATTCAACTGTTCAACAAGTACATGGATAGGACAGGTTTGGAGGGATATGGACCAAACATGGGCAGGTGGAACTAGTGTAGCTGGGACATGTTGATCGGTGTGGGCAAGTTGGGCTGAAGGGCCTGTTTCCACACTGCATCATTCTATGACACTAAATGATCTTGGCGGAATGCCTTGGTGGAATGTTTCACTATTCAATTTATAACTCCATATTGTGACAAAGTAAAACATCGCATAGCTCAATTCTGAAGAAAAGCAGAGGGTTTATTTCCAATGTTTGGGTTATGATTGTCCCTCAACCAATGAAATAAATCAGCTTACTCAATCATTATCTCTTCGTTATTAACAGGAGCTTTCTATCTTGCAATTTGCTGCAGTATTTCCTGCATTGAAATAGTGAATTTACTTGAGCAAATATTTCATTGATTGTAAAACATTTTCAAACACTTTAGGTGGTGGCAAGGTCATAAAAATGGTCTATTAGTGCATTAAAAAAAACCATAAGATAAAATCAAAGACATAATTGGAAGTCTGCATTGTGCTAAGCGTGAGGCATACGGAAAAAGTAATCAGTGAAATGTTTACATACCTTAATAGAATGTTGCTTGTGAATATTAGATTTTTATTAGTTTTAGATAGAAACTGTCCTGATTGTAGACAGTGAGCGAGTGCTTCTGAGATATTCCTTACATTAAAAACAGGTCTCGTTCCTGAAGGGGGACTTCACTGACGCAGAGTATAAGTCTATAATTTTGTTACTGTAAGATCTGAAGGGTCTTTTACAGAGACAAGTGTCAGCTTGGGTAATGAACTTCGTGACAAATTGGTTGCAGAAAGCAAAAATAAGAATGGGGAATAAAGACAATGATTAAAAAAGAAAAATAATTAAGAAATGACTCAATTAAAAAAACATTTTTTTTCTCAGTCACTTGAAAGATGTCAATAGTTCCCAAAGAATTTGCTGATAATTTCTAATTAATATCGAACAATAGAATAGCAATATCTAGCAAAGTCAAAGTCTTTTGCTATTGGTGATCAATTCAAAGGGATCCCTGGTGTTTAACATCTGTGATAAAACCAAACCAGTTGAATAGTCAATTATGATATAAGATTCTCACAGAAAGGAAACTGAGAAGTTTTTAATTAATTCATTACAGACTATCAAGTAAAGATTTAAATGTAAATGGAGTTCAATCTCAATAGAGCAGGCTTGAATATACTATAATAATAATAATGGATGGGATTTATATAGCGCCTTTCTAATACTCAAGGCGCTTTACATCGCATTATTCATTCACTCCTCAGTCACACTCGGTGGTGGTAAGCTACTTCTGTAGCCACCAAAAATAGGCAAATACTAGTTTTACCTTTAAAGTGGAGTGTTAGGTTAGTGTGGTGTAGTGTTAGTGTTAGTGAAGATGTGTGAGTGTGGATGTACAAATCTTATTCAATTTTCCAATTCACAGCCGACACCACCATTGTGGGCCGGATGTCAAATAATGATGAGACAGAGTACAGGAAGGAGATCGAAAACCTCGTGACCTGGTGTCGAGACAACAACCTTTCTCTCAATGTCAGCCAGACGAAGGAGATAGTGATCGATTTCAGGAAGTGAAGCGACACATACCTCAGTTTATATTGATGGTGCCGAAGTAGAGATGGTTGAAAACTTCAAATTCCTACGAGTCAACATCATCAACAACTTCTCCTGGACCACTCACATTGAAGCAACGACCAAGAAAGCACACCAATGCATCTACTTCCTTAGAAGGCTTAGAAAGTGTGGCCTTTCCCCTACAACTCTCACCAACTTCTACAGATGCACCATAGAAAGCATTTTATCAAGATGCATCACATGGGAATAGCTCCATCCTAGACCACAATAAATTGCTGCAAATTGTGGATGTAGCCCAGACTATCATACAAACCAACCTCCGTTGTATTTACTCCATTTATTCCCTACACTGCCTGGGCAAGGCCAGCAGCATAATGAAGGACAAGTTCCACTCTGGCCACTCCCTCTTCTCCCCTCTCCCATCAAGCAAAAGGTATAGAAGTGTGAAAACGCACACCTCCAGATTCAGGGACCGTTTCTTCCCAGCTGATATTAGGCAACTGAATCATCCTACCATAACCAGAGAGCAGTGCTGAACTACTATTTACCTCATTGGTGACCCTCCAACCATCCTTGATCGGACTTTACTGGCTTTACCTTGCACTAAACGTCATTCCCATCATGTATCTATACACTGTATATGGCCCGATTGTAATCATGTATTGTCTTTCTGCTGACTGGATAGCATGCAACAAAAGCTTTTCACTGTACCACATGTGACAATAAACTAAACTGAAAAGGGGTTGTCTCACACATCCGTGTTATATAGAAATTACACTCTATTAGAAGTAGAATAAGTAGTGGAAATGGTAAAAATACCTTAAGTAATAAAATAAAAACTTGCATTCCAAGTTGCCATTCAGATTGGACTTCCTTTATAAAGAAGTTGTATCACATATTCTTAAAAACAGAATACTGTGGCAGATAATTTGATAAGAAGAAATTAGGACTGGAACCTAATTAAAAGTTTGAGAGACATCATGTAGCTAAGTATAGCACGTTAGGTATTTTAAAGAAATGCTGCTTTGTGAATTCCTGTCAGTTCAAATATTTTTTTCGATTCCTTTGGAGAAGTCTGGCCACAATGCAGCAATGCTGTGAGATTCTCGAGCGGGGGGGGGGGGGGGGGGGGGGGGGACGGGGGACGGGGACCTGCGGCCTTAAGGCCATTAAGTGCGGCCTTGTGAATGAATCCAAATTTTGTAGAACAAATCCTTTTATTATTATTAATATGTTTTTGTTCGTCTTTTATTATTTTTATTTTAATCTTAAAATGAACGTATTTATAATACCAGAGAGTAAAAGAAGATTCAACAAAATAATCCTCCCCGACTGACGGCCACAATTAAAACATTAGTAAGTCATGCGGGCTATTTTAATACCTGTTATGCTCATGCTTTAGTTCTAATACGACTCTAGAATGTACATTAACCTCCCTGCCTGACTGGCGCCACCACCGCCTGAGGCTGGATGACGAGAGGGAAAATGTCGGGGAGAGTCCACTGGCCGTCCAGTCCAGTATTATCAACTTTTGATAGCGGAGCATGTGGCTTTCTGTTTGAAGTTCAATTTGAGAATAGCTAAACAGCGTATTTGTTTGACTGTATTTTGTTATTCTGTCTGCTTAACAGCCCATCATGTCAAAGAAAACCAAGTGAACACTGAGGGAAGAAAAAGGAGTTTTTAATGAGGAGGGGAACTGCAATATTATCTTGTTTCTGCTAAAGACGGCATCGTCAGTTTTGTAATATGCTAAAGTTGGACGATGAGGCATTCAGTGGGGATTTGCTGTATCATTCTAAAGAGCGTTGGCTATCGCAGGGACAGGTGTTAGCAATTTTTAAAAAATCTTTGTGAGAACAGATAGTTAAATTTCATGAAGACCAGAATCAGCAATGTGAATTATTGAAAGAAGATTTCTATAGAAATACTGCATTTCTGTGCGATATCATATCAAAGCAAAATGACTTGAATGTTTCTTTGCAAGGTAAAACTAAGTCTATATATGATATGTGGCAAAATATCCAAGCATTTTGAAAAATGTTTTCTTGCTTTTCAACCACTTATTGCTGCGAATCTACATTCTCCTACCTAACCCAAATCAAGACGCCCTTAAGGTCACAAATGACGGATACCCACCTAGAAGATCAGCTGAAACTGCGTACCTCCATGTTGCAACCAAATATTCAAATGCTTTCCCACAAAAAGCAGTCACAACAAAATCATTAAAAGTTTTTAGTTAATTTTAGAATTAACATTGAGGGGGAAACTGCTTTTCACGGTAGGTATGTTGCAAAACCTACCTTAAGCGTCACTGCAGATCTGTCTCAGCCCGTGTGCGTGATTTTGGCGCCGTTGAGAGGGGGGCGGGTTTAAAACGCGGTTTTCCCTAGGCTATTCTACTTAGTTGCTGACGAAAAATCGCTTGGAGGTTTTTTCGCTGGAGCTATTTTTACATTTAATGGGTTTATTTAATTATTATAGTAGGTTAAAAATTATCCTCTAAACCCGTGACCGCCGACAACAGGCCGGATCTCATACAGGGGACAACGGAAGGTAGGTTGTTTATTTTTACATTAAAAAGCGCTTCTTAAGATACCTTTATACAAAGTTTTATGTTGCGAGTAGCTAATTTGGGGCCCCATTAAATCCTGCAGTATTTTTCTGGGCATTTGGGGTACAAATCTACCGCAATGGGAACGTTCTAAACCAGCGCGTTCCACAAGACCCCACTCGAAAGCTGATTTAAATGGCCATTAATTTACAGCAATTGAACACTAAATTCCTTCCATTTGGCCTATAAATTAATGTAAATGAGATTTATAAAAATCATGTTTTATTGTGAATTCTTTGTGAATGTTATTTGGACACTTAGGCTATTTAAAAATGTGAATCTTTTCTTACTGACCATCGATCACCCATACACTATTTCTATGTTATCTCATCCTACACACCAGGGGCAATATGCAGAAGCCAATTAGACTACAAGCCTGCACAACTTTGGAATGAGCAAGGAAACTGGAGGTCCTGGAGAAAACCCACACAGTCACAGAGAGAACATACTAACTGCACAGACCGCACCAGTAGTATGGATTGAACCCAGGTCTCTGGTGCTGTGAGGCAGCAACTCCACTGTTGCCCCATAAATATAGCCAATGAACTGGCCTCAACTACCTTCTGTGGAAGAGAATTCCAGAGATTCATTTTTCACACAGAGAGTGGTGAATCTCTGGAATACTCTGCCACAGAAGGTAGTTGAGGCCAGTTCATTGGCTATATTTAAGAGGGAGTTAGATGTGGCCCTTGTGGCTAAAGGGATCAGGGGGTATGGAGAGAAGGCAGGTACAGGATACTGAGTTGGATGATCAGCCATGATCATATTGAATGGTGGTGCAGGCTCGAAGGGCCGAATGGCCTACTCCTGCACCTATTTTCTATGTTTCTATGTTTCTGTTTCTATCATGCCGCCCTATATTTCTGGGAAGTCTATTACTCGTAATCTCACTGAAAACTACATTTCAAAGGTTTGCCTAAATGAAAACTGCATCATTTCATAACCATTCAAATATATTCAGAAATATTAGAAAGTAACTACATTTTTCTATCTTGCTTTATAGTCGTTTAACTCCATGGTCTTCAATCTTGATGACAAATCTATTATTTGCCATCTCATTGAATATATTTTGAAAAAACCATTTAAGTTACCTCAACCAAAGTACCCTCTTCAATCTTCCTATTCCTTCTGTTTAATTAGTTAGTTCGTTCCTGACAATACGGACATAATCTCTCAAGAGCAACTACAAAAAACAAGCCATGAATTAAAATCTAGAAGAATCAGTCTTTACACTTCAGGAAGGATGTGAAGGTCTTAGAGAGAGTGCAGAAAAGATTTCCTACAATAGTTTCAAGGTTACAGGTTGAGTTATGTCAGCTACAAGGTCAGACTGGAAAAGCTGGGATTGTTCTCATATTGCAAAGATTTGGTAAAAATGTACAATGGACAAACATTGAAAGACAATAATAGGATTAGACAGAATAAGTGGAGGAAAGATGTTGTGGGTGAATGCGTCAAGGATTGGCTAGGACAGAATTAGATACGGTAAAACTCTGATAATCCAAACATCCTATTAGACAATAGACAATAGGTGCAGGAGTAGGCCATTTGGCCCTTCGAGCCAGCACCACCATTCAATGTGATCATGGCTGATCATCCCCAATCAGTACCCCGTTCCTGCCTTCTCCCCATATCCCCCGACTCCGCGATCTTTAAGAGCCCTATCTAGCTCTCTTTTGAAAGTATCCAGAGAACCTCCCTCTGAGGCAGAGAATTCCACAGATTCACAACTCTCTGTGAAAAAAAGTGTTTCCTCATCTCCATTCTAAATGGCTTACCCCTTATTCTTAAACTGTGGCCCCTGGTTCTGGACTCCCCCAACATCGGGAATTTTTTCCTGCCTCCAGCTTGTCCAAACCCTTAACAATTTTATATGTTTCAATGAGATCTCCTCTCATCCTTCTAAACTGCAGAGTGTACAAGCCCGGCCGCTCCATTCTCTCAGCATATGACAGTTCTGCCATCCCGGGAATTAACCTTGTAAACCTACGCTGCACTCCCTCAATAGCAAGAATATCCTTCCTCAAATTATTGTTCAGAAGTCTTGCTGGTCTGGACTTTAGTGGAGAGCATAAGTGTGATATATGGCAGCAGCTGAGTCGAGAGTGCTTGAACTCCTGCTCATTTGTTATATTATCGTGTAACATTAATCAATTGAGATGAAAGTATGTCTGGATATTAAATGGAGTGACATTCCATAGTCTTGACAATCTGCTAGTTCTCGACAATAAGGAGAATGTGAGGAAACACCTTTGTCAATCTCTGTTGCATCCTACCTCTGTTATGCGTAGGAAGGAACTGCAGATGCTGGTTTACCCCGAAGATAGACACAAAATGCTGGAGTAACTCAGCGGGACAGGCAGCATCTCTGGAGAGAAGGAATAGGTGATGATTGGGTCGAGGCCCTTCATCCGACCCTTCATACCTCTGTTATGATTCAAACTCAATGCCAGACGGAGTGGTAGGAAGAGAATCATTTGGGGTATTCAAAGGGGAATTGAATAGGCATTTGAGCAATCATACTTTGCAGTTCAATGAGGAAAGAGCACAACACATGGACGAGAGATGAATCCTTAACATAAAGTTGGTGTGGACTTACTGAGAGAACTAAATGACCTTCCTCCCAGCAGTAACAATTCTAGACTTCTGTAGAATGCACTATGTCCAAGATAAGTCATGTAGCTACAAAAACGAATGTACCTTTCACCCTCTGCCCCATCCCACAACATCCCTCTTCCCCCTTTCTGGAATACTTCTGGAATGAAGTATATGCAGGATTCAAGGATTCGGATCAATGAATGGAGGAAGCACATGGTGAAGATCACAAAAACTATTTATTAAACCAAACACAGAAAATCTATCAACTATCAATAAAGAAAAACAATACAAAATTGAACTCTTGCGTCCCCTCTGTTGTATTCGAATATATATCGATCTATCTCTCTACCTCTCTCTATCTATCTAATCTCTATCTCTCTCTCGCTCTATATCTCCGCTCTCTCTCTCTTCTCTCTCTACTCTCTCTCTCTCTCTCTCTCTCTCTCTCTCTCTCTCTCTCTCTCTCTCTCTCTCTCTCTCTCTCTCTCTGTTATTTTCTCTCCCCGAAGATGAAGCTCATAACAGAAGCATGTATTTATATAATAATGTTATCACTACGAATAACAAGTGATTATATGTCAGCGAGCTATTCTCCGTGGTACCATAATGGCGTGAGTTATGGGTCCTATCAGACACCGATATCTCTGGGAAAGCAAAGCTTTTCTCAGTGACCTCGCAGGTGTAGTCATGCTCTACTAGTCTCTGAATTAGCCCAAGTATTCTTCGAAAACATCTACTTGTTTGTTCTAAAGCAAGGTTGGAAATACGGTATTGCTACAGTCATTTAGCTGACAACTCCATTCCAGCTCACAGTCTATTTCACCCTTACATTACAACTCCCTCACCTGAAGAATTGATAAATAAAGTGTTAGGGCAGGATGCAACTTGAGAAATGATTCTCTTTAATAACTTCATTTAAAACGAGCTTGCAATGATGCCGCTGTTGTGAAGGGAAGTGGGTCCCTTATTTCAACAACCTCCAGTTTAAATTCCATTAGGAATATTTTGGAGGAGCAGGAAACCAAGAAAGAGAAGAAAGGCTTGTCCGAGGACGAGGGGAAGTGTGTGAGTTGTGAGCGGGGTTGGGAGTTGCCACTGTGCCGTGGAGATGGAGCGAGTGAGGTAACTGGAGGGCGGGAGCACTCACAGTATCTCTCTCTCTCTGTGTGTTTCACTGCCTCCCACTAACCGGGAATCTGATCTCTCAGCACAGGCGAGCCGACAGAAGCGAAGCCACTGCTGGCTGCATCGGGACTGCTCTCCAGGTATTTTTTCGGTGCTTTGTTTTTTTACAGTCCTGGGATATTGTGGAAGACAGTTTGTAGTGTTACACTGAGAAGTGTTGTATGGTGGAAATCAAATAAGTTAAGACAGAATAGATCAGAATAATAGAATTACACATCCGGCAGAAGGCACAAATTGAAGTCATAGCAAATATTTCAGTAAACGTACCCAAATCTGGGCGCTTTTATGAAAGTAATATGCCGTCAGTATGACCCAGTATTTGGGATAACTTCCCCAGATCAGCTTGGATCTGAGCGCCGTTTACATAGGAACGATGTTTGGTCAACTATGTAAGACTCGGTGCCAATTTCCCGCTGCGTTTTACATCTTTTTACTTCAAACGTTTCGCTCTCAGGATGTCAGGGGGAAACATTGTTATTATTTATGCGTGTGTTTGTCCTGGGTTTCCACGTTTTAAACTTACTGTTGATCAAGCCCAGGGTTATTTTGCTGGTCCGAGTGGCGGCCACAAGCAAGCACGGTGTTGAGAAATAAACTATTTAAACTGGGCTGTGATGGTCCCGGTGTAATCCGTCAGCGGAGGGTCGGGGTTTACAACAAAAAAGGAAGAATCAAACACAATCTTGTAACGTAATGATTTTGCTCGGAAATAATTGTGGAACGGGAAATTAACATTGATGTGCGGTGGTTTCACAGGGCAGGGGGGAGATTGCATTTCAGCGCAGATTTTGCCACCTAATGCATGGACTTGTCTGCTCACCCTCTCCTCACCAACATCCCTCCTGCCATCTGTATGTGTAAATGTTTAAGAAGGAACTGCAGATGCTGGAAAATCGAAGGTAGACAAAAATGCTGGAGGAACTCAGCGGGTGAGGCAGCATCTATGGAGCGAAGGAAATAGGCAACGTTTCGGGACGAAACGTTGCCTATTTCCTTCGCTCCATAGATGCTGCCTCACCCGCTGAGTTTCTCCAGCATTTTTGTCTACCTTTGTATATATATATATATATATATAAATGATTAGCTTTCTGCTCTATTTGATACTTGGCTGGCATTAAGGTATTCGTTCACAGTTCATGCTTCCAGGAACTTACATATATATATGTCCACGTGAATTTCAGGAACATATACCTATACAAGTTCCTGGAAGCATGAACTGTGAACGAATGAGCTTAATGCCAGCCAAGTATCAAATAGGGCAGAAAGCTAATCATTTATATATACAGATGACAGGAGAGATATTATTGAGGAGGGTGAGTAGACAATTCCATGCACTATTAGCCCCTGGAAGAAACTATTGTGTTAAATATATATGTTATATATATATATGTTATATATATATATATATGTTATATATATATATATGTTATATATATATATATATATATATATATATATATATATATATATGTGTGTGTGTGTGTGTGTGTGTGTGTGTAACACAATCATTTATTACATGGGCTAATAATGCACAAGGGAGAAGGTTGGTGTAATTCTGCACCCTCTATGGAGATCACTTGCCCACTATCCCCACTTCCAGAGGATACATCTGCTCGGATTTGCGCCGAGCATAGACAGCAGGTGGAGACATAAACACAGAATGAAATAGAAAGGGAAAGAACCGATAATGCTCAAACCGGCAGGCAGCGTCGGTGGAGGGATGAACTGCATGAATTAATCCAATGAATGACCTGTCAGATTTGGGATAATGTGTTTTTGGATTAGAAGTGAGGCACATTCTGAGGGTAACATACATAGACACAAAATGCCGGAGTAGCTCTGAGGGACCCAGGCAGCATCTATGGAGAGAAGGAATGGGCGACGTTTCAGGTCGAGAGATACTGCCTGTCCTGCTGAGTTACTCCAGCATCTTGTGTCTACCTTCAGTGTAAATCAGCACCTGCAGTTCCTGCCTGCACATCGGGGGTAACATATTGGATGTTATATTTAAGAGGAGTTAAGAAGGTGTGATTAAAGACAGCTCGAAATAACGCGTTTTGAGTTTTGGAGGCAGAACATATATAGGTTTACTTAGAAATTCAACAAAAAGCAAGCACTGTGACTTATCTGGATGTCAGGGAGCATGTCCTGTATACAGAGGAAATTTCTATTGGAGACTGAACAACTCACCAACTTTGTTGAACGGCAATGAGAGAGGTAATTAAATGCTGGCCTTGCTTGTGACACACACACACATATATATGTGTGTGTGTCGATATATATATATATCGATATACATATGCACGCACACACACACACACACACACACACACACACACACACACACACACACACACACACACACACACAAAAAATTCCTCTATTGTTAACTGTACAATATAAATGAAAGAAAACACCCCTGAATTATCATATTCTTACCTCAACACTTAAAATGCTTTTATCCTTAATGTAAAATAATAAGATTTGAATTGTACACCACATAAATTCATGCCATTTTTCTGATCAAGCAGTAATCTGGAAGTAAAGCAACATTTCCCATGCTCAAATAGAGTGAAGCTAATCCTCTCCTTAGAATTATCTTATAACCTGGAGCACATACAGTAGCTCCAGGTTCCCTGGAATGTCACGAGAGCCATAATTATTCCAAGCATATGATCTCAATTCTTTGAAGTAATATGAACAGTTCCTTACATTTGAAAATTGAGGTACTCGGATCGAAGCTACAGTAAATGTTTCTTTTACTGATCACCCAAGGCTGTCAGTGTCACTATTGGGGCATTAGCTGGTATCTTATTCCTAAGGCTTCTTGGCCAAAGTCGAAAAGCTACTTCTCCATGGCATTCTTGTTTATTTGTTTTTTTGGTGCAATTATTTTAGTAATACATTAAAATATCACTAAAAGAATGATTTAGTTTAGTTAATGACACTGACACCGAATCACATGGAATTTTGTCATTTGTAAACCAGATTTGTAAAGTTTGTTCGGCTGTATGTCCACAACACAACATCAGAAAAAGCAGAGTATTGTTTTAATATAAAATATCCTTGGAAATATAACTGTATCAAACATAAAGAGAATAAGCAGGGAGTATTGTTATATTATTTGTCAGGCCTTCAGTTACTCTTGAAGTGCAACATAGATTATACTGAGCTCAGGCGTTCAGAAAAACTAATTTGCTGCTTTTAATTGATATAAACTTTGTGGTGTGGCCTGACCTAGTTTCCTGAAGCCAAACAATTTAGGGATCATGAATCATTAGGAAAAATACTGTATGTAAGGAAAAGAATGTCACTGTGTGTTAGCACTTTGCACAGGTGACTATAAAAGCATCATTGAACCATTGACTAAAGGATTAAAGCTAAATAATTTAAACAGACTTGTACACCCTCCTCCCTCCTACCTCTTAGGCAATTGTCTATACCCATAATAAAAAACCCCATATATTTCTGATTTTCATAATATTCTCTAGTACATATCTGTTGAATGGCTTTGGAATTTCATCTAAATGACATTCCCTTTGTTATCATTTTATTTGCTTCCTCAAAATGTTCAGCTGGCGTAGATTGGCACGATTTAATCACAAATCTCAGCTGGCTCCCTCTCGTTATTTTGTCCAACCTTCAGAGAGTTCTAGTTAATTCCCCACAGCAGACTTCTAATTTTTCTGGATAATCACTCCATCCTTCTTAAATTAAAGAAATATTAAAGTATTTGAAAAGTGCAAGGAATATGCCCTGAAATGTTGGAATATCATTGGAATTACTATTAGCTGCACAATAAAATACATTTCTTAACCGTCAACAAAACAGTCCAATGAGTATTTTCTGCCAATATGCTCACAATATACATTTAATTGAGCAATAAAAGTCGCAGAATTAATCAGCAAATCTATTTTCTATTAAGGAACTTGGAATTGTATTATATATATGCAGTTATTATCAACTCTTCCAAAAAAATAAAATAATTAATATAAAGTCACATGCAGACAAAATGTTCTTGTGCTGTGAGAGGTCCAGTATATATGTAATATTGCACCTCCAGCTTCTTGGACATTACAAAACCATGTGTTAAATAGCTACTGAGCTAAATGCAAATCACACACAGCAAAGTTTCACTGGTATCACAGAACACGGTACACGTTTAGAGCATTGCAGAGCACAGTATTAAGACAACTAGACAAAAAATGCTGGAGTAACTCAGGCAGCATCTCTGGAGAGAAGGAATGGGTGACGTTTCAGGTTGAGACCCTTCTTCAGGCTGTAGGCTTGAATCCCAATTTGGCAAATTATGAACTTGAAATCAAAATGCTCTGGTAATCTGGAATAGTAAACTCATTATAAACATTTCTGGATTGATATAAAAACATTTCTTACTGTTTTTGGCCATCAGGTAACCGCAGAGCATGACTATTTGTTTATTAATGTCTTCTTAAAGGCCAATTAGATATTCAGTAATCTATCGTCCTCAAGTAATGGAATATCTGATGGGGTTTGACATCTATCAGTGTGTTAAAGTGTTTGGGTGATGAGCCAAATAAACTCGATTAATTGCCATCTATCGTAGTATGGAAAGAGATTTATGTATGATTCGCTACCATTCCTTAAAATAAACTAATGTGAGACTTCTTAACAATATTATTCATCCATAAGTATTTGTCTTGGGACTGTTAATGTAATGTATAAGCATTGTGTAAATCCTTGACTATATTCTAGCTAGAATAGTGTGTGTGTTTATTTGTGTGTGTGTGCATGCATGTGTGTGAGTGTGCGTGTGTGTGTATGCGTGCGTGTGTGTGTGTGCGTGTGAGTGTGTGTGTGTATGTGTGCGTGTGTGTGTGTGTGTGTGTATGCGTGCGTTCATATGTGTGTGCGTGCGTTCATGTGTGTGTGTGTGTGTGTGGAGATCTTAACATCATACCTTCAAAATTACATTAACAGATTTGAAGAAAATTGAAAGTAAGAAAATGTGACTTAACGCTAAATTTTGAAGAATAGCTGAAAAAGCTTGTGACAGGATTTGTAATTTAAACAGTGCAATCATTGATAATGTAAAACATATTGGGCTCAGATCGCACTCATAACAGTAGAAGGTTTTTAAAATTAACAAGGCTGAAATGTTATTTTTCTCAAGTAGTGGTTACATGAATTGATCGCAGTTGACTGGATTGTACCAAATCAAAGACTAATACAGAACAAGATGATCACTGAAACCATAGACCTGTCATTAGTAGTATGCAGCTATCTGCGCTATGATGTAGGTTGACTTTATTGGGTATATTTTTGTCTTTAGATGTGAGAAATGAACTGTAAAATATTGCTGTTTAAGAGGGAATTGCAGATGCTGGAAAATCGAAGGTAGACAAAAATACTGGAGAAACTCAGCGGGTGAGGCAGCATCTTTGGAGCGAAGGAAATAGGCGACATTTCGGGCCGAAACCCTTGTTATTTTCAAATATTATTTGAAGCTTTACCTGTGTTTGTCACAAAATGTAGTAGAGCATATAATGAGACAAAGTTGTTAATAAAAATAAGGTAACAAAAATAAGTTAAAAGGACATGAATAATCTTTTCTCTTCAATATTTTGTGACTTTATTTGGAAGCTACCACGGCATTGCTCACAGTAAATAAGAGACTACCTTTTCTGATAAAGTAGAAGTATGATAACATGTAATTTGGGATCTCATCCTGCTATTAGTTGTGTCATTTAAGGCTTCCAATATCTAATTGCACTAAATTGGGATAATCTGTGCATAAATATTTGTTAATGCTGAATAAAGCTTTTTGTAGATTGCTATGTAGTAATTTTAAATAAAGAGTCCTTTCGCAGGTGTTAAACAGCAGGAGACAACGTGTGTTTTTTGTCTTCTTTTGCAGTGTGATATTTGACATGAACTTTTTGTAAAATCACATTCATCTTTGCCAATTCAGCGGGACAGGCAGCATCTCTGGAGAGAAGGAATGGGTGACGTTTTGGGTCGAGACCCTTCTTCACACTCTGCTCCGTCTAGCAGAGCTGGTCCTCACCCTTAACGTCGGTTAACCCTTGGTTAAGGTTGAGGAACAGCTCCAGAGATCCTTCTCTCCAGAGATGCTGCCTGTCCTGCTGAGTTACTCCAGCATTTTGTGTCTATCTGCGGTTTATACCAGCATCTGCAGTTCCTTCCTACACAACTTTGGCAATTACCTGATTATTAATTCTTCTGCTGATGAGATGGGTTTTTCTCCGTCGATTCTGCCTGCATCCTGATTACAAATACCTCTCTGAGATCATCTTGTCAGTCCTAAAGGGTCTCAGCCTCTCTGGTCGAGCCACACAACTGAATCCCTTCATCCCCAGCATGATCCAAGAAAAAAACATTTGCTTAAATCATTTACATCTTTCCATAAGTGTGGCATCCAGAACATTATACTCCAGTTGTGGCTGAACTAGCATTTAAAAAAGTCTTTCCACATTCTCTTCTTTTGTGGTTTATATCATCGATTTGGATGAGAATGTACAAGGCATGGTTAGTAAGCTTACAGATGAAACTAAAATGGGTGGTATTGTAGATAGTGAAGATAGTTATCAAAAAATTACAGCAGCCTCCTGATCAGTTGGGCAAGAGGGGTGAGGAATAGTTAATTGAGTTTAATGTACATCAGTGTGTGGCGTTGCATTTTAGGAAGTCAAACCAAGGACCTTCACAGTGGGCCCTGGGGAGTGATGTAGAACAGAGGGGTGTACAGGTACATAGCTCTTTGAAACTGGCGTCACAGGTAGATAGGGTGGTCAAGAAGGCCTTCAGTACATTGGTCTTCATCAGTCAGGGTATTGAGTGTAGATGTTGGGATGTCACGTTACAGTTGTACAAGACATTGGTGAGAACACATTTGGAGTATTGTGTTCAGTTTTGGTCACCCAGATATAGGAAGAATGTTGTTAAGCTGGAAAGAGTGCAGAGAAGATTTACGAGGATGTTGCCAGGACTCAAAGGCCTGGGCTGTAGGGGGAGGTTGAGCAGGCTAGGACTTTATTCCTTGGAGCACAGGAAGATGAGGGGTGACCTTATAGAAGTATATAAGACCAGTAGGCGAATAGATAGTCTTTTAACCAGAGTAGGGGAATCACAAACCAGATGACATAGGTTTAAGTGAGAGGGGAAATATTTAAAAGGAACCTGATGGGCAACTATTTTACTAGTTAGAGTGATGTTGGCCACACGCGGGCAAGTGGAACGTGTAGATGGGGCATCTTGGATGGCATGGGCATGTTAGGCTGAAAGGCCTGTTTCCATGCTGTGTGACTCTATGCCTCGATGACATTAACCCACATATGTCCTTTATTCTGTCTGCAACCTTCCTCTAACACTATAGTCTTTCTCTGTCCTCTGATTTATGACTATTGTTTTGTTTATTTGTTAAACCTCTGGCTTTACATTTGGAAGGGAGGGAGGAGAGGAATAAAAACATCTCTCTTGGACGGGTTTTAGCTGAAACATCTCCACCTTAAAAACACCATTGTTAAATTACAGTTTTGTTTTCATTTCATTTGGTTCACATCTGGTCTCATCCTGTTAAAACCGACTCTTCACCAATTGGAGGACAAGAGATGTAAAATGTTAATATTTAAAGGAAGGGAGATCGTGTCAGTGAATAAAAAATGAGTTGATTCATCTGTGAATGTACGTAGCAGGAAATTAAGGAGAGATGTTGTCGGATTGTAAATACCGATAGTATAAATTAATGCATGAGTTGTGTTTCGATTCTATTCCATCAAACTCAAGCGGGAATTTTATGTTGGAGAACCATACCATGAGAACGAATGCATGAACTGGAATGATGAAAGCAATGAGTGCGTGTATATGTGACATGAAAGCTAGGACAGCCTATTCAGCCCCTTGTGCCTGGTCCACTGTTCCATCAGATTGTGGTGACCTTCCTTGCGTAGGGAGATCACATCAGTACACACTATTTTGGCAGCAGTCTCACTAGGTCCCATTTCATTACAATAAAATATCTCCACAAATTTACTTACTTGCATAAAAGTCAAATCCATTTTCCTAACTAATTTCTTGCTCCATCTGATGAATCTTCAATAATGTGTGCACGAGTTCTCTCGGGACTCCTTTAAACATCAACACCTTTCAACTTGATTGTCTGATACTTTATTGTGACGTGTATGTGGTACAGTGAGATTCTTTGTTTGCAGACAGTGCAAGTATGCAAGTGTAATGGCAGCCACGTAAAGGATGCTGTCAAAGTTACCAAAGTGTTCAATATAGGGGCAATCCTCCCCCCCTCCTTCACCGTCCTCTTTGTTCTTGGTGGTCCTTGTTCTTGGTGGCACGTCCTCCACCGACCGCCGGCGCTCACGCTGGTGATGGTTCCCCGACGGCCCCCGGTCCCTCTCGACGACGTCTCTCTTGCTCGCATAGACCGCATTCCCGCCAGACCATGTATCATCAGCAAAGTGAATGTATTATACTTGATGCCTTCATCCAAATTACAACTATAGTGCACAGACATCTATCACTAACCTACTCCCGACACCAATTGCTGCAGTAGACAATAGACAATGGACAATAGGTGCAGGAGTAGGCCATTCGGCCCTTCATACCTCATTATTGCAGCAGTTCACCTGCACTTTTTGTCCTTTTACATTAAATGTACATTCATTTTATTTCCCTACTATCGATGTCAGCCTAACTGGTCTACAATTCTCTTTTCTATTTCTATTTTGATGTACTATTCCAACCTGAAAGATTCTAGTTTCACTACCCTGCAGTTTGCCCTACCAATAGCCCTCGTTATCGGATTTGCTGGGACATTTTAATTTAAGTGAAGCCCATCCCAACAGAATAGCCCGTACCCTTTCCCCCAGCATTGGTGCAACAACCCTACAATTGAAACCTACTTCTCCCACACCAACCTTTGGGCAATTTAATGGTGCTTTCATTGTCACATGTGCAAAGTGCAAACGCACAGTGAAATTATTTTCTTACAAACAGTCCAGTAGAGTATTGCCCTACCTAAGCACATTTCTGATTAGCAGATTGTACAGAAATAGTCGCTGATACTGTGTGCAAGTGACGCCAGGCCTTGTCGCCATTGTCAAAGTCCAGTCCGGCCTCTAGTTGTTATGAGCGGTGCCCATTCCAGGCGAGCCCCAGGTTGCTGTAGGGCCTCCAGGCGTCGCCTTCCCATGGATCGAACAGCGAACCCACGTCCCTCTCCTCATTCATCCACCTCTGTTCCCCGGGGGGTGGGAGCCTCTCGCAGCCGGCCTTGAGGGTGCAGTAGGCCAGACCGCCGGTTTCCTCTCCTCTCCTACCCGCCACATCCATCGTCACCGGCTCCATCTCTGGTCTTCGAGGAGAACACGGGTTGGCTCAGCAGCTCCCCCCTTTTAACTCCCGAATGTTATTGATACTATACTAATGTGTATGGGGCTTTGGTTCTTTTTAATTTAATAAGGACCCTACCTGATCATAATTCTTCCGCAGACCCCCTTCTTAATTCTACCAATGTGATTTGTTCTGTCACGGACTAAAGCATGGATTAATACCCTCTCACTCAGTCCGTCTCCAGCCTCTTACTCCTTACACTGGCAGGCAACATCGTTTTAGGGACATAGTCATACACGCAGAGAACTGTGCTCATCTTCAGATCTCTGCTTTCTTATCATTACTGCATTGTTTATGAAGGCCCCCCTCCCCCAGTGCACCACAGTGGTTGGTTTATCCATTCTTTTCTCACATCTCTATGGGCTATGAACAAGGGTCTGGGTTCCTCTAATTTTACTTCCAGGAGCCCAATATTTGTTTGACTTGTGGCCACACCCCTTCTCTTCCTTTTGACTGATCATTTGCGAATCTCAGCCTCAAAGCTGTGACTCTGAAGGAAAATATCCAGGTAAGATTCCGCCACTCCACCTGATGCATTGCCATAGACACAAAATGCTGGAGTAACTCAGCGGGTGAGGCAGCATCTCTGGAGAGAAGGAACGGGCGAAATTTCGGGCCGAGACCCTTCTTCAGACTGATGCCAGGGGAGAGGGCGGGACAAAGATAGAATGTAGGTGGAGGCAGTAAGACTGGTGGGAGAACTGGGAAGGGGATGGAGAGAGAAAACAAGGACAGTCTGAAGTTAGAGAAGTCAATGTTCATACCGCTGGGGTGTAAACTACCCAAGCGAAATATGAGATGCTGTTGCTCCAATTTGCGCTGGGCCTCACTCTGACAATGGTGGAGGCCCAGAACAAAAAGGTCAGATTGGGATAGGGAGAGGGAATTGAAGTGCTGAGCCACCGGGAGATCAGGTAGGTTAAGACGGACTGAGCGGAGGTGTTGAGTGAAACGATCGCCGAGCCTGCGCTTGGTCTCGCCGATGTAGAGAAGTTGACACCTGGAACAGCGGATACAGTAGATGAGGTTGGAGAAGGACCTCTGCCTCACCTGGAAAGACAGGTGTTGCATCTGCAGTTGCAGGGGAAGGTGCCTGGGGAGGGGGTGCTTTGGGTGGGAAGGGAAGAATTGACCATGGAGTTTCGGAGGGAGCGGTCTCAGTGGAAAGCAGAAAGGGGTGGAGATGGGAAGATGCGGCCAGTAATGGGATCCCGTTGGAGGTGGCGAAAATGCTGTATGCGACGGCTGATGGGGTGGAAGGTGAGGACAAGGGGGACTCTGTCCTTATTACGAATGGGGGGAGGGGGAGTAAGAGCGGAGCTGCGGGATATCGAGGAGACCCAAGTGAGAGCCTCATCAGTAATGGAATAGAGGAACCCCCGTTTCCTAAAGAATGAGGACATCTCTGATGCCCTGGTATGGAACACCTCATCCTGGGCTCAGATGCAGCGTAGACCGAGGAATTGGGAGTAGGGGATGGAGTCTTTACAGGAAGCAGGGTGGGAATATGCATTACCATATCTGAATCTCTGATATTAGCTCAGAGCTGAATGTCAACTTGCAGACTGATTTCTGGCATGATTACCACAGTTCTCAATGGTTTAGATAGATCGATACTTTATTGTCACATGTACCGTGAAGGTACAGTGAAATTATTTGTTATAACACACAGCACACAAGAGTCGCCACAAGGCGCGAACAAAGTTACAAAGTACCCTGAAATATTGTTGCTCCCTTCTTCTTCCTCCCCCCACCCCCACCCCCACCCCCACCCCCACCCCCACCCCCGGAAACCAGAGCACTCAGAGGAAATCAATTTATTCAATTTATTTAGTTGGTGAATATGCTACCAACCAATTAAATAGCTAAAAAATCATTAATATATCTTTAAATTACAATCAGATGACATGAACATGCAGAAGATTTTATTTGAAAGGGTTCGTTCGTCTATCTTTCTAGTTTCTTTTTAATATAACACAAGTGTTACCTCTCTGTCATATTATTAATAATAATAATAATAATGCATTTTATTTGCTGGCGCCTTTCTGGACACCCAAGGACACCTTACAGGACATAAAATCACAATACATTTATCAATATTAAAATCAAGTTGATTTAAAAAAAACAAAAAAAACAAAACAAAATACACAAAACATTTTAAGTCATTAAAATCAGGGTGAACATGGTGGAAGTTATGTCGGGTATGCTAATCTAAACAGGTGTGTTTTGAGTTGTGATTTGAATTGATCGATAGTGTCCAGGTGACGGAAAGGAGGTGGGAGAGTGTTCCAGAGACGTGGGGCAGAGCAGCTGAAGTCTAAATGTGGGGACAGTTAAAATTGCAGCTGAGGAGGATTGTATTGT
This sequence comes from Amblyraja radiata, assembly GCF_010909765.2. Lineage (NCBI taxonomy): Eukaryota > Metazoa > Chordata > Chondrichthyes > Rajiformes > Rajidae > Amblyraja > Amblyraja radiata. The sequence goes on along the minus strand of NC_045972.1, from coordinate 7,174,043 downwards.
ATTTTCATATTTTGTTCCTCCAGCAGGATTGAATAGATTATGTTCAAAACAATGCTAGAAAAATGTTTGCTACTTAAAGAAAGCAATTGTTACTGTAAATCTCAGTCATATAATTTGAGAAGCCTAACTCAATGGAATGCGAGCTTTAATACAACCAAGTCTTTGATTTATTTCCAGGAACTTCTGATACCTTGTCTAAAAGTTGCTGCCTCTTCCAAGTTACTTTTGATTATCTTTGGACCCTCAAGATGGAAGAATTGAAGCATTAGCAAAGGTTGGATTTGTGGATCCAGAGTGGATAGAAGCTGAATCCACTGATATAATCGCCACCATAGAAATGGCTTTCTAGCTCTTCTGCGGGCACAAGACTGCAATACAACACCTAAGTTTACACTAATAGTGTAGACGGATCTCCGTCAGTCCCGTGTTAAGATCTTCGCAGTGCTCGTTCCTTGCTCCTGGATTCTCCTACTGGTCTTGGTGCAGAGATGACTGAGCTCACAGGCAGAGTATCTCCAAACCCACTTGGTGTTGTTACAGCTCCCTGTGTGTCCAAGGTGGAGCTACGTGTATCCTGCAAATCCTTGTTGGACAGAGATACTCTCAATAAGTCTGATCCATCCGTGGTACTGTTGATGCAGTCTCAAGGACACTGGGTGGAGGTAGGTGAATGTCAATAGCGATTACGTGTCGAAAATATGAGTCCATCTGGTTGTGTTTTTGCATGAGCACGTATAAGATTAATTTTAGACAGCTAATTATGAAAGATGTGCACATAAATTTGTTACAACAACCCCCTATTAAAGTTGTAGATTGACCTTGCCAATTAATAGATGATGGAATACATTAGTGGTTCCAGAGAGTGCAAAATAAATTTAATTTAGTTTATTTTAGAGATGTAGCGTGGAAACAGGCCCTTCGGCCCACCGAGTCCACGCTGACCAGCGATCCCAGCACACTAACACTATTCTACACACACAATACAATACAATACAATACAATTCAATTTATTGTCATTTGGACCCCTTGAGGTCCAAACGAAATGTCGTTTCCGCAGCCATACATTACAAAACAAAAAAGACCCGAGACACAACACAGTTTACACAAACATCCATCACATTGCTGTGATGGAAGGCAAAAAAAACTTATCTCTCCACTGCACTCTCCCCCCCCGATGTCAGAGTCAGAGTCAAAGTCAAAGTCCCCGGCTGGCGATGGCGATTGTCCCGCGGCCATTAAAGCCACGCCGGGTGATGCAAGGTCGCGCACCGGGTCTTGGTGTTAGAGCCCCCGGCGTGCGCTCGCAAAGTCCCGCAGCCATTCCAAGCCAGGCGGGGCGATGGTGTAAGGCCCCGCTCAGGTGCTCTTCAACCCCGCAACTCGGGCGGGAGAAATCGCCGTTGCGGAAGCCCCGAAAAGCGGTCACCCAGCAGGGACCCGCGGGCTCCCGGTGCCGCACTCCGCCAAACCCGCAGTTGCAGCCTCCGAAACTCCGGAGGTCGGGTGTTAGCAGCGTCCACCACCGCTCCACCCGCTCTGGACTCGGCCAGCCCCGTGACGGTGAGTAGTCGGCAGCTCCGCAGCTGGAACCCCAGGTCGTTCCTGTTGGAGGCCGCTCCACGTTGCAGCCCCAACGACAACGGAGACCCGACAAAGAAAAGGTCGGGTCTCCCGTGCAGGGGAAAGATGTTAAAGTTACCCCCTCCCCCCCACCCCACCCCCACCCCCCCACACACATACTCCAACAAAAAAAATAACAAAAACTACATAAAAACGAGACAAAAAATAATAAAACACAGACGGACTGCAGAGGCCGCTGCTGACGAGAGTCGCGCCGCCCGCCGATATGCACTAGGGACTATTTACATATTATACAAAGCTAAGTAATCTACAAACCTGTACGCCTTTGGAGTGTGGGAGCAAACCTCAGATCTTGGAGAAAACCCGCACAGGTCATGGGGAGAAGATACAAACTCTGTACAGACAGCACCTGTATTTGGGATCGAACCCGGGTCTCTGACACTGTAAGCGTTGTAAGGCAGTAACTCTAGCGCTGCACCAGTGCGCTGACTACAAATGCTCCTTTGGATAGTTCATGCATGTAATTTAACTCACCAACTATGTGCTACAGGTGCAGGTTAATGCACCATCTGATATCCTCACCCTTAATATCTGAATGACTACATCTATTTTTGTAAGATTCTGTATTGGAATATAACAGGGATATGGAGTGGACTCCCTGTTAATGACTCTGCACATGCAGGTGATGATTGAGTTAAAGATAGATGCAAAAAACTGTAGTAACTCAGCTGGACAGGCAGCATCTCTGGAGAGAAGGAATGGGCAATGTTTTAACATAGAAACATAGAAAATAGGTGCAGGAGGAGGCCATTCGGCCCTTCGAGCCAGCACCGCCATTCATTGTGATCATGGCTGATCGTCCCCTATCAATAACCCGTGCCTGCCTTCTCCCCATATCCCTTGACTCCACTAGCCCCCAGAGCTCTATCTAACTCTCTCTTAAATCCATCCAGTGACTTGGCCTCCACTGCCCTCTGTGGCAGGGAATTCCATAAATTCACAACTCTCTGCGTGAAAACGTTTTTTCTCACCTCAATGGGTCGACACCCTTCTTCAGACTGATTGTGTTGCCTCTTCTTGTAATTTTAATTATTCCACAATATTTTTAAACTTAGCTTATCCCCACGATGCATTCAAAGCGGTGAAAAATGATGTGTTGCATTTCCTAATTCTCTACTTAACAATTTTAATTATGTGAGTCATCTTTCAGATATTTTCCTGGGGATACCTGCTAGCTGTTCCATGTGATTACTTTCATTTTTAAAACTAAATGTCTGCACTGTATCATATTTCATTGAAGTTTTAAGAAGAAATTACAATGAAAATGCAATGTCAGATTAGTCGGAGCAATTCTTACCACAGAAGATTACAATTTTGGGAAAGTCTTTTCTTCATTCCATCCTCTGATAAGTTCCACAATTTCAACAGCAAATAAAGCACTTTGAACTGCCAGTATTATCCCCTTATCTTGGCTCCTCATTGAAATTGTAGCTTTTGACATTTGATTCAACCAGACGTAAATGCACACATTTGACATCAGGCAACAAAATTAGTATAGAGAGTGTTCTCCAGTTACCATTAATGTATGCATGACGAATCTTTCCCAAAATTGATTGGGTCAATTTTATTCTGACGTAATTGTCAAATTTTATTGCCATTTCCCCAAGGCAATGTTGCTGGTTTGGTTGGAAAGACTGTCCATAGTCAGCACTCTTTTGGGACAGTTTGTTAAAAGTTGGTTTTAATGTTCTTCGGTTTGTTTTATAGAAACATAGAAACATGGAAAATAGGTGCAGGAGTAGGCCATTCGGCCCTTCGAGCCTGCACCGCCATTCAATATGATCATGGCTGATCATCCAACTCAGTATCCTGCCTTCTCTCCATACCCCCTGATCCCTTTAGCCACAAGGGCCACATCTAACTCCCTCTTAAATATAGCCAATGAACTGGCCTCAACTACCCTCTGTGGCAGAGAGTTCCAGAGATTTACCACTCTCTGTGTGAAAAATGTTTTTCTCATCTCGGTCCTAAAGGATTTCCCTTTTATCCTTAAACTGTGACCCCTTGTCCTGGACTTCCCCAACATCGGGAATAATCTTCCTGCATCTAGCCTGTCCAACCCCTTAAGGATTTTGTAAGTTTCTATAAGGTCCCCCCTCAATCTTTTAAATTCCAGCAAGTACAAGCCGAGTCTATCCAGTCTTTCTTCATATGAAAGTCCTGACATGTGGGGGGGGAGGGGGGGGGGGGGGGGGGAAAATCGGGGGTAACTTTTTTCAAGTTCTTACCTTCCGGGAGATGTGAGCAATTTTCGGATCACATTCTCCGGGCTCTGCGGCCTACCACCGCTGGAGCTGGGAGCTGCCTCAGACTGTCGTGAGCCCCACCGTGTGGCGCGGACTTAACATCGGAGTGGATCCCTTGCCTGGGATCGTTCCCACCGCGACCACCGTGGACTTACCATATAGGGCTCGCAGTCTCGGGACCAGCCCCGACTTGAGGTTCGATCGCCCAGCGTGGGGCAGCTGACATTCCCCTGATGCAGGAGCTGAACGCCTCGATGCGGAGGGCCGGAACGCCGCCGGCTACGGGAGTCAAGACCATCCCGTCAACGGAGGGCTCGAGGCCCACGACCGAGGAAGAACATAAGGAAGGACTTGAACTTTATTTTGCCTCCATCACAGTGAGGAATGTGTAGGAGTCACTGTGGTGGATGTTCAGTTAAAATGTGTTTTTGTGTGATTTGTTGCTTTTAATTGTATGACTGACCTGGCGAATGAAATTCCTCGTATGTTGTAAAACATACTTGGCGAATAAAGTGTGATTCTGATGCTGATTCTGATGGTTCATATTGGTGCCCAGGTGAAGCACTAATGAACACAGCAAATGAGAATAGGAAGTTGGGTTATTGATAGCACAGATCATAAATCAAAAGACAATCAAAACACCATATTCAAAGATTGTCTCAACTTCAAATACACTTGATTGTTTGGATGGTATTGGTTCTATAACTATCGAAGATGGCAGATTAATTGTTTTTTATAGAATGTGCAATTGATAAATAAATTATGTTGAAAATATTCACCAACCAATATTCCCATTTTTGACAAAGTGGTTGTCATTTTCATTGAATTGATCCAGTGCTTCACATTTGATGGGAAAGAGGGAAAACAGAACTTGAATACAAGAATATTAAATCAATATACTCAGCGGTATGAATATTAATTTCTCTATCTTCAAGTAACTCTTGGTTTCACTCTCTCTCCATCCCCTCCCACCCTAGTTCTCCGATTAGTTTCGCTGTCCTCCTCATTAATTTTACTGTTTGTATGCCTTCTTGTCAGCTTCCCCTCATCCAACAATGAACCATTGTACATTTTATTGATCAGCATCTGCTTTGATCTGTTCTTTTCACACCTTGTCCTTCCATATCTCTAATTTCCCTCTCCCTGACTCTCAATCTGAAGAAGGGCCTCGACCTGAACCATCACCCATAACATTCTCTCCAGAGATGCTGCCTGTCCTGCTGAGTTACTCCAGCATTTTGTGTCCATCTTCGATGTAAACCAGCATTCGCAGATCCTTCCTAAACAATATTAAATCAGTGTTAGCCCTTGACCCTGTCCTGCCATTCATCTACATTAATGCTAATTTCTGTCAACTCCAGCTACCTGCTTTGATTCAATATTTCTTAATGCCCTTTATACAACAAAAGACTGTCAATTTGATAAAATTCCACTCTCCATCCTGATAATATTCTATTCACTGCATGGATGAGACTCCTTTAGTGACATTATTAATATCTAATTGTCCAAACGATCATAATCCATTTTCCATCCTGATAATATTCAATTTTATGCACTGAGATATTCTTTTCCCTACAGCTATGATCTTCCATATGTCCCCTAACAATATACCATTCGCTACCCTGATGATATTTCTTCTCCAACTGATAATATCCTATTCTAACTGATATCATTCCATTCTGTGCAGAGATTATATTAATTCTACTGCCTGATCATATTCCTTCCATTCGTTGTGATAATATTCATCTCTCCATGGTCATAATGTTTCATTCTGTGCTCTGGTAATTTTCCATTTTTCTCTACTCATATTCCATCTCCACCCACAATTATTTTGTACAATTATCTCTCGTGGGCCTTTAACACAGAATTTGAAGCGAAACCACTGTTTATGGAGGCAGAGCTAACACATTATTGTAATTGCTTTGGATATTGCAATAAATGGCTGTACGGTGGCAAATATTTACTGTTGTATTTTATGTTGTAGCTACAATGTGTAAAAGGATTTCACTCTTTAATGTATGACAGCACAACTTTTGGGAAGACAAAATATGTTCATATTTTGGTAGCATGTTCGAAGGAGGAATGTCATGTATTTATTAAGATTGTATATCGGCTCTGAGCATTTAGCTTCCTGTTTATAGCTTCTCTTCATTGTAGGATACAGTTCATAGGAAATTTATTTTTTTAATGCATTGCTCCATCCAGTAGTTAGACCAATTGATGTGTTTTGGAGAGAAACCGCATCCTGTGCTGTATTCCAACTTCTTACAGGTTTAGTTTCTTTAATTTAGTAGGAAAGATATTAAAGGGCCTGTCCCACTTAGGCGACTTTTTAGGCGTGTGCAGGAGACTCTGCGCTCGCCACATGGTCGTCACATGTTTGCTGGTGGTCTCTGGTGAGTCTCCTTCATGGTCGCGAGTAATTCCCGCATTCTGGGAACTAGTCGAGGCCTCAGTATGGTCGCTGGAAATTTTTCAACATGTTCAAAAATTTTCTGCAACCAAAAATTGGTCACCATGGAGAAAGTCGATAATCCTGTTGTCGTGGGTGCAGTTGTAGTGGGGTCGCCATGTAGTTATGGGTAGTCGAGGTAGTCGTAGGTAGTTTTAGTTAATCGCCTTTGCTGACCGGGCATTTTCATTGGCTCATTGGGGAAAAAAAACATAAGCACGAGTTTTCAGAACCAAGGATAACCGGCCGGTAATATTGAATGCCCGTCAAACTTCACAGCTGTGTATCTCTGGCTTATTAAAAGTTGTCTGGCTTCTAAAAAGTGTCTCCACTCCTTCTCCACTCCTTCTCCCCACTTCTCTCCCCCCCCCCTCTTTTAAAGGACTTACCGTACACTGTGCTAGCCGTCTTAACCTTCCTGTTCATCGCGGTGTGTGTCTGTATCACCTTGGCTTTGCACCGTGTGAATTTCAGACAGCGCTCTCCCCCGCTTTCCCTGGTCCCCGCCTTTGTGATGTGTGTGTGTGTGTGTGTGTGCGTGTGTGTGTGTGTGCGTGTGTGCGTGTGTGCGTGTGTGCGTGTGTGCGTGTGTGTGTGTGTGTGTTTTCATTCCAGTCTGACAGTCGCTGTTTTTCAGGCAACTGCCGGGAACTTGACAGTCGCCGGCAGTCCGCTGAAAAATCGCCGAAGTGGGAACAGGCCCTAAAAAAAACGACAATTATGTAAACTCACCCTCCAATACAGTACAGAATCAGGGTTTGTTTTGCAGAAATGTAGGACTTAGTCATTTCTAATGGCCTTGTATTCAACTATCTAGATTACTTTGCCTGTGTTAAAGTGATGGACCTAGAGCTTTTCTGCAGAAGTCAAATGTAACCAGTCTGAGGACCCTGATATTGCTGAAGATGTGGGGAGGGCATTTCCAGGGGGAGTATATATGTAGGTAACTTGGAACTAGCTACAAGAGTGCTCAGGAAATCATGGAGAGCAGTGGGGCAATTGAATGGGTCAAGTGAGGCAATTTAATGGGGGGGGGGGGGGGTTAGTAGTAATGGTGTTTGCTGGTTGGGGCTGCTTGAATTTGGCTTATGGGTTAATACATAGGTGCACCCATATTGCAACAAACTGCAAAATAAGTACAATCCAGGGAATCTCAATTTAACCAGAAGTCATTGATTAGAGTCAGCGCTGACCTCACCTGCTCAACCCTATTTCTATAGTGTGAGATTCATGTCTTGTGTGATATTGTACCACAGCTACCCCACAGATAGCTCTGCTGCTTGTCACAGTGAGTCCAGATCAACCAAACACAGCACATCACATCCAACTTTAGTTTAGTTTAGAGATACAGCACAGAAACAGCCCCTTCAGCCCACCCAGTCCGCACTGACCAGCGATTGCTGCACATTAACTATCCTGCACACACTAGGGACAATTTACATTTATACCAAGCCAATTTACCTACAAACCTGTACGTCTTTGGAGTATGAGAGGAAACCGAAGATCTCGGAGAAAATCCTCGTGGTCACGGGGAGAACATACAAACTCTGTATAGACAAGCAACCGTAGTCGAGGTAGAACCCGGCTCTCTGACGCTGCAAGAGCTGTAAGGTGGAAACTCTACTGCTGTGCTACCACTGTGCACTAAAGACTATCATATTTCAATTTAGTTCTCAATCAAACTCTCCAATAATGCTTTCTCACACATCTTCCAGCCCATATTCTCTCATCCCTTTAAAGATGGCTTTGTCTAAATGATAAACATTAGATTTTGGAACTCCCCAGACATGCTTAAATGATGAATAGATGTTTTCATTTTGACAATCGCCTAAGCATCGCAAACAGACGCGTAGAATTTTACTTTTAAGTGATTCTCAAGTATCATGGATTAATATAGAAACGGCAGTTTGAAAGGTGTGGTTAAGAGGCTTTTAAGTGGACACAAGAATATGCGATGAATGGAGGGATATGGAGCACATATAGACAGAAGTGCTTAGTTTTAACTTAACAGACTGAAGGAGGGTCCCAACCCGAAACATCACCCATCCTTTTTCTCCAGAGATACTGCCTGATACTCCAGTACTTTTTGTCCATCTTTGGTATAAACCAGCATCTGCCGTTCTTTGTTTAGACGTTATTTTCAGCATGTTTGGCACAGTCATCGTGGTCAAAGGTCATGTTCCTATGCTGTATTGTTCTATGCTTTATGTTAAAAGGACAGATTACTATTTTTTTTTCACGTTTTATATTCTAATTTCAATATTACTAGTTAATATATAGAATCTATTGCTAGACCATGCATCAGAAGCTAGATGTATTTGAAACCATTTCTTCTCTGGTAAGGCAATCGAGTGAAAGGTATCTCTACATTCACGTGATTTACAATAAACATATTCTATCAGAAATGAAGTCTGACAAATAAATGCAGTCAGCACTTACTTGGAGTACATCGTGTCATAAAGAAGCCGCGAGATGGGCTGAGCCCAGTTTACCCGCTCACTGTACCACAGTTCACCATAGTATCTGGATGTACGAGGCTTCAAGTGAAATACCCATTGGAAACATGGATCAACAGTCGAAACCTCAATGTGATTGCCTGGCGGAAATCCTAAAATAATGGGAATACATTATAATTGTGTTCTTAGCAACTGCACAGATGTGTTTGTCACTAGACCATTTATGTAAAAGACTATTTCAACAGAATTACTGGTGACTACTGGAGAGACCGTTGACGGCACGGAAAGGCGGCACCCGGGACAGGCTGGGTTAGCACCCCAGTCTGTGTCTTTTTGGTGAGAAAGCCACCCAAAAAAGCTACGGAAAGGCCTAATGAACCACCATGGCCTAAAAATCCATTAGGCGAGAATGAAATGCTCGGAGAAGGAGAAAGAGGTGCAGCGCACAGGCCTTGAACCTGGTGAGACGCAGGAGGAGCCCGGCCGGGACTCACCCCACAGAGCCCAGTCCCTCCACGCACTAGAGTCTCCCAACCCCTGCAGAGTAGTTATTAAGATGGCTGATCCGTGGGCGGTTGCTGCTGGGACGCAAGTCGGGGCTTGATCAACCCCGGCTGGGTCGTCTGGGTGAGTGTGTCTGATGTTGTGAGACCCGAAACACCTGATGACCCCAGGTCACATCACTGAGGATGCGTCCCAGCGCATCTAGAAGATGTATATTTTTCACACTCCCAAACCGCAACACTGCTGCCTTAGAAAAGGCTATGTATCTCCCAATAACCATGTTCATTCTGAAGCACCTTCCAAAGTGGTTGCATGTTATTGTTAATTTGTCACTCTGCAGGAGACAGATTATGTCCCCTGGCGGATTCCCAAATGTAAAATTATACTTACACAGCAGCAATTGCAGTATATTGAAAAAAATCCAAAAGAAAACTTATTGTTCCTGTAAATATTTAATGAAATGGAGGGAAACTGTGTGGTCTCTGTACTGCTATTTTACTGATTGTCTTACTTTATGGTTTCATACACTGAACAAATATGGATTGTGACACGAGGCAGAAATAGCAGGCACCAATGTAGGGGTTGATGTGATTTACTGAATGCTGTGTGATCAGTTTCAATGGCCCACTTTAACATTAGGAGCCTATCACTGACTCAACCAGAACTGTAATAACTAGTAGAGGCTAATGTGGAAGATCAGAGTTTTATGACAAGAAGTTTTATTTAGAATGTTTTACTGAAAGTACTGTATTGATTAAATACTTTATACTGTATGTGGTTAATGTGAATGCACCTCTGAATGTTTGGATTTTTAAATAACATTCATCCTGATGAGTTTCCCTTAAGCAGTAGTGGGAGGTAAGACCTCCCTGGTGGAATAAAACAGGGTGACAAAAAAGGTCTTTCCTTCCACCACATGCAACCTCCGGCAACCACCTTCAACTAGCATCGCAACCGGCTGCGACTAAAAAATTACCGATTTTTAAAACGGCGACCTATTTTTAGTCGCGGCCGGTTTTGAATTTTTTGAAATAATCGCCGGAACATAGAAGAAGCGGAAACCACTTTCGACCATTAGGGAGACTGACAAAAACCTCCGGGAACCGCACGGAAACCTTGGGTGGGGCGCAAAGTCTCCAGAGGTTTACGTTCAGGTTTCCACTCAGCAGGACAGGCAGCATCTCTAGAGAAAAGGAATGGGTGACGTTTCAGATCAAGACCCTTCTTCAGAACTGAAACAACACCCATTCCTTCTCTCCAGTTGCCACAGAAAGTAGTTGAGGACGGTTCACTGGCTATATTTAACAGGGAGTTAGATGTGGCCCTTGTGGCTAAAGGGATTAGGGGGTATGGAGAGAAGGCAGGTACAGGATACTGAGTTGGATGATCAGCCATGATCATATTGAATGGCGGTGCAGGCTCGAAGGGCCGAATGGCCTACTCCTGCACCTATTTTCTATGTTTCTATGTTTCCAGAGATGCTGCCTGTCCTGCTGAGTTACTCCAGCATTTTGTGTATATCTCCGGTTTAAACCAGCATCTGCAGTTCCTTCCTACACATGTCAATCTAACAGGTCACATGCACTCCAGCTGTAGTGAAGTGGTTCTAAGTTTGGCTGAAGAATGGGGTCTAAAAGGTTTAATGAATAAAATATTATTTACGGTTTCTTAAAGCTAGAACTTCTGTTCAGACAACTAAGCTCCTTTGTGCAAGAATATGCATGTAATGCAGAATCTCGTGACCATAGAGTATGACTCATAATTAATGCTGTGATGAGAGAAGGGATTGAGGCACAAATACTGGAAGTGAAAATGTGAGACTGTATCTGCTTTTACCAATACACAGATGAAGAATGTTTTCCCGGATGCCAAAGACCAGCATCCTTCTGCACTAACAAACTGATTGCCCTGCCCACAAAATCACTGCACAATCAATATGTGTAACACCAAAATATCTTCTGATGTCAATGTTGCCTTTCACTGATTTTGATATATTCGTGCTACCATGCCAAGTACATACATTATCCGTGCTGGGAAATATTAGTGTCCTAGAACATTATGTGTAAGTGTCACCAAAAATTAATAATGTTGGTCTTATTCTCGAGAGTAGATGAATTCCATGATTATTACTGACACAAAAAGCCGTAGTAACTCAGCTGGACAGGTAACATCTCTGGAGAGAAGGAATGGGTGACGTTTCAGGTCAAGACCCTTCTTACTGGCAGTTCATGTCCCAGGAAAGTATACAGCTCCAAGGCCAAGCTTCCACCCAAGCTACTCCTATCACTTATGACCTTATTATGTCATAGCCTCAGAATTAAATGATGTTCTTTTAGGAAGGAGATGAGGAAAAATGTCTTTAGTCAGAAGGTGGTGAATCTGTGGAATTCTTTGCCGCAGGAGGCTCTGGAGTCGGTCAGCGGATTTATTTAAGGCAGAGATGGATAGATTCTTGATTAGTACAGGTGTCAGGTTATGGGGAGAAGGCAGGAGAATGGGGTTGGGAGGGAGAGATAGATCAGCTATGATTGAATGGTGGAGTCCACTTGATGGGCTGAATGGCCTAGTTCTACTCCTATCACTTATGGAAGTGTTGTCAATGATGCTTGCCAACATGGACATTCTCTTTCCTCTCCTATACTTTCCGGGAGAAGGTACAGGGGCTTGAAAGCACAGAACTTATGACTTAAGAACAGTTTCTTCTCCACAGCCATCACCTCTTTCATGCCCTTTCTCAGACATGCTACCATGTACTTGTATTCTGAACTCTACCTCATTTGATCAGACCGTTATTGCACTTCAGTTTATTTTTGCACTACTTCAGGTTGCACTACAATCTTTGCACCATTCTGCTGTTTTACATTGGTCATGGTATTTATCATTGTATCTCTCATTACCACTGTTTAAACTATGAGTTTCATGTGAACAAGGAATTTCATGTGAACAAGGGTGTGTGGTCTCTGATGATGCTGGCTGCCTTCCTGAGGCAGCGACTCCTGTAAATCCCTTCAAAGGTGGGGATATGAAGGATATCAGATAAGCCTCTGCGAGCTCTATGAACCCTCCTGCCTTGGAGAAGAACAACCATCCACTACGTATGTTTAGTTACATATATTTTATGACAGAAACAATCAGTTTCTGGTTTTGACAGTCAAATACATCTGGAGTACTGCATGCAGTTGTGGTCAAGAAGGATTTGGAAGTTTTGGACAAGGTGCAAAGGTGGTTCACTGCAAAGCTGCCTGGATTAGAGAGCATAGGCTACAAGGAGAGGTTGGACAGACTCTGGGGAGACCTGATAGAGGTATACAAGATGATGAGAAGCATAGATAAGGTAGACAGAACCTATTCCCAGGGTGGAAGTGTCAGGAATCAGAGGGTGTAGCTTTAAGGTGAGCGGGGTAAAGTTCGAAGGAAAGTTACAAGGCAAGTTTTTCTTTATACAAACAACGATGAGCGCCGGGAACGTGCTGCTAGAGTGGTGGTGAAAGTAGATACAGTAATGGCATTTAAGAAGCTTTTCGATAGGCACACAGATATGTTTGGCATGGAGGAACATGGATCATGTGCGGGCAGAGGAGATCGGCTGAACTTGGCATCATGTTTGGCACAAACATTGTGGGTGGAATACTGTTATACTGCTATACTGTTCTATGTCCTATGAATACATCAGTTTTTAGATTACACTTCTCTCCAATGATCTTGTGATCTGCATCCACACGTGGTCTAAAACTCATCTGCCTAATCCCATCCTTGTGGTGACCCCTCTCACCTATTGCCCACACCCTCCAGTGCTTCAAACACTGGAGAACTCTTATCTATAATTCTAAATTCCTCTTTGTTCTCAGCAAGGCCAATTCTTCCAGGGCAGCGGTTCTCTCCTCCAGCTATTTTCGACTATTATGCACACTTTATTTTACTATTGACTGCAGTAAATATGCACACCCGTATCTCTGGATCCATGCATTCCGAATCCCTCTATAAACTGCATCCTACTCCCTTTGCAATTTCCTTTAAGCCACCTCTGAATTCATCCTGATATTTTCTAAAGCTTTTCATATGCCCCGAGGCTGTTTCTCTTTTCTAAAGACATTAATTAAATGCAAGTTGTTGCTTTTGTTGTTGCTGCTTTTAAATCTTAAATTCACTTACATACTTTAGACATTAGGTACAGCTTGCAAACAGGCCCTTCGGCCCACTGAGTCCGTGCTGCCAGTGATCCCCCAACACTAGTCCTGTCCTACCCAATGGGAAGAATTTACATTCTTTACCGAAGCCAATTAACCTGCAAACCTGTACATCTTTGGGATGTGGGAGGAACCCGGAGCACCCTGAGATAACCTGCACCGTCACAGGGAGAATGTATAAACTCCGTACAAGTAGCACCCATAGTCAGGATCGAACCCGATCTTTGCAGGTCTCTGGCGCTGTAACGTGTCAACTGTAATGCTGCACCACTGTGCTGTTTCTACATATCTGTTTAAAACAACATTTCTAAGGACAAAAATAAATAAAATTTGACGTGATTGGGATTTTTCACCAACAAAAGCAACAGTCGGGTGAAATCAGTTCTTGCTTTCCTTATCTTAACAATTGCTGTACCACAGCTGCTCGGGCACATATTGTGAACGTGAGATGGGTTTGTTTCAATGCAACACACTGTTTCACATCCCACAAAGATGTCCAAACTTTTGTTCGATTATTTTGTAAAGAAGAAACATATGTTGTGGGCTCTTTTGCTTGATAAGTTCATAAGTGATAGGAGCAGAATTAGGCCATTCGGCCCGTCAAGTCTACTCCGCCATTCAATCATGGTTGATCTATCCCTCCCTCCTAACACCGTTCTCTTGCCTTCTCCCCATAACCCCGGCCCCCCCATACTAATCAAGAATCTATCTATTTCTGCCTTTATTGGCACATGTACCGAGGTACAGTGAAAAGCTTTTGTTGCTTGCTATCCAGTCAGCAGAAAGAGAGTACATGATTACAATCGAGCCATTAACTCTTTACCTACCTGCAAATCTCCAAAGTGATTTTGTATGTTTCAATGAGTTTATGTCTCATTTTTCTAAACTCCCAGAAATGGTCATTTTTGCAATCTGCTCCAAATAACATTGATTTTTATTTGCTTAGCGGTAAAAGATCGACACCACACCATCACATCAGATTTCTAGGCTAAAGAATGAATGATGCCTCGTGCCTGGTTTAAATCATTAAGTTAGTCTGTTGTCGGCATCAAAGTACATTTTGGAAATAGTCACAAAATGCTGGAGTAACTCAGTGGGTCTGGCAGCATAGAAAGAATGGGTAACGTTTCGGGTTGAGATCCTTCTTCAGACTGAAAGTCAGGGGAGAGGGAGACACAGAGGTAAAGAAGGGCAAGGTGTGTAAATCGAGACATCAAAAGAGATGTGGATCAAGGCAAATGTAGAATAGATCATTGTTGGCTAGGAGAAGGTGACAACAAAGCAAACAGAGATAAAATGTAATCGGGGGACAGTCAGACTGGCCGGAGAATTGGGAAAGGGGGAGGGATGGAGAGAGAGGGAAAGCAAGGGTTACTTGAAGTTAGAGAAAGCAATATTCATACCTTAAAGGTAGACAAAATGCTGGAGAAACTCAGCGGGTGCAGCAGCATCTATGGAGCAAAGGAAATAGGCAACGTTGTGGGCCGAAACCCTTCTTCAGACTGATGGGGGGGGGGGGGGGGGGGGGGGAGAAGAAAGAAAAAAGGAGGAGGAGGAGCCTGAGGACTGAGGGAGAGATAGGAAAGGGAGGAGACAGCAAGGGCTAACAAAATTGGTTGAATTCAATGTTCATGCCCCCAGGATGCAGACTCCCCAAGCGGAATATGAGGTGCTGCTCCTCCAATTTCCGGTGGTGCTCTGGCCATGGAGGAGACCCAGGACAGAGAGGTCGGATACGGAATGGGAGGGGGAGTTGAAGTGCTGAGCCACCGGGAGGTCAGATCAATTCATACCTTAAATTTTGGCTTTAGTCCGATGGGCATGGCCATGTTGGATGGGGCCAGCATTCGGTAGCATTTCTGTTGGGGGGAACATCCATCTGAGGCAAGGGTATGAAGACATTTCTTTACTGAGTCTAGCAGATCCTTGAACCCATCATCCTTAAATTGGCGTGGATGCTCAGATTTATAATATATTCAAAATTGAGATGAACTCTTTGGATGGATTAAGGATTTGGCTTCAAGGGGATTGCTCAGAAAAGTAGATTTGAAGTAGCGACACAGACACAAACTTGTTGAATGATGGAGCCCATATGCCCTGTTCCACCTTCTGTTGTATTTTACAATTTCATATTTGCAAATCAAAGTGTGTGAAACGTCTGGCACATTGCTTCAATTTTGCTGTTGTATAATTATTTTATTTTGTTGACCTGAGGCTAATTTCCCACTCACTGCCGACTGCAATATAGCTTTGTGTTCTTACTTCATCTGCCAGGACTATAATGATCCATGAAGTGACAGAGCACCTTGTTATCTGCTAAACATGTGCACCTTGTTTATTCCACTCTCTGTTCCCACACGATCATTGTCCACATATGCCATTGATACAGTATATATTCAGCATTTAGACACAACACTCGTTTTTATAAAGGAAGATTGATTCATATATTCTCATTATTTATAGATTTATAGATGCATGTTTTCAGCATATGTTTGATCTTGCGCTGTTAATGTTAAGGAGGATGCTGCTTCTTGATTTATTTCAGCGGAATCTTGTGTCATTACTTCCAAACTCGTGAGATTATCTTTTGGATTGCACCCATAATTGCATAACTCTTTGATATTCTCTTGCAAATCCCTTGCAGGAAACAGATGATTAGTACTTAGGCATTTAGTTACGACTTTTAGTCAGTCGTTCAGTTTAGTCAGAGTTGAGATGAAATTTCCAAACCTAGATGATGGCGAATCTTTGAATTCTTTAACACGGAGGACTGTGAAGTTTCAGTTGATGAGTATAGAGAAGTATGTTTCTTACTCTACACTGCCTGCCCCTCCACCCATCTTAACATCATCTGCTAACTTGGCCACAAAGCCTGCAACCCCCTTATCCAAATCATTAATATACAACGTGAAGAGAAGCTGCCCCAGGACCAACTCTTTGCCGATCTCTACTAGTCACAGGCAGCCAACCTGAAAACGCACCTTTTATTGCAGCTCTTTGCCTATTTCCATCCAGCCAACCCTCTATCCATGGATGTATCTTTCTTTCAATACCGTGGGCTCTCATTTTCCATAGCAGCCTGACTTGCGGTACCTTATCGAAGGCCTTCTGCAAATCTAGGTAAACAACATCTACAGCCTCCCCTCTGTCTGCCCTGCTATTAACTTCCTCAAAGAATTCCAGCAGATATGTCAGGTAAGATATTCCCTTCACAAAACCATGCTGACTTCAGCCTATTTAATCTGCAACTTCCAAGTATTGCGTAACCTCATCCTTTATAATTGACTGTAAAATCTTACCAACCACCGTAGTCAGGCTAACCAGTCTTCTGCTTTGCTCCCTTCTTGTACAATGCAGTGATATTCCCAATTTTCCAATCTTCAGGAACCACTCGTAACTCTAGTGATTCTTGAAATATCACAACTAATGCCTCCACAATCTCTGAGGCCACCTCCTTCAGAACCCTAGGGTGCAGTCCATCCGGTCCAGGTTACATCCATCTTCAGACCTTTCAGTTTTCCTAGCACCTTCTCCTTAGTAATCGCCACTCCACTAACTTCCACCCCTGACTCGCTAGGATTGCAGGCACACTGCTGGTGTCTTCCACAATGAAGGCTGTTGCTAAAAAGTTATTCAATTCCACTGCCATTGCTTGATTTCCCGTTATTACTTCGCCAGCGGCCCAACGTCCACTCTTGCCTCTTCTTTACTCTTTATACAGTGCATCTGTAGAAACACTTTCATATTATTGGCTAGCTTACATTCGTACTTCATCTTTTCTCTCCGTAGTATCCCTTTAGTTACCTTTTGTTGATCTTTAAAAACATCCCAATCCTCTGGCTTCCCACTGATATTTCCAATGTTGTATACCTTCTCCTTTGCTTTTATGTTGTCCTTGACCTGCCTTGTCAGCCCTGGTCGTCTTATTCTCCCCTCTGGAATCTTTCTTCCTCTTTAGAATGGCCTTCTGAATTATCCACAGAAATTCCTGCCATTGCTGCTCTCCCATCATTCCTACTAAAGCCTCTTTCCAGTCAATCTTTGCCAGCTCCCCCCTCATGCCTCGGTGGTCCCCTTTGCTCAGCTATAATACCGACACATCCGATTTCTCGTTCTCCCTTTCAAATTGTAGGTTAAATCTTATCATATTGTGGTCGCTGCCTCCTAGATGTTCCTTTACCTCGTTCTCTAATTAAATCTGGTTCATTGCACAACACTAAATCTAGAATTGCCTTATCCCTGGTAGGCTCCACTACAAGCTGCTCTAAGAAACTATATCGGAGGCACTCTACAAATTATCTCTCTTGGGGTCCAGTGCCAGCCTGATTCTCCCAGTCTACCTGCCTATTGAAATCTCCCATGGCCACCGTAGAATTGCCTTTGCTACACGCCGATTTTATTTCCTGATGCAACTTGTACCCTATATCCTGGCTACTGTTTGGAGTCTTTTTACCCTTGCAATTTTTCAGCTCTACCCACAGGGATGCTACATCCTCTGATCGTATGTCACCCTTTGCGAAGGACTGAATTTCATTCCTCACCAGCAGTGTTACCCCAACCCCTCTGTTCACCCGTCTGTCCTTGCGATAGGATGCGTAGCCTTGAATATTTAGCTCCCAGTTCCGATCCTCTTGTAGCCAAGTTCCATAATGCCAACAACATCATACTTGCCAATTTCCAACTGTGCTACAAGCTCATCCACTTTGTTCCATATGCTACATGCATTAAAATGAGTTACTCCAGCAATTTGTGTCTAACTTTGGTGTAAACCAGCATCTGCAGTTCCTGCCTACACAGCTCACAGGAATTCTTCCCCTCCCAGAGGTAACTGGACTATGCATTTGCTTCTCTCAGTGAAGCAGTGAATAAGCAGTGAATAAGCCTTGCACAGGCTGTCACAGAGCTGTTCCTGCTGGAGGGAGATGTGTGGCCAACAGCTGGAGTTGGAACAACATTGTTTGTTTCAGTGAAGATCTTTTGTCTACAGCTCCTTTCATCTTGCCGCGAGGCATATTATCAACATCAGACTTAAGTGAATTCATGCTCGCAATGATCACATCATTATCAAAACAAATTGCTTCCCTGGGTTCCCGATGGACAGGAAAGAACAGAATAGGTTTCTGGAGTTCTGTATATGACAGGCTTTCCCTCTCTGGAACATAATTCGACTCTACTCTGATCAGCCTGAAGGTTCCAGCAGAAGTTAACACAGCCCTTGTGAATTGCAAGGGGCTTCCACTTATTAATATGCAGCCACGTACAATGGAAAGCTAGTGTTGTACAAGTTTGTACCCGCACCACTACCACTGTCCCTGCCGCTGCCATGAGGCCTTCTCCTTGGCCCAAGCTCACAAAGCACGCAGCTGCTAACAGCTCAGGTACATGGGCCCTGCTCTGCATTCTCAGCACATCATTTTACTCAGTAACCCCTACATTGGTAGAACTAGATCCACACCTCTGTTTGAGCACTGAAGAGTCAAGAGACAAGTCAAGAGTGTTTTATTGTCATATGTCCCAGATAGAACAATGACATTCTTACTTGCGGCAGCACACAGAATATGTAAGCAGAAGATAGACACATGCTGGAGTTCAGTCTGGAGAAGGGTCTCGACCCGAAACATCACCCATTCCTTCTCTCCAGCGATGCTGCCTGTCCCGCGGAGTTACTCCAGCATTTTGTGTCTATCTTCCGTTTAATCCAGCATCTGCAATTCCTTCCTATACAGAATATGAAAGCATAGTACACTGTAAACAATATAATACATGAGAAAAAAAAGTTAAATGTGTGTATATAGAAGCATAAAAAAATAGTTATAGGAGCAGACCATTCGACCCTATGAGCCTGCACCTCCTTCAATATGATCATGGCTAATCATCTAAAATAGTAAGATTAAACGAGAACTTACCAGTTTGAAGTTTGATCTGTATTTTATGAGGAGTTACGATGAGGGATTACGTGAAGAACCCGCTCAGTGCGCAGGCGCGGCATACTTCCAAGCAGCGGTGTGGAATCACAGATAGACACAGTTATTTTGAAGTAAACATAGTAAAGATAAGGAGACATCAATTTATTAGTTTGATCCATATAATGAGGGTGGGAGCGGAGGGCACGTAATCCCTCATCGTAACTCCTCATAAAATACAGATCAAACTTCAAACTGGTAAGTTCTCGTTTAATCTTACTATTTTTCTTCGGAGTCACGTGAGTGACTACGTGAAGATTTCAAAGCTCTGTGATTTCAAACCGTGTAACAGTTTCATTTCACTCACTGCCGAAGTTCTTGAGGGAGGTAGTGTTATCGTAATCAACCAATGAGTCTATTTGTAGAAAAACACAATGGTATTTTTTAAACAATAACAACAAAGAATTAAGTTGCTCCCCTGGGCTTAAATTAAATATTTGCAGTTCGTAAATCTTTACTGCAAATAAACCAGGTTTTGCCAACGGCTTATTATAAAATTTCTGAACGGTCTTTTCCCCCCCCACCATCCTGCTGTAGCCAGGATGTGGTCTATAGGCATGTCCATTCTTTAGCCGTCGACATGGATGCTGCCCTGGTGGAATAAAATTTGTACATGTTAGTGTTTATCCCAGCAGTTTCTAGCACCTGCTTGAGCCATCTAGCAATGGTTTGGCTCGTCAGCCGACCATAAGGTTTTTGTGGCTGACCCACAAGGCCTTTCATCTCCCTCGAATATTTTGGTTGTGTCTATGTAGGATAGTTGGTGGGTCATGGCACATAACCGTGGTTCTGGTGGGTAAGCCACGACTGGATTAGGTGTTCCTGGTCTGCTCTGTTTGATCAGTCGCTGGATAACGACAGATCTGGTCTGGAGCTGTGATCATGTTGTCCAGTCGCAATAGGTGTAGTGACTGGACCCTCTGAGCGGATACAAGTGCCATCAACATGAGCGTCTTTAGTGTAGCTTGCTCGAGGCCGGGGGATCTGGCTGGTGGCCATTCCCTGAGATATGTCAGGACCACACTGATATCCCAAATATGGGTATACCTGGGCTTAGGGCTTGATATTGTAAATGCCCTTCATCAGATTTACCACCAGTGGATGGGATCCCATCGCCTGTTGTCCTGGCGCTGGTTTGAGATAAGCAGAAAGAGCACTCTGCGCTGTGTTGATGGCACTGTAGCTGATCCCTACATCGTGGTGTAGATAGGCCAGGAACTCCAGTATGTTGGTGGCTGTAGCTGTTGCGTATGTTGTCCCTGTTTCCTGGCAGTACTTCTCCCTTTTTTGATGCTGGTTAAGTACTGCCTCTTGGTGGATGTTCGAAGGGATGTCGACATGGTGGTGATGGTTTGTTTGGACAATCCCAGTTCCAGGTAAGGTCTGTTCAAACTTGCAACCCAGGCGTTTAATTTTCTCATGGCATGGGTGTTTAGCTTACCTGGTAGGTAAGTAGCTGATAGCCAAATATGTCTTTCGACACACCATTGCCAAATCATGTTGACCAATTTGTCGCATGATAATGATTTTATGCCACCCATATGGTTAATATAAGCCATCACCGTAGTATTTAGCAATTTGTAACCGAACATGCAAGTGCTGCATATTAGATACATATACTTTTAAACCATAAAAGGCGCCCAACATCTCTAGATAGTTAATGCCCAGTGTAAGTAGTAATGATGACTCTAGGTTAGTCCATCTACCACCTGTGCTGGATATGGAGTTAGTCGCTCCCCAGCCTTGAGCACTGGCATCTGTTTGAGTAACTAAAGTAGGGTTAGTGATAAAGATAGGGCTGAAACTATGCCAAACGTTTTCTGCCCACCACTGTAGCTCTGATATTGCTTCAGTGGATAAGTTCATGACACGATCATAGTGACCTGTATGTCGTTTTATTGCCTGTACCTTTGCTCTCTGTAAATTTTTTGATAGTGCAAAGGTCCGAATTGTGTAGCCGGAAATGCTGCTACCATTTCCCCAATTACTCTTGCTACTTGTCGAATAGTTGGTCGCTCGTTGACCATTAAATTGTTGCATGATTGTGCTAATTCAACCATTTTTGCCTTTGGCAAGGTAACAGTCATATGGACTGAGTTAATTGTGAAGCCCAGGTAGTCCATGATAGTGGATGGCTTCAACTTAGATTTATCTGGATGTAGGACGAACCCCAGACTTTCGAGGAGCTGTTTTGTAGCTGATACTGCTGCCACAGCCAATTCCATCGTTTTCCCTACTATCAGAATATCATCCAGATATGCCATGACAATATGTTTTTGTTTTCTTAGTATTGCCATGGCTGGGTTCAATATTTTGGTGAATAATCTTGGGGCTGAAGTTAGCCCATAGGGCAATGCTTTGTACCATCCAGATAAATTTTAGGTATCTGCGATGATCCTTGTATATGGGTACTAGATAGTAAGCATCTTTAAGATAAATGCTTGCCATGAAGTGTCCTTTGGAATTCAGTTGTTTGGCAGTAACATATGTCTCCATTTTGAAATGTATATACTTAACAAATTTGTTTAGTGATGTTAAGTCAATGATGATGCGACAGCCACCATCTTTTTTGGTTTTAGTGAATATATTCGATACAAATTCCAAAGGTTCATGTTTGGTCTTTTCGATGACCCCCTTTGTGATAAGTCTCACCAGTTCAGCTTGTCCCTCACGTTTCTCTTTGACGGAGGGAGAAATACCCTTTGGGCTAATGTTGAACTGGCGGCGTTTTTTCTGACATGACTTGTATTTTATATCCACTAATGCTGTTGAGTATATACTTGTCACTCGTGACCATACCCCATGCTTCTTTAAACAAGTGTAATCTCCCCCCTGTTAATAAAGCACCCTTATTCTCTATATGCTGGTAGGGACCAGACCCACCTACCTCCATGGTTATTGGCGATTCTGTTTCTTCATTTTCCTGAAGATTTTGTTCTGACGTGCTGGCGATGTTGGGGGGAGGCGCATTTTCCAGAGGGTCCGCTGCGGGCCCTGATCTAAAAAGATCTTTGGGGATAATGTGCGGACCCCAAGCGTTCACCACTCCCATATTGCGGACGTCGACTGGTGGATGCCGTGGGGTGCTGCCGCTTGGGTATCGGAGGCCTTGGTTTGCTCGTCCCGGGGCCTGCCCTCATTAGGCCGAAGGTTTTTGATGCTTCCTCCATCTCCTTCAGTTTTTATTGAGATCTTTCCCAAATAGCAGCACGTCCGTCTCCGCAGCTGGGGCTTTACACAAGCCAGCAAATTTGGGATTGAGGGCAGGTCTTATGTTTCCCTCCGGAGATTGTTGATCTCAAATTGTGTGGTACACATTAATGCCAGCACATCCTGCTGGCAGGTATCCATCTCCGTGGTCTCCACGGAACGAGCAAAGGCTGTGATGGCCGACGTCAGGAGCCTTAGGATCCGCTGTAGCTTGAGTTCTTGGGACCGGATGTGTGACCCCACATGCCCCCAGATTTGGCTGTTGGCACTTTTTACTTTGAGGGCCTCACAGTTTTCTGGTGCTGTGTGTTGTTTCAGCACCTCAGCGAGCACCTTTTCCAGTAATGGTTTATTGGATAGATGGTTGATGCTGGCCGCCATTCTTGGTTCCAGCGGTGCTCCAGCCCGTGGGGTTGCTACAAAGCGGTCCATCACACCCAACAGCTCTTCCTGTTCCTGCACCCCTGGCATACTCCCAAATTCGTCCGCCTGCCCCTGTTCCAGACCAGCCCAGCCCTGGTCACCAATGCTAGCCTCCAGTAATGAGGGAGCAGAGGGCAGTGCATGAAACACTGTGGAGGGGGTGCCTGACCTCCCTCCGCGAGAGCGCTCTTTCTGCGCATCTCGCTGGAGCTGCTCCAATAGCTGTTGGATGCAGCTCAGGCGGCTGTCTCTCCTCCATTTAGGTGGAGACATGTCCCCGTCCGACGAATCGAATGCCACCGGCCGGATGCCTGTTCGGATGGCTAGACATCCAGCCCGCAGTTCAGGCACTAGCGGGACTGGGCTCGGCGCGGTGATGGGAATAGCGGAGCGCCCGGTAATTGTTCCTACCGCCTTCTTCTGGAGCTTTTGTGCCTTGTAGTAGCGGGAGCGTCCCTCAAGCAGCGCGTCTCGCAGGCGCCTGCTCCGTGAGCCGCTCCAGCGGCACAGGCGGCTCTCTCTCCCCCCGTGCAGGTGGAGAGACGTCCCGTCCAAAATCGGGAACACCTGCCGGCTGCCTCTTCGGGTGGCTATGCATCCAGCCCGCTGCTCAGGTGCTAGCGGGCTGAGCTTGGCACGCTCCTACCGCCTGTTGCTGCCCCCCTCCCCGACGGGAAACGTTTCTCCTTGAACGGGGGACAGTTTTGTTCCAGAGCCTTTTTCTCTGCCTGTAAAAAACACAAGCAGAAAAAGCCTCACCTGTAAAAGAAAACCCGACCTCAGGGTACTCACCTGACGGTCCGGTTCATTCTGTAGCGGGAGCGCCTAAGTCCCGTTGCAGCCGCTGTTGCACTGCTGGCGTAATGCCGCGCCTGCGCACTGAGCGGGTTCTTCACGTAGTCACTCACGTGACTCCGAAGTAAAATCAGTATCCCATTGCTGCTTTTTCCCCATATCCCTTGGTTCCTTTAGCCCCAAGAGCTAAATCTAACAATCTCACTATGGCTATGACCCCTGGTTCTGTACTCCCCCAACATCGGGAACATTTTTCCTGCATCTAGCCTGTCCAATCCTTTAAGAATTTTATATGCTTCTATAAGATTCTCTCTCATCCTTCTAAATTCCAGTGAATACAAGCCCAGTTGACCCATTCTTTCATCATATGTCAGTCCCGCCATCCCGGGAATTAACCTGGTGAACCTATGCTGCACTCCCTCAATAGCAATAATGTCCTTCCTCAAATTAGGAGACCAAAATTGCACACAATACTCCAGGTGCGGTCTCACCAGGGCCCTGTACAACTGCAATAGGACCTCCTTGCTCCTAAATTCAAATCATCTCGCAATGAAGGCCAACATGCCTTTAGCTTTCTTCACTGATTGCTGTACCTGCATGGTAACTTTCAGTGACTGATGTACAAGCACACCCAGGTCTCGTTGCACCTCCCCTTTTCCTAATCTGACACCATTCAGATAATAATCTGCCTTCCTGTACTTCCCACCAAAGTGGATAACCACACATTGATCCACCTAATACTGCATCTGCCTTGCATCTGTCCACTCGCCCAACCTATCCAAGTCACCCTGCAGCCTCATAGCATCCTCATCGCAGCTCACACTGCCACCCAGCTTTGTGTCATCTGCAAACTTGGAGATGTCACATTTAATTCCCTTGTCTAAATCATTAATATATATTATAAATAACTGGGGCCCCAGCACCGAGCCTTGCGGTATCCCACTAGTCACTGCCTGCCATTCTGAAAAGGACCTGTTAATTCCTACTTTTTGTTTCCTGTCTGCCAACCAGTTCTCTATCCATGTCAATACCCTACCCCCAATACCATGTGCTCTAATTTTGCACAATAATTTCTTGTGTGGGACCTTGTCAAAGGCTATTTGAAAATCCAGATACACCACATCCACTAGCTCTCCCTTATCCATTCTAATTGTTTCACCCTCAAAAAATTCCAGAAGATTAGTCAAGCATGATTTCCCCTTTATAAATCCATGCTGACTTATAACCATATAACCATATAACAATTACAGCACGGAAACAGGCCATCTCGACCCTTCTAGTCCGTGCCGAACACGTGTTCTCCCCTAGTCCCATATACCTGCACTCAGACCATAACCCTCCATTCCTTTCCCGTCCATATAACTATCCAATTTATTTTTAAATGATAAAAACGAACCTGCCTCCACCACCTTCACTGGAAGCTCATTCCACACAACCACCGCTCTCTGAGTAAAAAAGTTCCCCCTCATGTTACCCCTAAACTTCTGTCCCTTAATTCTCAAGTCATGTCCCCTTGTTTGAATCTTCCCTACTCTCAGTGGGAAAAGCTTATCCACGTCAACTCTGTCTATCCCTCTCATCATTTTAAAGACCTCTATCAAGTCCCCCCTTAATCTTCTTCGCTCCAAAGAATAAAGCCCTAACTTGTTCAACCTTTCTCTGTAACTTAGTTGCTGAAACCCAGGCAACATTCTAGTAAATCTCCTCTGTACTCTCTCTATTTTGTTGACATCCTTCCTATAATTAGGCGACCAAAATTGTACACCATACTCCAGAATTGGCCTCACCAATGCCTTGTACAATTTTAACATTACATCCCAACTTCTATACTCAATGCTCTGATTTATAAAGGCCAGCACACCAAAAGCTTTCTTTACCACTCTATCTACATGAGATTCCACTTTCAGGGAACTGTGCACAGTTATTCCCAGATCCCTCTGTTCACCTGCATTCTTCAATTCCCTACCATTTACCATGTACGTCCTATTTTGATTTGTCCTGCCAAGATGAAGCACCTCACACTTATCAGCATTAAACTCCATCTGCCATCTTTCAGCCCACTCTTTCAACTGGCATAAATCTCTCTGTAGGCTTTGAAAATCTACTTCATTATCCACAACCCCACCTATCTTAGTATCATCTGCATACTTACTAATCCAATTTACCACACCATCATCCAGATCATTGATGTACATGACAAACAACAGTGGACCCAACAGATCCCTGTGGCAGCCCACTAGTCACTGGCCTCCAACCTGACAAACAACCATCCACCATTACTCTCTGGCATCTCCCATTCAGCCACTGTTGAATCCATCTTGCTACTCCACCATTAATACCCAACAATTGAACCTTCTTAACCAACCTTCCATGAGGAACCTTGTCAAAGGCCTTACTGAAGTCCATATATACAACATCCACTGCTTTACCCTCATCAATTTCCCGAGTAACCTCTTCAAAAATTTTAAGAAGATTAGTCAAACATGACCTTCCAGGCACAAATCCATGTTGACTGTTCCTAATCAGACCCTGTTTATCCAGATGCTTATATATATTATCTCTAAGTATCCTTTCCATTAATTTGCCCACCACTGACGTCAAACTAACAGGTCTATAATTGCTAGGTTTACTCTTAGACCCCTTTTTAAACAATGGAACAACATGCGCAGTACGCCAATCCTCCGGCACTATTCCCGTTTCTAATGACATTTGAAATATTTCTGTCATAGCCCCTGCTATTTCTACACTAACTTCCCTCAATGTCCTAGGGAATATCCTGTCCGGACCTCCAACCCATCCTTACAAACTTAAACCGATCCTGTCACTGCTTTCCAAATGTGCTGCTATAACATCTTTAATAATAGACTCAAGCATCTTCCCCACTACCGATGTAAGGCTCTTGTCTATAATTCCCCGTTTTGGCTACCCTCCAATCCACAGGAACTGATCCAGAGTCGAGAGAGCATTGGAAAATGATCACCAATGCATCCACGATATTCTAGCAATATACACACACACACACACACACACACACACACGTGCATGCGTATACATAGAAAACAAACAAACAAACAATAATAGTGCAACTGAATTGTGCGGATGATTTTCTATTGACCACACAGACCAATTTAAGTCCAATTGTTTACCATGCAGTATCATGGGTCCTTTAGTAATAAAATAATAGACCACTTATGAGTTAATCCAATAATAAGTAGCTCCAACAATACCTTTGCTTTGTACTGGAGGTCTTTCTATGTATGAGTTAATGTTATGGAGAGGGAGGTAAAATGGAAATCTGATCAAAAGATCAGTGTTCTATCTAATTATTCAGGCTAACACTGGAGAAGGAAGCTGAGAGGCAAGAGAAATCAAATATAGAATTTAATGGAAATAAATCACAGCTCGAACAAATATTGGCAAATTTAATAACACTGGATGAAAAATAGTAAGTATAAAGTGTAATGTTTTATGCTTTACAACACGGGTGCAAGAAATAAAATGTACTCTGCTCATCATTATAATATCTTGTAATGTCGACAACATTAACACATAACAGATTGCTCCAGATTGATTTCTTCTTGCATGCGGCATTTTAAAAGATTTATTCTCAGTTTTTTCTCATTCATGAAGATGACACATTGAGAACGATTTTTTTTTTGCAGCTTAAACTGTTTAATCATCCCACACACTGGTGAATTATCCAGGGAATAGACCTTAGGCATTAGATAAATATTCTCCATTAAAAGAGTAATAGTGTTCTCTGGGGAGGTTGTGACCATGAATGGTTATGTTCAGAAAAATCTCTGCTGCTCTCAATAGTGAAGCAAGTCTTCAACAATCTGACATGATAATGTCATTCAAATAACACATCATTAGTTATAGAAAAAAAAATATAGTGCTGGAGTAACTCAGCAGGTCGGAGAGCATCTCTGGAGAACTTGGATTGGTGACTGAAGACTGCAGAAGGGTCCTGACCTAAACCATCACCTATCGAAGTTCTCCAGAGTTGCTACCTGACCTGCTGTGTTCCTCCAGCACTTTTTGTCTTTTTTCGTAAACCAGCCCCTGCGGTTCCTTGATCCTTCATTAGTTGTTGACTTCGCCCTGAGCTTCTTTATGAAAATCATGCTTTATGATTCTTATGCTGCGTTAAGTGTGGATTCCTAGTTAAGTGTTTATACATCGTCTGGAAATTGTTCCAGAATTTTTCCTGTAGTCATCCACTTTTCATCATCGTATAGCTGTGACTAGCCTAAATGGTCACCTGTCACATCCAGGTATAGACACAGCGTGTATTTACAGTAAAAGGATTGCACTGGGGTTGGCCATCGATGTTGGTTTAGGAGGATGAATCTCCAGAGAACCTTGCCTGCTTGTATGCTTTCATTTGGGAAGGAAGGACACGAGAACCCATGTAAAATAACAGTAGCATTGGGAATATTTACTCCTTTCTACCTATCCTAACTTAACACATAAAGGTCCGTTTCTAGCAGGGAGAGCTGAATAACAATAAAAAATAGTAATCCCCAATTCTCCAGCTTTTGCACTCTAGATAGATACAAAAACGCTGGAGCTACTAAGCGGGTCAAGCAGCATCTCTGGGGAAAAGGAATAGGTGACGTTTCAGGTTGAGACCCCTGTACACTGGTCCTCACCTCTAGCTGCTACAGAAAATGTTATTTAGCTACTTTATTGGTTGAATTGAATTAATCTAGCATGTCTCAGGTTAACTAATTTGTTGGGAAAGGGATGTGATTTATGAAAAAATGCAAAGAAAATGATGTGAATAGGTGAAGATATTACAGAATAATACAAGTACTTAAAATTGAATTAAGTGACAATGACAAGGTGACATAGGTTCAAACTGTTGAATTAAGACAGATATCCGCCCATTGTCTGCCAGAAAGAGCAATGTAAAAGAAGAAAACATGGTAGATGCACAGAATCTCTTGTCCAGAATAAGGGAATCGAGGACCAGATGACATAGGTTCAAGGTGAATGGGAAAAGGTTTAATAGGAATCTGAGCAGTAGCTTGTTCACACAAAGGGTGGTGGGTGTATGGAACAAGCTGCCAGAGGATGTAGTTGAGGCTGGGATTATCCCAATGTTTAAGGAACAGTTAGACAGGTGCATGGATAGGACAGTATGACTCTATGAAACTGCAGACACTGGAGTCTTGATCAATAAGAGAGGTGGTGAAAGAACACAATGGGTCAGGCAGCATCTGTGGAGGGAATGGACGGACTCGTTTCAAGTTGGGTGCTTTCTTCAGACTGATGAGGTAGAGGGGAGAAAGCTGGTAAAGAGAGGTGAGGGGATAGGGATGGCCAAAAATAGGCAAGTGATGGGTTGATATAGATGAGGAGAGGTAATGGTGAAGGCTAGTGGTGAAATGGAGAAAAAAGGTGTCAGATAAGGAAAGAAGAGGAGGATTGAAATGTGAAACTAGAGGGAGGGATAATGGGTGGAGGTGGATGGGGAGAGAGGGTGGATAAGAGACTCTGAGTAGCGAGGTGTGGGATATGAGCAGGACTAGGGAAAAGGAACTACTGCAAGTGACTGAAGCAGAGGGGAAAATGTGTTCACATGGAACAGGGAGAAAGACAACACAGGGTTGATGGGAAAGAGGGGGGAATCAGGTGTTTAACCTGAAATTGGAAATCCAATGTTCATACTGTTGGGTTGTACGCTACTCAAGTGGAATGTAAAACACTGTTCTACCAGTTTACGTCTGGCAGTGGAGGAGGCTGAGGATAGAAAGGTTAATATGGGGGTGGGGTTAAAGTGGCGAGCAACCAGGTTCTCCAGCAGGGTTTGATAGACAGAGCGTCAAGCATTCAGTCACCTAGTCTATGCTTGGTCTTGCCGATGCAGAGGAGACCATATCGGGAGCACTGAATGCAAATGACGAGGTTGGAAGATGTCCATGTAAACCCCTGAGGCAAGAGAGGTATTGGCTTCATTCTAGAAACAATCTGGTGCTGAAATTGACCAGCCTTGGGCCGCTTCCAAATGGGGAAACTGACATGGATTCCTCACCTCCAATCTCATAAAATTGACATTTCCTTGTTTTCATGTCCTAGGTGTCTGATATCCGTCAGTAAATGGGAGATTTACCATCATTCAGAATGTTTGGTTTAGATTTCTTGTTTCCCTAGGTGTGCTTTATTTTAATGTAGAATGTCACTAAAATACCACTAATTTGTTTTATCCAGCATTATGGGAGGTTAGTGATATGTTAGTTTACAGTATATTGTGGCGCAGCGGTAGAGTTGCTGCCTTACAGCGCTTGCCACGACGGAGACCCTGGTTTGTTCCCGACTATGGGTGCTGTCTGTACGGAGTTTGTACGTTCTCCCCGTGACCGCGTGGGTTTTCTCCGAGATCTTCGATTTCCTCCCACACTCCAGATGTACAGGTTTGTAGGTCAATTGGCTTGGTATAAGTGTAAATTGTCCCTAGTGTGTGTAGGATGGTGTTAAAGTGCAGGGTTTGTTGGTTGGTGTGGACTCGGTGGGCCGAAGGGCCTGTTTCCGTGCTGTATCTCTAAACTAAACTAAACTAAATTAAAAATATGAAGCATAAAAATGTAAATCGGGGAGCCATGCTCCCTTAGAACCATATGTTGCATTGTCAGTTATGACATTAATAAAATATGAAAATACACACTACCAATTGCCATCATTTAGTACAATGGCGGGAAAAAAACAAGATTTTACTACAAAAATTACTATAGCACTGCCTCAGATGATATCAGAAAAATAATTGTGAACAAATTTGGCAATTTTATATGCCAATGACTGACACTATGCAAGTTGCTTTTAAAGTTTATATATCTGTAAAATTTGAATTACCAATCTAAAGGTCAAGTATATCAAAAGGAAGAGTAGCCACAGTGTGTTAATGCTGGAGGGTGTGAATGTGTGGGATGGCAGATTGGATGTTTACCAAGAGGGCTGTTGTGCTCTGGGTGGTGCCATGCTTCAGAGGTGTTGCTGGAACATTGCTCATCCGGAAACTGAAGCATATTCCTGACTTCTACATTGTAGACAGTGGAATGGTTTTAGGGAATGATGAGGCGAATTAACCCTTGCAAATACCCAGCCTCTGATCTGCTCTTGTCCAGTTATGCTTGAGGCATTGATGCAGTCCAATATGTGAGTTACTATTTCTTGGCCTCCAAGAAGACAGCCTGGTTCTTCATAGAAATGGGGAATTGGCTTCATTTGAATCAAGTGATGCAAGGACTTCAAAGTATTTCCTTTGCAGGAGTTGAAACATATCTTAGCATCCATTAAATTGAATTAACCCTCCACTCACTGTTGCTGATAAGGGAAAAGGGGTGGCTGCTATTAATTATAGAATCATAGGCGTTAAATGGAAGATAAACACAAGAAGCTGGAGTCACTCAATGGGTCAGACAGGATCTCTGGAGAAAGGAATAGGTGATGTTTCAGGTCTAGACCCTTCTTCAGACTGGCCATTCAGCCCAACTCTTCCATGTCGGCCAAATAGAATCCTCCAGTTACAGAAGCCACATTGATATTGTGGCTATTGAAGGTAAAATTGACATTTGGTCATTTGATTGGTAATTTATAATCGTGGCAGTCCTGCAGTGACTTTCATTGAACTCCATGGTAAAAGTTATCATTTGGTTTTGAAATAGAAATGCCTTAGTAGTTTGCCATTTCAATGCACTAGGAAGCTGCATACCGATTTCATTATTTCCTGCTTCACCACCAACAAGACCAGGAATGGGAGTGGAGAGCTGAGAGCAAGTCATCTATCACAGATGAATGGAAGGAGGGGACTGTGTAGGAAGGAACTGCAAATGCTGCTTTACACCAAAGATAGACACAAAATGCTGGAGTAACACAGCGGGAACAGGCAGCATCTCTGGAGAGAAGGAACGGGTGACATTTTGGGTCGAGACTCTTCTTCAGGAGGGATCTGGCCAGGCTTCCTATCCACCTGGAGTTTCTGTTTGATAAATCACTGGATTCAGATAACAGTTTTGATTCACTCAGAAATTTACTACACTACTAAATAAGGCTCATACACTCATGTATCCCCGAATATCCCCGAACGCACTCGCAAACCCCGAGTACACAGCAGAGCATGCGGCAGGGTGTTTCTACACACACTCACGTAAACCCATATAGGGGGGTTGCACGTAAGGTCACTGGGTCATAGGGCTTAACGCACGGAGCCACTAAATCCAACTGGAAGACATCCGTCACTTCCGGTATATGTTATTAATGCTAGAAACGGCACTTTCCTACCTGTTAAAAAACGCCAAAATGTTGAATTTTTGCGCTGAAAAGAAAATTGTGGGAGTCGGGGTAAGTGTGAGAGACATGTACCCAACTTTAGAATTCCAAACGTGAAGCGAAATGAAGGTATAGAGAAGCGAGAACTAAAGGGACTACAGCAGCTAAAGTGCTTGGTAAACATGAAAATATTGGGAATTCTCACGTTTGCTCACTGCATTTCATCAAGTAAGGCATTATTTGTGTTTTTTCTTGATTCCTTTGGTATCTAAAAATTCTCGGAAGTGATCAATCTGGCTGCAAATTTTTCTTCAGATGCGTTTTCATTTTGTACGTAAAAACCCACGAGAACCATGGGCGATTTAAAAAAATTACAGCCAGATTTATCACTTCTGAAACTTTTTAGATGCCAAAGGAATCAAGAAAAAGCACAAATAATGCCTTAGTTGATGAAATGCAGTGAGCAAACGGCCAATGTTCGCCAAGCACTCTGGCTGTTGTTGTCCCTTCAGCTCTTGTTTCTATCTACCGTCATTTTTCCTCGCTTTTGGAATTCTGAAGTAGGATAAATGTCTCACACGCTTATCCCGATTTCCATAATTATTTACAGCGCGAAAATTGACAATTTCAGCGGGTTTTAACGGGCCCGCTACGGTGGAAACAATGGTAAGTGCCTACCTGCAGTTCATCGCGTGTAATTCATTTGGAGTAGCGTAGCAACAGTACGGGTCATGGGTCGTGACCTGACTGCCGTGAAACCTCCCTATACGCACTCGCAAACTCATTAGAGCACGCCACAGGATGTTTTGTTCTTGATCACCTGGTCCAAGGCTGAGGTTCTCTCACTGAAAGGGCACCTAACACCAATCTTTATGGCAATTCCAATCAGAGCAGACCGCACCCCTGCCCCCTCCCCGAGCCAAGCATAAGCCCCCCTTGTCTGCAATGTTTCTGCGCTACTAGCAGCAGGGGACAAGGGTGGTCTACCCAACTATTGCTGTTGTGTTTTGTTCGCCAATACAGCCTTTCCCATAGAATGGCCTGGGAAAGACTGCGTTCCCAGGCAACCATCACAGGTGCAAGGAGATAAACTTGTTTTCGAGAGGCTATGGAATGTAGGGCTGCTAACTTAGCTGATAACTCTATTTCCCATTTTAGCTGAAATTGTCAGAATAACCCTAACACTACAGCCATGCTTTTACCTCAACCCATCTGAGGAGCAATACATCTGGACGTTGTGAGCCTTTGCACCAGTGTAGGCAACATCAGATGATGTATGGGACATCTTTCAATTAGCAGTTCACTGTCATAGATGAGATACTCCAGGAGAAGGGATTTCATCTCCATTCTGTTTGGGGGTGGTGTGCTTAGACTGCAGACATACCAAAGGAAGAGATAGATTACAGTAAGTGCTTCAGCTTCCACATGTGAAACTTGAGATCATCTTTTAAAAGAAAGCTCGTACCTTGCTGCATTTCCAGATATGGCCTGATCAGCAATGAATATTCTCTTTGGTAATTCCATACACTGCAATCTGGTGTGACTTGTTAATTCCAAGGCAGTTCATCCTGTGCTCCACGTAGCAGTAAACATATTGAACAGCCAGTTGCTTTTGGGGACCAATGGCTTTCCTCACCGTCCTTAAAACCTTACTCAACCAGGCTTCCGGCCAGTACTGGAGAAGACCGCTTCAACCATGGGTATGAGTTTGTGAAGAGTTGAATGAAGAGTCTGTTGGAATTATTTTGGACTGATTACAGTGCCTGTTGGTCTCACAGGAACCCTGCAATACTGTCCTGAGAAATGCTCACATTTTCTCATCTTCTGCTACATGCTGTGTTATCAGCTAGTGAGGAACCACTGGGTGGCGCCAGCAATAGCTGCCTCGCCAACAGTCTGTCTGTCCCTTTCTACTTTGTTGTTTTTTAGTATGTTTTTAGTGTTCCTTAGCTTTGTTTTATGTGGGGGGTTGGGGCAAACTTTTTCTAATCTGTTAACTCGATGCAGATGTGATTTTTTTCCGTATCGTATCTCTGTCCGCACTGCGGCATAACACCGACTTTGAGAGCTCCGCCGCGGGGAGCCTACGGAACTTACCATCATGGAGCCCGCGATCCCTTTGCCAGGGATCGGCCTCTGAGTTCTACTGCAGGTGCCTGCGGACTTAACATCACGGAGCTCGCGGTCCCTGGTGGGAGACCGACTTCGGGAATCCAAACCGCAGGAGTTTCGATCGCCCCGACGTGGGAGTTTCGATCGCCCCGACGCGGGAGTTTCGATCGCCCCGACGCGAGGGGCTTCGACCGCCGGCTGCGGGAGCTTCGATCTTGTTGCCCTTTTTGTATGGCTGCATGGAAATTTGCATATCACTGTACCTTAATTGGTACACGTGACAATAAAAGACCTTTGAACCTTTGAAGTGGACAGCCCTTCACCGCTGTACAAGAGCAAGAGGAAGAAAAGAAGAAGGACTCCAAGTCAAACAGCATCCTCACTTACAAATATGTGGCTTCTTATTCATCTGACCCACTGTATACATGTATTGCTGGTAACCCTCCACCAATGGAGTTCTTTGTTACTAGCACTGCAGTGGTTCATGTGGCTGGCTATTGAAATGCTCCATTGTACACAGAATGAGAAATGTGTGCTGTTTAAGAAGGAACTGCAGATGCTGGAGAATCGAAGGTAGACCTTATGTGCGCTGATGGCCCAGTATTGCCCACCATTCATGCATGATGACCTTCAAAGAGAAACACAAATCTCCCATGGTGACACATGTTGCCATACTGTCAATTCTGAAGTTGATCATCGTTAATGTTTCCTCCACACAACTATGGATGATAATTCCATGCTAAACTGCATGCCAAACATTTGTCAAGATCAAAATAGTACGATTGTTGACTTGATCACCCTTGTGCTTCATCAGTGGACACCAGTGGCTGCAGCCAAAGCGCTGGATGTTTGCTCCATTGGGTCAGAGAGAGAAGGTTGTGGAGAAAGGGCAAACACAAGCACTTGTGTTCTCGATGTGCTGGCTTCTGATGGCGCCACCTTGCTACGTGGTTGTTGTCAGGGCTAACTGGCTGTGAAGGCAGTTTTAGAGAGGACATGTGTAAGATATTATGGCTTCAGCATGTAGATAGAAACAGACACAGGTTTTCAGTGGACGTTGTTGCCAGTGTGTGTCTTCTTTATTTCACAAAAGTACACTGCGCATACTCACACATATTCACGAGACTGATAAGATATTGAATATATCACATGACACAAATCATACTATTCCAGTACTCAGTACTTAAAGCTATAGTTACCATTATATACACTACACTGCTCTCCCCTTAGAAAGTAAAATAACTTGTAACTTAGACAAACTAGAATAATTTTATAAATTTAATCTGACGCACACTTTCTGATCTTCTGGGTGGTTTAGAGGGAGAGTCAGGTTGTGATTCTAAAGGAGAGTCAAGTTCAGGATCATTTCCCTTTGTCTCTATGTTCTTTGGAGATTCTGATTTTACATCTGAACTTGGAATAATACCAAAGTTTGACAGATCTACCTCTTAATTTATACTTTGCTCTTTTACCGGCTCATCTCTTGCTGGGATCATATGGTTTATGTGCACACTTCTAACACGTCCCCCAATTTCTACCATGTATCTCCTGGTACCACACACTTCAACTACTGTTCCCATCTCCCATTTTTTTGCTTTGTAAGGGGGGGGCTGAGAACACGAACCTGATCATGCTATGAGTACAAATCCTATCGCACCGAAATAAGACTTCAGATGCCGACCGCACTGAGACCCTGATACTTCCATGGGCCGCCTTGTGGATTTGCTGAGTAATACTGAAGAGAGAAGTTATGGCGAATTGAACTTCAAGGCAGTAAAGACTAACTGATAGCACAATATAACACAACATAATTGATCGTACCAGGAATAAAAGTGCTTTAAGTCAAGCTAGAAATGATACCTCCTACACTCTTGATTTAATATCACAAATTGCGAGTTTTATGGTCAAAACTGGAGAAGCCACAGTAACAATGTCTATGCAATGTATTTTATGTTAATGCTGTCTCTTGTCTGCACCTTGAGTCTGCACTAAAGTTTAATAAAATAAATAAGTAATAACCATTAGTAAAACTCTATAGAACATGTACGATTATGCAGGAATAATTCAGCTAAGATATTTTCAAAGTAATTCATTTTGTGTAGTGATGTGCGGCAATTGCTAATTATGTTTGTGTGTTCTGTAATATATTATTCATATATATTCACATCACCACTTATGTGCCCCTTAAGCATAAATAAAAGGTGCACTTCAAACAGAATTTCAGATCATTACTATGTTTCATAACAGCTACATTATCATTAATGCTATCTTTCATTAAATATGTTTTTGTTCTGGTATATTCTTCATTAGTTGAAAGAAAATACCAATTTATGCAGAAAGAAGAGCCATTAAAATTGAAGGGGAAATAACTATGATAATGAAGAAGAGGTTTGCAAAAACTTACCTGTGCAAAATAAGCATTTGTATGAAAAACAGCAAATGCATTTTTATATTACAAAATGATCCCCTGTGGTGTAGCTCATGAAGTGTTAATCTAAACGCGGGCTCTTGTGTTACTTGCTAAGATGAGTCTTTGTTTAATATTGATCTATATAGTTAACATTTGTACAGGTAGTTATGCTATAAAGCTGTTGAAATAGGAAACACTATTTACATTATGTGGTCCAGTGCTTCTTAAACTATTTCAGTGTCATTCACCCTTGAGTCTTTATCACAAAATTTCATTCACCCTCGACTAAATTTTATTATGTTTTTTGGTAATTTTCATCATTCTCCCATGTGTATAATTCTATATATCATTTATTTTGTCACCTGAGCAAAAACCATAAATTAACTCATTCACCCCAAAATAATTTCATTCACCCTTGGGTGAATCATTCACCAGCTTAAGATGCACTGATGTGGTCAACTTGGTTATAATGTGACTTCAATTGGGAACTAGAGAACCATTTATTGGTATTAGTTTATTATTGTCACATGCATGGAGATACAGTGAAAAACTTTTGTTTGTGTGTATCCAGTCAAATCAAATCATATGAACAAAACATAATTTAGCATATCAGGAGTCAAGTGCTTTACTGTAGATCAAGCCAGGAATGACATATTCTACACTCTTGGTTTAAATTCACAAATGAATATCACAAGATTATAATCAATCTATACACAAGCACAACAGGTAATGTAAAGAGAAACACACCAGGGTGCAGAATGTAGTGTTACAGCGTTATAGTGCAGAGGAAAATGTCCAATATCTACCGTGAAGTAGGTTGGAAGATCAGGACCACACGTGAACAAGCTTGCAAGCGAGCTGTTCAGTAGCCTGATAACAGCGGAGAAGAAGCTGTTCATGAATACTTAGGAACATACCTTTGATCTTTTTGATCTTCCCACAAAGGGAGAGGACAACAGAGTGGATAACCTGGCTAAAAAATATCTTTGATTATGTGGCTTAAAAGTTACTTTGCAAATTGAATAGCAGAAAATAAAATCTGTATGGCAGGTAAAGGTAAACATGATTTAGTCCTGGTTTTCGAAGGAGGAGGCGTGGCAATCTCGGGCTTCTTCCGGCTGTTACCTCTGCCTTAAGAGGAGGTGCTGACGATACAGGTTTCTTCCTGGCAGCTCAGCTTCAGGCTTGGTGAGGGGACACTGTCTGTCTCTAGATTATCCTGGCGGTCAGTAGGTGTGTGTGTGTGTGTGTGTGTGTGTGTGT
Organism: Amblyraja radiata; assembly: GCF_010909765.2. Classification (NCBI taxonomy): domain Eukaryota; kingdom Metazoa; phylum Chordata; class Chondrichthyes; order Rajiformes; family Rajidae; genus Amblyraja; species Amblyraja radiata. The sequence continues at coordinate 7,136,110 of NC_045972.1, read as the reverse complement.
GTGTGTGTGTGTGTGTGTGTGTGTGTGTGTGTGTGTGTGTGTGTGTGTGTGTGTGTGTGTGTGTGTGTGTGTGTGTGTGTGTGTGTGTGTGTGTGTGTGTGTTGTCTGTGAGCTGGAAGAGGTTCTGGCATCCAGGCTTGCCCTGGCCACTCAGTCTTATCCTCAGGTGGAGACACTGGCTGTCTATGGCTCTGTCCCAGTGGCTCAGTCTGCCTCAAACCTGCAACGGGATAACACAGACACTCTATTTTGTCTCCCTTTCTCACAATCTTCTTGCTTCCTCTTTCTTTCCTGTTTCTACACTCATCCTCTCCTCTTTTTAGAGTGGCTGGGTTTTATAGAGAGTATGTGTAGGAAGGAACTGCAGATGCCAGTTTAAATCGAAGACGGATACAAAATGCTGGAGTAACTCAGCGGGACAGGCAGTATCTGTGGAGAGAAGGAATGGGTGACGTTTCGGGTCGAGATCCTTCTTCTTAGGGAGTAAGGCTCTCAAGGTACAAGTGGCCAACCAACAGCAGATATTTAGACCCAGCTGTTACCAGTGATGCTGGGGACTTGCCTCTCCTGGCCTGTCAGCCAGTCAAAGGCATCAAAGCACCAACCAAGAGAGTGAGCACGGTCACATCTATTAAACAATGTAAAATGCAGCAATGAGTATTTTTAGCTTGCAATAACAAAAATAAACTTATAAACATCAAAAATACCTTGATTTTTGAAAATCTTGCAGGAAAAACATTGTTATTGTGAGGTGTAAATGTTCCAGTCCCCACCATTCTTTACCCCATTGACAAAATTGTTATTAAAACGTGATTTTATAATGCAAGGCTGCTTAGGTACATCTTCTTATTGAGTCCACATCACAAGATTAGAAATTGTTCAGCCAGAGCTGAACACACTTCTCGGCATCTGCATACAATGGCGTCTTGCGTTTCTTGTGCTTCTTGTGTGTGGTGGTGGTAAGATTGGTGGAAACAGGGCCATAATGTGAACGCTCTTTGCTTGACCCCACTTAGGTACATGGTTTCATGTTATCGCAGAAGTACCCACACTGAAATAGTTTCTTAGCATCTAAACCTGGCTTTCTTAGAGTAAAGGCGACAGGGAAGAATCGGCCAGTGTGTTGATCCTTCTCTTGACCATGGCAGGTGGCACAGACTGTGTCATCTTTTGTTCAATTATGATTAAGTAATTTCACCCATATGTCATTATGATTTGTGTTACCTTTGAGTTCCCTATTTAAAGTACTGATATTTGTCCCTGTCCTTGTTCAGCCTTGGATTTTTCTCATGCTATGGCCTGTATTCTTGTTTATCAGGATTCTATTAAAAACATTTTTAAGTTGAATTTATTCTTGACTCCTGTGTCTTGATGAATGCACAAGATGTACACATACAAGAATCAATGTTTGGGGATATGAGTTTAAACAGCTTTGGTGTTCCTAAAAAAGTCACCAAGTGCTGGAGTAACTCAGTGGGTCCGGCAGCATGTCTGGAGAACATGGATAGTTGATTTTTGGGTTGAGACCTTTCTTCAGAGTCCAGCTGACTATTGTAAACTAGCATTTACAATTCCTTGTTTCTACATTTAGGTATTCCTAATATCTGTTGAAAGAATATTTATACCATACAATAATAATGTAAAGACAAAAATAATGCCCCCAAGTATATGTAGTTTGGAGCTTATTTGGAGGTCGTAGTGTTTAATAGTCCCTTGTTATAGGAATGAAGTTGCTCCTGAACCTGGGCATAACAGTTTTCAGGCTCCTGTACCATCTTCCTGATGGCAGGGGTGAAGTGACAGCTTGGCCAGGGTGGTGTGGGTCTCTGATGATGCTAGCTGCCTTTTTGAAGCAGTGACTCCTGAAGGATAGGCTCCTCTAGGATGGGCAAAAATAAGCTTTGTGGCTTCAGCCTATTACTTTTTCGGTCATTGATTATGTGAACGTTGTGTGAAATTGATATAGTGTTGGTTCATATTCACACAGATTGTAACGTTTTGTTCTTTTTAATGTATGAGTGAAATAAACTATTCATTCATTCATTCAAGTTCCCTTCGATGGTGGGGAGGTCAGTACCCATGATGGACTGTGCAGTGTTCACTACTTTTTGCAGTCTTCTTTCTTCCTGGGTGTTCAAGTTGCCGAACCAGGCTGTGATGCAACCAGTCAATATGCTCTCCTCTGTACATCTGTAGAAGTACAAGAGAGTATCTGTTGACATACCGAATCTCCACAATCTTCTAAGTAACGAGAGGTGTTGATCAGCTTTCTCTATGATTGCATCAATGTGCTGGGTCCAGGACTGATCTTCAGAGATATGCAACCCCGAGAAATGTGACTCTCTCCACCACCGTCCTGTCAATTAAGACAGTTTTGTGGACCCTCGACCTTCCTCTTCCAAAGTCAGCAATCAGTTTCTTGGTTTTACTGACGTTGAGAATATGGTTGTTGTTCTGGCAACATTTTGTCATTTGATTGATTTCCCTCCTATGCTCTGATTCATTGTGATCTGCAATTTGTCCAACAATGGTGGTGTCACCAATGAATTTGAAGATGGAGTTAGAATTGTGTCTGGCTGAACAGTGTCTGAGTATAGAGTGTGTAGAGCAGAGGGCTGAGCACGCAGCCTTGGGAGGTGTCTCCATGCTGATGGTTATTGAGGAGGCAGTGTTGTTGTTAATTCATACAGGCTGTGATCTGTTGATGAGGGATTTGAGGATCCAGTTGCAGATGGATACACAGAGACCCAGTTCCGTGAGCTTGGTAACCAGTTTTTAAATTAATATATATATATTTTTTTTAATCAAAAATATTTATTCAAATATTAAATATGTATGGTACAGTAAAAAAAAAACCAGAACCCACCACCATAATACATGACAAACGATAAACTACTAATCAACTATGTTACAATCCTTGTCAAGGATGCATTCAACCTCCTATGGTGCCCAGTGGTCCCGGAAATCCCCCAGGACAGCACGCTTGGTAACCAGTTTGGAGGGGGTGATGGTATTGAACGCCGAGCTATGAACAACAGCCTGACATATGTGTTTTTATTGTCCAAGTGGTCCAGTGCAGAGTGGAGAGTCAGTGAGATTGTATCCTCTGTTGACCAGTTGTGGCAGTAGGCAACTTGCAGTGGGTTGAGGTTCTTGTTGAGGTAGGAGATGATATGTGCCACAACCAACCTCGCAAAGATCAAGAGGATAAACGATTTCTAACGATTCTGTCGTTACTGCTGGATGCATAGGAATGGACAAATATGATCCTATCCGCCAGCTGGACAGTGGTTAAGAGGTATTGGAGAGCAATGGTGTGGTCAAATGTGACAAAGATAACATGATATGGACAATGAAGGACAAACACCCATTTTCAAATCTCATGAAATGTTAACGCTATCTTCAGTTGTACTGTGACTAGGGTGGACCCTGAGTGGAGGGATTTCACAAGAGTTCTACATAAGATGGGCATGGAATTCCCGGCTCATTCTTTAATAGTCAGTCCCACATTTATCCTTGTTTCTTTCCTCAGTTTTTAGAATGAGCACTCCAGATTATTACAACTCTCATTAAATCATATGTTGAACATGACACAGAAGTAGGCCATTCAGCCCATCAAGTGTGTGCCAGTTGAGAAAGATTCAACCAAACTAATCCCACCTTCCAGCTCCAAGTCTGCCTTCCTGCAATCTCAGCTCCTTAAGTTCACATCCAGGAACAGTTGAAATGTGATGAGGGTATCTGCCCCTACTATCATCTCGGATATTGAATACCAGACCCTTATTACCTCAGGGTGAAAAGCTATCTTCACCATCTCCCTACCTAGTCCTCTTTTCAATTATAGACACAAAACGCAGGAGTAACTCAGTGGGACAGGCAGCATCTCTGGAGAGAAGGAATGGGTGACATTTTGGGTTGAGACGTTTTGGATCGACCCGAAACGCCACCAATTCCTTCTCTCCAGTGATGCTGCCTGTCACGCTGAGTTATTCCAGCATTTTGTGCCTCATCAAGCTATAGCTTAGCTAGTTTTGCTAATGCATCTTGTATTAATGGCTTGCTCCTTTATAGTGGAGAACATAGCTGCCTTCCAAACAGTTGATCCAGGTTCGATCCACAGCTGATATCGTTTCCTTGAATCTTGAATCTGGTGGTTAAGAAGGAACTGCAGATGCTGGAAAATCGAAGGTAGACAAAAATGCTGGAGAAACTCAGTGGGTGAGGCAGCATCCACGGAGCGAAGGAAATAGGCAACGTTTCGACCCGAAACGTTGCCTATTTCCTTCACTCCATAGATGCTGCCTCACCCGCTGAGTTTCTCCAGCATTTTTGTCTACCTTTGAATCTGGTGATATTTGTATCTTGTGGCTGATGAGAGAGGGAATGATTGGTGTGGCAATGGTGCGTGATCATGTTGGCTGCTATCCCATGGCAGTGTGATGTACAGACAGAGTCGATGAGGAGGATACGGCAGATAGTTGAGTAATGCACTGGGCTACATCCATGGGCGGCACAGTGGTGCAGCGGTAGAGTTGTTGCTTTACAGCGAATGCAGTGCCGGAGACCCGGGTTCGATCCTGACTACGGGTGCTGTCTGTACAGAGTTTGTACATTCTCCCCATGACCTGCGTGGGTTTTCTCTGAGATCTTCCGTTTCCTCACACACTCCAAAGACGTACAGGTTTGTAGGTTAATTGGTTTGGTAAATGTAAAAATTGTCCCTAAGTGGGTAGAGGATAGTATTAATGTGGGGGGGGGGGATAGTATTAATTTGGGCCTCAGGGCCTGTTTCCGCGCTGTATTCCGCGCTCAACTAAACTAAACTCTCAGCAATGGTTTTATATGCTTGGGCCGAGCTGTTGCCAAACCTAGCTGAGATGCATCGCAATGAGATGCTCTCCACAGTGCATCTGTACAAGTTGGTGAGCATCGTTGGGGGGACTTGTCAAACTTCCTTAATCTTCTGAGGGAGTAGAGGCCTTTGTGTGCTTTGGCCGTAGCTTCAGTGGCATGTTTGTGATATTTATTACTCGGGACTTGAAGCCCTCAACCATCTCTCCCTCTGCATCATTGGTGCTGACTGGGGCGTGGGCACCACTTCACTTTCTTCAGTTAATAACCAGCTCCTTGGTTTTGCTGACATTGAGGGAGGGGTTGTTGCCTTGATATCATGTTACTGAGCACTCTATCCTCTTCCTTTACTCCGTCTCGCGATTGTTTGAGATTCGGCCCACTGCAGTGGTGTAATCTGCAAACATGTAGATGGCCTTAGAGCAGAATTGGGCCACACAGCCATGAATGTATGGGGAGTATGATAAGAAGCTGAGAATACATCATCACAGGGCGCTGGTTTTGAAAATTATTGCGGAGGATATTCTGTCGCCTATGCTGACCGATTGTGATCTATGGGCCAGTAAGTCCTGGATTCAGTTGCAGATGTAGGGTTTTGACTGGTAGGTCTAGGAGTTTGGAGATGAGTATTGTTGGAATTATGGTACTGAAAGTGGAGCAATAGTCAATAAATCGGAGCCTGATGAAGGTGTCCTTGTTGTCTAGATGTTCCGGCGATGAGTGTAGGGCCAGGGAGATGACATCTGCCATAGACCTGTTGCAACCGCAGGCAAACTGCAGTAGATCGAGGCTGCCCGGGAGGCTGGAGTTAGTGTGCACCATCACAACTCTCAAAGCACTTCATGAGGGTGGATGTCAGATCCACTGGACGGTAATTATTGAGGCACCAGGATGATAATAGTCTTCTTAAAGTAGATGGAGATGTCAAAATGGAGTAAAGAGAGGTTGAAGATGTCCGGGAATACTCCCGCCAGCTGGTCTAGGCAGATCCTGAGGATGTGGCCGGAGACCTCATCAGGGCCAGTCCGTGGATCCACTCTCAGAAACAAGCCAGCGATGCTGCCCAACTTCACTTTGCAGCCCGCTATAGCATGTAAGCTTGCCACAATCCACGTATGTACGTGTGGTCATCCCAACTTTAGCTTGATCCACAATTCTCACTTGGCATCATTGATGGCTTTTCAACGGTTGTAAATAGAATGCTTTTACCGCTCAGGATTGTTTGGTCGGTTTGAACCTACACTGCACGCCCTCAATAGCAAGAATGTCCTTCCTCAAATTTGGACACCAAAAATGCACACAATACTCCAGGTGTGGTCTCACTTGGGCCCTGTACAACTGCAGAAGGACCTCTTTGCTCCTATACTCAACTCCTCTTGTTATGAAGGTTAACATGCCATTAGCTTTCTTCACTGCCTGCTGCATGCTTACTTTCAGTGACTGATGAACAAGGACACCTAGGTCTTGTTGTACTTCCCCTTTTCCTAACTTGACGCCATTCAGATAATAATCTGCCCTCCTGTTCTTGCCACCAAAGTGGATAACCTCACATGTATCCACATTAAACTGCATCTGCCATGCATCTGCCCACTCACCCAACCTGTCCAAGTCACCCTGCATCCTCATAGCATCCTCCTCACAGTTCACACGGCCATCCAGCTTTGTGTCATCTGCAAATTTGCTAATGTTACTTTTAATCCCTTCATCCAATCATGAATGTATATTGTAAATAGCTGCGGTCCCAGCACCGAGCCTTGCGGTACCCCACTAGTCACTGCCTGCCATTCTGAAAGGGACCCGTTAACCCCTACTCTTTGTTTCCTGTCTGCCAACCAATTTTCTATCCATGTCAGTGCTCTACCCCCAATACCATGTGCTCTAATTTTGCCCACTAATCTCCTATGTGGGACCTTATTAAAGGCTTTCTGAAAGTCCAGGTACACTACATTCAATGGCTCTCACTTGTCCATTTTCCCAGTTAATTCCAGAAGATTAGTCAAGCATGATTTCCCCTTCGTAAATCCATGCTGACTCGGACCGATCCTGTTACTGCTATCCAAATGTACCGCTATTTCATCTTTAATAATTGACTCCTGCATCTTCCCCACCACCGATGTCAGGCTAACTGGTCTATAATTTCCTGTTTTCTCTCTCCCTCCTTTCCTAAAAAGTGGGATAACATTAGCTACCTTCCAATCCGCATGAACTGATCCTGAATCTATAGAACGTTGGAAAATGATCACCAATGTGTCCACGATTTCTAGAGCCACTTGCTTAAGTACCCTGGGATGCAATCAAGAGAGAAAAAGTATCCTGAAAATAATTTTATAATCTGCTTCAAGACCATTGTCGGTTAATTCTATAGAAGATTGTTTCCAACTCTCAGGAACATTGTTACTAACTCTTCCACATACACTGTCATGTCTTCTGCCAATTAAGTGCTCTTCCATATATTTGGCAACCCTTTCAAAGTCAGAATATGGACCATTGATGCTTTAGAGTTTTAATAAAAAGTTGAAGTTATTGCTGGAAGTATAGCTCCCTAATTCAATGTTAAATAATGTTTTGCTGTCAGGATATTGCACAAAGTACCTGAATATATTAATAAAAGATCATTGTGGTATACGGACCTGGAATTTAAACTGGTGGTGTTTCTGAGTAGATTTGTTCCAAATGTAGATTTTTTAAATTGGGTTTTATGGAGATTGTCATTCCATTCGTGGGAAGAAACAGTCAAAACAATGACCAGCCTATATTCAAGCTCCAATTGGTACTAAATAACAATTACACTCGCACACCACGAGGGCAACTGGTTTGAGATACTGTGATGTAGTAATGAGTGACCCGTTGGTTGAAGGTCTAAGTGCATTTTGTGGCATTATTAAGAAAGTATCCGCATCCACTGAATCCCTTCAACAATAGTGGTGGGTGAATGGAGTTACTTACTTTAACCCATGTGCTAAAAATCATACATATGCAGTTTTATGAGTAAAGACCACAAAAGTGTCTTTTAAACTTCAGAGGAAATGCCTTCTCCAATGGTTCCATATCCTGATTCAGAATTATTGGAGCTGACAGATAAATGTTTTATTTTTATTTTATTTTTTTATTTATTTTTAATTAGAAGTACAGTAAATTACAGTAATACACATCACATATATCTTATTACATTTGTTGTACCACTTCGTTTTTCGAGCTTTAAAAAAGGTAGAAATAAAAGAAGTAAGGAAAGTGAGCAAGAATCGTGAAGGTGCAGGAAAGTGTTGGGAGAAGAAAGCCCCTTAGGGAAGAAGTTAGAGAAGGAAGTAAAGAAAGGAAATAAGACCCTAGAAAGAAAAGAAAAAAAAAGGAAAAACAATCGCTCTATTGTAACACAAAACTCCGCAAAAAAGGATATACCAACCGTGTTTTAAATTTTTTTTATTTTATACCCCCCCCGTTACCAGATCCTGGTACCATTTATATTTTAAATTACTATTGCACCTTATGCTTGTAATAGTTCCGTAAATGCAGACCACGTCTTTTGGAAGTGGTCTGCTTTGCCTGCTAGGAGGAGTCTCATCTCTTCGAAGTGTAGTGTTTTGAACATGTTTGAAATCCACATTTTTATTGTTGGTATTGGAGCATTTTTCCAAAATTTGAGTATAAGCTTTTTTCCCCATTATTAGCCCATAATTAAGTAAGTTCTTTTGAAACACATTTAATTCGGGGTTACCTTCCGATATTCCAAAAATGATCCATTCTGCTTTTGGTACAAGTTTTATTTTAAATAATTTAGTGAAGATTTCAAATATTTCGTTCCAGAATTTTTGAATTTTTATACAGAAAACAAAAGAGTGCGCTTTAGCTTCTTGTGACTGACATTTATCACAGATGGGTGAGACATTGGGGAAAAGTTTATTTATTTTAGTTTTTGAATAATATAGTCAATGTTTTATATTGAATTTAGAGTATGTCGTACGTTGATCGAGCATTTATGCACATATAGTAAGTGTTTATCCCAGCTCTCTTTTGAAATTTTTATAGCTAGTTCTTGTTCCCAGTCTCTTCTAATACCATCGGTTGTAGGTATTTCTATATTTAAAATAATGTTGTATAAGTATGATATTAGATTTGCTGATTCAGCCTTTGTCTTCATGGCTTCATCCAATAAGTCTGGGGGCATGTTATGATAGTCTTTTGTGTATTTTTTCAGATAGTCACGGATTTGAAGATATTTAAAATATTGATTATTTTTCAAATTATATTTCAGTTGTAATTGTTGAAATGATAATAATTTTCCTAATTCATACAAGTCTCCGAGCATTTTGATTCCCATTCTTTCCCATTGTGTAAATGATTTATCTATAATTGAAGGTTTAAACGACGGGTTATTGACTATTGGCATTAAAAGAGATAGATTTCTTAATTTTAGATTCTGTTTTATTTGTTTCCAAGTTCTAATTGTGCTATGTATCATTGGATTTTTATTATAATTTTTGTTATTCAGATTCATTGGTGAGAGGAGAGTCGCTCCTGTATTACACGTAGAGCAGTCCTCTCTCTCCATTACAATCCAGTCCACCTGCTGGGCAGAGTTGTCCAGCAGGTGAATCATATTTTTAATATTTACTGCCCAATTATAGTACATAAAGTTAGGGAGTGCTAGACCACCCATCTCTTTTGGTTTACTAAGGTGTGCTCTTTGTATTCTGTGGGATTTTTAATCCCATATAAAATTTGTAATGTCTGAGTCTAGTTTTTTGAAAAACTTTTTTGGAAGATATATTGGAATTGATTGAAATAAATATAGGATTTGTGGTAAAAAGATCATTTTTATAGCATTTATTCGACCCATTAAGGACATCGGGAGCGTTTTCCAGAATTTGATTAGATTATTTAGTTTCTTAAGTGAGGGGCTATAATTGGCATTAAACATAGCGTGATAATTTCTAGTGATTTCAATTCTTAAATATTTAAATTTTTCTGTGGCTATTTTAAAGGGGAATTTCAAGAGATGTGTTGAGTTTTTCGGTTTTATCGACATAATTTCACTTTTGTTCCAGTTTATTCTGTATCCTGAGAAAGATCCAAAGTCCTCAATTAGATTTAATATGTTTGGTATATTGATTTGGGGTTTTGTGATATACAGTAATACATTGTCTGCATATAAGGATATTTTGTTATTTGAATATTTTGTATTATAACCGTAAATATCCGGGTGTGTTCTAATTTTTTCAGCTAAAGGTTCAATTATCAGAGCAAATAACAGCGGTGATAATGAACATCCTTGTCTATTGCCCCTTGTTAATTGGAATTTCGTAGATAGTATATTATTAGTTAATATTCTAGCCGTGGGTTTGTTATATAATAATTTTATCCATGCGATGAAGTTCTCTCCCATTTGAAATTTTTGCAATACTTTAATCATATAATCCCATTCAACTTGATCAAACGCTTTTTCTGCGTCCAATGAAATGATAGATCTCTTGTTCTTGAGGTTTGTGAGAGTGCATTATGTTAAGCAGATGTCTCAGATTATTAAATGAATGTCTCTTAGGTATAAATCCCGTTTGATCCTCATTTATTAATTTACTAACATATTGACTTAGTCTTCTAGCTAGTGTTTTCGCTAATATTTTTTGATCCGTATTTAACAAAGCAATAGCTCTATATGAGCCTGGTTCTTCTATATCTTTATCTTTTTTAAGTATTAATGTGATTGTTGATTCTGCAAGTGTTTCAGGTAATATTTGTTGTTTAAAAGCGTATGTATACATTTTCTGTAGACGTGGTGTAACTATGTCGTAAAAACATTTATAAAATTCATTACTGAACGTCTGGTCCTGGTGTTTTTCCATTCTTAAGTGTGTTTATTGTGTCTTTCCTTAGATGTAATTTGTGCTCCCAGTTCCTCTTGTTCCTTCAATTCTAGTTTTGGAAGGTTACAATTGTCCAAAAATTCTGAAACTTTATTATTGTCTATTAGCGTTTTCGATGTGTATAAATTCTTGTAAAATTGAGCAAATCTTTTATTGATATCATTAGGTAGTGTTAATAATTCCCCTCTATCTGATTTAATCTTTAAAATTGCATGATCTTTTTCCCGTTTTTTCAGTTGGCGTGCCAAAAGTTTATGGGGTTTATCCCCAAATTCGAAATGTTCTTGTTTTGTAATTTGGAATAATCTTATAATCTTCTCTGATAATAATTTATTTAGCTTAAATTTCAGTATTAAAATTTTATTATGTTTATCCATAGTTGGGTCTTTAGCATTATCTATATCTAGTTGTCTGATTTGTTCTTCTAATTGTCTTTGTTCATTCTTATTCTTTTTGTTTTGAAAAGCTTGATATAAGATAATGACTCCTCTAATAAATGCTTTGAAGGATTCCCATAATAAAGTGGGCGATATATCTGGTGTATCGTTTGTCTCAAAAAATAGGTCCATCTGTTTTTTAAGATATATACTCCCTTGTGGGTCTTTCAGAATTTGCGAGTTAAACCTCCAGAACGATTTGTTCGTAGACATTCCTTCTAATTTTAAAACGAAAGTTAGCGGGGGAGTGATCTGAAATCGTATTGGTGTGATATTTAGGGTTCATAGTATAAGGGATTAGTTTTGTATCCACTAGGAAGTAGTCTATACGTGAGTATGTTTTGTGTACCATTGAATAAAACGAGTATTCCCTTCCAGTCGGATTCGCGATCCTCCAGACGTCTGCTATATTTGTATTTTTTATATATGTATTTAAGAGTTCACTAGTTTTAGATTTCATATTACCTCTTTGTTTTTGCATCGATTTATCTAAGTACGGATCTAAAACACAGTTGAAGTCTCCTCCAATTATAACATTTTGGTAGTTAAATTCTGCGATTGTATTCAGGATTTGATTAAAAAATTGAGGATTATCAAAATTGGGCGCATATATGTTTACCAAAGTGATTAGCGTAGCATGGATCTCTCCTGTAACTATAAGATATCTCCCTTCCTTATCTGATATACTGTTCTTTGATTTGAATGGTATTCCTTTGCGAATAATAATTGCGGTGCCTCTGGATTTCGAAGTTAACAATTGACTCCAGCATCTTCCCCACCACCGATGTCAGGCTAACTGGTCTATAATTTCCTGTTTTCTCTCTCCCTCCTTTCCTAAAAAGTGGGATAACATTAGCTACCTTCCAATCTGCATGAACTGATCCTGAATCTATAGAACGTTGGAAAATGATCACCAATGTGTCCACGATTTCTAGAGCCACTTGCTTAAGTACCCTGGGATGCAATCAAGAGAGAAAAAGTATCCTGAAAATAATTTTATAATCTGCTTCAAGACCATTGTCGGTTAATTCTATAGAAGATTGTTTCCAACTCTCAGGAACATTGTTACTAACTCTTCCACATACACTGTCATGTCTTCTGCCAATTAAGTGCTCTTCCATACATTTGGCAACCCTTTCAAAGTCAGAATATGGACCATTGATGCTTTAGAGTTTTAATAAAAAGTTGAAGTTATTGCTGGAAGTATAGCTCCCTAATTCAATGTTAAATAATGTTTTGCTGTCAGGATATTGCACAATGTACCTGAATATATTAATAAAAGATCATTGTGGTATACGGACCTGGAATTTAAACTGGTGGTGTTTCTGAGTAGATTTGTTCCAAATGTAGATTTTTAAAATTGAGTTTTATGGAGATTGTCATTCCATTCGTGGGAAGAAACAGTCAAAACAATGAGCAAGCCTATATTCAAGCTCCAATTGGTACTAAATAACAATTACACTCGCACACCACGAGGGCAACTGGTTTGAGATACTGTGATGTAGTAATGAGTGACCCGTTGGTTGAAGGTCTAAGTGCATTTTGTGGCATTATTAGGAAAGTATCCGCATCCACTGAATCCCTTCAACAATAGTGGTGGGTGAATGGAGTTACTTACTTTAACCCACGTGCTAAAAATCATACATATGCAGTTTTATGAGTAAAGACCACAAAAGTGTCTTTTAAACTTCAGAGGAAATGCCTTCTCCAATGGTTCCATATCCTGATTCAGAATTATTGGAGCTGACAGTTAAATGTGAAGGAAGGAACTGCAGATGCTGGTTTACACCGAAGATACACACAAAATGCTGGAGTAACTCAGTGGGACAGGCAGCATCTCTGGATAGAAGGAATGCGTGACGTTTTGGATCGAGACCCGGAGACTGAGGAATGATCTCGCTTATTCCATCTATCCAGAGATGCTGTCTGTCCCGCTGAGTTACTCCAGCATCTTGTGTCTGACTGATAAATGTGGCCATTACAAAATGATCCTTTATTCGAGTGTGCCAATTGCTTTGATCTGGTTAACATTGTTCTTCCCAGTTAATCTTTTGGATTCTAGCTGTAATTAAGATAGATATCAAAATCTTCTTTTTGCCGCAAGGAGTGAGAACCATGATTGCCATTGAGATATTATTACAGTTGTTATTACACATTCATGACTGGTTTGATTTTTTATTGTTTAAGAACATCGTGGAGCCATGTCCTGCTCTGGGCAATTCTAACTGGCAATGTCACGAGCTTTTAAGCTCCAATATATTATAGAAATGAAATCAGACGGTGTAACCTAGGCAGTCAGTTGAATCATATATATTAGGCATTCTTAACAGTCAATATTAGTGATCTTTTAATATTATTTCTCTTTTTCCAGGTCGATCGGACTGAGGTTATAAAGAGTAACTTGCATCCAGTGTTCTCTAAAATTTTCAACGTGGATTATTACTTTGAGGAGGCTCAGAAGCTTCGATTCGAGGTGTATGATATCCACGGGCACTGCAGTATTGGTGCACGAGACGATGATTTCTTGGGCGGTGTGGAGTGTACCCTTGGCCAAGTAAGTACCAAAGGTAGTAGTACTGGCAGCACATCACAGATACATGTCATTCTCATGTTTCACGGCTTTTTAACCTGCTCACTGCCAAGTTTTATTCCCACTATTGGCCATCACCCCAGTATACTCGGGGCTGGCACTGAACAGGTTACATGTTCCAGCTCTTTATTTCCACATCAAATTTGTTGGCAGCATGGTGGCGCAGCGGTAGTGTTGCTGCCTTAAGCCCCTGTCCCACTTATGTGTCCGTGGCACGCTAATTACGCGACCTCGTGGTCGCGTTGAGGCGCGACGGTCCTGCGAAGGTCGCGCATGACTTCATGCGTCCGCACAGCCGACAGGAGCGCGTAACGTCATTTGAAGATGGACACAAAAGGCAGGAGTAACTCAGCGGGATCGGCAGCATCTCTGGAGAGAAGCAATGAGTGATGTTTCGGGTCAAGACCCTTCTTCAGTCTGAAAGAAGGGTCTTGACCCGAAACGTCATCCATTCCTTGTAAAGCGCTTACAACGACAGAGGCCCGGGTTCGATCCCAACTACGGGTGCTGTCTGTACGGAGTTTGTACGTTCTCCCCGTGACGGGTGGGTTTTCTCAGAGATCTTCAGTTTCTTCTCACTCTCCAAAGACGTACAGGTTTGTAGGTTAATTAGCTTGGTATGAGTGTAAATTGTCCCTAGTGTGTTTATAAACAATAGACAATAGGTGCAGGAGTAGGCCATTCGGTCCTTCGAGCCAGCACAGCCATTCAATGTGATCATGGCTGATCATCCCAAATCAGTACCCCGTTCCTGCCTTCTCCCCATATCCCCTGACTCCGCTATCTTCAAGAGCCGTATCTAGCTCTCTCTTGAAAGTATCCAGAGAACCGACCTCCACTGAGGCAGAGAATTCCACAGACTCACAACTCTCTGTGAGAAAAAGTGTTTCCTCATCTCCGTTCTAAATGGCTTACCCTTTATTCTTAAACTGTGGCCCTTGGTTCTGGACTCCCCCAACATCGGGAACACGTTTCCTGCCTCTAGCGTGTCCAAACCCTTAACAATCTTATATGTTTCAATAACATCACCTCTCATCCTTCTAAACTCCAGAGTGTACAAGCCTAGCCGCTCCATTCTCACAGCATATGACAGTCCCGCCATCCTGGGAATTAACCTTGTAAACCTACGCTGCACTCCCTCAATAGCAAGAATGTCCTTCCTCAAATTAGGGGACAAAAACTGCACACAATACTCCAGGTGTGATCTCAGGATAGTGTTAAGGTGTGGGGATCACTGTTCGGCGCAGACTTGGTGGGCCGAAGGGCCTGTTTTCGCGCTGTATCTCTAAACTAAACTAAACTAAACTAAACTAAAATTAAATTATCAGTTGGAATATGGAGACAGTGGTCAATGTTGTAACAACTTCTGCTAACCACACTATTATCAAGAAATAGTTTAATATTGATATATTTAATAGTAAGATTAAACGAGAACTTACCAGTTCGAAGTTTGATCTGTATTTTATGAGAAGTAACGTTGAGGGAATACATGAAGAACCCGCCACTACGCACGTGTGTCATTCTTCAAAGCAGCGGAGTGAATCACAGATACCTGTAATGACTTAAGCATAGTAAGATTAGAGAAAAGATACCAGTTGTGTTTATGATCAAGGGTGGGAGTGGAGGGCATGTATTCCCTCAACGTTACTCCTCATAAAATACAGATCAAACTTCGAACTGGTAAGTTCTCGTTTAATCTTACTATTTTACTTCGGAGTCACGTGAGTGACTACATGAAGATTTCAAAGCTCTGTGATTCAAGCCGTG
The DNA here is from genome assembly GCF_010909765.2 of Amblyraja radiata. NCBI lineage: Eukaryota > Metazoa > Chordata > Chondrichthyes > Rajiformes > Rajidae > Amblyraja > Amblyraja radiata. The sequence continues at coordinate 7,120,604 of NC_045972.1, read as the reverse complement.
GAACGAGTCCATCATCACGTCTGCCTTGGTTTTGGGGAGAATAGTGATAACATATTAAACATCAATATGATATATGTAAATAACCATAAAGTTAATAATAATTGATAGCCCCTGTTTTTTGGGGTAAATTATGATACAGAAACTTAACAATGTTTCTGAAAAATTCCAGTTTCCATTACTGGTTAGTTATAATCTTTAGAATGTTCTTTCCGATGGCCATCCTGCAGTCCTGAGGATTTTATCCATAGGAACCTCCAATTTAAATGCTGCCGACGTTGCTGCAGCCTGGTGGAGTGAGATTTTAACCCAGTTAGTGTTTACACCAACTTTTGTCAATACTATGTTAGCCATTTAGCTGGCCTGGCCTGTTATTCTTTAATGAGGCTGTCTGTCGTTGATGAGAAGTTCCTCTTCTGTGCCAATTATGGTCTGGGTTTGTTCCATGTATATTTGTAGATGTCTCACAACACAGTCAATCATCTGTAGGGTAGGCTCTAAAAAATGTTATTTTAAGGCCTGCTGACCCCTGTCTGTTTAGTTCCCTAATTCCTGAATATAGAAGTGTAAGTTGCCAGGTGAACTGGTCAAGGTATCCAGCCTTAATTTGGTAGGGACTGAGTCCTTAGTGCCGTGACCTAAGCCATCAGCATGACAGTTTTGTAAAATGTCAAAAACTGTAATGACAGCGCTGTGGCTGGAGCCCAGTTCTTTAACAACGTTAAGACGATGCTGATGCCCCATATTTGGGAATACCTGGTCTTTGGGGAATTCTCATAAAAAGTGTCCCTCATAAGCTGTTGTTCCGTTCTCTTGCCATAGGTAAGTAGATGGGCCACTTCTGGCACAGTTGATGTCACTAATACTAAGCCCCTGTAGGTTAACAAAGCTTCCAAACAGGCTGGATGATGTATTATGGTTGCAACACATCTCCCATTAGTTTATGTATTTTAGACATTGTCTTTAGGTTGATTGTCTGTGGCCCGCTGTGATCATGTCCATTGCTCTGGCCGTCTGTTTTGGATGGTGCTGCATGGTTCTAATCTCATTCCCTAATACCACCTAGAACCATGGTTGGGTAGGTCAGTCGGGCACTATTAAAAACACCAGACGCAGAGTCTCGTAGTATTTCCCTTAGTACCCCCCCCCCCCCCCTGATGAGGTTGCCAAATTGTGTTGGCCAGATTGTTACATGATGTAGATTCCCTTTCACCCATGTGGTTGATATGTGCTACCACAGTAGTGTTGTTAATTTATAATCTAATAACCTGTTTAATATATTCCAGAGCAACATGACTTTAGGCCATGAAAAAACACCCAACATTTCCAGGTAGTTATGCCCAGTGTTAGTAATAATGATGCTTGCTGTGTATTCCAACTTCCTCCACAGCTGGAGATGGAATTGGTAACACACCATCCTAGTGCATAGTATCCATATGTAGGACCATAGACTGGTTGCTGACAATGATAGGATTGGAGCAATGCCCAATGTTATCTTTCCACCATTTAGTTCCAATATGGCTTCTGTATGGCTTCATCATTCTATTGAAATGATCACCATTAATCTTAAGAGCTCATATTTTGGCCCTCTGTAAATCTTTATAATGTAAGGGTCTGAATTATGTGGCTGGAAACCATATGTTGCCAATATTCTTGCTACCAGTCTGATGGATGGTTTATCCTCGTGTCAATGATTTTGCTGTATGCCTCTATTAAGGTTGTAACCTCTGTTGGCAAAGTTACTGACATGAGGAACTGAGTTAATGGTGAACCCCAAATAATCCCTTTAGTTTGAAGGCTTTAATTTTGATTTAATTGGATGGATAATGATCCTAGTTTCCAAATAATTGTTAAGTGGCTGTTACCGTTTGTTCAGCCCGTCCTAAGTTTCCACACAATTAGTATGTCATCCAAAGAAGCCATTACCATTGTGTGGCTGGTTGTCATATTTTGTAAATAACCTAGGTGCTAATGTAAACACATTAGGTAGTGCTCTATACTGCTAGAGCTGAGCCATCCAATTAGATAAAAATAACGTCCGTGGTCACCTGTTATGGGTACTGAAATTGTAAGCATCCTTTGAATCAATGCTTGCCATTTTCGTTCTTAAAACGAATATACTTAACAATAGAAAAGGTTTCTGTTCTTAAAACGAATATATCGTTTTATTTATTTTTCACTTCCCCCCCCCATCTTTTTTATTTATTTATTTATTTATTTAATTTTATAATATATGGTCCCTAGATAAGGGACATATCAGACATTTAAACTGATAAGAACAGATATTATACTTGATCTTAGCCAAAAAGCCGAGATACCAGCAATTTGTGTACCTGAGATATGATCTATGATTGATGCGTCAAGCGCCATATCCTATTTTGTTAGGAAGGGAATGCGTAGATAGTAATTCTTCCCTTGCAATGCAGCTAAAACCCCATCTGTTGCTGATATCCAGTGTCTGTATCCCATATGACATATTTGGTAATTGGTGATTATGTCTGGATACGAGTAGATCGGCATCTGGTGTTCCAAATCGTGTAGAAACATCAGCAAATACTATAGCCCAATATCCATTTGGTGTTCTCCTCCAAATTCCTCTCTCGATATATCAGCTCGACTAGAAGATTATGTGTTGTAAAATTCTATTGTGTATCCCCGGATATTGTTTAAGATATGAGTGTCAAAAAGTTATTTATTCAATGTTTTCTCGCATCAACCTCCTTGCTTCCTTCTGGTTTTACTGTTTTCTTCTGGATCCCAGAGGCCGTGTGTTGTGGGTGTACACATCTTCCAGCATAGGGGCGATACCTTTGAGGATGATGTTTGGACGTTTAGATGAGCTCCAGTTTGGCTTCATTGTCCAACTCCTTGACCTTCTAGATAGGTCACCCCCAAATAAAAAGATTTTGCTAGGAGGTTTCGGGTTTACACAGGCCCGCGTCAATCCCGGTTGGATGTAACCAGATGCATAAATTAATTAGTACATTCAGGGATTTACAATCCCCAGTGGCAAGAGACAGCTATGGTGTCAGCTAATGTTTGCCCCTACAGTAGATAGAAAACATATGGTCTATGCTGGCTTCTATACAATACAATACAATACAATTCAATACAATTCAATTTATTGTCATTTGGACCCCTTGAGGTCCAAACGAAATGCCGTTTCTGCAGCCATACATTACAAACAAATAGACCCAAGACACAACATAATTTACATAAACATCCATCACATTGCTGTGATGGAAGGCCAAAAAAACTTATCTCTCCACTGCACTCTCCCCCCCGATGTCAGAGTCAAAGTCAAAGCCCCCGGCGGGCGATGGCGATTGTCCCGCGGCCATTAAAGCCACGCCGGGTGATGCAAGGTCGCACACCGGGTCTAGTTGTTAGATCCCCCGGTGTGCGCTCGCAGTCCCGCGGCCATTCCAAGCCGCGCGGGGCGGTGATGTAGGCCCCGCTCCAGGTGCTCTTCAACCCCGCAACTCGGGCGGGAGAAGTCGCCGTTGCGGGAGCCTTGAAAAGCGGTCTCCCTCCAGGGACCCGCGGGCTCCCGGTGCCGCCGTCCGCCAGACCCGCAGTTGCAGCCTCCGAAGCTCCGGAGGTCGGGCCGCAGCAGCGTCCACCACAGCTCCACCCGCTCTGGACTCGGCCAGCTCCGCGACGGTGAGGTGAGTAGTCGGCACCGCAGCCCCCGGTCTTCCTGTTGGAGGCCGCTCCTCGTTGCAGCCCCAACGACAACGGAGACCCGACAAAGAAAAGGTCGGGTCTCCCGTGCAGGGAGAGATTTAAAAGTTACCCCCACCCCCCCCCCCCCCCCCACCCCCCCCCCACACACATACCCCAACAAAAAATAACAAAAACTACATAAAAACATAGACATAAAATAATAAAAACGCAGACGGACTGCAGAGGCCGCTGCTGACGAAAGTCGCGCCGCCCACCGAAAAAAAAAAACCTGGTTTGTAGATCTTTCCCAGTTAGCTTTACTCACAGCTGTACTGTTGTTCCCCCTGAAACATAGACAGGCAGTCCCGTGTGACGTCCCAGATGGGAATGGAATTTGTTTGTAAATTTTTGGACTGCTAAATCCTTCAGTCACAACATAAGTATTCCTGTATTTCTATCAGGAAAGGACCAATAATGCACTCTATGTACTTTGTGACTTAGAAAAGGCATCACCTCATTGTTACAGCTCTTACATCTGTTTACCTGTCCAGGGTTTGCCCTAGACTTGACCCCAGCACTCTTCTGACAGAAGAGTCTACTGGGGAGAGAGAAGCATGATTATAGCCCTATAGAAAAGGTGCTGCTTCCTTCTCCCTGAGTCTGTCTTTTCCTCAAACACTTCCCTGTAATAGTAGAAGTGAAATACAGCCCTGTATAAGGTGCTGCTATGGGACTTACCCACTGGAGGATTTCTTCTTGGACCTGCATCGCTGCAAAACGGTATGTTCTCGCAGGTGCAGGTCCCGCAGTGCCAATGCGATGCAGTGTACACGGTCACTGTGCTGCCGGTATCCCCGTTGGCCTGCGGTGCTCCAAAGCGCGGTGCATGCTCACAGCACTGAGCCGCCCGTACTGCCGTTAGCCTGCGGTGCTCCAATGCGGTGCAGTCCTCTCGGGGAGCTGGCCGCTCGCAGCCGCAGGTATGGCAGTTTTAACGCGGTGCAGTGCATCCCGCACTGTGCCGCTCCTTCTCCACTTGGGCCTGGGGTGCTCCAACGCGGTCCAGTCCTCTCGGGGAACTGGCCGCTCGCGACCCAGCGGCTCCAACGCGTACTCGGTGCTCTCGGGCACTGACCGCTTGCCGCTATTTCTAGTGCTGTGGAAAAACCCAGCACCTTCCAGCCCCTCGGACCCATGTAGTATAGGTCGGAATGACGGCTCCAGAATGCTCCACCGCTGTCGGCGTCCTGCTGGAGCTGAGGTCAGCTCCGGCTCCCGTTTAAGGGAGATAGTGGTGCCCCCGGCCGTTGCTGGCTGCCTGCAGTTCTGCAGACTCTCCCCAGCCAGTTTTCATCAGCCTGCCTGTAAAAAAGGTAAGTCAAGAAACTAAGTTCTCCTACCTTACTTGTTGCAGGTTCAACCCTGCCGTTTGGGATGAACGTCCTCCCCTCGTAATGACTTGTTCACAATGCGTGTAGCGATAATGACACACGTGCGTAGTGGCGGGTTCTTCATGTAGTCACTCACGTGACTCCGAAGTAAAATAAATTAAAAGGAATTACAGATTTACACATTAGGAATTACACATTGGTCTCCATTTGTCGATTTCTTGGAAGCATATGGTGCAATACAAACGTAGAAACGATCCGTTTCAGGACTGGGTGAATGGTGATCAAGAATAACAAATAACTATCTCTCCTTTATTCTTCTGCTTTCTACCTCTGCTTCTTTTCTCTTCATTTTCTTTCTTTTCTCATTTTCCATTTCTCACTTTCTGATATCACACACGTTTCTATTTCTTTTCTATTCTTTCTCTGTCTCCTTTTTATTGTTAAAATAAAAATAATAAGAAGCTGTACATGAATTGTAACATGCCAATATATACTAGGTAGCTATGGTACCATATTATTGTACTTCTAAAAAAAAAAAAAAAAAAAAAAGAATTACACATTTCTAAAACGTTGTTTGAGCAAAAAAGTTCAAGAAATAAAGGCAGGTCGAGCAGTTCAAGAGATCATATGTTCGTTTGACATTATATTCACTAAGAACTTTGTCTATCCCCTGTCTGATCTCTTTATTCCTTGATTCCCTTCAATGCTCCATCTGAAATCCTCAGCCCTGTGGGATAGCATTCCAGGAATTAACAATCTAAGTGAAGAAATATCTCTTCTTTTATCTCCTCCAGGGATGATGCCGTTTTCTGAACCTATGCCTTCTAGATGTTGATTCCTCAGGCATTGCAAAAAGCCTCTCATTCTTGCAATCTCTTACAGAATCTTACATGGTTTAATGAGATCATCTCTAATACTTCAAAATCCAGTTCATTGTCAAAAGTTAAATCCAATCTCTCAGTTAGATTACCTCTCAAGCAGGCCGGATAATGAAACAAAAAATTGGAAAATTAATTCTTGCACTCCATCCTAACTTGCAAAAAGCATCAACGTAATATTTGCCTTTCAAATTGCTTGCCGAACCTGAACAATGCCTTTGTGTTTTGTGAATCTCAACATCAGATTCAGATCAGATTCAGATTCACATTTATTGTCACATGCACCAATTAAGGTACAGTGATATTTGAGTTACCATGCAGCCATACTCACAACACAATTAAAATACCAATAGAACTTAACATAAACATCCACCACAGTGATCGCTGTGATGGAAGGCAATAAATTTCAGTCAGTCTTCCTCCTTTTGGTCACCCGTGTTTGGGGCCTTGACCCTCCACAGTCGCCGTTATGGACGGCTCGATGTACAGGCTCTCTCGTCGGGGTGATCGAAGAGCCGCCGGCGAGACGGATGAAATGGCCACTTTCTTACTGGGACCGCGGCTTCTTGATGTTATAGGCCACAGGCAGGCCAGCGGTAGGTGCTCTTCTCCGGCGATCCCCGGCAAGGGATCCCTGGCTCCGGGATGGATCCGCTCCACCCCTGCTGCTAGAAGCTCCGCAGACCGCGGCTTCACGATGTTAAAGTCAGCAGGCCGGCGGTCAGAGCCTTTCTTCTGGTTCCGCGAGTGTTCATCAGCACCTGGTGGTAAGCGCTCTGCTGCTGGGATACCCATCTTGGTGGCAATAGGGACAGTGGCTAGGCTGCTCTTCCACATCTGGAGGTGAGCTTCAGTTCAGTTTCCAATGGGGGTGACACTGGTTAGGAAGCTCTTACGGGATTTTAACCGCCTAGGACGGGGCACATGGTTGTGTAATGGGTGTCTATCATCTGTCAGATGTTTCAGACACTGCTGTACTGATCTATGTTCTATGTTCTGTCAGTACTGACCACCAGAACTGGCCATTGCCGTAATAAAAACAAAATTGATATATTTATTCCTACTCTCTGCATGTTTTCTCTTAACTAATCTTCAGAACATGCCCAATAGTTTAACCAATTCTATGACCATTATTTTTGTATTAACCTTCCCACAACATTTTGATGAATTTTGCCATGTGGGTTAGGTCATCATTAATCCCCGAGAGAAAGTATATTTGTGGAAAATAAGTACATTTACAGATGTTGTAAATTAAACTTAAGGCTGTCTTGTTCGATATAATTCTTAGGTATTTAATTATTTCATTAGATGTAATGCAATTTACACACAAGGGTTGCTTTGTTTCTGAAGGTGATTGATATGACCATAGTTCCTTGAACCATATGAAACTGTGTGTTTCAGATTTACCCTAAATTAAGCAAATACAGCTATGTTAATCTAATGAAAACAATGTAAATCCCTTTGATAACTTTTAGCTTAGTTCAAGGTTTCAAGGTTTCAAGGTCAGTTTATTGTCACGTGTACCAGTTAAGGTACAGTGAAATGTGAGTTACCATACAGTCATACAAAGTGAAAAGCAACAAGACACACAACCACATCAAAGTTAACATGAACATCCATCACAGTGGATTCCACATTCCTCACTGTGGTGGAAGGCAATAAAGTTCAAACTTCTTCCTCTTTGTTCTCCCGCGGTCGGCAGTCATAGCAACATAGAAACATAGAAAATAGGTGCAGGAGGAGGCCATTCGGCCCTTCGAGCCAGCACCGCCATTCATTGTGATCATGGCTGATCGTCCCCTATCAATAGCCCGTGCCTGCCTTCTCCCCACATCCCTTGATTCCATTAGTCCCTAGAGCTCTATCTAACTCTCTCTTAAATCCATCCAATGACTTGGCCTCCACTGCCCTCTGTGGCAGGGAATTCCATAAATTCACAACTCTCTGGGTGAAAAAGTCAAACCATCCGCAGTCGGGGTGATCAAAGCCCCCGCAACCGACGACCGACGTCAGGGTGATCGAAACTCCCACATCGAGGCGGTTGAAACTCTCCACGGCATGGAGCTCCCGAGTCGGTCTCTTCTTACCAGAGACCGCGGGCTTCACGATGTTAAAGTCCACAGGCCCCGCGGTCGTAGCTTTGATCCCCGGCAAAGGGATCGCAAGCTCCGCGACTCCTGTGGTTGGAGGGCTGGGTCTGTCTCCAGGAAAGGCCACCAACTCCACGATGTCAGACCGTAGTGGGGACGGTGATACCATACGGAAAAAAAACACATCTCCGTCGAGATAAGAGATTGAAAAAAAGCCCCCCTCACCCCCCACATAAAATTAACCAAGAAACACTAAAACATACTTTTAACACATACTAAAAATAACAAAAAGAAGAAAGGACAGGCCGCCCTTGATGCCAACCTCATGATACTTATATTTCTTGAAAAAACATGGGGAAATTATATGAAGATTGTGCTCATTGCTGCTATCTAGTATTGATCATGCTAAATTATGTAGAGAGCACCTCAGTGATTGTACCAGTGGGAAGCCATTGTGCTTATTCACCAACCCAATTGTACTAAAATGCAACACTCCTTCATGGGGTTATTTTATACATAGGAAGGAACTGCAGGTGATGATTTACACTGATTTACAGTAATCAGAACTATTTTGGCTGGAGACACAAGAGACTGAAGATGCAGGAATCTGGAGCAACAAACAATCTGCTGGAGGATGTTGAGTAGAACCTGTGGTGGTGGTGGTGGAGGGGGGGGGGTAGGGGGGGGAGGGAGAATTATCAATATTTCAGGTCAAAACGTTGCATTAGATTTCAGAGTAATGTGTAATATTCTCCCAAAGTGAGCCATCACTCTGAATTGTTTAGGAACGAACTGCAGATGCTGTTTAAAATTGAATATAGACACAAAATGCTGGAGTAACTCAGTGGCACAGGCAGCATCTCTGGAGAGAAAGAATGGGTGATGTTTTGGGTTGAGACCCTTCTTCAGACTCCCAAGGAATCCAGACATTTCTCTGACTTACATTCTGACGGACTTGAGCTTTGTGAGGAGCTGCTGTACTTCATCCATCTCAGGGAAGCTTTGACCAATAGTTTATGCCAGGATGACCATGTCAGATCGTTTCAAACCCCAACTTTAGTAATTGGCAACATAGAACATTGAACATAGAACAGCCCAGCAGAGAATTGGGCATTTCAGCCTACAATGTACGTGGCAGTCATGGTGGCGCAGTGCTAGAGTTCCTGCCTTACAGCGAATGCAGCGCTGGAGACCCAGGTTCGATCCCGATTACGGGTGCTGTCTGAATGGAGTTTGTACGTTCTCCCTGTGACCTGCGTGGGTTTTCTCCGAGATCTTCGGTTTCCTCCCACATTCCAAAGACATACAGGTTTGTAGGTTAATTGGCTTGCTAAATGTAATAATTGTCCCTCGTGGGTGTAGAGTAGTGTTAAGGGCCTGTCCCACTTTCACAACCTAATTCACAACCTTTTTTACTCGTGAACATTTTTCATCAGGCTAGAAAAATGCCCCGACCTACTTGATGCCACGAGTACCTACGACTAGCATCACGACCTACCTACGGCCTACCTACGACCTCCTACGACCTCGGGACGACCATGCTGCGAGTATGAGTCAAGGGCAAACTCGGCAGAGGTCGTGAATTAGGTCGTGAAAGTGGGACAGGCCCTATAATGTGCGGGGATCACTGCTCGGCGCGTACCCGGTAGGCCGAAGAACCGTTTACGTGCTGTATCTCTAAAACAAATGTGATGCCAAGTTAAACTGATCTCATCTGCCTCTACATGATCCATCTCTCTCTATACCTTTCACTTCCATTTGGTTATCTAAAAGCTTCTTAAACAATTACTGATGGGAGGAAATGTTTAATCATCATTTTCAAAATCTGCTGATGCTTCTCAAAGCCTAACACCTGGAAACAGCTCGACTATTGTAGGTTGTCTGTTGCATGGATAGGTTATATATTCCCAACACAGTTCTATTATGTCAAACAGGTTTGTAAACTTGCAACAAAATCACTTATTTTCATATGGGAGAGGAAGATGCATTCAGAATTGCTTCAAAACCCATTAATGGCTGGATGCACTAAGTGTTATATAATTGCAACAACATTTTGCATTCTCTCTGACATTCATTCCACTGAAGTCAGTTCGACTATCGTCCACTGATGCATTCGAACACATTTTACTCAATCGGGATAAATTCCTGTGCAATTATAATGTTCTGTAAGCTGATTGATTTGATATCTAATTTACTTTGACTTCAAGCCAACTTGAAAACAGCAAGAGTAAAATGTTAGCAAAGAGCTAAACTATGGAAAATTCTTATTGCCAGTTAATTTGGGCAATGTGCAGAGATATGCTTCGAATGATTTCTGGTTCATCTATTGGCCACTGAACTTGGTATATTAATGTGAAACCTGGAAGCATTTATAGTGAGACACGTGTTGTGAAACAAGGTGATCGTTATTACGTTATACAGAGAACAGTTCACACACGACTGGGGAGGGTTCTCCCAGAGTTCTATATATATATCATGGCACACCCCTAAGCCACGTGACAACTTCTTCCCGCCAAACCTGGTCATGTGACACTGCCAGTCCTAGGGCCGAGGGTTCACCTAGTAGGTGGCCTAACCACCAGGTGGTGCCACACATTAAAGATATAAACTTCCAACTATGACCAGATGGATGGCAAATCAAGCACAGAATGTACTTTGCTGTAGTGTGCGTGAGGCTTCTAATTATCCAAACAGTTGAAAAATGCCCTTTATGATGGGATGTATTAAGATAGTTACTCTAATGCAGATTTGCTGCCTCCTCTTCATCCATTGTGAGCTAGCCAACTGAAGCTAGGGAATTGGCTTCATGGAGGAAGCAGAGGGTGATGGTAGAAGTTTGTTTATCGGACTGGAGGCCTGTGACTGGTGATGTGCCTCAGGGATCAGTACTGGACCCATTGCTGTTTGTAGTTTATATCAATGATTTGGATGAGATTATAGAAGGCATGATTGGTAAGTTTACAGATGATGCTACAGTGGGTGGTATCATCGATTGCGAAGATGGGTACGAAACACTACAGCAGGATTTTGATCAGTTGGGTTATGGCCTGAAGAATGGTTAATGGAATCTAAAGCAGATAAATGCGAGTATAAATTGTCCCTAGCGTGTGTGGAATAGTGTGCGGGGGATCGCTGGTCGCGGGCTGGATCCACAAATGGGGGGGCGTCGGGGAACGTGAGGGGGGGGGGGGGGGGGGGGGAGAATGGGAGAAGGGAGGGAGAGGGGGAGAAGGGGATGTGAGGGGAGGGGTAGTGGATAAGGGGGAGAAGAGTGGAGCAGGGAGAAGGGAGGAAGAGAGGGAAGGAAGATAGGGGGGGAGAGGGGAGGGGGGAAGGATAGGGGGAGTAGAGAAGGAGGGACGGGGGTGGGAGGGGGGAAGAGGGGAGAGGGGAGTTCAGTCTACACTCACTGAATCCATATCCCTGTGAAAAGTTATAGATCGGATCTGAAAGCGGACCAATAGGCCTATAAATAAAACGGAACGACTCAGACATCTTTTCATTTGCACAATTGATTATATTGTATTAAATTTAATATATTAATGTTTAAAATCCACGCATTGAAGGAAGAATATTTTACAGCCTCAACCCTAACTGGGCATCACCCGCATGACAGCATACGTCAGCGTGTATGTCGTGCAACTTGACGGTTTTACGGGCGTCAGTCACTGACGCTCCGCAGTCGCCCTAATGTCGCCCAAGTGGGACAGGCCCTTAACTCTATGACTCTTGCTACCAGCACCCAAGGGCAAACACATTTATATGTAGTTGAGAACGTATATCAAGGGAGAAAACATACCATGGTGATTCAACTAATTATAAATGAATTTCATCAATAAAGCATTTTTACACAATGAAAGCTATATATTATTCACCTATGATCAGCATGTTGGATACCTGGAGTCCTGTTCGAACATAAATCATCAATATTTTCTGTCTGACATTTCATAATGATACAAGTGACAGCTGCAAGGCAAACAAAGATCTGTGGCAGACTTTTCTGACATTATGGAAGGTTTACTGGCATTGATTTCCATTCTCTCAGGTCTGACATTCTGGTCAGAATACACTGGCATTTTGCAATAGCTCAAAATGGTCAGCAATATGTATTTCTGAATAACAAGACATTGTTACATTCATAGTAGCAGTGGCAACCTTTCCCGAAATTATCCAGCCTAAACTTAGTAATAGTATGGGATTGCAGATGCTGGTTTACTAAAAAAAGGTGTGAGGTAAGGATAGACGAGGTGAGAATTGTGGAGGCAGTGGAAGGAATATTGGTGGGAGGGGAGAGGAGTGGGAAGAAATGGGGGCAAACCACGTGGGCACAGGGTAGGGATGGAAAGAAGAGTTGTTTGTAGATAGTTAAATAAAGTTGGAGGATTTAATGTTCATACCGTTAGGTTGTGATCGACCCATGAGGAATATGAGCTACTGTTCCTCCAGATTCCGTGTGGCCTCAATCTGGCATTGGAGGGCGGCCAGTTCAGAAAGGGAATGGGAAGGGGAATTAAAATGGTTGGCACTCGGGATATCTAGCAGTTCTTGGCAAAGATCCTATAGCAAGCAAGACAGATCACTCGACGAAAAAGACGTAGTATGGTCATGGGCAGATTCATGGGTAATTTTCGGCCCATTTCTGTAACCGGCTTCCGTCTCCGCACCAAAGATCCCATAGATATTAGTGCGGAGACGGAAGCCGGTTACAGAAACATCCTCGCAAAAATAAAAGTTCCTTGGTAAAAATGTTCTCATCATTTTCAGAATTATAATTTATTTACACAAACTGTTCCCCCGCAACGTTGATTACATTGCGAGTCGGGTCGGGACGGGTCGGGTTACTGAAATGGATGAAAAAAAGGCCCATGTTCTGCTTCGTTGCATACTACACGTCAACCCATTGCATGTAGAAGGAGTGGTCTATCTTGCTCCGCTATAGGATCTTTGGTTCTTGGTGAACTGAGCACAAGTGTTTGGCGAAATGGTCACGGAGTCTACGCTTGGCGCGCTGATGTTAAGAAACTCACATTGGGAACACCGGATGCAGTAGATGAGGTTAGCGGAGGTGCACGTGAACCTCTGCCTCACCTGGAAGGACTGCTGGGGTCTCTGGAAGGAAGTGAGGAAGGAGGTAGAGGGAGAAGTGTTACATGTCCTGGAGTTGCAAATGAATGTATCTTGGAAAGGGAGGTTTGGGTGGGATGGAATAAGTGAACCAAGGAGTTGTGGAGAGAGCAGTCTCTGCAGAAGGCAAAGAGAGGTGAAACAGGAAAATGAGGCTGGTGGTGGGATCATGTTGAAGGTGACTGGGCTGTTGGAGAAAGGTGTGTTTGATGCAGAGGTTGGAGGGCTGAAGTAAAGACTAGGGATATAGCTGTTCTTGTTCCAATTAAGGAGAGGTGGAGAAAGCGCAGAACCATGGGACACAGAGAAGTGGCTGAGGGATTTAATTTAGTTTAGAGATACAGCGCAGAAACAGGCCCTTCGGCCCACCGAGACCGCACCGACCAACGATCCCCACACATTAACACTATCCTACACACACTAGGGACACAATTTTTACATTTATACCAATCTAATTAACCTACAAACCTGTACGTCTTTGGAGTGTGGGAGGAAAGTGGAGCATTCGGAGAAAACCCACGCAGGTCACGGGGAGAATGTACAAACTCCATACAGACAGCACCCATAGTCAGGATCGAACCCGGGTCTCTGGCGCTGTGAGGCAGCATCTCTATCGCTGCACCACCGTGCCAATCCATCTATGATAGCGGGGGAACCATGTTTACTAAAGGAAGAGGACATCTCGGATGTCCTAGAATGGGCAGCTTCATCTTGGGAGAAAATGCGGCGTAGACGGAATAATTGAGAGGACGGGATAGCGTCTTTGCAAGAGGCAGGGTGGGAGAAGTGTAGTCCAGATAAATTTGATTAATGTGAGATTAATGTGAATGGACTCTTCATGGTGGGCATGCAATTGGTTGGTTGGAAGACCTGGATCCATGATTTATGTCTCTACCACTTTATAATATAAAGTAAGTAGGTTTAGAAGCATCACCGCACAGTCACAGGTCATTAAGGCTTATATTTATTATGCTCATTCTTTGCAATGGTGAGCTAGGTGTTTAAGGTGAATGTTGTTTTAAATGCAGCATTTAATACCCTGTCAACCATGCTGCGGACTGACCTTACACTGCGCTGACGGACTCCTCACATGGAGTCCAAAGGAAGAGTGCAAATATCCACAGACTTCCCAGATATCAGATTGGGAAAATGTGCCTGATTCCTGCACCAGGGAATGTCTATAGTAAGTCAGAGGCTCAATTCAAATGTACGGGGAAGAAAGGTGCTGCAGGAGAAATGCAAATGGATCTTTTATTGATTTAATTACACTAATTCAAAATGTTTTGAATTATATTTTAAACTGGTGCTAAGTGAATTTGTGTATGTTAGTCATTAAATAACAGGGATAGCATTGATTGTCAGTGTGCTAAGGGCATGGCCTCACCAGATGTCAAGGTGGTGATATAAATGCAGGTGGCCACAACAGCCCTGACACTGCACTGCTATCATGTATCTATACACTGTAAATGGCTCCATTGTAATCATATATTGTCTTTCTGCTGACTGGATAGCACGTAACAAAAGCTTTTCACTGAACCTCGGTACACGTGACAATAAACAGAATTGTAATCGTAAGATTGTAAAACCTTGTGATAGGAGTAGAATTAGGCTGTTCAGCCCATCAAGTCTGCCCCTTTTGTTATCCATTTTGGTGGCAAAAACAGGAAAGCAGACTATTATCTAAATGGTGGCCGACTAGGAAAATGGGAGATGCAGCGAGACCTGGGTGTCATGGTACACCAGTCATTGAAAGTGGGCATGCAGGTGCAGCAGGCAGTGAAGAAAGCGAATGGTATGTTAGCTTTCATAGCAAAAGGATTTGAGTACAGGAGCAGGGAGGTTCTACTGCAGTTGTACAGGGTCTTGGTGAGACCACACCTGGAGTATTGCGTACAGTTTTGGTCTCCAAATCTGAGGAAGGACATTATTGCCATAGAGGGAGTGCAGAGAAGGTTCACCAGACTGATTCCTGGGATGTCAGGACTGTCTTATGAAGAAAGACTGGATAAACTTGGTTTATACTCTCTAGAATTTAGGAGATTGAGAGGGGATCTTATAGAAACTTACAAAATTCTTAAGGGGTTGGACAGGCTAGATGCAGGAAGATTGCTCCCGATGTTGGGGAAGTCCAGGACAAGGGGTCACAGCTTAAGGATAAGGGGGAAATCCTTTAAAACCGAGATGAGAAGAACTTTTTTCACACAGAGTGGTGAATCTCTGGAACTCCCTGCCACAGAGGGTAGTCGAGGCCAGTTCATTGGCTATATTTAAGAGGGAGTTAGATGTGGCCCTTGTGGCTAAGGGGATCAGAGGGTATGGAGAGAAGGCAGGTACGGGATACTGAGTTGGATGATCAGCCATGATCATATTGAATGGCGGTGCAGGCTCGAAGGGCCGAATGGCCTACTCCTGCACCTAATTTCTATGTTTCTATGTTTCTATGCCCCGCCATTCAATCAAGGCTGATCTATCTCTCCCTCCTAACCCCATTCTCCTGCCTTCTCCCCATAACCTCTGACACCCGTACTAATCAAGAATCTATCTATCTCTGCCTTAAATATATCCACTGACTTTGCCTCCACAGAATCCAGTGGCAAAGAATTCCACAGATTCACAACCATCTGACTAAAGAAATTCCACATCATCTCCTTCCTAAAAGAACGCACTTTAACTCTGTGGCTATGACTTTTAGTCCTAGACTCTCCCATTAGTGGAAACAACTTCTCCACATCCACTCTATCCAAGCCTTTCACTATTGTACGTTTCAATGAGGTCCCTCCTCATTCTTCTAAACTCCAACGATTATTGGCCCAGCACCGTCAAAAGCTCATCAATTCTTGTTGTATGACTGCAGAAACCAAATTTCGTTTGAACTTCATTTGAGGTTCAAATGACAATAAACGGTATTGTATTGTATTGTTAACCTACTCATTCCTGGGATCATTCTTGTAAACTATCATATCAATGTGCTGGAGGTTGGGTTTCCAGTGGAGGACGATGTCGGGGACCACGATGGATTAAATGGCCAGCAATCTTGGGGCAGCAGACGATCTGCCTCAGTTCCTGCAAGTTACAGAGATAATGCGATGAATGTGGCTCTGTTCTGATCGGTGAACAGTAGCCATCATGAAATTGTGCAGAAACAGGTTCTCATAAATTGTATCTTCCATGATCAAATCTTCCAAGGGTTCCAATGACTAACGTTCTAAAACGCAAATCTCTGCTCAGGTTTTACCCTCAGGAAACTCTTAGTTGTTTAACCTGATTGTTATGAAGCATTGAAATGAAATATGGTTTAACCAATAATAATGGCCAGATTTAACTTGATCAATTTTTATGTCCTTCAGCTGCAGCAAGCATTTCTTATAAATATTAAGTATATCCCATTGCTATAGGACATCCGACATTAATTAGAATAGATACTGCAGCTACTTAGTGGTTGGTGGGGACATGGTGAGCCAAAGGGCTTTTTTATGATTCAATGATTCTATGATATATCATTCATTCAGCTTTACGTAATATGATTTTGTATTTTACAGATTGTGGCTCAAAAGAAAATGACAAAGCCTTTGTTCTTAAAGTATGGAAAATATGCCGGGAAGTCTACAATCACTGTGAGCATTAGTATTCATCATTGAGATAAAAAAGAATAATGTTAAGAATGCAATTGAGCAAAATTTAAATATTTAGTATTTACTTTGTTGATTCTACTTGAGTATGGATTGAACATGGTAATGTCTCATTAGTAACATTCTTTCATATTGCAGAGAAACAATTATAATTTTGCATTCGTGATTAAACCATAATTACAAAGGATGCATCACCATGCTGTTTCCATTACATTTTCAAATTGGCATTGTCTTTCTTTGAAGACCCTGGTCACAGTTTTTAATGTTCCATTTATACACGAGGCATCTGCATCTAGTGGTGATTGTCCACAAGCAACACCCAGCACCCTACCTCACCCCACCCCACCTCACCACGCCACACCCCACCCTGCCTCACCCCAACCTGCCTCACCCACCCCACCCCACCCTGCCTCACCCCACCCCACCCTGCCTCACCCACCCCACCCTGCCTCACCCCACCCCACCCTGCCTCACCCCACCCTGCCTCATCCCCTCTCCTGCCTCATCGTTTCTGGAGACAGCATTGTTTAAATTATTTAAAGGTCAGTCACACATCATCTGTGGTCACATTTCCACTATTTTCAGAGTGATTTTTTTTGTGTGTGCTTCTAAATATTGTCTTCAGTTCCCACACATCGTTGCTGATAATGATACTGTGCAGACAATACCATATGTTCATATTTTCCATTTCTGCTACAGGGCAAAGTTACACATCTTTTTTATTACCATTGCTTGAATTTGATCAGTTATTTATTATTTCATATAATATTCTCAGCTTGATATACTTTACTCATCACTCTTTTATCTTTGATCTTTGATCTCATTCCTATTTTAACTTTTAGGTTATTATAGCTCCTAGAATATGTGCAGATATTGTGTGTGTGTGTGTGTGCGCGGAATATGGTTCTTACCAATGAGAATAATAAGAACATGTATTGTGTGTATTTACCATGCTCATTAACAACAGAAAATCTTACAATCTGAAGGATATATCTGGTAAATATCAAATACTGCTCCCTCTGGGTTTTAACCAGAGGTTTGAAATTGGGTGGCACAGTGAGCAGAGGTAAAATTGCTGCCTTATGCCCCTGTCCCACTTAGGAAACCTGAACAGAAACCTCTGGAGACTTTGCGCCCCACCCAAGGTTTCCGTGCGGTTCTCGGAGGTTCCCGGAGGTTTTTGACAGTCTCCCTACCTGCTTCCACTACCTGCAACCACCTGCAACCTACGGGAACCGCACGGAAACGTTGGGTGGGGGGCAAAGCCTCCAGAGGTTTCCGTTCAGGTTTCCTAAGAGGGACAGGGGCATAACGGCGCCAGGCACTCGGGTCCGATCCCAACTACGGGTGCTGTCTGTACGGAGTTTGCACGTTCTCCCCGTGTCCTGCGTGTGTTTTCTCCTTGATCTTCGGTTTCCTCCCACACTCCAAAGATGTACAGGTTTGTAGGTTAATTGGCTTGGTATGAATGTAAAAAATTGGCCCTAGTGTGTGTAGGATAGTGTTAACGTGCGGGGATCGCTGGTCGATGTGGATTCAGTGGGTCAAAGGACCTGCTTCTGCGTTGTATCTCTAAACTAAACTAACCCAACCTCGAGCCATTATTCCAAATCGATTCATCCTTTCAGCTAGAGTCTTACTGCCAGTGTAGCAGAGGGGCAGATCATTCCAAGGGCACAGTTCCACTCCATCCCCCATGTTATTTGTCGTTGAGATTAAGTGGAGAAAATGTCGAGTAATATTAAAAGTCAAAAAGGAGAAAATGGATTTGGAATGGAGAATGCCATGTTTACCGAGGGATCAGAAAATGGTGAACGTTCAGAGAAAGGTAAATACAGAGATAATGAATCCATCAAGTGAGTTGGAAGAGATGAAATAATAATGTAAATCAATACTAATAAAAAGAAGAGATAAAGTAGGAATAAGATTTTGAGAGCGAATAAGTAAAGGATGTAAATTAGTGAATACTTTTGGGATTGAACAGAATGAGCCAAAGGGCTGCTAGAAATTGTCTCATTAATGGATCACGACTGATAGTATTCTGGGTCTAATTTTGGGGAAATGTTAATATGGATGAATGAACAGCAATATACTGATCATTTAGTCTCCCGCATCTCTCATTACCTTGCATGCACTTATGAAAATAAAGGTTTCTGTAATCATGAATGCGAAATGGGAATTTCAATAATAATTGTTCTTTGCAAGTGGGTGATTTAATAATAATGGATTATAAGGGCATTAACAACTAATTGTTATTGAATTAACTCTCATCACCTCCTGATTGTTTTGTGTTTAAATGCTGATTTGACGTTCCTCATTGGCGTCACAAAATGAATCCTGCCCACTGATTGAATGAAGGATTCATTCATCTTAACCCAAATCTCCCAAAAGGTAACTTAAGCAGAGCTATATCTCACAGCCGGTACTTGAAAAGAAATGGCACTAACGGAGGATAAGCAAATTGTTCAAGAGGCTAAATGATGTACACGCAGGAAAATGATGAGTGCTGGAGCGTTATGGTATAATATAATAACAGGGAACTGCAGATGCTGGTTTATACCAAGGAGAGACACAAAATGCTACAGTAACTGTGGATCGGGCAACATCTCTGGAGAAAATGAATCGGTGACGTTTTGCGTCGGGTCTGAAGGAGTGTCCTGACACATCCATTTTTTCCAGAAATGCTGTCTGGTGCACTGAGTTACTCCGGCATTTGTGTCTGTCTTGTGAATCATGGTATGTTGTTTCCAAGAAGACTTGGCAAATAATTATGGTTTTGTGTACAGGGTTGTACACAAATTGAGGACAGAAATTGAGGATACATATTGAACCAGAATATATGTAGAGCATTGTCTCACCAATATGTAATTACTGATTCTGTTCTATTCTGTTTTGTAGTTTTTTGCACATTCCGCAGGCATGACCACTTTTCATTTCACTGCACATCTCGTATGCGTATGTGACAAATAAACTTGACTTGACTTGACTCCACATTTTGTGCAAAATGAACATAACGTCTCAACTTCTATATTTAATTCCCCTACTGATGAAGGCCAATGTGCAAAAGACTTCTTCATCATCCTTCCTATCTGAGAGCCCCTAATCCCTCTCTAGTTACCCTGTGTGCTTAATATAAATATCTTCGGATTTACCATAATTTTATCTGCCAGAGCCATCTCATGCCACATTTTTATTCTACTGATTTTCTCACATATGCTTCTCAATTTCATATACTCCTGCAGGGAGTGGATTCCGATCCCAGCTGCCTAAACCTGACCCATACCTCACCAGTGCCTTAATGTCCATCATCATCCAAGGTTCATTGCACAACCCTTCATTCTAACACGAACATGAGAACCTTGAAATCTCACTATCACAGTTTAAAAACATTCCGCTTTCTGATGTCCCTTTGCAGTCAGATACTATCAAAGGTGGTCTTGCCCCAATTTGGAACTTCAAAAAATGGCTAGAGGGAGAGTCATTTGCAGGTCATTGGGGGTAGAGCAGGGGGATTGGACTAATGGGATTGCTCCATTTGGATCTGGCACATTCTTGATGGGCCAATTGGCCTCCTTCACTGGAATAATTGATTCCAATATTCAATAAGAAGGATCTGCAAAGCTGGACAATTTGCAAACAGTAACATCAAATCTCACGCTTGCATGGCATCCAAGTAAAAATAGGCTTCAAAGGGTTAACATGTTCTTTTTGTGTTTAATGTTGCTCAGCCTTCTCCCAATCCCCTCCCCTCCATTTACTCTTAATGGTATCACTCTAAATCAAAGCTCAGTGGATGCCACTTACTACCTGCTCAAAATCAAACAAATTGCACCTTGGAGTTTTGTGCCCCTAATGAGTCATAAACTGGATAAATGCATGGAGTTTGCAAGTTATTCCTGGATGACATTTATTATTGTCCACTTCTCTCCTGAATGTCAAACTAGACAATTTCATTAAAGTGGTTGAAATTGAAAGGGCTCTCATGGGTTGTGATTTTTCTAAATTTGTTTTATTACGTTCTATGTTTCGATGTGCTGTGCACATCAGGAACTAAAGCTGCTGCCATATGCTTACCAGGATTTCTGCTTGGGAGATTTGCTTATTGTATGGTGTCAAAAAACAGCTGAAAAGGGATTAAAAGAAAAATTCACTTTTTTAGTTGTGTCTATATGAGATGCTGTTCCTCCAATATGAGATGCAGTTCCTCCAATTAGCGTTTAGTCTCACTCTGACAATGGAGGAGACTGAGGACAGAAAGTTCTGTGTGGGAATGGAAAAGGGAATTAAAGTGTTTGGCAACCGGGAGATCAGATAGGTTCAGTCGGACTAACGATAGCCCAGTATACGTGTTCAGTAAAACGATAGCCCAGTCTACGTTTTGTCTCGCCGATGTATAAGAGTCCACATCTTGAACAACGGATACAGTAGATGAGGTTGGTGGAGGTGCAAGTGAACCTCTGTCTAACCTGAAAGGACTGTTGGGGTCCCTGGATAGAGTCGAGAGAGGAGGTATAGGGACAGGTGTTGCATCCTCTGCGGTTGCAGGGGAAGGTACCTGGGGAGGGGGTAGTTTGGGTGGGAAGGGATGAGTTAACCAGGGAGTTGCGGAGGGAACGGTCTCTGCTGAAAGCAGAAAGGGGTGGAGATGGGAAGATGTGACTAGTGGTGGGATTCTGTTGGAGGTGGCGAAAATGTCGGAGGATTATGATTTGTATGCAACGGCTGATAGGGTGAAAGGTGAGGACTAGGGGGACTCAGTTTCTGTTGCGACTAGGGGGAGGGGGAGCAAGGGCTGTTGCTACAGGGTACCGAGGAGACACTTGTGAGGGCCTCATCTATGATGGAAGATGGGAACCCCCATTCCCTAAAGAATGAGGACATCTTGGATGTCCTGGTATGGGACATCTCAACTTGGGCGTAGATAATAATAATAATATATCTTTTATTGTCATTGCACGTCAGTGCAACGAGATTTAGTATGCAGCTCCACTGATGTACAAGAAAGGTAAATAAATACAATACATAAATAAACAAGCTGAATTGATTGACGTGACCATCTGAGGGAGACTGTCCAAAGGGGGTGGGGGGGGGGGGGGCACTCATTAGGGCCGGTTCAGAGCCGCTATAGCAGATGCGGCGTAGACGGAGGAATTGGGAGTAGGGGATAGAGTTTTTGCAGGAAGCAGGGTGGGAAGTGTAGTCTAGAGAGTTGTGGGAGACAGTGGATTTATAATAGACGTCAGTCGATAGTCTATCTCCGTTGACGGAGACGGTGAGATCAAGAAAGGGGAGGGAGATGTCGGAGATGGCCCAAGTGAATTTGAGTGCAGGATGTGCACTCAGTATTTGAGTGTTAGTTAGGAATGGCATTCGCTGATCACTGTACTGACTTTCTATGGGTCATTAACACGAACCAACTGCATGTAGTTGTCTGGGGGAGGATTTGTATAATATGGCAAGCAATTGTGATTCTCATTAACCAATTACATTGGAGAATCTATCTATCTATCTATCTATCTATCTATCTATCTATCCATCTATATAAATATATATATAAATAACTAAAACTCTGATCATGTTATCTACCAGTTTGCGTGGTTTTTCTATTTGCGCAAAAATCGTACACGATAGTGCTACGATTGTTCGCCACCTTACTCACCATGCTCCTGTGCTGCAAGTGCAATAAGTTTTGTTCCGATCTACTATATATTTTAAAAGTTTTAAAAATCTTTAAAAACGCGCATGCGCAGATTGGTCTCCTCTCCTGTCAGTCACCACTGCTGCCGGGACGGCGACGCCCCTTCCTGCACTATCGCCGCACTGATTGGCCGTGTTCGCTGTCAGTCACTGGCGGCGCCAGGCGAGGAGAATAAAGCTGAAGGAGCGGAATGAGCAGAGTGTGCGTCACTAACGTTCTGCCGGGTGGAGAGCGAGTGGGGCTGCATCTGCGGGTGCTGATGGTCCGGGGCCTGGGCGCTGAGGCTGGCTCTGAGGCCGATGGCTGCAACCTTGAGATCCTGGGGAGGTTAGGAAGGAGAGTGTGGTGATTGAGGGAGAGGAGGGGGTAGGGAGGGAGAGGGGGGAAAGTGGGGGAGGTGAGGTGGGAGAGTGGGGGAGGCGGGGGAATAGAGGGAGAGGAGGGTGGAGTGAAGGAGGTATGGAATGAGGAATAGAGGGTGAGGAGGGCAGTGGGGAGGTCAGGAGGGATAACGGGGGGGATAGGGGGTGGTGAGGATTGGGGGAGGTGGAGGATAGCGGGAGGGAAGATGAGTTATGGAGGGAGGGAGAGAGTGACTGAGGGTAGGGGAAAGGTGAGGGAGGGGGAGGTGAGGTCGGGATTGGGAAGGGGATGAGGGGAGGGGAAAGACGAGGGAGGATGAAGAGGAGGGGGAGGGAGTGCTCGGGGATGAGGGGAAATGAGCCATGCCTGCGCAGTTAGGGGCTATGGGTGATGGATGGAATATTACGTTGGGGGAACGGGTTGCGTTGGGGGAACGGGTGAGTGGGGGAATATTGCGTTGGGGAGCGGATTGCGTTGGTGGACCAGGCCCGTGTGACAGGGACCCAACGGGTCCCACTTAGCCTAGTTCTTTCTAAACCCAGGCTCCAATAGAAATGTTGTTAATATGGAAGCAGAATCTTTATCTCACATCTTTTGACTTTTCTTTAAAAAAAAAAATTTTTAATTAGTTTTTTTCAAAAGCAAAAACAAGACAACAAAAAAATAATGATAAACATAACAATGATATTGATACATAGGGATCAGGGTTACATTAATAACAAATATAACCTAAATATGAGTCCAGTGTCAAAATACACATTGAATATAGACCTCCCGGTTTCTATGTAAATATAGTTAAATGTTTAAAAGAGAACATATGTATAAAAACAAAAAGATAAAAAGAAAAAAAAATGAAAAAATGAAAAAACAAAACCCCCCTAAACTAAAAAAAATATTTTCACCTCTGCATCTCTGAATCCCCTCTCACCCATATCCACATATCGATGTCCCACGCCTCCTCTCTTCCAGATGTTTCTGGTGTTCGTAACATGTACGAATGAGATGCATGAGCCATAGAATACAATATAATATTTTATTGTCAGATGTAATGAGTCACAGTGAAATTCTTTGCTTGCATACCTTGCCAAGGTATGCAAATAGTTGCACATAAAGGCCACTTACAAAATACAGATTCCCTTTAGCTACCCGATGGAGATCAATGTGTACTGATATTGACCACATGCCCATGGATAAAACATTTGGACAATTCAGAGTGTCGATTTAAACCAGCATCATCAGTTCTTTCCTACTCATTTTGTCTGGTCCACTGCAAAATCTCGTCAAAGTATTTCTACTTTGAAGATTTTCTCCTCCGTTCTCCAACCAGAGTTACATAGAAACATAGAAACATAGAAAATAGGTGCAGGAGTAGGCCATTCGGCCCTTCGAGCCTGCACCGCCATTCGATATGATCATGCTTCGAGTTGAGCAACATCCTCTCTCACTGCTCCCTCTCTGTGATTCCTCCTGCCCTCCGACTCTACGACCACGTTTTAATCCAGAGGACATCAGTCAGAAGAAGAGTCTCAACCCATTCCTCTTCTCCAGAGATTGTGCCTGTCCCGCTGAGTTACTCCAGCATTTTGTGTCTATCTTCAATTTAAACCAGTATCTGCAGTTCTTTCCTACACAATTCAGAGTGATGGTTCGCTTTGGGAGAATATTGCAAGTTACTCTGAAATCTAATGCAAGGTTTTGACCTGAAACTTTGACAATTCTCCCCCCACCCCCACCCCACCACCACCACCACCACCACCACGTGTTCTACTCGACAGCCTCCATCAGATTGTTTGTTGCTCCAGATTCCTGTCTCTAGCCGAAATAGTTCTGATTACTTGTGTTATGATATTTTGAAATACAGATGATGAGAAAGAACTGCTGTTTCTAGTTGGGGCAATGATCTTCGAGAAGGGACATCCAATAGTATATGCAAGCAGAGCCCTGGGGATGGAGAGAGGCATCATGTACAAATTGCTATAATCTTTTAACTGGAGAAGTTTCTCCGGCACATAAATGGAATTTATGAGGCTACAGTGTGTGCTTATGGGGATTAAAGATTAAAACTTCCTTTAGCACAGATATGCATGTAGCTTTCATGCTGACCTGATCCCATTGTAAAGATGTAAAAGATGCTGAAGCAATCAAGATGGCAAGACATATTCCACTCTCTTAGTTACTGATGCATGAGAATGAGGATTTTGCCAGTCACGCCGATGTGCCTGAAACAATTGATTCGGAGAAGGTGGAAAATGACACAACATATGGTCAAACCAGTTCTCGGACCATACCACCAAGTGAGACATGTTAGGTGGCCTCATCTTTAGAGGTGAAAGGATAACTGCACCAAGTTATGAAGAAACAACATGATAAACTGCCTTCATTTTATGCGTCTGGGTTTGAATGCAAGAGGGAGGGAAAGCAAGCAAGAGGATGTAGATACTGGCCTGGGATTAATGGGGACATCAAAGATTATGCAGAGAAATGCAGTTGCTGCCTTACAGCGCCACGGACCCGGGTTTGATCCTGACTACGGGTGCTGTCTGTACTGAGTTTGTAGGTTTTCCCTGTGACCACATGGGATTTCTCCGGGTGTTCACACACTCCAAAGATGTACAGGTTTGTAGGTCAATTGGCTCGGTAAAATTGTAAATTGTTCCCAGTGAGTAGGAGGATAGTGTTCGTGTGATCATTGGTCGGTGCAGACGCAGTGGGCCGATGGGGCCTGTTTCTGTGCTATATCTCTAAACTAAACTAAACTGAAACTCTTCACACTCATTTAGCCTAACAGAAATTCGGGTTAGATCTCCTTCACCTCAGGGCTGCCAACATTGGGTGAGAGTTGAGAGTGAGAAATGTAGACCCACCCTACGACAATGTCTACGACTAGCTACCACTTAGTCGACGTCAAGCTACGACAAGCTACGTTGGCCGGCGACACAATTCCTCGCGCATTGGGACGTCCACCTACGACCACACCTACGACAACCTACGACCACACAGGCAACAACTTACGACTACTGAAGTCAACTTACGTCCACCCGCGACAAGCTACGAACCTGTCAGCGACATCTGAAAACGTCAAATTCTGTGATCAGCGTCAGAATGGCATGAAATGCATGAGAGTTGGCAACGCTGCCTTCACCTGGATATGCAGAAATTAGTTTGAATCCTAATATAGCATCTTTAACTTTAAGTATATTAATGAAATAAAATAAGTGATAGTAGCTGTGAAGGTGATGTAATTCAGGAAGAGGATTCTCTAGGCCTTAACTGTTGTGACTTTTATGTTACTCCAGACCCAAACGACGTGTTTGACTTAATTAATCTCTGATTGACTAATTGACTGAGCAATAATCAGTTCTGGACAAACACCATTAGTCATGCCAATGATATCCCTGTCCCATTAATTAATGAATATATAAAATCTATCACTTGCAAGCAAATTGGTGTCAGTCTTTCATTCTGACCTCTGTTAAATGTGGAAAGTGAATAGGCTGATTAGACCTCTATGTTCCAAGACGGCACCCATCCCAGACACTAGCCACAGCTAGCAGTGGCCGCAGAAGCAGATCTACAATCACATATCATAATCTCTCCATACTTTTAAATCTCTACTCTTCCAGCAACATTTCAGACTTTACTGGCTTTACCTTGCACTAAATGCCATTCCCTTATCATGTATCTACATACTGTGAATGGCTTGATTGTAATCATGTATTGTCTTTCCACTGACTGGTCAGCACGCAACAAAAGCTTTTCACTGTACCTCGGTACACGTGACAATAAACTAATCTGAACTGAACTGCAGGTGAGTCAAAGTTGGGGGTTTTTATGTTAACCTTTTAACATCTCAACCAAGTATAATGACCCACAATTTTTAGGGTTAAAATTCACATTGTAATAATTGAACCAGAAAATGGGTGGAAGAGTTGATGTGAAGACACATAAAATGAAATAAACAGGCATGAAGAAAGATGGTCTTGAGAGAAAAGGAATAAAAGGGGAAAAAAATGTGAAGATAAACTTTGTTTTGATTATTTGGTGATAATTAAAATCTGAACACCCCCGTTGTATTGTTTAGTTTTGGAAGAAGTACAATAATCATGGATTGGCCCTTCAGGACTGAAGTGAGAAGACATTCTCCTTCCTGACATTAGTGCATTTTACAGTTCTCTACCCTAGAGAGCTGAGGAGACCATCGCTGTATATTATCAAGGCAGGGACAGATAGATCTTTAGTTATTAAATGGCAGAATAGGCACAAGCGGCCGAATGGCCTACTCTAGATTTTTTTTAAATTAATGTTCCTAAGGCACAAGAATAGGACTCATAAACCAAGAAGGAAGGAGGCATTATTATTTCTGGCGTCACCCGAGTATTTCATATTGAGTGCTGGCTCTCAGAGAAAGATACCATGTTGCACTGTTTCTGGAAGAAAACGACAACTTAACCTGCAGCTTGCTAATTTCCAAGATGACCATGTAGCAGCAGATAATTGCAGTCTGATGTACTCTGTAATAGTGAGATCACTATCACCGTTTCTTCCACCACAGAATCAAAGAGGTGACAGCAATTACTTTGAAATATACCATTGTCAGATAAATGATAGGAGCAGAATTAGACTATTCAGCCCATCGTCTACTCCGCCATTCAATCATGGCTGATCTATTTCCCCCTCTTAATCCTGTTCTCCTGCCTTCTCCCCATAACCCCCAACACCTGTATTAATCAAGAATCTATCTATCTCTGCCTTAAAAATACCAATTGACTTAGCCTTCTGCGGCAATGAATTACAAAGATTCACCACCCTCTGACTAAAGAAATTCCTCCTCATCTTCCTAAAGGAACGTCCTTTAATTCTGAGACTACGACCTCTGTTTCTAGACTCTCCCACTAGTGGAAACATCCTCTACATATGCATTTAATCCAGGCCAGATATATGGTTATCCTTTTGGTGAATGCTTTTCTATACAAAATATTTTTTTAAATCACTTCTTCCATGTGTTAATCCATTGTACAAACTATGTGATGAATCTAATTCTCAATCGAAGATGCAACAAATAGGTCATTTATTTCTGTCTATGTTCACAGGTTATTGCAGAGGAAATAAATGGAAACAATGGCTATGTGGAATTAGCCTTCTGTGCTAAGAAACTGGATGACAAGGTATGTGAATGCATTTGGAGGATCATGTGCAGTTCTGGTCATAGGTGATTTCCTAGAGGTTTCGTTTTAGCTACAAAGAGAGGCTGGATTGAAAACGTGGATTGCTATCTCTAGAACAACAGAGGCTGAGGGGAGACCTGATAGAGGTTTATGGTATGAATATGAAATACTCATATTTGACAGGCAGAATCATTCTTCCAGAGTGGAAATATCCAAGACTAGAGGGCGTAGCTTTAAGCTGAGAGGGGGGAAAGTTTAAAGGAGATGTGCGGGGCGAGTTTTGATTTACATAAAGAATGGCATTTAACAGCGTTTTAGATAGACACATGGATATGTAGGAAATGGATGGATATGGATCATTAGCAGGCAGAAGGGATTAGTTTTATTTGGTATCATAGAACATAGAAACATGGAAAATAGGTGCATGAATAGGCCATTCGGCCCTTCGAGCCAGCACCGCCATTCAATATGATCATGGCTGATCATCCCTGTCCATGAGTACCCTTTTCCTGATCATGGGTACCCCGTTCCTGCTTTCTCCCCATATCCCTTGATTCCTTTAGCCCCAAGCGCTATATCTAACACTCTCTTGAATACGTCCAGTGAATTGGCCTCCACTGCCTTCTTTGGCAGGTCATTCCACAGATTCACAACTCTTTGGGTGAAAAGGTTTTCCTCATGTCAGTCCTAATCATGTTCAACAGAGACACTGTGGGCCAAAGTGCCTGTTCCTGTGCTGCTCTATGTTAAACCTGTATATAGTCATATTTGTGCAGTCTCACAAGTGCACTGCAGTTGCACCAAAATCCCAACTTTCCAGAGCTCTTGTAATAAAGGAAAATATTCTATCAGTCACCTTAATTACTTGTTTTCACTGCATGCTGATCTTTTGTGCTTCATGTACTGAAACCAGATTCTTTTGTACTACATTCTGAAGTCTTACTCTGTTGAAATAAATTACATTCTCATTCTTCCTTCCAAAGTGGATAATCTCATATTTTAACTACATTATACTCCATCTGCCAGCTTCATGCTCATTCAATTAACTTATCTATACCCCTTTGCACAATTGCTGAACCCATCTGTTTTTCAACAAATTTGCACTCTGTCCCTTCATCCAGTAAAAGCAATATTAGGCGGTTTACAATTCTCAATTTTAAGACACAATGCTTTAGAGCTTGAAGCCCCTGTCCCACGATGCGAGTTTACCCAAGAGCTCTCCCGAGTTTAAAAAAAAATCAAACTCATGGTAAGTACGTAGAATGTACATAGTGGGTACGTCGGAGCTCGTGGATGCCTCGTAGCGTCTCGTAATGCTAACGGCAGGTACTCGGGAAACGAGGTAACTCGTGAAGTTTTTTCAACACTGTGAAAAATGTCCAAGATTAAAATAATACTCGTGATGAAGTACCACGAGTTCGATTTTTTTTTAACTCGGGAGAGCTCTTGGGTAAACTCATATCGTGGGACAGGGGCTTTACAGTGCAGTTTACATCAAATCTTGAATTTAGTGCATTCATTATGAAGAGTTTGTTTTCTTTTTGTGTAGCGTTTTAGGGGGGGGGGGGTTGAATTTGATTGTAGCTTCTCCATTTTCTAACTATGTTGTCAAAGGACAATGAGTGATCATACTGTTTTTACAAGAATAATCGGACCTTCCATCCAATCTGCCAGTTTTTGTTGATGGTGTGTTGGAGATTCACCCCTGTCCCACTTGGCCGTCGTTTGCGCGTAAATTACGCAACATCATTTAGCGTCACGACGCGCGCGACGTGACACACACGTGATGCGGGCATGGTGCGCATTACGTACGCATGGTGCGTGATGACATAGGCAGAGACGCGCGGCATCGCAGAATTTTGTGATGTACAAAATCTTGGCGCGCCATCTGCGTGACGCGCAAATGATGGCCAAGTGGGACAGGAGTTTTCAGGCAAAAAAACCCCCAAATCAGCAAAGTTTCCGCCATGGAACATCACCTACATGATTTCTTGTTGAGTTTGGGAACCAGGAATATTTCAGAGATCGGCAGGTTTAAATATCCCGAAACATGAAGAAACAATGCTATCTTTGTTATTGTGAAATTCATTTGCAGTATCTCTGTCTTTTTTTCACAACTGGTCTAAATATATTTCCATTTACTTATGCCCGATCTGCTACTATTTTTGACCCGTGCAAATTCAGTTTGATTCACTTGTCCCATTGATCATTTCAAAGTTGTCTTGAAACTAATGATGTAGTTGACACACCTCAAAAGCTATAGATTTTTCATTTCTATCATTACAGGATCTTTTCAGCAAATCAGATCCTTTTTTGGAAATATACAGGCTGAATGACGATGAATCTGAGCAACTTGTCTACAGGACCGAGGTATGTAAAATGTGTGAGGAATAACCAAAGTGTATTTATACAGCACAATCTATAGTGCACAAATACAATTTTGCTTTTAAATATGATTAAATCAATACAATATAAATTAAAATGTACAATCGCAATATAAACTAAGAGCTGTTATTCTAAAAGAGTTACTTGAATTGGGAGAATTTAGTTAAAGTATAAATTTAGTGAAAATGGCAGGGCAGATTGAGGAAGTGCGTGAAGCCATAGTGGGTGCAGAAGAAATGTACTAAAATGATTCCACAGTTAAGAATCAATTTCAAGCTCCTCCTTTATGTATACAAAGGACCCCCACCTACATAAAAAATCTGCTAACCCACCGCTCTACCTCCAGGTCCCTCAGGTCGGCCGACTTGGGGTTTCTGACCATCCCGCGGTCCAGGCATAAGCTCAGGGGCGACCTGGCTTTTGCAGTACTGTTTGTACCTGCACTGATGTAAAGCACTTTGGTCAACGAGAGTTGTTTTTAAATGTGCTATAGAAATAAAATTGACTTGACTTGAACAATCTTGTGTTATGATGATAGAAGTTGTATTGGCAGTCGAAAGAATCTGGTAGAA
The DNA here is from genome assembly GCF_010909765.2 of Amblyraja radiata. Lineage (NCBI taxonomy): Eukaryota > Metazoa > Chordata > Chondrichthyes > Rajiformes > Rajidae > Amblyraja > Amblyraja radiata. The sequence goes on along the minus strand of NC_045972.1, from coordinate 7,089,646 downwards.
AGGAAGTTGTTAAAGGTATTTAAAATCATGAACGGTACAGACATAATGAACTTTTCTCATGGGTGGCGGTCATTAAATACGCTTGCTTTGCTTGCCCAACAACAAACTTTAGGATATATTGAAAGAAAGTAATTAACAAAAGAACCGGAAGTGACATGAGGTAGACAAAAATGCTGGAGTAACTCAGCGGGTGAGGCAGCATCGATGGAGCGAAGGAAATAGGCAACGTTTCGGATCGAGACCCTTCTTCAGACTGATGAGGGTTTTTTTTTTAAAGAAATGGTTAACGACCGGAAATGGACTGCCAAAGATAATAGTCAAATGGGAGCTGGATCTAACATAAAGGAATTTGGAGGAGGGAATATAGAGGGCAGAGATAAAACAGGTGGCTCTTAGGTTAAGGTAGTACACATTAAATGGGATAAATAGCCTCCTTCTCAGCTTTAAACATTCTGAAAATAAGGAACATGAAATTTCAAACCTCTGAATTAATAAACTTAGTGACAACTCCAAAGCCATTAATCTATCATAATCAAAAGTGTTAATTTAAGGATACAAATTTTAGAAAGCAGCAATAATTTGAAGCTCTTGAAATAAATTGGGCTATTGATTGTTCAATTCCTAATTTTAAATTCACCTTTTAGCCTTGCCTGACACTTTCACTTGGCACTTGCCATGATAGTAAGGGTGTCAGTCTAATGTGGGTTTAATTTTAGTTTTAGAGATACAGTGCGGAAACAGGCCCTTCGGCCCACCGGGTCCGCACCGACCAGCGGCCCCTGCACATTAACACTATCCTACACCCACTAGGGACAATTTTTTACATTTACCAAGCCAATTAACCAACAAACCTGTACGTCTTTGGAGTGTGGGAGGAAACCGAAGATCTCGGGGAAAACCCAAGCAGGTCACGGGGAGAACGTACAAAGTTCGTACAGACAGCGCCCGTAGTCGGGATTGAACCCGGGTCTCTGGCACTGCATTTGCTGCAAGGCAGCAACTCTACTGCTGCGCCACCGTGATTACGATACGATACAACTTTATTCATCCCCGGACGGAAATTGGGAACATTGGTTTTCCAACAATCATAACACACAACAAGGTTCACGAAAACTTGAAATGTTTGGTATAGGAAGAACTGATTGAGGAGTGAATGCTGAGCTGTGAGCAAAGTTCTCAAAGATCGACTTGGAGTGATTAATGAGAACATAATGTGTCCAGAAATGGAAGGCAGTAGAGCAATGGCAATAAAACTGAGGGAAAATATACTTTTGGAACTTCAAATTATTTTTCCAATTGTTCTATACAAAAATAATAAACGAAAGAGCTCTGATGTTATGTCCTACATTTTGTAGTTGTAACATTTTGTAGTTATATAAATGCTTTGAAGTCCAGCTGTGGACTTTGATGTTAACAAAGAAGCAACATGATAACATAACAAAGAATTTTTAGTGTGCTTGTCACACAAACCCTACAGAGAGCTGTGATGTGCAATCAGAATAATAATTTTGAAGCAGGGGGTTGAAAAGCCTAATGAACATATTCTACTGCTAGTTAAAAAGATTCTTCTTCAGAAGTTGATAGACCTCATTAAAGCTGTCTATAGTAGAACAAAATAGATTTCTAAAAATGAATGAAGATGCGTCAGAGAAAATTTATCAAACAAGAATTGGTGTTGAGATAAACAAGGACAAACTAAGGCAGCTCGTCCAAAGAAGTGGGTTTAACTCAGCAGATGGAAATAGAGACAGCAAATGTTTTTATGACACCATGTTTTATGTTTTTCGCGGACCAGAGGACATAGGTTTAATCGAGGACCAGAGGATGTAGGTTTAAGGTGAAGGGGGAAAGATTTAATACGAATCTGAGGGATGACTTTTTCACACCAAGGGTGGTGGATGTGTGGAACAAGCTGCCAGAGAAGGTAGCTGAGGCTGGGACTATCGCAACATTTAAGAAACAGTTAGACAGGTACATGGATAGGACAGGTTTGGTGACATATGGACGTGCTGGCCAGTGTGGGCAAGTTGGGCTGAAGGGCCTGTTTCAACACTGTATCACTATGACTGTGCATGTGTGTGTGGGGGGGAGGGGGTGGGTGGGGGGAGGGGCAGGTAGTGGTGAATTGATCACGGTGGAAGATTAAGGGGAAGCTGCTACTAGTAGATTGAGTGGCATGAAAATAGATTCACTTCGCAATTTGTGGCAGCGCTTTGAATACATATTTATATCAATGTTGGAATATTTCTTTAAACTAAGAAAATAAAACAAAAAAACAAACTGCTGATGGATAGACTTAGCATGTCAGGCAGAAGGTAGAGGAATGGCCGATGTTTTGGATCGAGACCTTGCTTCAGGACTGTTCCACCACCAGTCTGGTTTTTTTGCTCCAGATTACAGCCTGTGCATCCTTTGGTGGAACAGTGCTGTCTACAGATTTAAAGGAAATGTCAATAAGTAGGTTCATTGTAATTATACCAATGTAAGATTGTAAGCTGATGAATATATTGTGTTAAAAAGAAAGGGCATTTTTTATTCAGTGACTTTCGGTGATCTGAAGTGAACTGCATGAAGTGTGATGTAGCACATTCAATACTGGGGATGAAAATGGAATTGGATTCATGCTTAAATTGGAAAGAATTGAAGGATTATGGGGAAAGAAATATAATTAGTTCAATAGCTCCTTCTTAGAACTGGCATAAATGTGATTGCTCGAATGGCCTGTATATAATACAGTACTGTCATTCTGCAACATATCTTTTTGAATATCTCCTTAAACCTGAAGGAAGATTTTACACAAAGTATGTACAGGTAAAATGTATGAAGTGTTAAAAGTCTATTTAAAATAGACTGGGTCAAAAGGATATACAAGGATTTGATGTCATATCATAAAATGATCAAATATCACTTTATCATTAGAAATTGTAGCAAGTGATATAACCATTTACTGATGAGCAAAATGATAATTTAGAGAATAAATTGAAAGAATTTCAACAAATCAAAATGCTAAATATAGTTCACTTCGAGGTTGTGGAGCATACGAAGTATTAGTAGATTCATTCTATAGCCCACAGGCCATTTATTGACCAAGAAACGATTAGTTTTTTTGTGTTATTTTTAACCTGCTGGTTTATATGTTCATGTAAAGTGAAGCTCAGGTACTTTCTATGCTTAGCGTACCGATATAACAATGAAATAATCAAAACCACATGCAGCAAATCTTTGCTTTGGGTTGTGTGGCAAGGTTGACAAGTACTCAATGTGACATTGAGAAGTTTTTTTCTGCTTACCCAGGTTATCAAGAACAACTTGAATCCAGTGTGGGAGTCATTTAAAGTTTCTCTGAGTTCACTTTGTAGCTGTGATGAAAAGAGACAGTTGAAGGTAGGAATTGGTGTGGAATGCTGATTGTTACATGATTAATCAAAAGAGCACAGCAGAACTGAAGGCGATATTCACAAAGAATATTTTTGTCAGTGCTATTGGCTCCCCATGCCCTTGAGATTTGGACAGAAGGCTGAAGATCATTTGTATCATTTCCCTGAACCTTTTTTCTCTTGGTGACACTGTACAATATTTAGCTTATTCTCTCAATGTTAAACTAACCTCTAGATGAACCTTCTTGCAAGAAAAACTTTAAAAAAAAATGACCATTGCAGCCAATAGCAGATTAAAATGCCACCTCATTTTATACAAGTGAATGGTTATATGTCCTATTGTCAACTGTTAGAAGTAGGCACAGCTAATTCCGATGAGCATTATGCAGAAGTCTGTGCCAAGATTCTATCTTCGTTTTATTTTTCTAAACCAAAAGCTACGGAAGTCCATAGATGCTTAGCCACTTTAGGGTGGCTATCACTAACTGCACTAATTGTAGTTGTAGTTGCTTTTCTTTTTTACTTTCCACACTTTACTAACCCAATTTGCTATCATCTTTTTTATCTTATATCATATTATATTTTGTATTTGGAATGGAATTGCATATTTTATTTAAGGAGATATGTTCGGATGGAAAACAGACGTGACCTAAAATTCATCTACCTGATGTTCAAGTATAAGGTAGGGTTGAGTGTGCTGAATCATCTGCTCTACCACTTAATCACAAGATGCAAGACATGAATATAAAAATTGGGGATGAGGGAATTAAATTCTGTAGTTGGAATGTTAAGGGAATTAATGAAAATTAATTTGCCTCAAGAGAGGCAAAGTGTTAGCTCATTTAAAATCATTGAAAACAGATATAATATTTCTCCAGGAGACACATCTTAAAAAGGAAGCACAACACAGATTGAAAGCAAAATGGATTGCTAAAGCGTACCACTCTTCATTCTCACATAAATCTAGAGGTGTTGCAATATTAATTTGTAAAGGTATACCCTTTAAACATATATCAACGATAGAAGACATTGAAGGCAGATATATTGTAATAATAGGAGAGTTATACTTAAAAAAGGTGACTCTCCTCAATGTGTATGGACCAAATTTTGATAGCCCTCTGTTTTTTAAGAGAATTCTTAACAATATCCCGGAAGGTACACAACAAAACTTAATAATCGGTGGAGATTTAAATTGTACATTGGATGCTTGTTTGGATAGATCATCAACTCAAAGAAAACTAAAATCTCGATCAAGTGAATTTTTAAATTCATACATTAATACTACTAATATTACTAATATTACTACTAATATTAAGGACGTTTAGAGAATTGAAAATCCATCGGGCCGAGAATATTCATTTTACTCACCAGTACATAAAACTTACTCAGGGATAGACTATTTTTTAGTAGATTCAAAACTTATCCCATTTACCTATAACTCACCATATCATAACATCATAATCTCAGACCACGCTCCATTAATATTTATGATCAAAGTAAACGGAATGGCAGAGACACAGTCACAATGGAGATTTAATCCCCAAATCTTAAAAGATAAGTCATGTAATGAATACCTAGTAAAACAGATTAAAATGTTTTTTGAGGCTATCGATAGCCCTGAAATCTCTGCTTCCCTTCTTTGGGAAACATTTAAAACATTTGTACGAGGAGCATTAATTTCTTCCCAATCATTTTTTAATAAAGAGAATAGGGCCAAACAACAGAAACTGGAAATGGAAATAAAGCAATTAGACACAGAAAATGCAGCAGCACCATCCACGATAAAACACAATAAAATTGCAGTATTGAAATATAAATTAAACAAGATATATTCAGACCAAGTTATAAAACTTTATCAACATACAAAACAATTAAATTTTGAATTTGGTGACAAACCACAAAAACTATTAGCGCGTCAACTTCGCAAATTGGATGGGGAAAAAACAATATACAAAATTAGAACAGACAAGGGAGAAACATTAATACTGCCTAAAGATATTAATGATAGATTTCTACAATACCACCAAAAATTGTATTAATCTAAAATAACAGAACAATCAACGGGAATGGAAACATTTTTACAGAATTGTAAGTTTGCGGGTCTAGATCAGAAAGAGAGAGAATTGCTAGGGGCTGAAATTACGATAAAAGATATCGAAGAGTCAATCAAATCCTTAAAAAACGGAAAGTCTGCAGGACCCGATGGTCTAAATTCTGAATTTTATAAAAAAAATTATGATTTGCTTTCCCCACGCCTACAGACAATGTACAAATACGCATATACTCAACAGAAACTCCCAGAAACTCTAAATGAATCTACAATCATACTCATACCAAAAACGGACAAGGATCTTGAAGACCCAGGTTCATACAGAGCTATAGCCCTCTTAAATACTGATCAGAAAATATTAACTAAAATTCTATCTAATAGATTGAGCTTAGTGATCAGCAAATTAATACATCCCGACCAAACAGGGTTTATCCCCAAACGGTATTCATTTTATAATCTGAGAAGATTATTTAATATTATATACTCCAATAGAATCCCTAACGCAGAGCTAGCAATTATCTCGTTAGATGCTGAAAAAGCATTTGACCAGGTAGAATGGCCATATTTATTTTCGGTGATGGAAAAACTTCAACTAGGAGAGAAGTACTGTACATGGGTTAAATTGTTATATTCTAATCCAACAGCTAGAATATTAACAAACAAAATGTTATCAACTAAATTTAATCTCTCTAGAGGCTGTAGACAAGGATGCTCACTATCCCCACTATTATTTGCTCTTGCAATCGAACCCCTAGCAGAAAGCGTTAGAAAGCATCCAGGAATATTCGGATACAATACTAAAGACACAAGGAATAAAATCTCCTTATATGCAGATGATATACTAATATATATTACAAAATTAGAAACTAGTATTCCAAACCTATTAAATCTAATAACTCAATTTGGTCAGTTTTCGGGATATAGAATTAATTGGAATAAAAGCGAAATCATGCCAATAACAAAATTCAATTTACATACAATACAACAATCCCCTTTTAAAATAGTTAAAGATAAATTTAAATACTTAGGAATCTATGTAACTAAGACGTATACCTCCTTATTTAAACTAAATTTCCCACCCTTACTGAATAAACTACATAAGAACATTCAATACTGGAAAACACTCCCCATTTCTATGCTTGGGAGAATTAATGCTATAAAAATGATTTTTTTTACCGCAACTGCTGTACCTACTTCAATTAATTCCGATATATATCCCAAAAACTTTTTTCAAAAAAGTCGACTCCATCGTTACAAGTTTTGTCTGGGATTATAAGAATCATAGAATAAGTAAAAAACATTTATGTAAGTCAAAGATAAATGGAGGTTTGGCTTTGCCAAATTTCTTATTTTATTTTTGGGCAGTCCATATTAAAACATGAATTTCTGGCTGGAAGAAATGGATCAACAACCAGATTGGTTAATGATGGAAAAGGAAGACTGTCTACCTTTTGAAATTGGACCGATCATATTTGCCCCCACAAAACTGCACAAAAAAACCTACAAAGAAAACCCCATAATACATAGTGGAATACGAATTTGGAAACAAATAAAAAAAGATTTAAAATTGAATAATATACCACTCTGCCTTCCCATTGTAAATAATCCTTTATTCAAATCATCCTTTATGGATAAAGGTTTCACACAATGGAAAAATTATGGAATCAAAAATATAGGACATCTTTATGGGAAAGGTACTTTTCTTTCATTTCAAGAGTTACAAGGAATTATGGACTGCACTCAAATAATTTCTTCAGATATCTACAATTTAGAGATTATGTTAAATCTAATACACAAGTCTACAGGAATAGGGAATCAGAAATTCTTGATGAATGTTTGAACAAGCATCCTAATACTGAAAAACTAATAGCTTATATTTATAACACCCTACTAAACAACGAGGTACCACCGACCGAACCATATAGATACAAATGGGAAAATGAAATAGGTCACCCTATCACGAAAGATATGTGGGACGAAAGTTTACAACAAATACATCAATGTTCATTAAATGCCAGACATACTTTAATACAATTCAAGGTCTTACATAGACTACACTACTATAAAATAAAACTAAATAGAATCTTCCCACAAATCTCTCCTATTTGTGATAAATGTCTACATCTAGAGGCTAATTTAACACATACGTTTGCAAACTGTATAAAACTTAAACATTTCTGGACTGATATTTTTGAAATAACTTCAGAAGTTATTAATACAAAACTGGACCCAGACACAAAATTAATAATAATTGGAATATCAGAACAAAGCTTAACACTCACAACAAACCAAAGAAATTTCCTCAACTACAGTATAATAACCGGGAAAAAATTAATATTAAAATTTTGGAAAGGCCCTACAACCCCCACAATTAAAATGTGGATTACGGAAATGTCGGAGACTCTATACTTAGAAAGAATTAGACTTGTCTTAATGGACAAACAAGATCTTTTCCATAAAATTTGGGCTCCATTCATTAACTATCTGAAGGGATAGATTGGCACAGCACGAGGACCCAACTGAAACTTGAACTCAGGAACAGATGAAAAGCTATACTTTATAACCTACGAACCTATCTCCATTGACGTATTACAGGTAACCCATTCCACCTCCCTTGTTTTTCTGTTGTGTTTTTTTTTTCTTTTTTACTTGTAACTTTCTACCCTCTCTTTCTCCCTCTTTCTATAAAAAATAAAAACACTAGAAGCAGAAGTAATTGATAATGGAAAATTTTAATAATGTATGACTGATGTATATTAAAAGTTTTTTTACTATAATATGTAACTCCATTTTATAATATGTCTACTGCTAATAAATACATTTAAAAAAAAAAAGAAAGAAAAAAAAAAAAAAAGAACAACTTGAATCCAGTGTGGGAGTCATTTAAAGTTTCTCTGAGTTCACTTTGTAGCTGTGATGAAAAGAGACAGTTGAAGGTAGGAATTGGTGTGGAATGCTGATTGTTACATGATTAATCAAAAGAGCACAGCAGAACTGAAGGCAATATTCACAAAGAATATTTTTGTCAGTGCTATTGGCTCCCCATGCCCTTGAGATTTGGACAGAAGGCTGAAGAAAATTTGTATCATTTCCCTGAACATTTTTTCACTTGGTGACACTGTACAATATTTAGCTTATTCCCTCGATGTTAAACTAACCTCTAGATGAACCTTCTTGAAAGAAAAACATTTAAAAAAAATGACTATTGCAGCCAATAGCAGATTAAAATGCCACCTCATTTTATACAAGTGAATGGTTATATGTCCTATTGTCAACTGTTAGAAGTAGGCACAGCTAATTCCGATGAGCATTATGCAGAAGTCTGTGCCAAGATTCTATCTTCGTTTTATTTTTCTCTTCACTCATGAGATGCAGATTATTGTGAAAAACCAGGTTAGTGTAGAATACTAGACTTCCGTTGGGTTGTCTACCTTGCTACATTGAGGCAGCCACAGAGATCAGCGTTGGAATTTCAGTTGGCTCCGTCAGTGGGCTGGCACATATTGGTGCATACTGGATTAATGTTGATTTTAAATCAATAGCCTATTAAAGTCACCATTTAAATCAATTTAGTATTTAGAGTTTTTTCAACAAAACGAGTTTTGGAGTTACAGCGCGGAAACAGGTCTTTCGGCCCACCAAGTCCGCACTGACCAGCGATCCCCGCACATTAACACAAGCCTACACACTAGGGACAATTTACCCGTATACCAAGTATACAAACCCAAGCTAATTAACCTGTAAACCTGAACGTCTTTGGAGTGTGGGAGGAAATCGAAGATCTCGGAGAAAACCCACGCGGTCACAGGGAGAACATATATACTCCGTACAGACAGCATCTGTAGTCAGGATCAAACCCGGGTCTCCGGCGCTGTAAAGCAGCAACTCTACCCCAGCGCCACCATGCCGCACAACTAATTTGATTTCTTTCAAGACAATTCATTTTTAGTAATTTAAACTCCACATTTATAATAGAAAACCTAAACCAAAATTAGTTTTAAACTAGCATTATTACCAATTGTCTGAATTTTCTTGGCACGTTTGAAGAAAGATTTTGGGGTAAAATACTCCAATTTATTCTATCAGCAGCCTGGATTATCCATATATCTTGGAATCTAAATGAGCATCTGAAAATAACTGAAAAATATATACTTCTGTGTATCAGTTTACTTCTAACTTTATTAAACTTCTTCAGCCATTTGTTAGTCACCTTAAAATTTGTTCAGATTATGTTTGACCTTCATTTTAATTGTTGGTTCACAATGTTGAATGTTGGTAATACATTTTCTAGCAGGTCTAATCATCAACAAAGAATAGGCTGGAATTGACAGGGCACTGCTCCCTAGATAGATGCTACTCCATTCACTTTCCACTCTTAAAATTCAAACATAAGGAAGTAAAAATTCCCTCACCTGATATTCAGTGTATTCTGTTTTTTTTCAGTGTTTGGTCTGGGATTATGATAACCGTGGAAAACATGACTTCATTGGAGAGTTTTACTCAACATTTGAAGAACTGCGGAAGGCAATGGGAGAAAACAAGGTAAATGATGTTGAATTCTGAACCGGAGAAGATATCATACTGATTAATTGATAAAAGGTTACAGAAGACATGTAGGTGTTCATTTAGCTGGATTTCCAGACACATTTTTGTCAAATTCGATAAGAGTAGTAATGCCTCTATCACATGGACACACTGCACAGTAGGTAGATTATGAAGTTAATCTTTATACAATGGTGGTTTGATGCTTATGTAGCAACATTAGGCCATATTAACCCAGCTAATGCCTAGTATTAAGCCTAAAGGGGAAAGAACCTTCCCAACAGATCTTATTCTTCTTTGGCGTCTTCAATTACTTGCTGGTTGTTGGTGTTTGGAAGGAAAATGGGTTGTGGAGATTTGATAGAGTGTGATATTGTTCCAGTCCACAAAGTCTCCGAAGAGCACCATGGCACATTACAATAGCCTTATTGTAGACAGTGACATCGTAGACAGTGAAGATGGTTACAGCAGGTTCTTGATCAGCTGGGCAAGTGGGCTGAGGAATGGCTAATGGAGTTTAATGCAAATAAGTGTGAGGCATTGCATTGTAGTAAGTTAAACCAAGGCAGGATCTTCACAGTGAATGGTAGGGCCCTGTTGACTGTTGTAAAGCCGAGGAGACATAGTACATAGTACAGAGTTCCCTGAAAGTGGCATCGTAGGTAAATAAGGTGCTAAAGGAGGTTTTTGGTATATTGGCCTTCATCATTCAGGGTCTTGAGTATAGACGTTGAGATATTATGTTACAGTTGTAAAAATGGCCACATTTGTAGTACCGTGTTCAGTTTTAGTTACGTTGCTAATAGGAAGGATGTTGTTAAGAATGCAGAGAAGATTTATGATGATGCTGCCAGGACTTGAGAGGCTGAGATATATGGAGAGGTTGGGCATGCTAGGACTTTATTCCTTGGTGACGCAGGAGACTAAGAGGTGATTTTGTAGACATGTATAGGATCATGAGCAAAATAGTTAGGGTGAATGCACAGTCTTTTACTCAGGAGAGGGGGGTAAATAAAACAGAGGACATATGTTTAAGATGAGAGGGGCAAGATGTAATAGGATCTTAGGGGCAACCTTTTCAATTAGAGGGCAGTGGGTATATAGAATGAGCTGCTGGGGGGGAAGGTTGAGGCAGGTACTAGAACAGCATCTAAAAGACGCTTAGGCAGGTACGTGGATAGGAAAGGTTTAGAGGGATATTGGCCAAATATGGGCAAATTAGACTAGCTTGGGTGGCAAATCTTGGTTGGCATGAGCGAGTTGGGCTATTTCTGTGCTGTGTGACACAGTGACTAATTTAGTTCAAATGTGTTGCTGCCAGGCATACAGACTTGGTGGTTATTCTTTATGTGCTGGTCGTGGCTTATTATTGTCTCATGTACCTAGACAGTGAACAACCTTATTTGTGTATTATTCATTGACATAATGCCATACAATTACTCTCATGCCCATACCCAAGTACAACAGGTAGTGCAAAAAGAAAAAAATCATTTAGAGTGCAGAACATAGTGTTACAGAGTTAGACCTGTAAAGAGTGCAGATTAAAACAAATGTAAGGGCTACATTGAGGTAGGATTGGGAGATCAGGACTACACCTTCATCTTACGGTTCAGTAGTCTGAGAACAGAAGTGTAAAACATAATAGAGCAGAGCAGTTTAAGATCAAGAGAGTAAGGCACAACCCTGGGGTAAGGTGAAGGAGTGGGGCAAGGGTTCCCACCAAGGCACTCTGTCCCCACATGATTTTTTGAGTGCACCTTTCCGCCATGTGCCAGCTATGTAAACATGGGTAATGCATGTTAAGAGATGCCTGCAGAGATCTGTTATATGTTGCAGCCATATCAGGAGCTGTTTGGCCGCACAGCAACAGGGCAGCTGCTTTAGAGTTGAGAGATATAGCATGGAAACTGTCCCTGTGGCCCACCAAGCCAATGCCAACCATCGATCACCCCTTCACACCAGTTCTGTTATCCCACTTTCTCATCCTCTTCCTACACATTAGGGATGATTTTACAGAATCTTTGGGATGTGGGAAGAATCTGAATCACCTGGAGGAAACCCACGAGTCGAGATCCTTCACAAAGCTAGAAAAGGGAGGAAATGTAGGCTCAATGTCTGTGGAAACCCAAATTCATCTTGGGCAAATGAGAGGAGAAAGAATGGGAGATGGGATTTCAGTAGATTATCTCCTTAACGGCATCAACTGTGCCCATCACGTTTGGAGGGTCCAGGATTACTGGAACCACAAAGGAATTTTCAACTTAGGTGGCATTCGACTATTTACAATGCTCATTGCCAGGAAACAATAAAGAGCCTGTCCCACGAGCATGCGACTCCATGCGGCAAGCGCGACCTAAAGGGCCGGTCCCACCAGCATGCGACTCCATGCGGCAAGCGCGGCCTAACGTGGTCGCTTGAGCCGTACGGCCTTGCAGGGCCGGTCCCACTTCGATCGGCGGAGCCGTATGGAGTTATGCGGAGCTGGTCCCGACATCGCGCAAGGCTCCGAAAAACTGACCGTGTTAAAAAATTCCGTGCGGCAACGGCCTGCCGGCCCGCAGCCGCCTCGACACCGTACGCCCGTCGGACTTCGCTCGAACTTCACGTCACTCACTCGACCTCCGTGCGTACGGCGTCGAGGCGGCTGCAGGCTTTAGGTTGCGCTTGCCGCATGGACTCACATGCTCGTGGGACAGGACTCATTCATCCTACAACTGTCCACTGCACCATTCTATTTTGAGGCCATTATGGCATCGTGGTTTCTACTTGGATTAACAGGATTTTCTTGGAGCATCTCGTTCCTCGCAAAGATATGAAACCCTCACGACAATAACACCCCCATTGACAACAGGCGCCTTGGTACCAGCACACCATTTGTGCAAAAGACCAGTGTCTTAAAACAATGCTAACGTTCCCTGGAATGCTTGGAGAACGGTGGCAGTGAACTGCTGAGCAGGTGCCGGAAGTTAAAGTTGCTTCATACAATCTAACAATAATGCTGGATTCAGCCCTGACCAGTAGGAGCAGGAAGAGGCTACCTGCCAATCACCAACCCCTCACACTCACCCCCTACGACGTATACATGGCACTGAGTAGGACTAATGCACGTAAAGCTGCTGGCCCTGACGGCATCCCCGGGCGCGTGCTCAGGGCCTGTGCTGCGCAGCTGACAGACGTATGGACTGACATCTTCAACCTGTCACTTGCCCAAGCATTTGTCCCCACGTGCCTTAAAACCACCTCCATCGTGCCAGTGCCAAAACACTCCACTGCGGCAAGCCTCAACGACTTCCGCCCAGTTGCACTTACCCCCATCATCACCAAGTGCTTCGAGAGGCTGGTCCTGGCACACCTCAAAGGCTGCCTACCCCCCACACTGGATCCCTATCAGTTTGCCTACCGCAAGAACAGGAGTACGGAGGATGCCATCTCAACGGCACTTCACTCCGCCCTCTCCCACCTCGACAACAGAGACACTTACGTAAGAATGCTGTTCATCGATTACAGCTCAGCATTCAACACCATTATACCATCAAAACTGATCACCAAACTCGGTAACCTGGGCATCGACCCCTCCCTCTGCAACTGGATACTGGACTTTCTAACCAACAGACCCCAGTCTGTTAGGTTAGACAAGCACACCTCTTCAACCCTCACCCTGAACACCGGCGTTCCACAGGGCTGTGTGCTGAGCCCCCCTCCTCTACTCCCTCTTCACCTATGACTGCACACCTGTACATGGTACTAACACCATCATCAAGTATGCAGATGATACAACGGTGATTGGCCTCATCAGCAACAACGATGAGTCGGCCTACAGGGAGGAGGTCCAGCACTTAGCAGCATGGTGCGCTGACAACAACCTGGCCCTTAACTCCAAGAAGACCAAGGAGCTCATTGTAGACTTCAGGAAGTCTAGGGGCGGCATGCACACCCCCATCCACATTAACGGGACGGAGGTGGAACGTGTTTCTAGCTTCAGGTTCCTGGGTGTCAACATCTCCGATGACCTCTCTTGGACCCACAATACCTCAACTCTGATCAAGAAGGCTCACCAGCGTCTCTTCTTCCTGAGGAGACTGAAGAAGGTCCATCTGCCTCCTCAGATCCTGGTGAACTTCTACCGCTGCACCATCGAGAGCATCCTTACCAACTGTATCACAGTATGGTATGGCAACTGCTCTGTCTCCGACCGGAAGGCATTGCAGAGGGTGGTGAAAATTGCCCAACGCATCACCGGTTCCTCGCTCCCCTCCATTGAGTCTGTCCAAAGCAAGCGTTGTCTGCGGAGGGCGCTCAGCATCGCCAAGGACTGTTCTCACCCCAACCATGGACTGTTTACCCTCCTACCATCCGGGAGGCGCTACACGTCTCTCCGTTGCCGAACCAGCAGGTCCAGGAACAGCTTCTTCCCGGCGGCTGTCACTCTACTCAACAACGTACCTCGGTGACTGCCAATCACCTCCCCCCCCCCGGACACTTATTATTATTTATTCAAATAATTTGCTATGTCGCTCTTCCAGGGAGATGCTAAATGCATTTCGCTGTCTCTGTACTGTACACTGACAATGACAATTAAAATTGAATCTGAATCTGAATCTGAATCTGAAGAGAAGGAAGAGAAGGAGGATGAGGAAGGCAAAGGCTGCTTTCTAGTTAGGCATTCAGAGGACAGTATTAATTTTTAAGTAAATAGAATCATAATTCTATTTACAGCTTCTCAAAAATGTGGCTGCTCACTGGAGGACTTGCTTGGCTACCTTAGACTGATAAATGGCAAGTATTTTTTTTAGAGATACAGCGTGGAAACAGGCCCTTCAGCCCACCGAGTACATGCCAACCAGCGATCCCCGCACACTAACACTATCCTACACACACACTAGGGACAATTTACATTTTATACCAAGCCAATTAACCTACAAACCTGCACGTCTTTGGAGTGTGGGAGGAAACTGAAGATCTCGAAGAAAACCCACGCGGTCACGGGGAGAATGTACAAGCTCCATGCAGATAGCACCCACAGCCAGGATTGGACCCGGGTCTCCGGAGCTGCAAGCTCTGTAAGGCAGCAACTCTACCACCGTGCCACCGTGCTGCCCACAATAATAGTTGAAGTGATAGTTGAGGCATCAGCATTGGTCATGTCCGATGCAAGAGAATCCAGTGGCCCCCCCCCTAGACGTTGACTTTCATCAAATGCCCTGCGTTCAACATCCAAAACCTTAACACTAACCAGAACGTTAAATGGGGCACCTACATAAATTCTGTGCTAACAAAAGCAGCAAAGATGGTGGATATTTTGTGCAGAGTAGATCACCTCCTGATATTTCCACCATCTACAAGGAATTCCTTCCATCTTTCTGTATGAAAGCAGTTCCAGTGATAATCAAGAACTTCAGCCTCATCCAGCTCACTTGATTAGATCCTGTTCACCACCCGACATTCACTCATGCCACCGCTGCACTGGATGGGAGCACCAGCAATTCCCCAGCCTCCTCAGGTCACACAGCATCTTCATTTGGGACGATTGGCAGCCCCGCCAACAGTCTGTCTGTTTTTTCGTCTTTTTTTGTTATTTTTAGTGCGTTTAAAAAGTTTGTGTAAATGTTGTCCGGTTTGTTTTATGTGGGGGGTGGGGGAGGGGGTCGGGGGAAACTTTTTTTTCCAGTCTCTTACCCCGCCGGAGATGCGATTGTTTTACGGATCGTATCTCCGGTCGCTCTGCGGCCTAACATCGTGGAGCTGGAGGTCTCGTCGGACTGACTTTGAGCCCCACCGCGGGGCGTGGACTTAACATCGGAGCCCTTTCCTTGCCTGGGATTGCTCCAACTGCGGCCAGCAGACTTTACCTCGAGAGCTCGCAGTCGCGGGAGAGGCAGAGTCGGGAGCTCCAACTACACAGACGTTCGACAAGGCCCGACCCGGGGTCCGATCGCCCGGCGCGGGGGAGCTGACATCCCCCTGATGCAGGAACTGATCACCCCGACACGGAGGGCCCAAATGCCGCCACCTACGGGCATCAAGATCGTCCCGTCAACGGAGGACTCGAGACCCCCAACCGTGGGAGACAAAGGGAAGAGATTGAACTTTTTTCACAGTGAGGAATGTAGAGGGGTCACTGTGGTGGATGTTTATGTTACAATGTATTTTGTGTGTTCCGTTGCTTTTTATTTGTATGACTGACTTGGCAAATTAAATTCCTCATACGTTACAAAACATACTTGGCTAATAAACTATTATTGTATTGTAATCTGTTGCCACCACATCAAATTCTTCCAGCTCTCTGCTTTCACCACAAGAACTGCAGCGATTCAAGAAGGCAGAATGAGAATTAAATGCCAATATTGAATTATTACAATTGTACAGTTCCTCATTTTCCTGCTGTTCCTAACACACCCTCCTTCTATGGCTGATCATCTTACTGTCCTCTGTAATTGAAATGACTCTAACCACTGCAATGTTTTCCGCTGGTTAATTTCCTATTTACCACAGCACCTTGATGCTACACTCGGTCAAATGCTGCCTTGATGACAAGGGCAGTCACCGTGACCTTGTCAGTGGAAGTCAGCTCGTTGCTCAATGTTGGGATTGGGGCTATGATGAGGTCTGGAGTAGAATGGTTCTTGATGAGCACAAACTGCTCATCATTGAGGAGGTCATTGCTGATTAAGTGCTGCTTGTTAGCTCTTTTGTTGACAGCTTTAATCATTTTGCTAATGACTGTGATTAGATTGATTGGGCAGTAAGTAGCCAAGTTAGATTTGCCCTGTTTTTGTGAACAGGACATACCTGGCCAAATTTCCACCTTTTGAATAGATACCAATTGGGCGGCACGGTGGCGCAGTGGTAGAGTTGCTGCTTTACAGCGCCTACAGCGCCAGACCCGGGTTCAATCCTGACTACGGGTGCTTGTCTGTACGGAGTTTGCACGTTCTCCCTGTGGGTTTTCTCAGAGAACTTCAGTTTCCTCCCACACACCAAAGACGTACAGGTTTGTAGGTTAATTGGCTTGGTGTAAATGTAAATAATTGTCCCAGGTGTTGGATAGTGTTAATGTGTGGGGATCGCTGGTCGGAGTGGACTAGATGGGCTGAAGGGCCTATTTCCACGCTGTATCTCTAAACTAAGCCAATGTTGTACCTGTAATGGAACATCTTGAATGGAGGTGCATCTAATTCTGGGGCACTGGAAGGTCCATGGTGCTGCAGCCAACTGTTGTCTGGGGTGCCTGGGTTCCCAATGACCTCACCGTTTTATCATATCACATGGCATGAATTGAATTAGCTGGACCTTGGAGGGCAAGATGGGTTATGTTTGAGGCACTACAGGCAGGACATGGTTGCGAATGGTACAGCCTCTTCTATAGCAACCTTGTGCTGGACCCTGCCATTGATGATGGTGGAATCCTTCTTAAAGCCTCCTCCTGCCATAGCTGTTTTGTTGTCCACCATCATTCACCATGAGATACAGTGGGGCTGCAGAGCTTTGGTCTAATCAATTGTTTAACTGTCTATTCAATGTGTTTTTTACTGTTTAACATAGATGCAGCCGAGTTTCTCTCTGCTGTTCTCTGATCATTTTTGACATGTCAGGTGACACTCCCTACATCCTTTCTGCACCTCTTATTGAATCAGGGTTGATCCCCTGGCTTGATTTATTGAAAGATACAGCATGGAAACAGGCCCTTCAGCCCACTGAGCCCATGCCAACCCATTCACACTAGTTCTATGCTATCCCATCTACTCGCAACTACTCCCTACAAACTGGGTGATTTACAGAGACAATTAGGCGAGAAAGCACACGTCTTTGGGAGGAAGCCAGGCACCCAGAGGAAACCCACAGAGGCACAGGGAGAACATGCAAACTCCACTGAGACAGCACCTGACAGCGGCACAGTGATGCAGCAGTAGAGTTGCTGCCTTACAGCGGCAGAGACCCGGTTTTGATCTTGACTACGGGTGCTGTCTATACGGAGTTTGTACGTTTTCCCGTGACCTGCGTGGGTTTTCTCCGGGATCTCCGGTTTCCTCCCACACTCCAAAGACATACAGGTTTGTAGGGTAATTGGCTTGGTAAAATTGTAATTTGTCCCTAGTGTGTGTAGGATAGTGTTAAAATGTGGGGATCGCTGGTCGGTGCGGACTCGGTGGGCCGAAAGGCCTGTTTCCGCTCTGTATCCCCCAACCAAATTAAACTAAACTAAACTAAGGTCAGGTTTGAAGTGTGAGGCAGCAGTTCTCACAGCTACACCACGGTGTAGGCATTATGGGGACTGGTAGTGTGAGTGATACGTTCGCCCATGAGATGTTATGAAATATACAGTGCAAGGTCTGGCAAAGGATAGTGCAGCACATGAATTCAATGTTAAAGTCAAAGAGAGAAGGGAAAGCACTTGCCACATTGTTGTTGTGAGGGCATGAACATGATTTAACTTGCGGTGGCAAGTTTATCACAACAGCATCATACCATTCGAGTTACTTAAGTGGGGAGACAGACAGCAACATGCTTTTCTCATAAAGCTAATGGTGGACTGCACCGCACTGATAGAGTTGGAACAGAGTTGTGCCCTCTCTTTTATAACCGCTGGTCTTACGTGTGTTTTTGGCCCAACAGTTGTTTTGACATTAAATCTCGACGCATATTTGTGAAAACACAGCCTGCTACATATGTAAATGTTTGATCAATATAATTATCAGATAAAGGCCTGAACATAACAGTGACTGTAGTGAAATTCAACATTGGGTTAGTGCTCATCTGTTCTGAACTTTGCTCCACGCAATACATCTGTTGTTTTATGCTATGATCTAACTTTTAGCGATATTCCCCACTGTTGGTTTATTCAACTTGATGCATGCTTTGCTATTATTTAAATGCTTCCATCCTCAAGTAACACATAGCCGGTCTTCAAATGCATGGCAAGCAGTTCGTCAACATGTATTTCTCGACCCAACGGTACATCGTATGACGTTTCAAAATGCACTTAGAATGACAAATGATGTGTTGTGTGTGTCAGAGTGGCTTATGTAATGATTTCATAATACTACTGGGGCCTTTTCTCTCATCATCAGGTCCACTGGGACTGCGTTAATCCAAAATATAAAGCCAAAAAGAGACATTATAAAAACTCTGGAACAGTCATACTGAAAGATTGTAAGGTAAGATGAACAGGAATGATATGGTTCAATGGCACTTCATGGTCACTTGTACCGAGGTGCAATGAAATGCCTCTTTTGCATATAGTTCAGTAAAAGTGTTAAGCCCCTGTCCCAGGATGTGAGTTTACCCAGGAACTCTCCCGAGTTTAAAAAAAAATCAAACTCGTGGTACCTCATAACGAGTATTTTTTTACTCTTGGAAATGTTTCACAGTGTTGAAAAAACTTCACGAGTGCCCGCATTTCCCGAGTACCTGCCGTTAGCATAACGAGCCGCTACGAGGCATTCACGAGCTCCGACGTACCCGCTACGTACATTCTACGTAATTACCACAAGCTTGATTTTTTTTAAACTCGGGAGAGCTCTTGGGTAAACTCGCATCGTGGGACAGGGCCTTTACTATACTATAAAGCACAATCTTAGTAGAAGTGTATAGGAATGGTACACTGAGACTATATATAAGAGTTAGCGTCTTTCAGATTACTGCAAACTCTTTATTTTGTATACTTTATCCAGAAAAATCTTAATTTAAGTCTCCTCCTAACGAGCACAACCACTGGCAAAGTAGCACCATCCAGTCTGGGGAAATTATTCATATGACATGAGTTTGTTTGTTCATTCCAAAACAATTCGAACATACGAATTAGTGGTAGGAATATGCCATTCAGCCCCTTGTGTCCGTTCTTCATTCAAAAGTATCACAGCCAAGCTTTGACCCAGAGGACCGGTTCTCTTATCTCTAAGTTGAGTTTAGTTTAGAGATACGGTGCGGAAACACGTCCTTCGGCCCGCCGAGTCCGCACTGACTAGCGATCCCCGCACATTAACACTATCCCCGTACACACACTAGGGGTAATTTACAATGTTCCGAAAGCCAATTAACCTACAAACCGGCACGTCTTTGGAGTGCGGGAGGAAACTGGAGATCCTGGAGAAAACCCACGCAGGTCACGGGGAGAACGTACAAACTTCGTACTGACAGCACCCGTAGTCGGGATCGAAACCAGGTCGCTGGCGCTGTAAGGCCGCAACTCTACCGCTGTGCCACCATGTCGCCCTATTACCTTGATTCCCTTAATATTGACAAATATATCGGTCCACTTCTATATCTCTCTACGTCACCGTCTATATCTCTAGTTTCCTTTTCCCTTGACTCTCAGTCTGAAGAAGGGTCTCCACCCAAAACATCACCTATTCCTTTTCTCCAGAGATGCTGCCTGACCCGCTGAGTTACTCCAGCTTTTTTGTGTCTATCTTTGGTTTAAATCAGTATCTGGAGTTCCTTCCTACATGTCTCAATGTCTTGTTAGTTCTGTAGATTGAAAACAACTGATTTATTGGCAGCCAATTTCACACAATATTCTGATGGAAATTCAGAAGAATAGAAACCTAAAATTCACTAAAATCTTTCCCCGTACAGTTTGTGCTGTGTGTGAATTCCCAACATGCTGATGCTGCCTATGAAAAAAAACCCTGAATTAAAGAATGATAGCTGAGAAAGGGTTATGAATCGCATTTATTCAATGGTATAAGATTTCTACCATCGGTGTTATGCATTTTTTATGAGCAGGTTTCTAAAATTATGCAAGTAGCTTCTACCAAAAGAGATGATCCCAACTAATGTATTTTGTTTCAGTCAGGCTCCACAGTCAACAGAAAATCAGGAGGAGTCTATATGAAAGACATTTTGATTTTTAAATGGTGCTTGCTATTAATTAAAGCAGCCTGCCGCAATTGTATCACATTTTTGCTGTACAAAACGTGCATTCAAAAATATTGAGGTTAAAATTGTGATAGATTTGGGAGGTCAAATATATAGTTAATGGAAAGACCATTACTGGAAGGGTGTAGCGGTTTTGGAGAGGATGCAGATGGGATTTACTAGAACGCTGCATGGATTAGAGGCTATTAACTGTAAAGAGAGGTCGAAATGTTTTCTCTTCAGCGTCGGATGTTGAGAGGAGACTTGATAGAAGTATATAAAATTCTGAGAGGCGTAGATAGGGTAGATAGTCAGAACCATGAGTAGAGGGCCCAGTTTTAAGGTCAGAAAGGGAGAGTTTAAAGGAGATGTGTTTTTTACACAGTGATTGGTGGGTGCCTGGAACGCGCTGCCAGAAGTAGTTTTGGAAGCAGATGCGAGAACAAGGTTTAAGTGGCTTTTAGAGAGGCACCTGGATATGTAGAGATGGAGGGGTATGGATCTAATGGCGCCTCTTGCATAGCTGCTCTGTGCGTATTGTACTGACTGGGGTGATTGTGCTTTATGCACTGGGATGGTCTTGCCGAGCTGTATGCAGAAAATGTATTTCACTGTACCTGGTACAAATGAACCATTGAACCACGTGCAGGCATGATGTTCGGCATTGTGGGCCGAAGGGCCTGTTCCTAAGCTGTACTGCTCTATGTTCCACATGCAACAGTCAGATTGTATCTTCTAATGAGGGAAGACAATCAGAGAATCTAAACTGCGGAGTAACACGTGATCTTTATAAGCCTTTGAGTAAATTGTTACTCATTTCTGTCAAGGAATACTTTTGCTCGCAAACATTACCGATGAAACAGTATCATTAAAATAAAATCAATCAGAACAAGACACCTAACCTATTTGGACCTTGTAATGCAAAATTAACCGGTGTCATTATTAATTATCAATCACTTGAACAGGTTGAGAAGTTGTTTACGGTGGCCAGGCAAGATTATTAGTCATTATATATTGTGTGTTAAAATGATTTATTTTTCTTGGACTAACAAGTTATTTTTTTTGTTTTAAAGTTGCACAGGGTATATTCATTTTTAGATTACATAATGGGAGGATGTCAGATTCACTTCACGGTAGGTCATTATGTTTTTAAAACCACTACTGAGATTTCATGTTTATCTGCCCTTGAAGATGAATGCTTGATTTTACTTAAATTGTTGACAGTGAATATCATTTATAGGTTTGCCACAAGTTTAAAGGTGTAATGTTAATTTTCGAAATCCAAGTTAAGGGTGGATGGTTACAAAACTGTGAAATATTTGCACTTTATTTTTGTTGACGTTATGGCTAAGTGATGAAGAAAGATATCATTTATCTGAAACATCCACAAAGAGGAAGCAGTTTGCACTAAATACGAGCTTGCTTTTGTATTATTAATTAATTTTGATGTAAGGTGAGGAGCAACTCATAACTGCAAAAAGGCCTTTGTTGCCTTGGGTTTTTTCAATAGTGAAAGATGACTGTTTAAAAACCTTGGCATTTCATTCCCACCTCTTAAATATTACTTTTGTCAATCAATGCCATGTGACTAATACTGTTGGGTGGGAACTTCTCGGAATTTGATCCAGTGAAACTAAAGAAACAACAGTAAGTTTCTGGAAACATGATACAAGCTGATCGTTGAGGAGGTGTCCTTTCCACGTATCTGTTTCCCTACTCTTTGTTTTGTAGTAGCATTAATGAATTTGGAAGATATTGTTGAAAAAAACCTTGGCATGTTCCTGTAGTCCATTTTGTAGATGGTAAACACTGATCGTGGTGGAGGCAATGAATGTTTCAGACGGTGGAAGAAGTTCTTTGACTTAGTTTTGCTTTGGTTTAGAGATACAGCGTGGAAACAGGATCCTCGGCCCACCGGGTCCGCACCGACCCCCGTATACTAACATCACCCTACACAAACAAGTTCCGATTTACCTGTATGTCTAATCCTTCCTACACAAATTTATCTTGAAAATTTCCCTCAAGATGTTTACCATACATGAAAAGTTGATGTAGTTTCAGGTGGTGTTACAAATTCCCAATCCTGAATGGCCAGTAATTATCCCGTCCAATATTTTGGATTTACACAACTCAATTCTGGCTAGGTTTGCTGAAGGAGTCGCAAGTCAAGAGTGTTTTATTGTCGTCTGTCCCGGATAGAACAATAAAATTCTTACTTGCAGCAGCACAACAGAATATGTAAACATACCACACTGTAAACAATGATGACTGTTACAACATTGTACTCATTGGAAGCCTTTTTTCTGTGCCTTTTGCTGTCAGATTTTTTGCTTGGGTTACACTGGCAGTGAAATTCAACACGTTGTAATGATGCTGTCAGTTTGGTACTTGGTAGATGGAATGACCTTTAGATTGGGACTTGGATCAACGTGTTTCACTGGCATCCCAAACCTGATACAAGTGAAGCAGCTGGACAAACACATGCCAATAGATTTGCAAGAATCCAAATGGCAACTTTGAATGGGAACACATAATTTGCTCTTCTTTTAGTCCGTTCCAATTTTAATTTTACTCTTAGTTGTGTTTATTAAACTAACAATCTTGCATGGATCTGCAGAAGGAGATGGACAAAGTGTCGATGATTAATTTGAACAAATAATTTTCTGGCTATAATTGCGCTGTGTATCTCTTTCTGCTGAAATATTCATCATGAAATTCAAATTCATCTGGAGCAGGTGGTATTACTGAAAATATTTTGGATAGGCTCGATAAGACCATAAGATATAGGAGCAGAATTTGGCCATTCAGCCCATCGAGTCTACTCCACAATTCAATCATGGCTGATTTAGTGTCCCCTCTCAACACCATTCTTCTGCCTTCTCCCCATAACTTTAGATGCCCTTTCTCATCAAGAACCCATCAATCTCCAGTTTAAAAAATACCCAATCAATTGATTTCCGCAGCCATTTGTGGCAGATTCACCACCCTCTGACTAAAGAAATTCCTCCTCATCTCCTTCCTAAAGGTATGTCCTTTTGTTTTGAGGTTGTGCCCTCTGGTTCTAGGCTGGAAACATCTCTATTACTGGAAACATCTTCTCCACATCCACTCTGTCCAGGCCTTTCATTATCTGGTAGGTTTCAATTAGATCCCCCTCATTCTTCGCAACTCCAGCGAGTACAGGCCCAGGGTCTTCAAACACTCCTCATACATTAATCCAATCATCTCCAGGATCATTCTCGTAAATTTCCCCTGGACCCTCTCCAAAACCAGCACATCCCTCCTCAGATATGGGGCCCACAATTTGCCAAATGTGGCCTCACCAGCACTTTATAAAGCCTCAGCATTACATCCATATTCTAGTCCACCCGAAATGAATGCTAGCATTGCATTTGTCTTCCCTAAGCCCCTGTCCCACTTTCACGACCTAATTGGCGACCCCTGCCGAGTTTGCCCTTGCAGCATGGTCGCCACGAGGTCGCAGGAGGTCTTCGTAACTCTTCCTCATGCTCGTGAGTGGTCTCCGCGTACTCGTGGCCTCAAGTAAGTCGCGGCGTTTTTTCCAGCCTGATAAAAAATGGCCACGAGTAAAAAAAATTGGCATGGAAAAAATTGATTTGTAGGTAGGTCGTAGTAGGCGTGATGGTAGTCGTAGGTAGTTGTGGGTAGTCGTAGGTCGGTAACTGGCCCGAAAAAAAAATGCAAACATGACATCATTTTATCATGTGATCATTTTCCACTCGTAACTAGACGTAGTTGGTCTTAGGTGTGGAAGACTGAGGTCGAGAGGGGTCGTAGGAGGTCGTAGACGTAGTCGTAGGAGGTCATAGACATTGTCGTAGGAGGTCGTAGGAGGTCTTTTACTTCGGCGAGTCAACACGACCTTGACATTTTTTTCAACTCGTCTAGGGTCTTCTAAACTCATGGATTAGGTTGTCCAAGTGGGACAGGCCTTTTACTGTCAACTCAAACTGCAAATTAACCTTTTGTGAATTGTGCACCAGCACTCCCAAGTCCCTTTGCACCTCTGGTTTCTGAACCCTTTACCCATTGAGAAAGTAGTCCACATCTATATTCCTTCTAGCAAACTGCATGACCATACACTTTGCTACACTCTATTCCATGTTCTGCTTTTTTGCCCACACTCCCAACCTGCACAAATCCTTCTGCAGACTCCGTGTTTCCTCAACACTGCCTGCCCCTCCATCTATATTCGTATCATCGGCAAACTTGAACTCAGAGCCATCAATTCCATCGTGCAGATCATCAACATAAAATATGAAGAGTAGCGGACCCAACTCTGACCCCTGCGGAACACCACTGGTCATCGGCAGCCAACCAGGAAAGGCCCCTTTATTCCCACCCTTTGCCTTCCTCCAGTCATCCAATCTTCTACACATGCCATAGGCTATCTTGGTTAGCAGCTTCACGTGCGGCACCTTATCAAGGGCCTTCTGAAAACCCAAGTAAACAGCATCTACTGACTCTCTTTTGTCTATCCTGCTTGTCACCTCCTCAGAAAACTCCCACAGATTTGTCAGGCAAGATCTCCCCTTAACAAAACCATGCTGACTTCAGCCTACTTGATCATGTGCTTCCAAATACCTCAAAATCTCATCCTTAAAAATAGACTTTATAGAAACATAGAAAATAGGTGCAGGAGTAGACCATTCGGCCCTTCGAGCCTGCACCGCCATTCAATATGATCATGGCTGATCATCCAACTCGGTATCCTGTACCTGCCTTCTCTCCATACCCCCTGATACCTTTAGCCACAAGGGCCACATCTAACTCCCTCTTAAATATAGCCAATGAACTGGCCTCAACTATCTTCTGTGGCAGAGAATTCCAGAGATTCACCACTCTCTGTGTGAAAAATGTTTTTCTCATCTGGGTCCTAAAAGATTTCCCCCTTATCCTTAAACTGTGACCCCTTGTTCTGGACCCCTTATCAACCATAGAATTCAGATTACCTATAATTTCCTTTCTTTTGCCTTGCTCCCGTCTTGAAGAGTGGAGTTGCATGTATGGTATTCCAGTCCTCTGGAACTATTCCTGACTCTAGTGATCTAGTGGTTCTTGAAAGATCACTACTAATGACCCCACAATTTCAACAGCTATCTCTTTGAGAACCCTGGGGTGTAGTTCATCAAGTCCAGGTGACTTATTCACCTTCATCCCATTCGACTACCCAAGCACCTTCTCCTCAGTAATAGTAACTCCACTCACTTCTGCCCCCTGACTGGCTTGAATTTCTGGCATAATTGCTGGTGTCTTCCACTGCGAAGACTGATGTAAAAAACATATTCCATGCATCCACCATCTTTGTGTTCCCCATTACTATCTCTCCAGTGTCAATTTCCAGCAGTCTAATGGACACTCTTGCCTCTCTTTTGCTCTTTATACATCCGAAAAAAACCTTTGGTGACCTTTTTTTTTATAGTAGTGGCTAGCCTACCTTCATATTTCATCTTATCTCCTCCTATTGCTTCTTTTGTTGCCTTCAATTTTGTGTTTAAAAGCTTCCCAATCCTCTAGCTTCCCCCTAATCTTTGCCATGTTATATGCCTTCTCTTTTGCTTTTATGCCACATTGGACTTTCCTTGTCAGTCACATTGGCCTAAATCTCCCCTTGGAATGTTTCTTCTTCTTTGGGATGAAACGATACTGCGTCTTCCAAATTACGCCCAGAAATTCCTGCCACTGTCGTCATTCCTGCTAAGGTCTATCGTCATTCCTGCTTCCTCATATCTCTGTAGTTATCTTTACTTAACAGTAATACCGATGCCTCAGATTTCAGCTTCTCCCTCTCAAACTGCAGATTGAATTCTATCCTATTATGAGCACTGCCTCCTAGGAATATCTAATCAAGTCTGGTTCATTACACAACAACAAATCCAGAATTGCCTTTTCCCTAGTGGGCTCCACTATAAGCTGCTCTAAGAAGCCATCTTGTAAACATTCTACAAATTCCTTCTCTTGGGATCCAGTACCAATCTGATTTTCCAAGTGGACTTGCATATTAAAATTCCCCATGACCACTGTTCTATTTTCTTTCTTCCATAACTTTTCTATCTCCTGCTGTAATTTGCACCTATTTGTGCTGCTATTCGGAGGCCTGGATGGAACACTCATCAGGGTCTTTTTACCCTTGCAGTTTCTTAACTCTAACCTCAAGGATTCTACATCTTCTGTTCCTACGTCGTTTCTTGCCCTGGATTGGATTTCATTCCTTCCCAACAGAGCCACCCCACCTCCTCTGCCCACCTGCCTGTCTTTTTTATAGGATGTATATCCATGTATATTCAGCTCCCAGCTCTTACCCTCTTTCAGACATGTCTCCCTGATGCCCACAACGTCGTACCTGCCAATATCTACCTGTGCTATGAACTGATGCACCTTGTTTAATATGCTACATGCATTTAGATATAACACCTTCAGCTCAGTATTCACCACCCCTCAAAATGGTTCCCATGTTGCCTGACATTAGACTCCTTTCCTTTTCTAAACTTCCTGTCCTATTTCTCATTCTGGCGACTTTGGTAACCTTCCCTGTGCTCTCCTTCCCATTAACTAATCCGTACCTTTCCCCGGCGCTCCTTGCCGAAGCATCTCGAGCCAAAGCCTCAGTTCTGCACTTGGGCCACAACAGGACTTCACCCCCCCAACATGGCCACACTCAACAGGCCGCTCCTATCGTTACACCTTCCTTTCCTTGATTGCTCAATCTGTCTCTTCCTTAGCCAATCCGAAACCTGCTCCTTTAAATTTCCTTCCGGTTCAATTTAAAAAACGGTTCTTTTGTGGTATTTCCTGCCTCTTTTTAAATGTTGATTATTCGTCACCTCTCAAAATGGACGCACAAACTCGGCTCAATTTTTAAGGTAGAAAAAGATCTCATTTCACCTCACAAACTCCTTTGGTTTCAGTACAATATTTACGGTGGCCCAGCGGTAGAGTTGCTGCCTTACAGCGAATGCAGCGCCAGAGACTCCTGACTACGGGTGCTGTCTGTGCGGAGTTTGTACGTTCTCCCCGTGATCTGTGTAGATTTCCTCCGAGATCTTTGGTTTCCTCCCACACTCCAAAGACATACAGGTTTGCAGGTTAATTGGCTTGGTAAATGTAAATATTGTCCCTAGTGGGTGCAGGATAGTGTTAATGTGCGGGGTTCGCTGGTCGGCGCGGACCCGTTGGGCCAAAGGGCCTGTTTCCACGCTGTATATCTAAACTAAACTAAACTAAACAATGGGGATTAACTATCTTAGTTTAGTTTCTTTTAGTTTGGAGATACAGCGTGGAAACAGGCCCTATGGTCCACCAAGTTCGTGTCGACCAGCGATCCCCGCACACTAACACCATCCTACACACACTGGGGGCAAATCACAATGTTGCCAAGCCAATCAACCTACAAACCTGTACGTCTTTGGAGTGTGGGAGAAAATCAGAGCCCAGGGAAAACCCACGCAGGACACGGGGAAAATGTGCAAACTCCGTACAGACAGCACCTGTAGTGAGGATCGAACCGGGGTCTCTGGCGCTGTAAAGCGGCAACTCTACTGCTGCGCCACCGTGCCACCCTACCTCTTGGACCAAGGGGAAAAGTAAGATGCTGCCTAGGGAAGTCATTATTCAAGCTGCGTGAGGAAGAGGCAGTCTATGCCTGGGTTACTTGGTCACTGGGATATGGAAGTGGGCCTTCCTTTGTTTAAACCATTACAGTGGAGATGGGCAGAGGCTGGGACCTCCAGAGGATCTCACTGGGGGATCTCCACTCTCTACGGCAGTCAGAGTTGTGAATAGTTTCAAACTTTATGCACTGTTAAGAGCAATGGGAGCACAAAGCGTTTATGTCTTGGAGACTTGTGCAAGGCAAATAAATCTGTAGTGTGTACTGCCATCAAATCACCCGTGCCAAATCGCCAGAATGATAGAATTTATGGGTCCAAGAACATGAATGCAACATAAATGGTTACAGAACTTGCAAAGTTTCCCAAGGATTTTGGATAATAATCTCTATTTCAAAGACAATGTGAAACAATAAATGAACAGACATTTTCACTCAATTCATTATATTTCACTCAGTGATTATATTTGAAACTACTAATTCCTCCAATTGGATCCAAAGTGTGCTGTTATCTGCCAACATTTCAGTCTTTTTTTGCTCATTCACAATAATCAAAGATGAATTTAAAAACCGTGAGTCTCTTGGAGTATATACCACTGTGGGACTGGCACATCACATCACAGCCAGAATTAATCGACTAATACTGGCAGTGGTAAAGGAATTTGAGCTTGTGTTGGGTGAATGCACGCAATTACTATACAAGGACTGTGTTGGCCTGGTTTTCTCTTCAACAGTTTTATTCTCCACTATGTACCAGCAGCAGGTTTTGACCCCCTTGAAGCAGAAGGCCGGGCGGGCACTGTCAGTGCACCAGGAAGGCATCAGCTGAAGTGCCAAGAAAGCCATATTGAAGGATTTTCGCTGAATTATAATCCAGTTCCTGTCACAACACATTTCCAATCACACGGCAGCATCACATTAGAACCCCTAGTGTTTCCCTAAGATCACATTTCCTGTTTGTGTGTAACAGTGGGAGTACAGAGTCTGGAGCAAATCATCCACTCTCCATAAAATCACCATGGGATCAGGTGCTGATTCACCGTGATGAGGTTACAGTGGCTTGCAAAAGTATTCATACCCCTTGAACTTTTCCACATTTTGTCACGTTACAACCACAAACGTAAATGTATTTTATTGGGATTTTATGTGATAGACCAACACAAAGTGGCGCATAATTGTGAAGTGGAAGGAAAATTATACATGGTTTTCAAATTTTTTTACAAATAAAAAACTGAAAAGTGTGGCGTGCAAAAGTATTCAGCCCCCTTTACTCTGATACCCCTAAATAAAATCCAGTGCAACCAATTGCCTTCAGAAGTCACCAAATTAGTAAATAGAGTCCATTTGTGTGTAATCTAATCTCAGTATAAATACAGCTGTTCTGTGAAGGCCTCAGAGGTTTGTTAGAGAACATTAGTGAACAAACAGCATCATGAAGCCCAAGGAACACATCAGACAGGTCAGGGATAAAATTGTGGAGAAGTTTAAAGCAGGGTTAGGTTATAAAAAAATATCCCAAGCTTTGAACATCTCACGGAGCACTGTTCAATCCATCATCCGAAAATGGAAAGAGTATGGCACAACTGCAAACCTACCAAGACATGGCCGTCCACCTAAACTGACAGGCCGGGCAAGGAGAGCATTGATCAGAGAAGCAGCCAAGAGGCCCATGGTAACTCTGGAGGAGCTGCAGAGATCCACAGCTCAGGTGGGCGAATCTGTCCACAGGACAACTATTAGTCGTGCATTCCACAAATCGGGCCTTTATGAAGAGTGGCAAGAAGAAAGCCATTGTTGAAAAAAACCATATGAAGTCCCGTTTGCAGTTTGCCACAAGCCATGTGGGGGACACAGCAAACATGTGGAGGAAGGTGCTCTGGTCAGATGAGACCAAAATTGAAGTTTTTGGCCTAAATGCAAAACGCTATGTGTGGCGGAAAACTAACACTGCACATCACCCTGAACACACCATCCCCACTGTGAAACATGGTGGTGGCAGCATCATGCTGTGGGGATGCTTTTCTTCAGCAGGGACAGGGAAGCTGGTCAGAGTTGATGGGAAGATGGATGGAGCCAAATACAGGGCAATCTTGGAAGAAAACCTGTTAGAGTCTGCAAAAGACTTGAGACTGGGACAGAGGTTCACCTTCCAGCAGGACAACGACTCTAAACATACAGCCAGAGCTACAATGGAATGGTTTAGATCAAAGCATATTCATGTGTTAGAATGGCCCAGTCAATGTCCAGACCTAAATCCAATTGAGAATCTCTGGCAAGACTTGAAAATTGCTGTTCACAGACGCTCTCCATCCAATCTGACTGAGCTTGAGCTATTTTGCAAAGAAGAATGTGCAAAAATTTCAGTCCCTAGATGTGCAAAGCTGGTAGAGACATACCCCAAAAGACTTGCAGCTGTAATTGCAGCGAAAGGTGGTTCTACAAAGTATTGACTCAGGGGGACTGAATACTTTTGCATGCCACACTTTTCAGTTTTTTATTTGTAAAAAAATTTGAAAACCATGTATCATTTTCCTTCCACTTCACAATTATGCGCCACTTTGTGTTGGTCTATCACATAAAATCCCAATAAAATACATTTACGTTTGTGGTTGTAACGTGACAAAATGTGGAACAGTTCAAGGGGTATGAATCATTTTGCAAGCCACTGTAGCTCCTCTCAAGTATTGCTACTTCCTCCAAATGCTGACAAAGTATGACCCATGCTTACAGTCCAAATTCTACTGTGGAGGCCAAGTCTATGGATATTTTTAAGGCAGGGATAGATAGATGCTTGATTAGTGCGGGCATCAGGGGTTATAGGGAGAAGGCAGGAAGGAGAATGGGGTTAAGTGGGAGAGATAGATCAGGCATGATTGAATGTCGGAGTGGACAATGGGCTGAATGGTCTAATTCTGTTCATCACTTATGAACTTATGAGTCCTCTTCCCTTTGACATGTCACCTGGCAGATATAAATCAGTAGCGGTAGTTTACCGACAGCAGGTCAAAGACTGTGAAGATTTCTACCAGCGCCCACAGGTTGGTTGATGCAAAACTCCAGTCACTGCCCATCTGCCTGGTGGATGACATGTCACGTAGAAAAAAAAGGAAATCTTCGGGGATTTAATACCTTAAATTACAAATTACAGAGATCAGCCACGATTGAATGGCGGAGTAGACTCGATGGGCCGAATGGCCTAACTCAACTCCTTTAATTTAGGAACTTAATCAGAAAATGTTAATCAGAAAAGTGCTTTTATCAATTATGTGCAATCTGTTGATAATTCTCAAAGCTCTCTCAATCGTAGACTATAATTTCTGTGGATGTATGTATCAGTTTGCTCTTCATGTCCTAGATTTCTGCTGCATTGTATGTGCAATGGTGCTTTTAATTCTGACATATCTTATGCGCTGTTATTTAGAAGATTGTGCATCAGTATGAGCTTCCAGAGAAAAGTAGAATTCGGAGCCTGGTGCTGCTAATTATGAATTACCACCTTCTATTTTAGGTAGCCATTGACTTCACAGCTTCAAATGGAGACCCACGAAACAGCTGTTCCTTGCATTACATCAATCCCTATCAGCCCAACGAGTATCTGAAAGCACTTATCTCTGTTGGTGAGATCTGTCAAGACTACGACAGGTACTGTTAACCATCCTCACAGTCTAGTACCCGT
The DNA here is from genome assembly GCF_010909765.2 of Amblyraja radiata. Classification (NCBI taxonomy): domain Eukaryota; kingdom Metazoa; phylum Chordata; class Chondrichthyes; order Rajiformes; family Rajidae; genus Amblyraja; species Amblyraja radiata. The sequence continues at coordinate 7,057,517 of NC_045972.1, read as the reverse complement.
TAGTTGTAATGTTACGCTTTTGTCTGTTGAGTTCTCGGATGATAAATGCATTTCAAATTGAATTTGCTGTAAGGCATCAAACCTTACATTGCTGCTTGGTTCCAATTCAGTTTCAGTGTACTTTGTTACGTGTACCGAGGTATAGTGAAAAGCATTTGTCGCGTGCTAAACAGCCAGCAGAAAGACTATACATGATTATAATCGAGCCATTAACTCTGCAGCTTCTTATAAAACTCCAAAGGAACTTTGTATGTTTCAATGAGCTTGTGTCTCATTGTTCTGAACTCCCAGAAATTGTCATTATTGCGATCTACTCCAAATAATAACAGCCAGCAGAAAGACTATACATGATTATAATCGAGCCATGATTACAATTAAAATGTTTATTTTTGTGTCAATTTTGCATTGCTGTCAATAGAAATCCTCGGACACTTGAAAGGATAGGAAAATAAACCTTCAGTGGAAGAAGAGAATTTACCAAACCCCAACTATTTTTAACAGAGGAATTATAGACGTCTCCTGGGTATCATTTGCATTCATATCAGGCAAATAATAATTCTGAAGAAATTTGACTAATTTTTTTTTGTTGCTTTTACACAATCAAGAATTGTAGTTGGCACTCCTTGGTCTATGTCCTGTGAAATAAGGCTGTGCAAAAACCAAAGATAGACACAAAATGCTGGTGTAACTTAGTGGGTCATTTTCTCTGGAGAAAATGGATAGGTGATATTTCCGGTCGGGACCCTCCTTCTGACTAATGCTTAATATTAATAATATTAATAATAATAATAATAATAATAATAATAATAATAATAATAATAATAATATTATTATTATTTGCTAAAAACAGTCCATGAATGCTTTAAGGTTTAAGCAAATTACTTCTGGGATTGTTAAATACCCTTTCTTTTAACTGTAAAAAAAAAAGCTTGTGGCATGTCAGGATCACAGTTTCCCTCATTAATGCATGACCATACAGACCCTGCATGCTCAGTCCAGCATCCACATAAAATGCTGGAGTAATGGGCCTGTCCCACTTAGGTGACTTTTTAGGTGACTGCAGGAGACTATGCAGTCGCCACATGGTTGCCACATATTCGCGGGTGGTTGCCGGGGAGTCACCTTCATGGTCGTGAGGAGTTCCTGCATTCTGGGAACTAGTCGCGGCCTCATTATGTTCGCCGCAAATTTTTCAACATGTTGGAAAAATTAGCGGCGACCAGAATGAAGCCGCCATGGAGAGTAGCGAGAATTCTCGTGCCGTAGGTGGGTCGCCCAGAGGTCCTAGTGGGTTGCCAGGAGGTCGAAGGTTCTCGTAGGTTGTAGCTGACCGGTGAATTTCATTGGCTCATTGGGGAAAAAACGTAAGCAGTAGTTTTCAGAACCAAGGATAAGCTTCACAGCCATGTATCTCTGGCTTCTCAAACGTTGTCTCCACTCCTTCTCCCCCCCTCTCCCCCCTCTTTTAAAGGACTTACGTGACCCTTCTCTTACACCGTGCTTTCACCGTCTTAATTACAGCGCCAACCTTCCTGTTCATCGCGGTGTGTGTCTGTGTCACATTGGCTTTGCACCGTGTGAATTTCACTCAGACAGCGCTCCCCCCGCTTGCCCTGTCCCCGCCTGCATAACGGGCTGGTGAAGGAAGCGATGTGTGTGTGTGTGTGTGCGTTCCACTCTGACAGTCACCGGCAGTTGCCTGAAAAATCACCTAAGTGGGACAGGCCCATTAGTCTATGTCCTGTGAAATAAGGCTGTGCAAAAACCAAAGATGGACACGAAATGCTGGTAACTTAGTGGGTCAGGCAGAATCCCTGGAGAAAATGGATAGGTGATATTTCCGGTTGGCACCCTACTTCAGACTAATGCTTATTATTATTATTATTATTATTATTATTATTATTATTACTATTATTATTATTTGCTAAAAACAGTTCATGAATGCTTATGCTGCTTGCAGAGGGTTTGTTGCTTGTTTCCTTAGTCAAATTCACTTATTTTAAATGGAGTGACATCAATTAATATATACAATGCTCCTTTGAGCAAATGACCTGGAATTGCTAAATACCGTTCCTTTTAACTGTAAAAAAAAAAAAGCTTGTGGCATCTGTTCGGATCCCAATTTCCCTCATTAATGCATGACCACACAGATCCTGCATGCTCAGTCTAGCATCCACTTAAGATATAAAATGCTGGAGTAACTCAGTGGATCAGACAACATCTCTGGAGAAAAGGAATAGGTGACACTTCGGGTTGAAACCTGAACCTTTTCACACCTCTAGTTATTCTCTCCCCTGACTCTGAAGAAAGATCTCAACCCGAAGCCTTACCTCTTCCTCCTCTCCAGAGATGCTGCCTGACCCACTGAGTTACTCCAGCTTTTTGTACTTTTCTTTGGTGTAAACCAGCATCTGCAGTTCCTTCCAACACCTCCACTTTAGATAATTTGTAATTCATTGGAATTGATAAGAACACAAGTTAATTGCAACTACTCTGAAGATTTTACGAAAACCTTACCAAGATTTGATTAAGACTGCTTCACAGATATTTGAAGGCTTTGATCAAGTGATGATAGAATCAACACCCTGTGTCTGTGAATGGAGTCATAGTGTGAAGTATATCAATCATCATTCACAGGTTGCGTACACAATTGGACAGATGTAAGCAACATAGTAGAGGGGGAATGTGTGGCTATGACGTTGAAAGGGGCTGGGATATTTAAACATATCCCATATTAGACGATAACAATCATGAATAAACCAGTTTTAAAAGGCATTAAACCTACTGCCTTAACTTTATGATGAGCCAATAGTATTAAAACATCAAAGAGTCACAAAAATTGTGGATTCAGGGCTCACATGATCTAAGGACACTTGTTCTTCATAATTTCTTGGGGCCAATAATGACGCTTCCATTTTAGTTCCGTGGGTTCTGGGATGGTTGATGAAGCCAATCTTCCATCTACAGACTTTGCAATAGAGCAGCGGGATATGCTCGAAGGGGGTGGAGGTTGGCCAGTTTGGAGTCCTGAGGAAGGGTCTCGGGGTCTTCAGTTCCATCTAGGATGCTCTTTCCTCAAGTACCAGGAAAATCTGGTCGTAAATGCAGTGAGAAGACGTTGCTTGCATGCTAGCCAGTCATTTCTCACTATGCATGAGTACAATCAAACCATACACAAGTCCAATTGGTAGTTTAGTTTGGTTTAGAAATACAGCGTAGTCCATGCCGATCAGCAATCCCCACACACTTACAGTATCCTACATACATTAGGTACAATTTACAATTTTAACAAGCTAATTAAACTGCAAACCTGGATGTCTTTGGAGTGTGGGAAGAAACCGGACCACAGAGGTCAGAGGGAGAACGTACAAACTCTGTAAAGACAGCACCCGTAGTCAGGATCTCAGGCGCTGTGCTGCCGTGATGGTGCAAAGAGAAAAATACCAGAATGCAAAATATAATATTACAGTTTTATAGTGTTACAGCTGCTTAGAAAGTGCAGATTAAAAAAAGTACAAGGGCAACAGTGAAGTAGGTTGGGAGATCAGGGCCATTGAGAATACCAGTGAGGTTGAGAATATGCATTGAGAATACCATTGAGATTGAGAATACCATTGAGAATACCATTGAGATTGAGAATACCATTGAGAATACCATTGAGATTGAGAATACCATTGAGAATACCATTGAGATTGAGAATACCATTGAGAATACCATTGAGAATACCATTGAGAATTCCATTGAGATTGAAAATACCATTGAGAATACCATTGAGAATTCCATTGAGATTGAGAATACCATTGAGAATACCATTGAGAATTCCATTGAGATCGAGAATACCATTGAGTTGGCTGCTAACCTGGCCGGAAGCTGTTCCTGAAACTCATACTACCTGCTAGTTGACCCAAGAGAGGATACTAACATTTGTTTGCTTATCCTGCCAGTTGATTCGGTGGGTCTTGTGGAGACAGCATTTGTTGTATCTCTCCAGTAATGAGTGGTGTTTGCTGGAAGTGTTCTGTGTTACTACTGGGAAGACAATGGGATTTGCTATAGGAAGGAATTGCAGATGCTGGTATAAACCGAAGATAGACACAAAATGCTGGAGTAACTCAGCGGGACAGGCAGTATCTCTGGATAGAAGGAATGGATGATGTTTCAGTTTTTGTGTTGGATAAAGATCTTGCTTTTCAAACATCATTTTCCTCAGATAGCCAAAGGCTGTGATATGGAAAGTGGTCCATGTTTTCCAATTCACATTTTGGATCTTTATTGTCAGAACACTGTAATACTATATTCTGCATTCTGGTAGTGCTGTACAATGAGGTGACATGGTAAGCTGCTAGAGGATGCTGTTTACACATATTTAGTGCAAAGCAAGAATGATCATCTTACTGTATCAACATACGGTCTGCTGGAGATCTCAGCCAAGTCGAGCAGCTGAGATGGACAGTTGGTGTTTTGGGTCTTTTGGCTGAGGGGTCCCGACCTAAAACGTAGACTGTCCATATATCCCACCACAAATGCTGCTCGACCCACTGAGTATCTCCAGCAGATTGTGTGTGCTCCAGATTTAAGCATCTGCAGTCTCTTGTATTTCCATCAGCCCACTGAAGCTCGATGCCGCTGTTCTGGAGTGGAGGTGGTGTAGGTTGTAAAAGTTTCCCATTCATCCTTTAGGTTAGCTTCATTCTAGTGTGAAGCTTGTAGAACATGAGCAAGGTTGCAGTCTTCCTCTTCTTCTTGCGAATGAAACATAAACCAAAGGAATGGTTAGATCTCAAGCTGGGTGTTGAGCATGCCAGGTTGTTGTCTCTGCGTCAATGTCTGCCAGGCCCTGAGCTCCATTTGGTGGGTGGTGAGCGGGCACTCAGAGACTACACGGTTGGCTGTCTGTTGTTCTGCTCCGCTTTCACAAGCGGAGCCCCCATCTCCACATGCTGGCATTGAAACGCCCAACTCCAGTATGAAGTCTGCTGAGCTTCACCCATGCTCCTCTGGGGAGGTCAGACCCTGGACAGCTTTTATCTGGTGAAGAGATGTAGCTGTGTAATGGAAATTAGATTGCCTTCCACTCCTGTGACCACTCCTGTGACCACAGGTTTCAGTGAGAAAGATTGAGAGAAGTGTTTTGGGTGTTGGCGTAGACTTGCACTACCACACAGACTTCCACTGACAGTGTGTCCGTTGTGATCCCAATGGAGAAAACACGTCTTCGTGTTCCATCACGTGGCTGAGACAAATTTCTTGAAACAGCCATATTTAAGGATGTCCCATAGAATCAAAGTGTTTTTGTGAGGTCAGGAAAGACAGTACAGTCGTTGTTGTTCCCTACATTACTCTTAGACACAATCTACTCAGAAAGACAACTCTATGTTGCATCCAGATGGTAGAATATAGAGCACTGAAAAATATAGCACAGTAGCAGACCTGACAGCCTGCCTTATGTCTTAGCCGAAATATGATGCCAAGATAAACTAATCTCATCTGCCTGCATGTGATCCACATCCCTCCATTCCCTGCTTATCCATCTGCCTATCTAAAAGCCGCTATCCTAACTATTTGCAACACCGCCCCTGACACCACACTTCGGACACCCAAGCCACACCCATGTCTTTGACATTTCCACCTCAGCGGAGGGTTCTGACTGTCTAGCCTATCTTGGCCTCTCATCATTTTATATACTCATTATAGAAGTCTCCCCTCAACTTCCAGCATTCCAGAGAAAACAATCCTAGTTTGTCTACCTTCCCTTGCAGGTAATATTTCCTAATTCAGGCAGCATTCTGGTAAACCTCTTCTGCACCCTCTCCAAAGCCCCCACACCCTTCCTGTAATGGGGCAACCAGATCTGCATGCAATGCAACCCGATCAAAGTCTCACAGAGCTGCATCATGACTTCCTGACTCTTATACTTAATGTGTAGGAAGCAACTGCAGATGCTGGTTTAAACCGAAGATAGACACAAAAAGCTGGTGTAACTCAGCGGGACGGGCAGCATCACTAGAGAGAAGGAATGGGTGATATTTCAGGTTGAGACTGATTCCTCGCCCATTCCTTCTCATACTTGATGTCCCGATCAATGAATCTGAGCTTACCAGTCACGGCATATAATCCTCCAACATTTTCGCCACCTCCAACGGGATCCCACTACTGCCACATCTTCCCATTGACACTCCTTTCTGCTTTCCGCAGAGACCGTTCCCTGGTCAACTCGTCCCTTCCCACCCAAACCACTCCCTCCCCATGTACTTTCCCCTGCAACCGTATTAGATACAACACCTGTCCCTTTACCGCCCCCCTCGACTCCATCCAAGGACCCCAGCAGTCTTTCCAGGTGAGGCAGAGGCTCACTTGCACCTCCTCCAACCTCATCCACTGTATTCACTGTTCCGGCTGTCAACTCCTGTACATTGGCGAGACCAAGCGCAGGCTCGGCGAGACCAAGCGCAGACTTGGCGATCGTTTCGCTGAACACCTCTGCTCAGTCCGCCTTAACCTACCTGATCTCCTGGTTGCTCAGCGTTTTAACTCCCCCTCCCATTCCCAATCTGACCTTTCTGGCCTGGGCCTTCTCCACATCAGAGTGAGGCCCAGCGCAAATTGGAGGAACAGCACCTCATATTTCTCTTGGGCAGCTTACACCCCAGCGGTATGAACATTGACTTCTCTAACTTCAAACATCCCTAGTTTTCCCTCTCTCTCCACCCCCTTCCCCTTCCCAGTTCTCCCACCAGTCTCACTGTCTCCGCCTGCATCTCTGTCTCGCCCTCTCCCCTGACATCAGTCAGAAGAAGGGCATCGACCTGAAATGTCACCCAGTCCTTCTCTCCGGAGATGCTGCCTGTCCCGCTGAGTTACTCCAGTATTTTGTGGCTACCATCGATTTAAACCAGCCTCTGCAGTTCTTTCCTACACCTTCTTATCCATTCCATCTGTTTGTATTCCAAGTTATGGACTTGGATTCCAAGATCCCGTCGCTCAACAATGTTGTTAAGGGTCTTGTCATTAACCAAATTCCTTCTCCTTACATTTGACCTCCCTAAGTACAACAGATTAAATTCCATAACTCCCAAGTAGGTAAACATTTGGAAATAAATGTCTTGGAAATGGGTCTTATGATCACTTGGGAAGCCAGGGAATGGTGAGAGAGAATCAGCATGGTTTTGTGCATAGGAAACTGCCTCACAAATCCAATTAAATTATCTGAGGTGATTACTAATAACATTGATGACATGGCTTTTGATAAGTTACAGTATAGTCGGATGGTGCAGAAAGTTAGAACACATGCGATCCAAGATGTCATGGATTGGTGATAGGAAGCAGGGGTACTGGTGGAGGGTTGTTTTTCTGGCAAAGTCTGTAGCCACTGGTGTACCACTGGGATTGGTGCAGGGAACTGTGCTGTTTGTCACACGTCTTGGATGAGAATGCCTGTCGTCTGACGACACAAAGATTGGTGGTTGCCTAGGAATATATAGATCAGCTGGCAAGTATCAGTAAGGCTGGCTATCCTCATTATCACCATCATCATAATTGCTTTATTAGCCAAGTATGTTTTGCAACATACGAGGAATTTGATTTGTCGTACAGTCATACCAATAAAAAGCAACAAAACACACAAAATACATTTTAGCATAAACATCCACCACAGTGACTCCTCCACATTCCTCACTGTGATAGAAGGCGAAATAAAGTTCAATCTCTACCCTTCTTTGTTCTCCCGCGGTCGGAGGCCTCGAGCCCTCTGTTCACGGGACAATCTTGACTCCCGTAGCCGGCGGCGTTTGGGCCCTCAGTGTCGGGGCGATCAAGCACCTGCATCGGGAGGGGATGGGGAATCTCAGCTCCCCCGCGCCGGGCGATCTACCCCAGGTCGGCGCTGGTCGAAACCTTCTGCGACTGGAGCTTCCCGACATCAGCCTCTATCCAAGCTCCTTAATGGTGAAATCCGCAGGCCTTGGTTGTAGCATCGATCCCAGGCAAGGGATCGCAGGCTCTGATGGTAGGTCCACAGTCCCGCGGTGGGGCTCAAAGTCAGTCTAGAACAAGGCTGCCAGCTCCATAATGTTAGGCCGCAGAGTGACCGGAGATACGATCTGGGGGTGGAGTTGGATTAATTGGAGGTGGTCTCAAGGGGAGGATGCTCTTCAAATTGTGGAGCATCTTGGACAATACAGCTCACCCCCTCCGTGACACACTGGTCAACCTGAGGAGCACCTTCAGCAACAAACTGGTTCCACCAAGATGCAGCACAGAACATCACAGGAGATCCTTTTTTCCCTGTTGCTATCAAACTGTACAACTCCTCCCCCTTCTGTCATGGGGTAGACTGACTCCAACCCCCCTCCCCCTCCCCCTCCACAATCTTCAGAAGTGTCAGAGGTTACAGGGAGAAGGCAGGAGAATGGGTTTGGGAGGGAGAGATAGATCAGCAATGATTGAATGGCAGAGTAGACTTGATGGGCCAAATGACCTAATTCTGCTCCTATCACTTATGATCTTATGATCTTTGCACATCCCCAAACCAGGACTTTCCACTTATCACTTTAATTTCATGTTTCATTTATCTTGTGTTTAATGACTGATGGTGGACCAATTTACTTCCTGGGATAGGTCGTATCATATCGTAAATTGGGCAGAGCGGTGGAGGTGGAATTTAATCCAGATAATTTTGACGTACATCTAATATTGGCTGGATAGAGACTATAAAGGGGAGGGACCTGAGAGCCACTGATGTACAGAGAGACCTTTGTGTACCAGTTCCCAGTTCCCTGAAAATGGTGATACAAGTTGATTGGGTAATGAAGAAAATGTTTAGCAGGGGGTGTTAAGTATATGTGTTGGGACTTCATGTTGCAGCTGTTAAGACACTACTTGGGCCAGACTTGAAATATTGTCTTCAGTTTAGGTCACCGCACTACAGAAAGGATGTCAGAGCACTGGAGTGCAGAAATGATTAACCACAATGTTACTTGAAATGGGGAGCACGAGTTAAAAGGAGATTGGGTTTACAGAGATTTATAAAATTACTAGACTTGGTGGGACCCATTGGGTCCCATGTTCACACGGGAGGGTTGGTCCCCCAATGCAATATTTCACCTCTCCACCAATTCCAATATTGGTGGCCGGGGGGGGCTTTCTGGAGTGCTAGAATGGGTGTAGTGGGCCAAAGGGACTGATTTCCAGAGGGCTAGTATGGGCATTGTGGGCCGAATGAATGATTGGGCTGTCAGCTCAGTCACTCATGGCTGGTGGGCTGGCAGTTCACTCACAGCTATTCCTTGAAATTGCATTTCAAGCAGAGTGTAGGCCACCAAATTCAATTTCATAGCTTTGTGTTCAAGAAGGAACTGCAGATGCTGGAAGATCGAAGGTACACAAAAATGCTGGAGAAACTCAGCTGGTTCAGCAGCATCTATGGAGCGAAGGAAATAGGCGACGTTTCAGGCCAAAACCCTTCTTCAGACTGATGGGGGGTGGGGGGGAGAAGGAAGGAAAAAGGGAGGAGGAGGAGGAGCCCGAGGGCGGGGGGATTGGAGGAGACAGCTCGAGGGTTAAGGAAGGGGAGGAGACAGCAAGGGCTAGCAAAATTGGGAGAAGTCAATGTTCATGCCAACCGGACGCAAGCAACCCAGGCAGAATATGAGGTGCTGTTCCTCCAATTTCCGGTGTTGCTCACTCTGGCAATGGAGGAGACCCAGGACAGAGAGGTCGGACTGGAAATGGGAGGGGGAGTTGAAGTGCTGAACCACCGGGAGTTCAGGTAGGTTATTGCGGACTGAGCGGAGGTGTTCGGCGAAACGATCGCCCAACCTCCGCTTAGTCTCCCCGATGTAAATCAGCTGACATCTAGAGCAGCGGATGCAGTAGATGAAGTTGGAGGAGATACAGGTGAACCTTTGTCGCACCTGGAACGACTGCTTGGGTCCTTGAATGGAGTCGAGGGGGGAGGTGAAGGGACAGGTGTTGCATTTCTTGCGGTTGCAACGGAAAGTGCCCGGGGAGGGGGTGGTACGGGAGGGAAGGGAAGAATTGACAAAGGAGTTGCGGAGGGAGCGGTCTTTGCGGAAGGCAGACATAGTAGGAGATGGGAAGATGTGGCGAGTGGTGGGGTCACGTTGGAGGTGGCGGAAATGGCGGAGGATTATTTGTTGTATTTGCCGGCTGGTGGGGTGAAAGGTGAGGACTAGGGGGACTCTGCCCTTGTTGCGAGTGCGGGGATGGGGAGAGAGAGCAGTGTTGCGGGGTATGGATGAGACCCTGGTGCGAGCCTCATCTATGGTGACGGAGGGGAAGAACGAGGACATTTCCGATGCCCTGGGGTGGAACGTCTCATCCTGGGAGCAGATGCGGCGTAGGCGGAGGAATTGGGAGTAGGGGATGGAGTCTTTACAGGGGGCAGGGTGGGAATACGTGTAGTCCAGATAGCCATGTGAGTCAGTTGGTTTGTAGTGTATGTCGGTCAGAAGTCTGTCCCCTGCGATGGAGAGGTCAAGGAATGGTAGGGAAGTGTCGGAAATGGTCCAGGTGTATTGGAGTGCCGGATGGAAGTTGGTGGTGAAGTGGATGAAGTCAGTCAGTTGTGTGTGGGTGCAGGAGGTGGCCCCAAAGCAGTCGTCAATGTAACGGAGGTAGAGGTCGGGGATGGGGCCCTGGTACGTATTGAACAAGGATTGTTCAACGAACCCGACAAAGGCAGGCGTAGCTGGGGCCCATGCGTGTGCCCATAGCTACGCCTTGTGTTTGGAGGAAATGGGAGGAGTCAAACGTAAAGTTGTTGAGGGTGAGGACCAACTCCGCTAGGCGGAGGAGGGTGTCAGTGGCTGGGTATAGGTTGCTCCTCTGGTCGAGGAAGAACCGGAGGGCTTTGAGGCCATCCTGGTGGGGGATGGAGGTGTAGAGTGACTGGACATCCATGGTGAAGATGAGGGGGTGAGGGCCTAGAGAGTGGAATGCACGGAGGCGGCGGAGAGTCTGAGGTGTCTAGAACAAAGGTGGGAAGGGATTTGACCAAGGGGGATAGTATGGAGTCAAGGTATGTGGAGATGAGTTCGGTGGGGCACGAACAAGCAGAGACAATGGGTCTGCCGGGAGAGCCGGGTTTGTGGATTTTGGGGAGAAGGTAAAAACGGGCCATGTGGGGCTGGGGAACGATGAGGTTGGAAGCGTGGTCGTGCAGGGCGTGGGAATTGATGAAGTCGGTGATGGTGCTAGATATGGTGGCCAGGTGCTCGTCAATTTCATAGCATTTCAAGCAGAGTGCAGGGCACCAAATTCGATTTCATAGCATTTCAAGCAGAATGCAGGCCACCAAATTCAATTTCATAGCATTTCAAGCAGAGTGCAGGCTACCAATACAATACAATACAATTTATTTGTTATCATTTGAACCTCTTGAGGTTCAAACGAAATTTGGTTTCTGAGGTCATACACACAAGAAAAAGAACCAAGACCCAACACAATTTACACAAACATCCATCACGGTGAATCTCCTCCTCACTGTGATGGAAAGCAAAGTCTTATCTCTCCCCTGCACTCCTCCCGATGTCAGAGTCAAAGTCAAATTCAATTTCATAGCATTTCAAGCAGAGTGCAGGGCGCCAAACTCAATTCTCATTGCATTGTCATTAAGGGCTAACAAATAATTTATTGCAAGTACATTGCAGACTCACAGTTCAGTTGATTCACAGCTTAGAATCACAGCTGTGGACTCTCCCTCGCGATCTTCCAGAGTGACTGACTCATGTCCAGGCATCTGGGGTTTTATAGTTCTGCCCCCCCCCCCCCCCAGAAGGGGCGTTACCTTCATTGTGGTGATTGACAGGTGAGAGGACCAATCAGCTGATCTCAAGTTTTTTTAAACACTTATAACTTTTTTATTTTTCATCGATTCAAAAAATCTTCAGGGCTACCTCAGCGGAGGAGGACTGAGTAAGATCGCCAAAAATTATAGCGATATGGTAGCGTTTTTTCTAAAATCAATATACAGCGCAGACAGGAAGTGGTCAAGATGAGACTTTTAGTTATATAAATGAGGAACATAGATGGGATAGATAGTCACAGTATGTTTCCAATGGTAAGGGAGTCTAAAACTAGATGTATGTTTAAGGTGAAAAGGAAAATATTTAAAGGAGATCTGAGGGGCACATCTCTCGCACATGGATATATGGAATAATTTAATCACAGCATTTAAAAAGGATTTTTACAGATATACGAGCAGAAAAGAAACAGAAGGACATGGGCCAATTGCAGAAAAATAGGATTTGCTTAGATAATCATCTTGGTCGATGTGGACAGATTGGGCTGAATGTCATGTTTCTATGACTCAGTCGTTCCGCAGTGTTGCTTTTTATTGCTTTTTATTGACTGCCTCTTGGTATGTGGCTAGTGGTCACCTTTGGGACAGTGAATTTTCAATATATTCAAGTTTAAGTTTAGGCTTGGCGATTTGATAGACATCTGCAGGCACCACGCGCCTAAAAGTCAATGTCCATGCATGTTGATTTTCAGCTGGAAGTAGACTATTCTTTCCCCCTCTCATTGAGATGCAGTACCACTGTTGGTGGAACCTAAATGGATGCAGATTCGGAGAGGAATCTGTTCCCTGCAGATAAACATCAATCATTGCTTCATCTGCCAAGAAGCCAAGCAAGAAAATGAAGGAAAAAAAATCAAAGATTTCCATTATATATTGCCTTTTCACAACATCCCAAAGTGTGATCACCGTTGTCATCTGATAAACGACATCAGAAATGTATAAAATGCAGTGATAATGATCTGTTATTTATTCAGTAATATGGAGTGAGGGATAATAATGGCCTGAACACTGGGAGAACTGCCTTGCTCAAGCTCTCCATTCGATAGTGATGTTGAATCACTTGCATTCACCCAGCTCAGAAACTGGGCAGGAAGGTACTGCAGATAATAATAATAATAATGGATGGGATTTACATAGGGCCTTTCTAATACTCAAGGCGTTTTACATCGCATTATTCATTCACTCCTCAGTCACACTCGGTGGTGGTAAGCTACTTCTGTAGCCACAGCTGCCCTGGGGCAGACTGACGGAAGCGTGGCTGCCAATCTGCGCCTACGGCCCCTCTGACCACCACCAATCACTCACACACATTCACACACATTCACACACAGGCAAAGGTGGGTGAAGTGTCTTGCCCAAGGACACGACGACAGTATGCACTCCAAGCGGGATTCGAACCGGCTACCTTCCGGTTGCCAGCCGAACACTTAGCCCATTGTGCCATCTGTCGTCCCAGATGCTGGTCTACACTCAATATAGTCACAAAATTCAGGAGTAACTCAGCGGGTCAGGCAGCATCCCCGGAGAGAAGGACATTTCGGGTCAGGTCACAACCCGAAACGTCACCCATTCCTTCTCTCCAGCGATGCTGACTGATTACTCCAGCATTTTATGTCTATCTTCAGAAACTGGGCCCTGGTTTAATGTCTCAACCGAAGACACCACCTCCTTTTGTATAGCAGAAAAGGCTCAGACTAGATTTTTGTGCCTAAGTTTCTGAAGTTGGAATTGAATTGGAGAATATCATTAAAAACCACAAATGTCAAATCCTCTCTTAGATAATATACTTTATTTTTAAGATAATACTATTTCTATCCTGTTTTCATTATGATATTATTTCTAACTAAATGATTCTAGATTTAGATTTTAATCATGTTAGCATTTGATTGCATTAAAAAATTAGCACCTGACCCAACTAAATGTATTACAGGATGTGGGTGTTTAGTTTAGTTTAGTGGAAACAGGCCCTTCGGCCCACTGAGCCTATGCCGACCAGCGATCACAACACACTAACACTATCCTACACACACTAGGCACAATTGTACATTTATACCAAGATAATTAATGTACAACCTGTACGTCTTTGGAGTGTGGGAGGAAACCGAAGATCTCTGAGAAAACCCACGGGGTCACGGGAAGAACGTACAGACAGCGCCCGTAATCAGGATCGAACTCTAGTCCCTGGCGCTGTAAGGCAGCAACTCTACCGCCGCACCACCATGCCACGGGGTGTTGCTGGCACGGACATTGCTTCATAGCCGTCTCTTAATTGGCCTTATGCAACATGGTTTGTTAAACCATTGTAGAGGCACGTAATGCCCCTGTCCCACTTAGGAAACCTGAACGGGAAAACTCTGGAGACTTTGCGCCCCACCCAAGGTTTCCGTGCGGTTCCCGGAGGTTGCAGGTGGTTGCCGGAGGTTGCAGGCAGTGGAAGCAGGTAGGGAGACTGACAAAAACCTCCGGGAACCGCAAAGTCTCCAGAGGTTTCTGTTCAGGTTTCCTAAGTGGGACAGGGGCATAAGTGTGGAGCAACATTACTGTGGGTCTGGAGCCACATAGAGGCACTCTGAGGATGGATGGTAAAGTTTGCAACAATTCATTGCTATTACTGATAGAATATTTTGATTCCAGATGTTTAACTGTTTGATGATACCAGCAAATGGCTCAATCTATCCATCAATCTTGCAAAAGATTGATCATAACGGGATTCCGGATTCATGTCTCTGCAGTATGATACCATGTGACAAAAAAAATATTTGCAGTCTCCCTCATGTTAAATAATCACAGCAACCATCATTTCTTATTTGCTGGTAAATGCAGAGGTTTTATTGGGTTGTTGTTCCCATCTCATTGATGATTTTTATGGACGCACCTAGCACTTTTACTTTTACTATTTACCTGATTGGAGAGTCAAATGCAACGAAATTTCGTTCAAGGTGCACTGTGTCTAGGTGTATATCTGAATGACAATAAAGTTTTCATTCATTCATTCATTCATTGGAGAGAATCTGCAGAATGGCAGAGCAATTCAGGATCTTAAAACACATCGTTAGATTTATTCTGTTTCATCAGGAAACTCCTGGCACGAAATATTCATGGGTAATGAAAGTTACATTTAAAAGAAATATTTCCGCACTAGGATGTGAAATTGTGTTGCCAGTAAAGTTGTGTTCTGGAGGTGTGTAAGAAGGAACTGCAGATGCTGGTTTACACCGAAGACAGATGCAAAATTGCTGGAGTAACTCAGTGGGACAGGCAGCATCTCTGGAGAGAAGGATTGGGTGACAAGTCTGAAGAAGGGTCTCAACCCAAAAAGTCACTCATAGATTATCTGGTCTGAACACTGACCTTCCCTCTTTGAGATATGATTTTCACTGATGTGATGAGCAACTTCTGTTTTTGGACAGGACACTTCTAGACCCTTTTTCCACACTGGCTGGTGGATGCAAATGGTTGTAAAGATAGGGGTACATCCACAGAATGATTGGTGAGGCAAGGTCAGATGGGTTTTCACATGTGTAGGAAGGAACTACAGATGCTGTTTTAAACTGAAGATAGACACAAAATGTTGGAGTAACTCAGCGGGACAAGCAACATCTCCAGAAACAAAGAATGGGTGACGTTTCGGGTTGAGACCCTGACGAAGGTTCTTGACTAGAAACGTCACATTTCCTTCTATCCAGACCTGCTGAGTTACTCCAGCATTTTGTGGTTTCTCACATGTGTTGGGTTGGTTCCTGCTGCGGACTCATTCAGGCTGTTTTATTCTTCAGATATTGGCCAGCACAGTCAGTGGTGCTGCTGCCAAACCACTCCTTGGTGTTGGAATTGAAGTCTCCTATCCAGAGTATGATTTGTGCATGTGCCACTCTCAATGTTTCTTCCAAGTGTTCATCAACATGGAGGAGAACTGAGGGAGCAATATGGAAAAGCAACGCAGAGTTGGTGTTTGAAGTAACGACCGATTTCTTAAACTGGTGCACACCAGGAGGCCAGCCAAAGCTGACCTATCAAGTGTGACTTTATTGCCTTCCCTCACAGTGGGAAACGTTGATTCTGCCGTGTGGGGATGTTCATGATAAATTCTATCGTGTATTGTGTTCTTTTTATTCGTACGGCTGTATGGTAATTCAAACCTCACTGTACCAATTGGTGCATGTGACAATAAATGTAACTTGAACTTGAACTTAACTTGAACTTGAACTTGGTATATTGTTTAAATTCTCAGATGACAAGATTTCTCAGAAACTTGATTAACAGTAAATCAAGGTCTTAATTGCAGAAACTTGATTAACAATAAAACAAGGTCTTGCACAGAGACTTGATTAACAATAAAACAAGGTCTTAATTTAAAAATGGAACTCCGAAAGACTTAATTAGGTGACAAACAGAATGAGATGATTATCCACAAGTCTATATTCATTAACAGTTAATCCAAATTTCTGTTACAAGGATGAGTGCACATATAATCAATGAAATTCCTGTTTGGCTTTGTCTGCTGTTTCCTGTCACCACATTGAATTGAATTGAAGTAACAACATGATATACAGTAGACAATTAAAAATAAAACATTATAATTTAAACATGTGAAGAATGAAATATAATACAGAGCAAAAGGAGGCTACAGACTTTTGGCTGTTGAGTAGAACAACTGCTCATGGTAAAAAAAAGCTGTTTTTATGTCTGGCTGTGGCGGCTTTGACGGTCCAGAGTCGCCTTCCAGAGGGAAGTGCTTCAAAGAGTTTGTGGCCAGGGTGAGAAGGGTCAGAGATGATCTTAGCATTAGCACAATCCACATCCCTATTTACTAATTATTAGCCCTCACTATTGTTGACCCTACAACAGAACTAATTTGTAGGAAAGAACTGCGGATGTTGGTTTGAATCGAAGGTGGTCACAAAATGCTGTAGGGACAGGCAGCATCTCCGGAGAGAACTAATTCATCAGCTTCTGGAAAAATGGGAGGTGATAGGAGGTT
This sequence comes from Amblyraja radiata, assembly GCF_010909765.2. Classification (NCBI taxonomy): domain Eukaryota; kingdom Metazoa; phylum Chordata; class Chondrichthyes; order Rajiformes; family Rajidae; genus Amblyraja; species Amblyraja radiata. The sequence continues at coordinate 7,040,715 of NC_045972.1, read as the reverse complement.
TCCCGATGCCATGAGAATGAATGGGGTGTGGAGTCGATGCCGAGGGCTGTTCCTATCTGTACACCACTGTGCAGCTCCTCTGGTGGATCTAAAAGTGTAATGTTCCCTTGTGTTTGAGAAAGTTACAGCAGGGCTCTGAGTAAGGGCCTGTCCCACGAGCATGCGACTCCATGCGGCAAGTGCGACCTAAAGGGCCGGTCCCACCAGCAAGCGCCTGCATGCGGCAAGCGCGACCTAACGTGGTCGCTTGAGCCGTACGGTCTCGCGGGGCCGGTCCCACTTCGATCGCCGGAGCCGCATGGAGTTGTGCGGAGCTGGTCCCGACATCACGCGGGGCTCCGAAAAACTGACCGTGTTTAAAAATTCCGCGCCTGCCGGCCCGCAGCCACCTCGACAGGCATACGCAGCGTCTCAACGCCGTGTCACTCACTCGACCTCCGCGCGGCTCCCGCTTCTGGTTTGGTCGCGCTTGCCGCATGCAGGCGCATGCTGGTGGGACCGGCATATAAGGACTGACTGGGGAAATAACGTATTGTTACAGAGCAGATGGAAGGCATTTTCATTCCCTGTTTAGTTTCAGAGTTCAGCCATGTGCCATGTTGACATGTGGAGCCAAGGTTTAGTGCATCACAAGAAGGAAACTCCGCATTATGGCGATCTTCTTGCAGATGATCTGCAGAAGGGTCTCAACCCGGAACGTCACCTGTCCCTATTTTCCAGAGATGCTGCCTGACCTGCTGAGTTACTCCAGCACTTTATTTCCTGATTGCAAAGACTTGCCCGTTCTATACATAGCTTTCCAAATCGACAAGAATGTAATGAGTTGTTTAAGAAGGAACTGCAGATGCTGGAAAATCGAAGGTAGACAAAAGTGCTGGAGAAACTCAACGGAAACTCACCCGCTGAGTTTCTCCAGCTAGAATGTAATGAGACTGTCTTTAAATTGATAACCATATCACTGATTTTCCACTGATGTGTGATTCATTTTAACTCCTAGTGATAAGAAGTTTTCCGCCTTGGGATTTGGAGCAAGAATTCCTCCGAATTATGTGGTGAGTAATTTCTGTTGAACGGTGCCATGTTGCTCAAGCAGCTTTGGGTGTAAACAGTTTCATTCCGTTAGCCCCACTTTGGTTTTCTGTGCAACACCTTCCTTTTACGGCCCTGCTTCGATCTGTCCAAGTTTTTATAAGCATCAGATGACTTCCTTCGCTCAGTGCTACTTCCCATTCATGAGCCTTCTGTCCTCTTCCAGCCTGGCTCTGATGCAGATTTGCATGTTTTCTCAAGATTCAAATCAGCCTTGCCCTGAGCTGCAAAACCATCTGCTCTGCCTGTCTCTGACTCTTTATTCTATGTCCATATCTAACATTGGCAGTGATTCTGTCAAGATACTTGAAAAAGAAAAATTGGCACTCATTTGGTAATATTTTCCAATTAATATGGTTTGCTCATACATCTTGGCTGAAACACTCTCCCCATTGTAGCTAAAGGTAGTAGATAAATCCTTATGTTGCATATTCCAAATACTTTATTTATGCATAACTTTGTGTCCTACTTATTGCTACATATGCCGCTAAATTTCCATTTAATCTAGTATAGATCTAGTATAGTTCACCAGTAACTTTACCCTGTACATTTTCTTTTTTGGTTTCTGCCTTGTTAGTTCAAAAACTTGGAATAAAATTGTCTTTAATTTTCCAAACAATTTATTTGTCAAAAAGGAAAATTGCTTATAATTTAAAGAAAACTTTATATAATACTATGACGGCTTTAAACGTTCTTTAATATAATTAACATGTCCACATCTGCTTATAGAAAACTTGTCTTTAAGTTGAGAATTTCTTTCTGAGTATGCACTTACCAATCTTGGAATTTATTTTCCAATATTTATAATTCAAAATGTAACTCTCTGAGTTTGAGTAGGCGAGGGTTGAATGTTTCTTTCTGTGTGAGAACCTAGAACAAGAGCCCTTGTTTAAAAATAAAGAGATCCTTATTTAAGACAAATACAAGGGCAGCACGGTGGTGCAGCGGTAGAGTTGCTGCCTTACAGCGCCAGGGACCCGGGTTCGATCCTGACTATGAGTGCTGTCTGTACGGAGTTTGTACATTCTCCCCGTGACCTGCATGGGTTTTTCTTCGGGATCTCCGGTTTCCTCCCACAATCCAAAGATGTACAGGATTGTAGGTTAATTGGCTTGGTAAACTGTAAATGTAAAATTATCCCTAGTATGTACGACAGTGCTAACGTGTGGGGATCGCTGGTCGGCGCGGACTGGGTTTGCCGAAGTTTCCGCGCTGTATCTCAAAACTAAACTAAACAAGGTGGTTTTATTTGTTTTCCCAGAAGGTTATAAGTGTTTGAAGTCATAACATGGAAACGGGTCCTTTGGCACACCAAGTCTGTACAACCATCAAGCACCTACTTACATGAATCTGCATTAATCGCTCTCTACTTTCATTACATTCCCATCAACTCTCTTCAGTTTCTGCCACTCATTAACAAAGCAGGCACAATTTATCATGGCCCATTAACCTACCAACCTGCAAGTCTTTGTAAAATATGTATTTTAGATAAGTGAGAAAACTGGTGCAGCCAAAGGAAATGCACACAGTCAAAGGGAAAACCTCCAAATTCTAAAACAGGCAGCACAGGAGGTCAGGGGTGAACTTGGATCACTGGAGTTTTGAAGTATTAGCTCAATTAGCTACACCACTGTGCTGCTCACAAAGGGCGGTAGAAGGGAATACGTTTAAGGCAGAGATAGTCATGAACAAGGAGACGAAAGGTTACTGTCAGTAGATGGGAATGCAAAATTAATGTTGCAATCAGATCAGCCATAATCTGTATTGCAGAGCACGTTTAATTGATGTGGCTCACTTCATTCAAATGCTTCACTAATGATATTTTATATAATGTCGACCAGCCATGTGGAGGAAATCGAAAATATTACGATTACCAACTGTTCAAAGTTGAATCATTACTAAATGAATGACTGTATTTCTCAGAATCACCATGAATCAATCCATTTGATACTCGATCATGCATTTAATGTTCTGTGTCTTTTCTTAAATATATGCTCATTAGGGAATAAATGAGACTTGTTAATTTATGACATTATTGTGTTCAGTGAAAGAGGCACACAAGTTTCCTCTTGTACGAGCTGGCTCAGATTGCATTATAAACTCTTGTATAAGTCTATTTTTTGTCTCCATATCTTTTGCATAAATGTTGTTTCAGTCTCACAAGATAGGAATGAAATTGACTGATTGAACGATGATGGTACAATTGCTTGAAAGCGTGCACCACCACACTCGAGAACAGTTCCTCCCCCTCTGTTTTCAGGTTTCTAAACAGTCCTTCCAATAGACAATAAACAATAGGTGCAGGAGTAGGCCATTCGGCCCTTTGAGCCAGCACCGCCATTCAATGTGATCATGGCTGATCATCCCCAATCAGTACCCCGTTCCTGCCTTCTCCCCATATCCCCTGACTCCGCTATCTTTAAGAGCCCTATCCAGCTCTCTCTTGAAAGCATGCAGAGAACCTGCCTCCTCCGCCCTCTGAGGCAGAGAATTCCACACACTCACAACTCTCTGTGAGAAAAAGTGTTTCCTCGTCTCCGTTCTAAATGGCTTACCCCTTATTTTTAAACTGTGGCCCCTGGTTCTGGACTCCCCCAACATCGGGAACATGTTTCCTGCCTCCAGCGTGTCCAAACCCATAACAATCTTATATGTTTCAATAAGATCCCCTCATCCTTCTAAACTCCAGAGTGTACAAGCCCAGCTACTTCATTCTCTCAGCATAAGACAGTTCCGCCATCCCGGGAATTAACCTTGAGCTAGGGTACTGTCCGATTCACTTCCATCCCATCGTGGCACATTTAACCTTGTCTATGGAACCGATGCGCTACAATGCTGAGAACCATATTTTGTTCTCTGTATCTTCCCCTTTGCTCTATCTATTATACTTGAGTTTGACTTGATTGTATTTATGTCCAGTATATCTACCCTGTTTGGATGGAATACAAAACAAAGCTTTTCACTGTACCTCAGTACAAGCGGCAATACTAAACCTAAAACCAAAAATCCGAACATAAACCAATGTTTGGTTCCAGTCATTGCATCATAATAAACGGAATATGTATTTAATCAGGATAATTTTCTCAGTTCAATTGAAACAACTCTGCTATCTATGCATGAATGTGGGAATGTTGTGCACACTGCAACAGCAGAAGGGAGCCAACGTTTTTTTACTACTTGCACCATTCCCAGACATAAATAAAAATGTACAAAATAGAAACAGCAGTTCATGTAGTCATTCAAAGCTTTCTCATAAGCAATCATGATCAACCTACACTTCACTTTCCTGCTTCATTCCCATTTCTTGACTGAACATAAAAGTCAGTAGGTCGTTTGTCCCTCTTGCCTGCTCCACCATTCAATAAGATCATATACTTTACTTCAAAGTCACCTTCCAGCATTATCCCCATATCCTTTAGCTCCTTTAATATCTAAAAACCTGTTTTAAACCTCCATGTCCCTCGAGGATAAAGAATTAAAAACATTCACATTGTCATTGGTGGAAAAATGTATTCTCTTCTATGTACTGATGGAAGACCCCTAGTTTGAGACTGAATTCTGGTTCCCAGCTAGGGAACCACCAACTCCACATATGTTCAAGTTCAAGTTCAAGTGAGTTTATTGTCATGTGTCCCTGTATAGGACAATGAAATTCTTGCTTTGCTTAAGCACACAGAAAATAGTAGGCATTTACTACAAAACAGATAAATGTGTCCATATACCATGATATAAATATATACACACATGAATAAATAAACTGATAAAGTGCAAATAGCAGAAAGTGGTTATTAATAATCAGAGTTTTGTCCGAGCCAGGTTTAATAGCCTGATGGCTGTGGGGAAGTAGCTATTCCTGAACCTGGTCGTTGCAGTCTTCAGGCTCCTGTACCTTCTACCTGAAGGTAGCAGGGAGATGAGTGTGTGGCCAGGATGGTGTGGGTCTTTGATGATACTGCCAGCCTTTTTGAGGCAGCGACTGCGATAAATCCCCTCGATGGAAGGAAGGTCAGAGCCGATGATGGACTAGGCAGTGTTTACTACTTTTTGTAGTCTTTTCCTCTCCAGGGCGCTCAAATTGCCGAACCAAGCCACGATGCAACCGGTCAGCATGTTCTCTACTGTGCACCTGTAGAAGTTAGTCTTCCTTGACAAACCGACTCTCCGTAATCTTCTCAGGAAGTAGAGGCGCTGATGAGCTTTTTTGATAATTGTGTTAGTGTTCTCGGACCAGGAAAGATCTTCAGAGATGTGCACGCCCAGGAATTTGAAGTTCTTGACCCTTTCAACCATCGACCCGTTGATATAAATGGGGCTGTGGGTACCCCTCCTACTCCTTCCAAAGTCCACAATCAGTTCCTTGGTTTTGCTGGTGTTGAGGGCCAGGTTATTGCGCTGGCACCATATGGACAGTTGCTCGATCTCTCTTCTGTACTCTGACTCATCCCCATCAGTGATATGTCCCACAACAGTGGTGTCGCCAGCGAACTTGATGATGGAGTTCGCACTGTGGTTGGCTACGCAGTCATGGGTATAGAGTGAGTACAGCAGGGGGCTGAGCACGCAGCCTTGAGGTGCTCCCGTATGCTTTTAAATTCTACGAATTCACCTTGACCGTAATCCTTTCTTGTTACTGGAATTTGTTCTCGAGGATGACAGAAATAAATGAGTATACGTATGCATTACAATCTGAGCAGTGTCAGCTCTTCACATGATTGCTAGAGGCAAAGCCCAGTTGTAGGTTGGAACACCAGCTCAAAGAGTATCTTCAAACATCTGGGACTCCACTTTGTTACTGCTACACATTTTATATAGGCACGTGTACCAAGATACCGTGAAAAATATCCAAGGAAATCATACCAATCATGAGTACATCAACGTACTGCAAAAGAGATATAGAGCTCTGACTATGTGTAGGTAGGAACTGCAGATGCTGGTTTACACCAAAGATAGACACAAAATGCTGGACTAACTCAGCGGGATAGACAGCATCTCTGGAGGGAACGAATGGGTGACGTCTCAGGTTTGAAGAAGGGTCCCATTCCTTCTCTCCAGAGATGCTGCCTGGCTCGCGTAGAGCTCAGATTATAGTGATTTTGGTGAATGTGGGATTAGTGATCATAATACCACAAGAAAATTAGAAATTCGGACTGCAAATAATTTTTGGATCTTTATTTTGGGCCTAAAATAATTTGTATTCATTGGGTTTACATCGACCAAAATCCCCAAACTGTACCTGGCAGATTATTCTATTCTTTGATCACCTCATGTGTAAAAACGTATTTCCTGAAATCAGTCCTAAACTTATCTGTTAACAAATTGAATTTGACTCCTGTATGTTTAGTTCAAATGGAATGGAAAATTATGAAATATGATCTCCAAGGCACCAGTAAAAAAAATCAAGTAAAAATGTAATATTGAACCTATTTAGTCATCTTAATACATGGGCTTATACCTTTATATACGAAACAGCATGGAATTGTGTAGAAAACTCATCCTTTCCAACTAACTGTGTGTCTTGCACTAGGAGATTACAAACTTAATTGTGGAATTATGAAGTTTGAGTAGAGTAAGCAATATCTTAAATGTGAAGTGGCACCTTAAATTAGCAAAATAAAGAGATTGGAAATCCAGTTCTTTCAGCACTCTCCACCAACAAGTATGGAAAAGGGCTGTATAAAATAAATAAATAAAAAAGTCATACTTACACAAAATCATTCATTGAATGTTGAAAAGCTCTTTGAGAATTTACCTCTGCCGAGGCCTACTCGCCTCGCAAGCCTGGCATTGGGCCCTGTTGTTTAGCTTCAGGTGTTTTCGAACTTGGAATGAAGATGTTCAACTAAGCCACAACTCCTAGATGATCCACACATGACAATATCACTGTAGTATTGGTGTAAGAAGGAACAGCAGATGCTGGTTTACACTGAAGATGGACACAAAATGCTGGAGTAACTCAGTGGGTCAGGTAGCACCTCTGGGGAAAAAAAGAGTAGGAGACGTTTCGAGTCTAGACCCTTCAGCATCCTACTGTAGTATCGGTCCTGTACTGTAGTATTGACTCTGAATATTTTTTAAATACTTGGCATTAATTAGTAGATTGATATACTGATAACAGAGCATAATACAAGAAATACTAATGCAATACAGCTCCTGTGTGCAACTGAGACTCTCTGAACAGGAGCAATTAGATCCATTTTTTGCATTTCAATATATTATTCTGAAACAAACTGTCAGAAAATTGAAAAATGCTCATTTATTTGGTACATATTTTAAAAATAGTAAAATGAAACTGTGTAAAAGCGTAACAGCTTGCGTTTAATTTACAAGTTCACAAGACATAGAAGTAGAAGCATTCGGCCCATCAAGTCCACTCCACCATTCAATCATGGCTGATCTCTGCCTCCTAATCCCATTTTCCTGCCGTTTCCCCATAATCCTTGACATCCATTCTGATCAGGAATTTATCTATCTCTGCCTTAAATATATCTACTGTCTTGGCCTCCACAGCCCTCTATGGCAAAGAGTTCAACAGATTAACTACCCTCTGACTAAAGAAGTTCCTCCTCACCTCCTTTCTAAATGAGCACCCTTTAACTCTGAAGCTATGATCTCTGGTCCTAGACTCTCCCTCCAGTGGAACCATTATTTCCACATCCACTTTATCCAAGCCTTTCATCTATGGAGAGAAGAAATAGGCGACGTTTCGGGTTGAGACCCTTCTTCAGACTGATATCGGAGGGGGGCGGGAAGAAGAAAGGAAGAGGCTGAGACAGTAGGCTTGTGGGAGAGCTGGGAAGGGGAGGGGAAGGAGGGAGAAAGCAAGGACTATCTGAAATTAGAGAAGTCAATGTTCATACTGCTGGGGTATAAACTACCCAAGCGAAATATGAGGTGCTGCTCCTCCAATTTGCGCTGGGCCTCACTCTGGCAATGGAGGAGGACCAGGACAGAAAGGTCAGATTCGAAATGGGAGGGGGAGTTGAAGTGCTGAGCCACCGGGAGATCAGGTTGGTTATTGCGAACCGAGCGGAGGTGTTGGGTGAAGAATAGGAAGATCAATATCTGTATTGATCTTCCTATTCTTTCTCACTTTTGTAAATTACATTCAGCGACAAGGAATAGGTGACATTTCGGGTGGAGACCCTACTTCAGTCTGAAGAAGGGTCTCGACGTATTCCTTTTCTCCAGAGATGCCGTCTGACCCACTGAGTTACTCCAGCTTTTTGTGTCTATCTTCGGTTTAAACCAGCATCTGCAGTTCCTTCCTACATATTCAGTGGTCTTCATGAGGTTGCACCTGGACTGGATATCAGAGCTGATTTCCCAGCTGAGGAGCAAGAAAATTGCTGCACAGGCTAACCTGCAAATGTGTAACCACTGCATTCATGCAGGAGTCCTGTGCTTCGCAGGCATTTAACATGGGCATAAGCCAGCGTAGTCTGAGACTACATAATTCCAAGGTTGACCAGGGTTCTGGAATGTTCTGGAGCTGATGTTTCAGCAGTCACTACTCATCTTTTAACATTGGTTCTGAAGGTGTATAAGATCAAGAGAGGCATTGATCGGGTAGATGCACAGAGTCTCTTGCCCAGAGTAGGTGAATCGAGGACCAGAGGACATAGGTTTAAGGTTTAATAGGAATCTGAGAGATAACTTTTTCACACGAATGGTGGTGGGTGTATGGAACAAGCAGCCAGAAGAGCTAGTTGAGGCAGGGACTATCGCAACATTTAAGAAACAGTTAGACAGGTACATGGATAGGACAGGTTTGGAGGGATATGGACCAAACACAGGCAGGTGGGACTAGTATAGCTGGGACATGTTGGCCGGTGTGGGCAAGTTGGGCCGAAGGGCCTGTTTCCACACTGTATCACTCTATGACTCTCTTGTTTATTGGCATTTTGGGACTGTACACTGCAACTGGAGGCAATTATTTTTCCTTCGTATTACTTGGCTGTCACAACAATATTAAAAGATATTATTTGTAAACTATCGCTTTGGACTCAGGATGCTGCCAGTACAGTAAATGTGATTTTCATTACTGGGAACATCAAGGGAATGATTCGCTCATGAGTAAATGGCAACAATTGAGCCTTTGCGTGAATCAACAACACGTTCTCCTTTCCAGCGCGGAATAAATCTTTCATTAGCAACAAAAAAGGAATGCAATCTCTTTGTGAGAAGAATCGGGAGCATTAATATTTTAGTTTATTTTCCTATACTATTTTCTTTTGCAGGTCTCACACAATTTTGCCATTAATTTCAATTCTGAAGATGAGGAATGTGAAGGTAAGCTGCAGCCTATTTCTATCACCTGAGGGCATGGTACTGCTGTCAACTTTATTTCACCATCATGTAATCTATTCTGCACTGCGACACAGTATTCTGGAGGATCAGATACTAACCTTTCGGGAGTCTTTCACTGTAGTTTCCACCGACAACCCCCTCTCATAGCACCTCGGACTGTGGAAGATAGATTCAATACATAATGTCATAGAAACATGGAAAATAGGTGCAGGAGTAGGCCATTCAGCCCTTCGAGCCAGCACTGCCATTTAATATGATCATGGCTGATCATATTAAAATCAGTACTCCGTTCTGGCGTTTTCCCCATATCCCTTGATTCTGTTCGACTAAGAGCTCTATCTAACTCTCTCTTGAATACATCATATCTAACTCTCCCTTGAATACATCAAGATTGTCAGGCCAAATCTTAAAGTGCCTCGTTGATCGATGAATCTCGTAATCTGAGGAAGCCATTTCTTTGTTAAATGGTGAATCTGATCTCAAAGTATTCAGTATTTTCCATCAAATGATTCTTCCAAAGCCGGGAGCCTACAATACACAGTGCAAACCAAAGCAGAGATTTCTGTGTGAAGATTCATTCTAGAATTGCTATTCTCTGATTAATGTAACCATACAGTTAGAGCCTAATGTGGACAAGGTATATATTAGCTAAATAATCAGTAGCAGGCATCTTCAATGTTAAACAGCAGAGCTCATTGAAAGATACACATCCTCTCTTCCACTGCTGAACAGTAATTTCCCCTGATGCCCATTGTAACCACATTAGTTGTCACTTAGAAAGTTACTAAACTAGAATTAGAATTGACTTAAAAAATGTGACTTTACAGGCAGCTGAAGCCAATTAAGAGATTACTGTCAGTTTACATGAACCTTGTTTTACAGTAATTTCCTCGTTAAAAGCATTTCATTGACATGATTCATCCAACTGCATGCACAGCCCTAAACATATGGACATCCGTGTCTCATCAAAATTGGCACATAGTCAATAATAAAAAAATAATTTCTTGATCCAATCAGAAATATTAATTACATATTATTCAAAATCAAGCATTCAATGAAATCTAAACAAGTTGAGTCTGTATGTTTTGCTACCTTTTTGTCCACATCACTGAAATGTATTGCAGATGCAAACCTCTGTCCTTGGCATTCACCTCTGTTAACCCTAAACATCTCCCTAATGTGGATAGTGGTGGTCACACACGTGCATGCTCACACACTTAACGCAACTACGTAAAAATATTACACACGCACAAGGAACTGCAGATGCTGGCTTACAATAAAAGGCACAAAGTACTGGAGTAACTCAGCAGGACAGGCAGCATCTCTGGAGGACATGGAGTGTTGATGGTTTGGGTCGAGGAAGTGTACATCCCTTGTTAATCCACATGAGCTCCCTGCCTTATTTTCAAAGGGCACTACATCCTTCCCTACCTCCTTCACCATCACTTTACTTCTGTGATCAAGATAAGAGATCAAGTAGCAATAGTTGCTCTTCCCAGCAGGCATCAGAATCCCAGCATCCAACACTGCCCCTTTCTTCATAATGTCTGCATCATTTTCCTGTGGTGATTTTATTCATCAACAACAAACTCAATCATTTCTAACATGTTTTCATAAGTGATATGAGCAGAATTAGATCATTCGGCTCATCAAGTCTACTCCGCCATTCAACCATGGCTGATCTATCTTTCCCTCCTAACCCCATTCTCCTGCCTATTCCCCATAACCCCTAATGCCCGTACTAATCAAGAATCTATCTATCTCTGCCTTGAAAATGTCCATTGACTGGCCTCCACGGCCTTCTGTGGCAATTAATTCTATAGATTCACCACCCTACGTCTAAAGACAGGAACAGCTGCAGGTACAGCAGGCAGTGAAGAAAGCAAATGACATGTTGGCCTTCATAACATGAGGAGTTGAGTATAGGAGCAAAGAGGTCCATCTGTAGTTGTACAGGGCCCTAGTGAGACCACACCTGGAATATTGTGTGCAGTTTTGGTCCCCAAATTTGAGGAAGGACATTCTTGCTATTGAGGGAGTGCAGATTCACAAGGTTAATTCCTGGGATATCGGGACAATCATATATTGATAGAATGGAGCGGCTGGGCTTGTATGCTATGGAATTTAGAAGGATGAGAGGGTATCTTATTGAAACGTGTAAGATTATTAAGGGTTTGGACATGCTCGAGGCAGGAAACATGTTGCCGATGTTGGTGGAGTCCAGAACCAGGTGCCACAGTTTAAGAATAAGGGGTAAGCCATTTGGAACGGAGATGAGGAAATACTTTTTCACCCAGAGAGTTGTGAGTCTGTGGAATTCTCTGCCTCAGAGTGCGGTGGAGGCCGGTTCTCTGGATGCTTTCAAGAGAGAGTTAGATAGAGCTCTTAAAGATAGCGGAGTCAAGGGATATGGGGAGAAAGGCAGGAACGGGGTAGAGATTGTGGATGATCATCCATGATCACATTGAATGTCGGTGCTGGCTCGAAGGGCCGAATGGCCTACTCCTGCGCCTATTGTCTATTGTCTAAAGAAATCACTCATCTCCTTCCTAAAGGAACATCCCGTTTTCTGACCCTTCCATCATCTGTGCATTGTCAATTGATTTTCCATCATCCAGGCTTGGCCATGCTACTGTGTCGTCCAACTAAACGTAAGGAAAAACAGAGCCAATGCCTTGAGTCCCAATATAAATAGTGTACCTACGTCCCACGCCACGCCACACCATCTGTTTCCCACACCACCCACACACAGAGTACGTGAAGCAGATAACTTCAGTCTTCTACTCCACCCCAGGCTAAGCTTTCACACTCTTATGTTTCCCACCACCTGTTGCCAAGGTTTCCTACCCCTGCCTCACCTTGGCCTCCATGTCAAGCCTTAAAACTCGTTTGCTGAATTCCTTTGTCAATAGGTCTGTTATTTCTCAGGACATTCAAGTGATTTCCAAAACGACACCTAGTGTGCTATAAATACAATTTATTTCAGCAACCAATAAAAACTATCTGTTCAAAGATGTTCACGGCAACAGCACAAATGATATGGGGTAAAGAATTCTGATAATTCAGCACCCCCAGGACTTTGGTTTAAGAGAAGAGTGGAAAATGAACTCTCTAGGAAGGAACTGTAGATGCTGGCTTAAGGGCCTGTCCCACTTTCCCGAGTTATTCACGAATTTTCCTGAGTTATTCCCGAATTCTCCCGAGTTTTCAAACTCGCAGAATATTCGTAACGAGTCCGTAGGAGGCCGTGAATATATCGTAGCGGCTCGTTATTCCAGCCGTAGGTATTCGGGGCTATTTTTTTTACTCGTGGACATTTTTCATCGTGCTGAAAAAACGTCCCGACTTACCTGATGCCCCGAGTTCCTACGGCTGGCATAACAAGCCGCTACGATGTATCCACGGACTCCTACAATACAATACAATTCAATTTATTGTCATTTGGACCCCTTGAGGCCCAAACAAAATGTCGTTTCTGCAGCCATACATTACAAACAAATAGACCCAAGACACAACATAATTTACATAAACATCCATCACATTGCTGTGATGGAAGGCCAAAAAAACTTCTCTCTCCACTGCACCCCCCCCCCCCCCCCCCGATGTCAAAGTCAAAGTCAAAGCCCCCGGCGGGCGATGGCGATTGTCCCGTGGCCATTAAAGCCATGCCAGGTGATGCAAGGTCGCACACCGGGTCTTGGTGTTAGAGCCCCCGGCGTGCGCTCGCAATCCCGCGGCCATTCCAAGCCGCGCGGGGCGATGGTGTAAGGCCCCGCTCCAGGAGCTCCTCAACCCCGCAACTCGGGCAGGAGAAGTCGCCGTTGCGGAAGCCCCGAAAAGCGGTCTCCCTCCAGGGACCCGCGGGCTCCCGGTGCCGCCCGCCAGACCCGCAGTTGCAGCCACCGAATCTCCGGAGGTCGGGCCGCAGCAGCGTCCACCACAGCTCCACCCGCTCTGGACTCTGCCAGCTCCGCGACGGTGAGGTGAGTAGTCGGCACCACAGCCCCCGGTCTTCCTGTTGGAGGCCGCTCCTCGTTGCAGCCCCAACGACAACGGAGACCCGACAAAGAAAAGGTCGGGTCTCCCGTGCAGGGAGAGATTTAAAACTTACCCCCTCCCCCCCACACCACCCCCACCCCCCCACACACATACCCCAACAAAAAATAACAAAAACTACATAGAAACATAGACATAAAATAATAAAAACGCAGACGGACTGCAGAGGCCACTGCTGACGAGAGTCGCGCCGCCCACCGAATCGGACTTGTTACAAACATTCTGCGAGTTTGAAAACTCAGGAGAATTCGGGAATAGCTCGGGAAAGTGGGACAGGCCCTTTACACGGAAGACAGACACAAAATGCTGGAGCTCTTCAGACTGAAGAAGGGTCTCGACCTGAAACGCCACCCATTCCGTCTCTCCAAAGATGCTGCCTGTCCCGCTGAGTTACTCCAGCATTTTGTGTCTGTCTTGAGTGTGTCTAGCACAGGGAACAGAACCCAATTATCTAAACGCCTAACCATTCCGGTACGCAAACAAGGGGAGACCAGATTATCAGAGTTCTATTCTATTACCCGATTCAATACTTCTCGAATGCCCAGCACTTAACAATGAAGGACCAGCAGTGCAGAGACAGCAGGTATAATTTTATTGGAGACCAGTATCTACAATTCCTTGCTTCTAAATTTAACGTAATTTGTTCAAGCTTTATGAAGATTGCTTTCTTTTAATGAATTCACATGAAAGCAGTTGCTAACTTAACCCTGTCTTTATTTAAGGAATACAAGGAGTAGTTGAGTCCTATCAGAGCTGTCTACCTAAAATCCAACTTTATGGGCCAACGAACGTGTCTCCCATCATAGGCAAGGTGGCGAAAGTGGCTGCTGAGGAGGAGAAGACAAAGGAGGCTTCCGTATGTAGAATCTTATACAATACTCTTTATCTGCAGAAGTACATTGGGGATGCCATTAACAGTTTCAATATGGACAGTTAGACAAGTATACGGATAGGACACGTTTGGAGGGGTATGAGCCAAACGCGGGCAGGTGGAACTAGTGTAGTTGGGACATGTTGGCCGATGTGGGCAGGTTGGGCCGAAGGTCCTGTTTCAACATTGTATGACTGTATGACTATCTCTCTATGCACAGGTGATCATTCATAGAAACATAAAAAAATAGGTGCAGATGTAGGCCATTCGGTCCTTAGAGCCAGCACCGCCATTCAATATGATCATGGCTGATCATCTAAAATCAGTAACCCGTTTTTGCTTTTCCCCCAAACCTTTAGTCCTAAGAGGTAATTCTTATTTGAAAACATCCAGTGAATGGGTCTTCACTGCCACAGAATAAGTTTTTCCTCATCTCAGTCCTAAATGGCCTATCCCTTATTCTTCAACTGTGACCCTGGTTCGGGACTCTCCCAACATCGGGACCATTTTTCCTGGATCTAGCCTGTCCAATCCTTTAAGAATTTCATATGTTTCTATAAGATTCCCTCTCATCCTTCTAAATTCCAGTGAATACAAGCCCAGTCGACCCATTCTTTCATCATATGTCAGTCCCGCCATCCCGGAAATTAACCTGGTGACCCAACACTGCACTCCCTCAATAGCAATAAAGCCCTTCCTCAAATAGACCAAAATTGCACACAATACTCTGGGTGCGATCTCACCAGGGGCCGGTAAAACTGGAGTAGGAAAGGCCAACATGCCATTAGCTTTCTTCACTGCCTGCTGTACCTGCTTGCTTACTTTCAGTGACTGATGTACAAGCACACCCAGGTCTCGTTGCACCTCCCTTTTTCCTAATCTGATCCCATTCAGATAATAATCTGCCTGCCTGTTCTTGCCACCAAAGTGGATAACCTCACATTTATCCACATTATATTGCATCCGCTATGCATCTACCCACTCACCCAACCTATCCAAGTCACCCTGCAGCCTCATAGAATCCTCATCACAGCTCACACTGCCACCCAGCTTTGTGTCATCCGCAAACTTGGAGATGTCTCATTTAATTCCCTCGCCTAAATCGTTAATATATATTGTAATTAACTGGGGTCCCAGCACCGAGCCTTGTGGCATCCCACTAGTCACTGCCTGCCATTCTGAAGAGGACCAGTTAATTCCTACTGTTTAAGAAGGGACTGCAGATGCTGGAAAATCGAAGGTAGACAAAAGTGCTGGAGAAACTCAGCGGGTGCAGCAGCATCTATGGAGCGAAGGAAATAGGCAACGTTTCGGGCCAAAACCCTTCTTCAGACTGTTGTAGGGTGGGGGGAGGGAGGGTGGGGTGGGGTGGGGAGAAGAAAGGAGAAAGGAAGAGGAGGAGCCCGAGGGCTGAGGGAGAGCTGGAAAGGGAGGAGACAGCAAGGGCTACCGGAAATTGGAGAAGTCAATGTTTATGCCGCTTGGGTGCAAACTGCCCAAGCGGAATATGAGGTGCTGCTCCTTCAATTTTCGGTGGTGCTCACTCTGGCCATGGAGGAGGCCCAGGACAGAAAGGTTGGATTCGGAATGGAAGGGGGAGTTGAAGTGCTGAGCCACCGGGAGATCAGGTTGGTTAATGCGGACCGAGCGGAGGTGTTTGGCGAAACAATCGCCAAGCCTACGCTTGATCTCACCGATGTAGATCAGCTGACATCTAGAGCAGCGGATGCAATAGATGAGGTTGGAGGATGTGCAGGTGAACCTCAGTCGCACCTGGAATTTCTACTCTTTGCTTCCTGTCTGCCAACCAGTTCTCTATCCATGTCAATACCCTACCCCCAATACCATGTGCTCTAATTTTGCACACTAATCTCTTGTGTGGGACCTTGTCAAAGGCTTTTTGAAAATCCAGATACACCACATCTACTAGCTCTCCCTTATCCATTCTACAAATAAATCCAGAGGATTAGTCAAGCATGATTTCCTCTTCATAAATCCACGCTGACTTTGACCGATCCTGTCACTGCTTTCCAAATGCGCTGCTATAACATCTTTAACAATCTTTATCAAGCATCTTCCCCACTACCGATGTAAGACTAACTGGTCTATAAATTCCCCGTTTTCTCTCTCCCTGCTTTCTTAAAAAGTGGAGTTACATTGGCTACCCTCCAGTCCACAGGAACTGATCCAAAGTCGAGAGAACATTGGAAAATGATCATCAATGCATCCACGATTCCTGGGGCCACCTCCTTGAGTAATCTAGGGTGCAGGCCATCAGGCCCTGGGGATTTATCTGCCTTTAGTCCCAACAGGTGGAGTGCCGCTCAACAACGTGCTGGCCAGAATGCTTCTTTATGCTGTGCAGGGAAGATTCCATGGCATCAGTTTAAAGACAATTAACACAGTGTCTCTCCATGCTGCGGCCAATGTTTATCACTAAATTAACATTTCTGAGTTGCTTTGACTCCTCAAAAACTGGCAATGCACATGGTGCAAGTGGGGTTGACTAGTTTTAGGTCCCTTAACAATACAATTCAAGGTATCATGGCCAATAAAATGGCATTGAGGCCATTCCTCAATGAGATAAGCCGCAGGTTAATGGTTGGTGGTAGTGGTGGTGTAGAGGGGAGGATGGACATGCGGTAGCAGAGACATGGACAGTTGGATGGGAAGGAGCGGTTTAATGAGACAAGGTTAGACCACGGCCTGAATTCAAGTGCCGCAGTAATCACTTGCAACGAAAAGCAATTGAAGGTCAAAATACAGAAGTTCAACGTGAATGAAATCGCATTGTGTGACCACCCGATTGGTCTGAAGTATATCCCCCAGAAGTCAAGGAAGTGGAGGAGATGAGCTCAGCAGATGTTGTAGGAAGACAAACATTAATCATCTTGAAGAACCACTGAGTCTGGCCAGTTCTATCACAGAACATCACAATTGATGGAGTCAAAGGCCTTGGTAAAATCAATGAAGAACATGTTCAGGTTTGCATTTGATCTTGGTAACTTTTCCTGGATTTGACAGGCAGTGGATGTCATATTGATTGTCCTATAGAACAGTCTAAAACTTTCATTAGATTCTAGCAGGACTTTCCCAGTGGGAGTTTAACAGGATGTCAATATTTCAATGCTTTTCACATTGCAATTTGGCTCCAAACATTGAACACAGAACAGTACAGTACAGGTAGACAAAAGTGCTGGAGAAACTCAGCGGGCGAGGCAGCATCTGTGGAGCGAAGGAAATAGGCAACGTTTCGTCCCGAAACGTTGCCTATTTCCTTCGCTCCATAGATGCTGCCTCACCTGCTGAGTTTCTCCAGCACTTTTGTCTACCTTCGATTTTCCAGCATCTGCAGTTCCTTCTTGAACAGTACAGTACAGGAACAGCCCATTCAACTCACAATGTCTGTGCCGAACATGCTTTAAGGCCAACTTTTACCTTATTTGCAAAATCCATGTACCTTCATTCCCTGCACATCCATGTGCCTATCAAAAAGTCTCCTAAATGCCGCTCTCATATCTGCTTTTACCACCACCATCACCACCAGTGAGTTTTAGGTACTCAACCTTCTGTGCAAAAAAAAAACTTGCCTGCACAACTCCTTTAAACTTTGGCCTTCAAACCTTAAAGCGATGGCCTTTAGTATTTGATATTTCCAGCCAGGGAAACAGGTTCTGACTGTCTACCCTATCTGTGCCTCTCATAATTTTATATACTTCCATTAGGTCTCCCCTCAACCTCCAGCGTTCCAGAGAAAACAATCCAAGTCTGCCCAACCTCTCCTTGTAGCTACTACTCGCTCATCCAGGCATAATTTTGGTAAATCTCTGCACCCTTTCCAAAGCTTCCCTACCCTTTCTGTAATGGGGGTGACCAGATCTACCTGCAATACTCCAAATGCATCCTAAACCAAAGTCCTATAAACCTGCACCATGACTTCCTGACTCTTATGCTCAATTCTCCGACCGCTGAAGTCAAGCATATCATATGCCTTCTTTACCACTCTCCATGTGCATTTCCACTTTTAGGGAGTTATGGACTTGGACCCCAAGATCTCTCTGCACACAAGCACGATTAAGCCGTCTTGCTGCTTGCTTGGATTAAACTCCATCTGCCATTTCCCCACCTATTCCTGTCGCTGATCTGTATCCCACTGTACACTTTGACAGCCTTCCTCGCAGTCCGCAACTCCAGCAACCTTGGTGTCATTCGCACACTTACGAACAAATCCGTCTACGTTTACATCTAAATCATTTATAAACAACAGAAGTCCCAGATTCCTGCAGAGTTCCACTGGTCACAGCCCTCCAGCTTGAATATTGTCCTTCCACCACAAGCCTCTGTCTTCTATCAGTAAAAAGTCACTCTTAATCCTGTGCATCTTAATCTTCTAAATCAACCCACCATTGGCAATTTTATCAAATGCTTTACTAAAATTCGTATAGACAACATCCAATGGCCTACCCTCATTGATTTCCTTTGTTACCTCTTTGAAAAACTATCAAGTTAGTAAGACATGATCTGAGCAATACAAAGCTATGCTGAGAGTCTCCAATTAACCCATTCTCTTCCAAATGGGAGTAATGTGCAACTACAGGCAACTAGTTTGTCGCCACATGTTCGCCGGTGGTCGCCGGGAGTGGTCTTCTCAGTCACGCAAAATGTCGTAGCGTCTTTCTGGTCACCGCAAAAATGTCAACATGTTGAAAATCTTTCGGCGACAGTGGGTTTGACACCTATGAGCGTAGTTTGACTTCTCCTGACGTAGGTGCTGTCGTAGGTTGTCGCCGGTTGTCCAGTGACCTGCTTCGACTATGACAGTCGCCGACAGTTGTCTAAATAAATGGCAAAGTGGGACAGGCCCACACATCCTATCATGAAGATTCTTCTCCATTAGCTTAACTATCACTAATGTGAGGCTCACCAGTCTACAATTCCCTGGATTATCTCTCCTTCCTTAAACAAAGGATCGGAACATCCAATCGCCCGCTCGAGCTCCTTCCTCGTTTCTTTATATTTCTCACAAGCCAGTCTGATTTCATCCTCTTAAACCTCGCACGTGTATCCCTTTTCTTTTGGACCAAATTTACCACCTCTTTGCTCATCCAAGAGTCTCTTACATTGCCATCCTTATCCCTCCTCTTTACTGGAACATGTTGGTCCTGATCTGATTGACTGGCCTTTAAATGACACCCACATGTGTGAAATGTCATTTTTGAAGGGTATTGGCATGTTTTAAGTCTTCTCAAATCTTCTCATTAAACCAGATTTGATGCAAGAGCTGATGAGGTTTATATGCCGGTTCTGTATCCCCACTTTGTAGACTCCAGCTGGTGTGCCATCTGGTCCCGCAGTCTTGCTATCCGGCGTTTGCATAATGTCACCTCTTGCTACTTTGAGGACTAAGGTGGGGGTCAGCGGGAGATACTCCATCAGAGTGTGTTGTGGAATGGATTCTGTAGCGACATCTGTTACAATTGACTCATAGTTCAGGGGTGTCGCAAAGTGCTCTTTGCACCAGGCTTTGGTTTTTTTTCGCAAGTATTGACTCATCTTTGGTTCAGCTTTGGAACAAGGAATCTTGGTCCAGAAATGGTACTGGAAGGAGCTCCTCAAGTCATGGTGATCGGCATAAAGCTCACTCCTCAAGGACTTCACTTGCCACCACATGTTTGCGATGACATTTGCGTTAAGCTTTGAGTTGTTGGCATGACTTATCTTTTTCTGCTGGCGGGAGATTTTGTTTTGCCATAGGTGGTAGCTGAGCAGTTTCTGATTGATGGTGGCATCCGCAATAACCCAGACCAATCTTGGTGATGATACATTACATTGCCAAAGGGTTTAGCAGATGATGGTCTTTAAATCCATCCAGAAATGTTCATTATCTTCAACTCAAAGCACAGCAGTCATGGAGCACTGCTGAAGGCTCCCATGAATTGTTGTCATAAGTTCATGTGATAGGAGCAGAATTAGATCATTTGTCCCATCAAGTCTACTCCACCATTCAATCATGGCTGATCTATCTCTCCCTCCTAACCCCATTCTCCTGCATTCCCCCAATAGCCTCTGACACCCATACTAATCAAGAATCTACCTATCTCTGCCTTAAAAAAAATCCACCGACTTTGGCTCCATGGTCTTCTGTAACAAAGAATTCCACAGAATTCCATAACCACACTCTGACCGAAGAAATTCCTACTCATCTCCTTCCTAAAAGATTGTCCTTTAATTCTCAGGCTATGACCTCTGGTCTTAGATTCTCTCACTAGTGGGAACATCCTCCCCACATCTACTCTATCCAAGCCTTTCATTATTCTGTAAGTTTCAATGAGGTCCCCCTCATCCTTCAAAACTCCAGCGAGCACAGGGCCAGTGCCGTCAAACGCTCATCATATGTTAATCTACTCATTCCTGGGATCATTCTTGTAAACTATCATATCAATGTGCTGGAGGTTGGGTTTCCAGTGGAGGACGGTGTCAGGGACCATGATGGATTTAATGGCCAGCAATCTTGGGGCAGCAGACGATCTGCCTCCGTTCCTGCAAGTTAAAGAAACAAATCTCCTCTGAACCCTCTCCAGAGCCAGCACATCCTTTGTCAGATATGGGGCCCAAAATTGCTCACAATATTTCCAAATGAGACATTACCAGTGCCTTATAGAGCCTCAACATTACATCCTTGTTTTTGTATTCGCCCCCTTGAAATAAATGCTTGCATTGCGTTTGCTAGCTGTTGTTTTTAACAGATTTTGTGTTGAATTTCCATTGCCATGATCTTGCCAATGTATGGTACGTTGAGTGATCAGGAAACATGATGAATTTAATAACATGACAATCTGCAGAACAGTCACTGGTTTAATGCACGGTCCTCATGGTACAAGCATCCTTATGATTTTAAACTCTTATGACAAGGTAGTCAAAGAGTGCCATGCTCCCAGCAAAATTGTCTCTAAATCATTTAAAATGTAATACTTTATGTTGTAAATTTAACTCATTATGCCCCAAAATGCTCTTGTTGATGCCAACACACTTACGTGGTAGTAGTATGGTATTAATGTTGCCTTTTTGGACTCAAAAGGGCTGTTCAGTCTTGAACGTGCATCCTTGTATCAGGCCATTTAATTTACAGCATCTATGAGCAGATTTATCCCTTGTGATCTACTGTTACGACCAGTCTGAACTTAAAACTGTTGTACCAATGCAGTTGTAGATAAGCAAGAAATCTAAGAGTTCCGTGTCAAGGAAAGTCCAAGCTGACTGGAGATCTGTAACCTGCATCGGCCTTTGTCTGAGACTCATGATAAGTCCTCACAGCTAATGTAGTGGTTGGGGGAGGGGGACACACTGGTGGCTTCACCCCATCAGGTAGCTTCCTACAACCATTGGCTCCATCACCCCACTTCCCCCACTCCCATTGCATGACAAGGATGTGAGGTTGGACGTGAATTTACAGGCAGAGAGTAAGGTCGTCCAGGCCGATTTTTGACAATCAATATTTTTGCCAGTTGATTGGGTATTCATTATTGGTCTGGACATAAGCACAGTGCCTCTTCTTTTGTGATAGGGGCTCATTATCTGTTGCATTGTACTGAGATGGTGGGCGGGGTTACGTTTAACATCTGAAGGACACAGTGCAGCAGTATTCTAGTGTAAACTCAGTCTAGATTAAAGGGCCGGTCCCACTTGGGCGTTATTTGCGCATCATTTACGCGACATAATTTACGCGTCATGATGCATGACGCGCATTATAAGCGCATGGCTCGTGGTGAGACGTGGTGGCATAGGCAGTGACGCACGGTAGCGCGCGGCGCCCCAGGATTTTGGGATTCTCAAAATCCTCGCGCGCCACCTGCGTGACGTGCAAATGACGCCCAAGTGGGATAGGCCCTTAAATACTCAGGTGCTTGTAGCAGGGACTGCATCTAAAAGGCAAAGCTAACATCTTGCAAACAACAACCTAGACAGAATGGGTTATCTAAGGTGCTTTGATGCAGCGATTACCCCATTGTAAGCTGAAACCATCATTAGTTTCTGTCACTGAACCCTTCATTAGTTTCCGAGACATTAAATAGAGTCCAATTAATTTAACACTGCCAAACTCCTGCTGTAAAACAAGGAAAGCAATATAAAAGCAAAAGATTGGGAGACTGGAAGTCTGGAATAAAAAGTCAGCCAGGTCTGGGGAAAAAGACACAGAAAGATTTCAGGCTGAAAACGTTTCATTAAAACGGTTCAAAAAGTGGCGATTAATGAGTAATTAGATGCAGATAAAAGTGGAAGTGTGGAGTGAATTCGGGGAAGGTCTATGATAGGGTTGGAGGCAGATTAAATGGCAAAACATTTCTCAAACAATTTTTCGTTTCAGTTTTGATGAAAGGTCATTGAACTTTAGTTCTTTCTCCGACACCCTTGAAGAAGTAATTTTTGTGTTTTTAACATTTTATCTAAGGGCGTAACTATCCTAACTATCTTAATGTGTAGGAAGAACTGCAGATGCTGGATTAAACCAAAGATAGACACATAAAGCTGAAGTAACTCAGCGGGTCAGACAGCATCTCTGGAGAGAAGGAATAGGTGACGTTTCGGGTCGAGACCCTTCTTCAGACAGTCAGGGGAAAGGGAAATGAGAGATATAGACAGTGATGTAGAGAGATGTAGCACAAATGAATGAAAGATATGCAAAAAAGTGACAATGATAAAGGAAGGCCATTTTTAACTGTGGCGGAGGTGAGAATGAGTACAGATAATGAGACTCAACAAGCCGACTTTGAAGCTGGTACGAATTGGGTGGGGGAGGGATGAAGAGAGAGGGAATGCAAGGGATACTTGAAGTTAGAGAAATCAATATTCATACTATTATTCATATTCATACTATCTTAATTTTGTCTTTACAGCAATACTACATCCTACTGATCCTGACAGATGGAGTTGTCACTGATATGGCGGACACAAGGGAGGCAATAGTCCGAGCATCACACCTTCCAATGTCCATCATCATTGTTGGTGTGGGCAACGCAGATTTTACAGATATGGAGATACTGGATGGTGACGATGGGGTTTTACGATCTCCAAAGGGGGAACCTGTGCTAAGAGACATTGTACAGTTTGTCCCCTTCCGTGAATTTAAAAATGTAAGAACCAAATAATTTTCTGAATTATTAGTCCTTTTACATGACATTATCATAAGATCATAAGTGATAGGAGCAGAATTAGGCCATTTGGCCCATCAGGTCTACTCCGATGTTCAATCAATCGCCTTCTCCCCATAACCTCTGACCTCCGTACTAATCAAGAATCTATCTATCTCTGCCTTAAATATATACCCTGACCTCCATAGCCTTTTGTGGCAAAGAATTCCACAGATTCACCTCCCCCTGACTCAAGAAATTCCTCCACATCTCCTTTCTAAAAGAGCATCTTTTAATTCTGAGGCTATGACCTCTAGTCATAGACTCTCCCACTAGTGGAAACATCCTCTCCACATCCATTCTATCCAAGCCTCTTACTCTTCTGTATGTTTCAATGTCTCCCCTTATCCTTCTAAACGCTAGTGAGTACAGGCCCAGTGGCGACAAACGCTCAACATAGGTTAACCTACTGATTCCTGGAATCATTCTTGTAAACCTCCCCTGGACCCTCTCCAGAGCCAGCACATCCTTCCTCAGATATGGGGCCCAAAATTATCTTCTATTTGATTGATTCTCAATGCCAGAGTTGAAAATTATTTTTAAAAGGATCGCACAAATTCAGAATAAGAATAAGAAGGTGAAGAACTAGTTACAGTTTACAAATTCTGTTTGTAATGCAATTAGGTACTTTGCTTTGGTTGTATATTCTTCGTATCATACACCTCTACTGTATATTGCGTACATGTGTGGGCATAAGTAGGCATGTGATGTCACTTGCATGGGGTTGTATTTTCAGATGTGACTACTCAGATGCTACTTTAAATCTCCATCCACTGTGCTGCTCAATACTCTGCCATGTCCAGATCCTATGTAGGTGCCCACTTTACATTTTCATTGATTGTCCTCAACCCTCATACTCCCCTTACTTTCAGCATCCACGGGTATTCAACACCCACACTCATCTCCCGGGTGCCTGCCCAATAATTTCCAAGACCCCACATCCATGCCACTCCGTCACATGCAACCATTTCCTCAATTGTACAGCTCCACATCTAATATCCTGATCTCATTTCTGACCACACTCACTGTTACAATTGGGCCTATTCTGTGGCTGAGAGGCTTCACATCACACTGGTTTGAACCCACTGTGCAACATTTGTTTAAGCTAATTTTTAGTCACATCACAGTATCTACTACATTCGCAAGTCAGTTCTTATTAGGAATTTGTATTCCATTCAGTTACAGTAGTTTATTTTTCCTCTTCGCAAGAGCCTCACTTTTAATTAGAAGTAAAACCTCCCAATTTTCCAAGTATTTTGCAATTCTAAGTTTTCTAAAAGGCAGTCTAAAATTTACAATGTGCCATGTTGTGAAAAGGATATTAGTATCAAAGTTCTTTGCTTTTCCAGCAATCATCAATGAACTTGTTTTAGTCAGGATAAGGTAATAGAATGAAGTTTGATAATTGGTTTTGATTTAGACAGGTGTGTTATGTTAGTGGAGCAAAGCTTGCAGATTTAGCACAATTCAATGCAAACTTTTGTTGTCTTTCATTTTTACTTAAAAGTTTATTTGTCCAGAGTTGAGAGCAGCATTTTGACTTCATTTCGGTTCACATTCTCAGCATTGAGGTAGGCTGTACCTATTGGATGTGATGAAATGTCAGACAATGCTCTTTGCTTAATGTACTCTGTTTCATAATGTCTCAGTTTAATTGCTTCTGCTGCTTGGGTGATTACCCTGTTTTATTAAGTGATTGTCCTCCTTCCAATACTATCTGGTTCAGGATAAGCACACACAAGGACAAATGAACACATTACAGTAATTGTATTAATCCTAAAGAATTTGATTCGTAATTCACACACAGCAGTTTTAACCAGGAAGAATGTAACAAATTCTCATCCATGAAGGCACATTTGCGAACAGTGAAGGGATTGAGTATTCTGTGTGGTGAGATGAGAAGGTTTTCTTACTCGAATGTTGCTTGGCATTCTTCCAGAAATTTTGGACCATCGACTATTTTAAATATTTATACACTCAGAATGGCTTTTGACACAATTCCAAGTTTACATTTTGTTCCAAAGCCAGCAGTTATTCTAGCATTTTCTTAAGCCTGACATTTTATCTCTAGAACTCCTAGCCTGGTAATTTACCAAGACTGGCAAATCTTGTTCCATAGCTTTCAATGTACAGCCTGGAGGTTAAGCAAGAACAATCTAAGGCCATGCAAGCAGTTTAATGTTATTTAGGTTTCCTTCACATTTTTACTAAATACCAAGCCTAATTTATAATCAATATCCAATATCAGAAAGGGTGAAATCCTTCATAATGATGTTAATTTGATTATCTCATGTTTTTTTCTGTTGTATATTTTTACAGATAACTTTTTTTTTTTTTTTAATAATTTTATTTATTAGAAGTAAAGTACATTACAATAATACAAGCCAAGTATAACTTAATACATTTCTTGTACCACTTCATTTTTTAAGCTTTAAAAAGAGAAAAAAGTAAAGAAAGTGAGATAGAATCGTGAGTATGTGTAAAAGTGATCAAGAAAAAAGACCCATTACGCGAAGTTAGAGAAAAAAGTTAAGAAATAGGCCGTAGAAAATAAAAAAGAGAAAAAGAAACAAAAGCTATGTTAACATAGAAACATAGAAACATAGAAACATAGAAAATAGGTGCAGGATAGGTGCAGGAGTAGGCCATTCGGCCCTTCGAGCCTGCACCGCCATTCAATATGATCATGGCTGATCATCCAACTCAGTATCCTGTACCTGCCTTCTCTCCATACCCCCTGATCCCTTTAGCCACAAGGGCCACATCTAACTCCCTCTTAAATATAGCCAATGAACTGGCCTCAACTACCTTCTGCGGGAGAGAATTCCACAGATTCACCACTCTCTGTGTGAAAAAAGTTTTCCTCATCTCGGTCCTAAAAGATTTCCCCTTTATCCTTAAACTGTGACCCCTTGTTCTGGACTTCCCCAACATCGGGAACAATCTTCCTGCATCTAGCCTGTCCAACCCCTTAGGAATTTTGTACGTTTCTATAAGATCCCCCCTCAATCTTCTAAACGAAGACAGAGCTGGAAGGGATATACCAACTTCGTATTTTCCATCCCCCCTTACCAGGTCCTGAAACCATTTCTTTTCAGAGTACTGTTACACCTCATTACACCTCATTTTTACAGAAAATTAACAGCAATAATGAAGGAAGGAAATAAACAATTCCTCAAAAAAAAGTTTTTAATATTGTACAAATAATTTTGCCAACAAATACTCAAAGAAATTACAACATACTCGTGGGGCTAAATTAATATTGGTTTTGAGATCCCATGCTCAGCAGTAGTCTAACTCAATTTTCCTTTACTAATCAAAACTGCAATTAGCTACCCCTGGATTACCAGTTAGCTGCATGTGACTCCTGGGTAATTATTGAAAAAAACTGCCTGAGGATTTGAAAAAGTAATATCTGGCATCTGAATTTTCCTTTTTGCCAATTTGGTTATTTTCAAATATATCTCGCATTTTTATTGTCAAGATAATTTACTTATCCCATCAGTTTATAATGTTACATGAGGTAATGCACACAGATTCCAAGTTCTTTGAGTATAGAAGTTGGGGGGGGTCATGTTACTGTTATATAGGATGTTGGTGAGGCCACATTTAGAGTATTACTAGACCAAGTGGGACCCGTTGGGTCCCGTCCCCCAATGCGGGGGGCGGCGTCACAATGGAGGGCTGGTCCCCGAATGCAATATTCCATCACTCACCCATAGGTCCCCATAATCACCACTCCCTAGAGAGGGAGGGGGTAAAGAGGGAGGAGGGGGGTAGTGAGGGAAGGGAAGGGGGTAGAGAGGGACAGGAAGGGGGAGTAGAGAGGGTGGGGGGTAGAGAGGGGGAGGTGGAAGGGGGAGAGAGGGAGAGGGAGGGGAGAGGGAGGGGGAGGGGTTTAGAGAGGGAGGGGGGCAGAGAGGGAGGGGGTAGAGACCCTACCCCATCTCCCTCCTCCTCATTTCCCTCACCCTCCTCCCCTCACTCTGCCCCTGGACCTACCCAGGTTGTAGAGCAGTGCCAGGGCCTGGATAACTTGAGAGCCCATTGTGATTGGTGCACTGTGAGAGGCAGCCAGCTTGAGAGGCCATTGTTACCGTTGGCAACGGTCATAGTGGCAGTTGGCAGCCAGCTTGGGAGCGCATTGTGATTGGTGCACGGAGAGAGGCATTGTGACATCATCACTGGACGTTCTCTCAGAAAGCGGTTTTGTCTTTATTTGTAACTTTAAATCATGAATAACTTCGGAAATATAGGTCGGAATGCGACGGGAAGATGTTTATAGCTTCTACAGGAAAAATGTGAGTAGAATATGTGAAAATGGGAAGGCTGTGGCGTAGCGTTTGGAAGAAGATAGGAAAAGGCAGAGCAGAGTGACACATTGCCGGCACATACAAAGAGTTTTAGTAATATAATGTTCAGTTTTGGTCACCATGTTATAGGAAAGAAGTTGTCAAGCTTGGAAGGGTTCAGAGAAGATTTACCAGGATGTTGCCAGGACTCAAGGGACTGAGCTATAGGTAGAGGTTAAGCAGGCTAGGGCTTTATTCCTTGGAGTGCAGGAGAATGAGAGGTGATCTTATAGAGGTGTACAAAATCATGAGAGGAATAGATTGGGCAAACGCACAGAGTCCTTTGCCCAGAGTAGGGGAATCAAGAACCAGAGGACATAGGTTTAAGGTGAGGGGGGAAAGATTTAATGGGAACCTGAGGGGTAACTTTTTTAAACAAAGGGTGCATGGAACAAGTTGCCGGAAGAGGTAGTTGAGGCAGGTACTATTGCAATGTTTAAGAAACATTTAGAGGTTTAGAGATATGGGCCAAAAGCAGGCACGTGGAACTAGTGTAGATGGGGCATGTTGGGTGGCCTGGGCAAGTTGGGCCGAAGGGTCTGTTTCCACACTGTATCACTCTATGACTCAACAAAGATGCCAATGAAATGAACGAGACAAGCCTGGGAATGAGGGATTATGATTTTGTCCTTAGATGTAGGAAGCTAAACCCATTCCCACCAGAAAATGTTTGCAAGTGCCTACTTCCCATGTTTTGAAAGTAATGGAGGGATTTAATAAGGTTGCCACAGAGTAGTAATTTATTAAGATTAAGAAAAGAGTTAAAAATATCAGGAGTGTATATCAAAGGAGAGTTGAAACATGAGACGTATTTCACTTTTTCATTGATGATGGGCCACAGACTTGCTGATGAAGTATTAAATCATTCAATAAGAAGTGGATGACCTGATTCTGTGTGGAATTGCTGTGGGAATTTGAGGAAAATAAAGTTGGCTTGAATGGCAGTGCGTTTAGTTTAGTTTAGTTTAGAGATACAGTGCAGAAATAGGCCTTCGGCTCACCGAGTCCACGCCGACCAGCGATCCCCGCACATTAACACTATCCTACACACATTGGGGACAATTTACATTTATACCAAGCCAATTAACCTACAAACCTTTACTTCTTTTGGAGTGTGGGAGGAAACCAAAGATCTCAGAGAAAACCCACGCAATCACGGGGGAGAACGTACGAACTCCGTACAGACAGCGCCCATAGTCGGGATCGAACCTGGTACTCCAGTACTGCTAGTGCTGTAAGGTGGCAAATCTACCGCTGCACCCCGTTTAGACCTGTATAGGTTAAACTGACAGCAAGACATTTTTGTTATATAACAGTTTTGGTCTCCAAATTTCAGGAAAGACATTCTTGCTATTGAGGGAATGCAGCATAGGTTCACGAGGTTAATTCCCGGGATGGCTGGACTGTCATATGTTGAAAGAATGGAGCGACTGGGCTTGTATACACTGGAATTTAGAAGTATGAGAGGGGATCTTATTGAAACATATAAGATTATTTAGTGATTGGAGGCAGGAAACATGAGGCACTAGAGGCAGGAAACATGTTCCCAATGTTGGGGGAGTCCAGAACCAGGGACCACAGTTTAAGAATAAGGGGTAGGCCATTTAGAACGGAGATGAGAAAAAACTTTTTCACCCAGAGAGTTGTGAATCTGTGGAATTCTCTGCCTCAGAAGGCAGTGGAGGGCGATTCTCTGGATGCTTTCAAGCGAGAGTTAGATAGAGCTCTTAAAGATAGAGGAGTCAGGGGATATGGAGAGAAGGCAGGAACGGGGTATTGATTGTGGATGATCAGCCATGATCACAGTGAATGGCGGTCGGTGCTGGCTCGAGTGGCCGAATGGCCTACTCCACCTATTGTCTATTGTCTATTAAGGTGTCCTATTTTTGAGCTACTTTTTCTCTATGGCACTTTGATCTGTCTACATGGTATATCTGCTTTCAGTAAAGATGGTCTCCTGCCTACAATTGCAGATGGAGTACTCTGCTGTAGTTAATCTCTCTCGTAGTTCTGCGCACGCTCTCCATCCGCATGGATAGAACAAGGGTAGAGTTCCCCTGGTCCTTCCTTCACCCACCAGCCTCCGTATCCAACATATCATTCTTACATTTATACCTCCTTCAACATCATCCCATCCTTTTGCACATTTCTTGGAGACATCTCACAACTTCTTGCTTTGCCCAACCTGACGCCTCCTCAGGCGCTTGCCCCTGCAAACTGCAGGAGATGTACCACCTGTCCATGCACCTCCTCTCTTGCTTCCATCCAGTGACTGCAGCAGCCCTTTCAGGTGTGACACCTCTTCCAACTTTACCTAGTTATGCAGAGCTCCCAATATGGCCTGCTTTACAGAGGGTTGAGACCAAGCATAGACGAGGTGACCATTTTGCTAAACACTCGCTCTCTGTCTACTGAGGCCTGCTGGATTTGCCAGTTGCCCCCCATTTTAACTTGCCTTCCCATAACGACCTTTGTGTCCTTGGCCTCTTCCATTGCCAGCGTGAGTTCTCATGCAAGCTGGGAGAATAACACCTCATGTTCCGCTTGGATAGCTTACGACACAACAGTACGAACATGTAATTCTCTAAATTTAAGTAATACACCCAGGCCCCCTCTCCCTTTACCCTACGCACATATTTCCCCCACTATCTCTCATCACCCCAGGCATACTATTCAGTTTTCTCCTCAATACACTCATCTTCCATCCCTAAGTCCCATATTTTCCTCTCATCCCCTTTCCTCCCCCTTGCCTTTACCCCCATACTCCTTCCTCTGGCTTTACATTTCACTCCTCCTCTTTCCTCATCTGACCTCCTTTTGTTTCTGTCTGAAGAAGGGTCTTGACCCGAAACGTCACCTATTCCTTCACTTCATAGAGCTGCTGCACCCGCTGAGTTTCTCCAGCATTTTTGTCTAACTTCGATTTTTCCAGCATCTGCAGTTCCTTCTCAAACATCCTTTGTTTCCTTTCACTTGTGGCCTTTGTGACTTCCTCTAACGTTCTGCCGATCACCCCTACCCCACCCTCACCTCTATCCAGCTGTCACTTGGCCTGCATTTGTCCCATTCCTACCCCTGTTCTACAGTGTTCTGAAGAAGAGTCCTGAAAATGTCCTTCTGTCCATTGCCTCCACAGATGCTACTTGAACATCTGGAGAGGGAATGGACAGAAAAACATTTTCAGGACTCTTATTCAGACTGATTGGAGTAGGAGAGAGAATATCGTAAAATAGAGGTCCCCCAGCACTTTATTTTTTGCTCAAGTTTACAATCTCTGTAGTCTCTTGTGCCTGGTAATTCCATCTTATCGATGTGCCACTTGGCTGGCAATTCAGTCCACCTTTTACCACCTTAAATTAGAGATCAACTGAAAGATCTTGCTGCTTGAGTTTGACCATATTTGTGAGAGAGAATGCCCCTCCTCGGTGCTTCTTCCTTCAGATATGTGGCTGAAAGTATCGGCAAGTGGACAATGTGTCCAGTTATCTCTATGAATCATGAAATGGGAATGGCATGGAAGAAGGCCTTTCAGTCTCTCTGTGTCATGTTGACTAGCAATGCAGCCAATGCCCTCCCCTCTTTACTCATGTCCCGACAATTATTTTTTCTGCTTCAGTATATCGATGATCCAAGCTGTACCACTCCATCACAACCCTGTTCCACCTTAAGAGAGTCATGCAAGTGGCAGGGGCTGCCCTAGGCTTCTTCTGCACAGAGCATAGGTACAGGCCCTTTAGCCATGGTGCCTGTGCTGAACATAATGCCACATTACACTGATTCTTATTTTAATCTCTGCTATAGTGGATAGAGATTACCTACACTGGCATCAATCACTTCCTGCATGGTTAAAGACCTGTCCCACTTTCATGACGTAATTCGCGACCTCCCACGACCGTAAACAACCTAAAAAAAAATCAAGGTCGCGGACACCTACGACCTCCTACGGCCTTCCACGACTATGTCTACGACCTCCCACGACTATGAAGAGGACCTCCTTCGACCATGTTGAAGACTGGTTTCAACCATGTACGTTTTATTGCTGTTTGCAGTAGCCCTTTTGCAGCAACCTTTTAAGAAAGGCAGAAGGGGAAGAGCAAGGGTGAAGCGGAAGCACAAGAAGTCTCAATGGGTGAATGGAGATGATGTGACGGAGTGTCCCAGTACACCAGATGACTGGAAGAGAGTGGCGCTGGGCTTTGACAAAAGATGGAACTTTAAGCACACATGTGGGGCAGTGGATGGCAAGCATGCTATTCTTGTCCCTGTCCCTGTATCCCTCATTTTCCTTTTCGTACAGGATGGAACCATTCCTCAAGGTCCCCCTCCTGCTGCCTGGTGAAGGTATAGGGCATAACCTTCCTCCAGACCTCCCTCACCACCACTGGGGCATCTGCCTCTGATGCTGTGTCAGACACAGGAGAAAGGCTGCTTTGCTGCCTTCAAATGAGGCAGTGAAGGATGGGGTGGTGGTGGGGACATATACAACCACCCTGGTCTCCTCCTCCAGGGGTCTCTCATGCAGGGCTACCTCCTCCTGCACTATCACCTCCTGTGGCATCTCCTCCTCTTGGGTGGGCAACACCTGCATGGCAGGTTTTGTTTTAGGGTTGTGCCCTTCCCGTGTGCTGCTGCCTTTTTGGTGCCATCTCTAAAACACAAGTCTCCTCTCCATAAAACTCTCCAGCTATGAATGAACATGCCTTGGAGTGACAGAGGTGACGTTCTGCTGTTTAAATGACCTTTTTTTTCCTACTGACCTTTTTTTCACCCCGGAGCTATTACCTTCGACTGCCTCCGACCACCTACGACTAGCATCACGACCTACTACGACCTACCTACTTACGAGTAAAAAGTATCGATTTTTTCCATGCCGACGTTTTTCTTACTCGTGGATATTTTTAATCAGGCTAGAAAAAACGGCGCGACCTACTTGATGCCACAAGTACGCGGAGACCACTCACGAGCATGAGGAAGACCTCCTACGACCTCGTGGCGACCATGCTGCGAGTATGAGTCAAGGGCAAAGTCGGCAGAGGTCGTGAATTAGGTCGTGAAAGTAACTCCACTATTAACCCCTAGTATTTTCAGTGACATTATTTGAAAACACATGAGGTTCCATGTGCATGTTGACTGCACCTTACACCATGTTATCACCTCTACTCCCAACTCCTCTGTGGCAGCTGATTTATCACAGAGTTTATCTGCATGAGCAGCATTTTACTCCAACTGCTAGGGTGGCACACTGGTGCAGCGGTAGAGTAGCTGCCTTACAGCACCAGAGACCCAGGTTCGATCCTGACTACAGGTGCTGTTGGTAATGGAGTTTGTACATTCTCTCCGTGACCTGCGTGGGTTTTCTGCAAGATCTCTGGTTTCCTCCCACATACCAAAGACATACAGGTTTGTAGGGTAATAGGCTTGATATAATTGTAATTTGTCCCCAGTGTGTGTAGGGTAGTGTTAGTGTGCGGGGATCGCTGGTCGGTGCGGACTTGGTGGGCCCGACCAGCCCTGCATCTCTAAAACTGGGAAGACCAAAACTATTGCCTTCAGCCAATGACACTGACTCTGCCTCTCTCCCTGGCAGTTGTCTGAGGATTAAATCCTCAGTTCACAGTCTCGGGTTTCTGCTTCTCCTGGAGATGAGATTTAAATTTCATGGTTTCTCCTTCACAAAACTATCTCTCCAGAATATTGTTCCTGGCCCCAGCCTCAGCATTTTAGCAGCGAAAATCCTCCAGCAGATTGAAGTAAAGCAAGGTTTTATTGATCTGCTTCCCATCTTTTACCATCAATAAATGTTACTGATTATGTTAACATAATGGTTAGGATTCCGATTGTCTTCTGAGAAATAAGCTGAAATCCAAACCCTATTTCATTTTAATTTAAATAAATCTCTAATGATAGGCAAGGATCATTAATAGTGATGAAATTACTATAGTGCTGTATATCATGCTCACTGATTTCTCACAGATTCACTGTGATCCATTTCTTCTCCCCGGAGATGCTGCCTGTGTTGCTCCAGCATTTTGTGTCTTTCTCAGGCACAGTAATTGCCTGTTATCGTGACCTAGTGAGGAATCTTTGCTCCTCAGGGATACAAGTATTGGTCTCTCTTGATTGCCCTGTAGAATGGTCCAGTAATCCATTCAGTTCTCAAATACATGTAAATTACTGGACTCAAAAATAAAATGACCTAGATATTGTATCTATGTTGAAAGTACTGACATTTGCTGCCATTACTCCTTGTACACGAGCTATTTATGATTCCCATGCGTGTGAGGCTTAACACAGGAACCTTAAAGCTGCTGGCAGTAATGCAAGCTGTCATCATGGGCTGTGCTGAGAATGAAACTAAAATCACAGACTGATGCCAACTTTAGCATTTTACAATTTGTCCTACTGCAAAAAAAATCATATATTTACTTTCATGAAATTTAAGTAAATTCATAGCACAATACCAAACCATGGCGCATAACAAAATACCAAACCAGTTACTGCCTCACAGCGCCAGAGACCCGGGTTCGATTTGCGTGTACATTCTCTCCGTGAATCGCGTGGGTTTTCTCTGGGTGCTCCGATTTCCGCCCACAATCCAAGCTGTACAGGTTTGTAGGCTAATTGGCTTGGTAAAGCTGTAAATAGTCCCTAGTGTGTGTAGGATAATGCTAGTGTACGTGGTAATCGCTGGTCGGAGTGGACTTGGGCCAAAGGGCTTGTTTCCGCACTGTATCTCTCAACTAAAAAATCTAAGTATTAGCAAATCATATGGCCTGAGAAACACAAATCCTGGCTGCATTTTAATTTCTTTTCATGAATATGTCAAAGAACAAAGGATTTCAAAGTAAATGTCATTATTATATTAATATCTTAATATTATCAGCAGTTAAATAAATGAAACATACAAATGTACATGTACGTATCTTTATTTAGAAACTTGTATAATGTTTAAAGGTTAATTAAAATTGAGAATTCTTTAACATGGCTGGCTACTGTCTGAAGAAGGGTCTTGACCCGAAACATCACCCATTCCTCCTCTCCAGAGATGCTGCCTGTCCCGCTGAGTTACTCTGGCTTTTTGTGTCTATCTTTGGCTGCTCAGCCAGTTTGATAATATCACACTTGCTGGATGTCAGGAATTCCCTATAAATGATCTCTTGTAGCGACTTCGAAAAGGTAAATTTCACAGCTGAGTTGTTGTAATTCTGTGTGGAACTGTCTTTAAGGTCGGGGCAAATGCTGTAGTTTCAGCGCTCTGCACAATCTTTATTTTTCTCAGTTAATACTTTAATTTTATTGCTGTGTTTCAGGCATCTCCAGCAGCTTTGGCCAAGTGTGTCTTAGCAGAAGTCCCGAAACAAGTTGTGGAATATTACAGCTACAAGGCCATTCCTCCTAAATGTCTCAGTCTGGATTCCTCTGAGTCAGCATGCACAACGCCAGAATAAAGAGACTGCTCTTTGCTGATGGAGGTTTCTGAAGGGAGAATGAGATGACCCAGAGAAAAAAAATTCTTCACATTATGTATCTGGTTTGCTGCAAACATATTAAGATAAAAGCAAAGCTATTTTCACAGCTTGAATAACCAAGTTCCGATGCCCATGCCACTGATCAACCACAGCAAAATATCTGGATGCTGAAAGATAATGTTTGGGGAATATTGGCCAATTCCCAAACATTGCACTTTTAGTGTTTTTATCTGAGTCAATGGGACATACATATAATTTATTATCTGTACTGAATAGATGCAAAATGGCTATAGAAACATCTTTCATGAATTAATTCATTTTTCTGCACTAGACCCTCCCAAGTCATTTAGACCCACTGGAGAAAGCAGACCACATGGCATTTGCTGCACGGTTTCTACATTTGAGGCTTCATAAGCAATTTGAAGATTTTGGGGTTAATTTGGTTGATTTTTGTGCAAATATTAATTCTGCAGAATTTTATAAGATTTCTTCTTGCCTCTACCTTGAAACAAAAACTGCATGCCAAAATTAATATAGCATGAAAGTAGAAGGAGAATCAAGGCATCATAAATAAAGGTCTTGACCCGAAACGTCACCCATTCCTTCTCTCCACAGATGCTGCCTGTCCTGCTGAGTTACTCCAGCATTCTGTGTCCATCTTCGGTGTAAGCCAGCATCTGCAGTTCCTTCCTACATAAATAAAACACTACTCCTTTGGATCATAATGGCTAAAATGAAAAGAATAGCATGGCATACATTTAATCAATCAGTGAGTCAGAGTGTTTGTTTTATTAGCTGCATTTACAAGAAGTGGTGGAGGTTGCATTTAATTCAAGAAAGTTCCTAATGTATGAATGATCACATCATAGTAAAGAATTGTTGGCATATGAAGGAATCAAACAAGGCAGCACAGTGGTGCAGCAGGTAGAGCTGCTGGCTCACAGCGACAGAGACCTGGGATCCATCCCAGCCTTGGCGTTGTCTGTTTGGAGTTTGCACATTCTCCCTGTGACCAAGTTGGTTTCTTCCAGGTGCTCCGGTTTGCTTCTACATCCCAAAGGCATGTAGGGTTGGAGCTTATTTGGTCCCTTTTATTGTCCCTAGTCTGTAGGGAATGGATGCGAAAATGGGATAACATAGAACAACTATGAATGGATAAATGATTGTCGACGTGGACCCAGTGGGCCGAGGGTCCTATTTCCATGCTGTATCTTCATAAAAAAATAGAAGTGTTCTCCAGCAACTGAAGTAATAATAGTAGCAACACAGATTTGGCTGGCTCCCTGTTACGTATGGTGGTTGCTAGCAACGTGTACTGAAAAAGATAGGGATATTTTAAAGGGTTGACAAATATAAAAGGATTTTGTCTTCATGGAAAATTTCTTGGCAAACCAATTATTTGATCTGCAGAAAGAAAGAGAGAGAGTGAGAGAGAGAGATAGAAGTCAGAAATAAAACAAGTATTTCTTATACAGTCAATGATGTTTTGATATTTCATAATACAAATTTCCCCATAGCATTTTATTATCAATCCAGTTCAGTTAAGTTTATTGCATCATTTATTTCCTGAGAGAATTATTTTAAAAACGATTTGATGCAAGATTAACATGGCACACTCAAAATGATCACAATCAAACCGAGGTACAGTGAAAAGCTTTTGTTGCGTGCCATCCAGCCACCGGAAAGACAATACATAATTAATCATCAATAAATGTTTGAGACAATAAAGCGCTTCTTTAAAAAGGCAAAATCATTGCAGCATTCTCAACTTAAAACTCTGAGATATCAAGAAGTTAAACCCTACTTAGAGCTTCTCAAGGATGGAAGTAAAAATGGAGTGTTGAGTTTAACTACTGCATATGGTACCTCAAGGGTTTCCCAGCGTAATCTGGAAAATAGAACCCTGTAAGATCTACAGGGTCGGTAGGGTCTGTGTAGGTCCTACCTTACAGGCAGTGAATGGTAGGGCTTTGGGGAGTGTTGTAGAGCAGAGGGATCTAGGAGTGTATGGTTCCTTGAAGATGAAGTCGCAAGTAGATAGGGTGGTCAAAAAGGCTTTTGGCACGTTGGCCTTCATCAGTCAGAGTATTGAGTATAGAAGGGAGGTCATGTTGCAGTTGTATAAGGTGTTGGTGAGGTCGCATTTAGAGTATTGTGTTCAGTTCTGGGCACCATGTTATAAGAAAGATGTTGTCAAGCTGGAATGGGTACAGAAAAGATATGTGAGGATGTAGCCAGGACTAGAGGGTCTGAGCTACTGGGGGAGGTTAAGTCGGCTGGGACTTGCCCAGAGTAGGTGAATCGAGGACCAGAGGACATAGGTTTAAGGTGAAGGGGAAAAGATTTCATAGGAATCTGAGGGGTATCTTTTTCACTCAAATGGTGGCGGGTGTATGGAACAAGCTGCCAGAGGAGGTAGTTGATGCAGGGACAATCCCAACGTTTAAGAAACAGTTAGACAGGTACATGGATAGGACAGGTTTAGAGGGATATGGACCAAAAGCGGGCAGGTGGGACCAGTGTAGCTGGGCCATGTTGGCCAGTGTGGGCAAGTTGGGCCGAAGGGCCTGTCCCACACTGTATCACTCTATGACTGTATATAGTATTTGTGTTCCCAAACATTTTTGTTCTGAAATCCTGTGCAGAAAACGACAAGTGCATCAGAGACATAAAATATAGTTAATTACTGCAGGAGTGGAGAACAATACAAGAGATGGGAAGATGTGAAAGCAGTGAAAAAGATTGAGCTGCCACAGAAATTCACATAAAGATGAGGGTGGCTGTGAACAAAGAGACGAGGAATGTTAACAAAGGGGAAATGTGCGCAATTATTTTTTGTTTTGTGTTAAAATGGTTCTGGTGCAGAATTTCTGACTGATAGCATTTAGTTCATACTGTTTAATTTATACTGTCTGTCAAATGCAGAATAATCTAAAATAGTTTTATTTTTGGCAGCTTCTTCATATTTTAAGATGTAATTACAGCACAACTGTAGAATCAGTGTGAACTAGTTGTGTTTGCATCAACATTCCAGTTCATCTCTCCATAAAGCTGAAGGCTGCATGGAAAAGGAGAAAAAAGGTATCACTTGAGGCGAGGAGTGAAAGGTGAAGCCGGAGGGAGGGATATGGATGGAAGGTGATGGGAATGAGGGAATAGAGGGGAAATAAAAGAGAAATGGGGGACGAGGATAGGAGAGGGGGGTGGGGGGGGGGGGGGGGGGGGGGTGGGGATAAAGATGAGCTTGTTGAGGAGGGGAGTGGGTTTTGGAGAAAGAGGGAGTTAGTAAAAGGGTGGTAGGGGGATATTACTTGAAACTAGATAATTCAAATGTTCACACCGTTGGGTTGTCAGGTCTTCAAATGGAATATGAGATGCTGTGATTACAGTTTACATGTGGCCTCATTCTGGCAATGGAGGAGGCCAAGGACAAAAAGGTTGCTATGGGAAGGAGCGTTGAAATGGTTGGTAACCAGGGGATCCAGTAAGCCTTGACGGACAGAGCACACAATTGTATGCCTAGTCCATGTCAGGTCTAACCAATGTAGAGGGGGACCACAGGGGGACCACTGAATGCAGTCGGCTTCAGAATTCTAATGCCTCGCTCCATTTTGTCCCACACTCCCTCCGGGGCTTTGGGGGTCGAGATGTGTAATAAGTAATAATATTAACAGTAAATGGAGCCCATTTCTTACAATACTAAACTTGCAGTGTAAATGTGGGTGAAACAAAACGTTTAAATGCAGTTGCTGTATATTGGAAACAGAAACATGCAAAAACAGTAAACATGCAGGTAGTAATGAACTCAAGCCTGTGTCTATTTTCGGTGTAAATCTGCAGTACCTTCCTACACGTGATTAGAAATAATGTTTGATTATAAAATTAATTATAAAGATTTTTAAAAATATTTCTATGTTTTGTAATAGTTTATACAACTTTACATTTTTGATTTATGAAGTTCACTGCTCAGGAGGAACTGTTTTCAAATATTAATTTATTTTTTAAAGTTTCCATGATAAAGTAAGTAAACCTCTGAAATACATTGATAGAGGTCATGGGCTATCTTCAGTTTCCAATGAGAACTCCCTAGTATGGTCACTGAGTGGTCTCCTAATGTGAATGTTTTCAGGGTCTCTATAGTGTTCTACTTTGAGATTCCAACCTGAGAATCACTTGAGAACAAAGATGTAAAAGTCACATAAAGATGAGTTTAAGTCCCTTAGCGAGCACATTAATGAGAACACAAGAAGGGTCACCTATTCCTTTTCTCCAGAGATGCTGTCTGACCCGCTAGGTTACTCCAGCTTTTTGTGTCTATCTTCGGTTTAAACCAGTGTCTGCAGTTCCTTCCTACACAGTGGGAGCACATGACCAGCTTTGCATCTGTTGTGTCTTACAGTTTAGTAGTGCCGATGATATTCTTTCAAATGATTGCTGCTTTTAATATAAACTGCAAGGCAAGTCTTTCTACAACAGTCGTACCCATGTGGGAAATGTACTGACTATACTACACCACCATGGTAATACCTACTAAATCCTGCTTTCAGTGTGAAATAAGACAGTGCCCGTGATTGCATGGTTTAAGGGCAAATTGCTGCATTTCCTGATGTTTGATCCCATTTACTTGGATTTGCCGGCCTGAATTCATGTTTGTCCTTTATAAAAGCATGTTAATAATTACTAAAATTCCAGACGCAGTGATTTGAAACATAGCAAATCAGTAACATAGTGCATGACAGTTATGAAATCTTTCTTGTAAGGTGAGAATATACCCGTCTGTCAAATCTTCATCAGAATGAAGCTTTTTTTAATGTAACACTTGTTAAGTAAAAACATCAGATCTCTGAAGTAGATCATATTTCTTTTCAAATTCATCAGGGTAAAATATTAAAGCTTTTAAAATTTCACTAGGTAGGAGACTGTAAGAAATTGATGTTAATTTACCCATATGTAAACATTTTTTTAAATTCTTCCTACATTATTTTTAAATATCTAATGCTTCTGCTCAAACGTTTCAATTAGCATTTTTTATTGCAAAGTTAAAAGTTACAAAATAATCAGAGTCACCAATGTTTAGCATCGTACAACCACTGTATTATTGTTTTGTGTTCTCTATGTTTTATTATTGTGATGCCGAGGAATATTTCATTGAAATATATCATTATAATCTAATTACAATGAAATTGTATTTCCTACAAAAAATTGCTGACTTTTGTGAGTGCA
Organism: Amblyraja radiata; assembly: GCF_010909765.2. Classification (NCBI taxonomy): domain Eukaryota; kingdom Metazoa; phylum Chordata; class Chondrichthyes; order Rajiformes; family Rajidae; genus Amblyraja; species Amblyraja radiata. The sequence goes on along the minus strand of NC_045972.1, from coordinate 7,000,160 downwards.
TGATAAAATGTTGCCATAAATAATCATATTTTTGACACGACATATTAAGACAACGAGCATGTCAATCCTGACCTGCACTGGCAGGTTCAATCAGCTACAAGTTTTCACTTGCCATTTTCTTTCCTATTAAGAAACCTTAATAAAAATTCTAAGAGAGCACCAACAGGGCAGCCAAAAATACATTTTTGGTCTGGATTGCTAGTAATGTTCTCTTGGAGTTTAGGTGCATAATTTTGAGGAATAAGAAATAAATAGGAATAACAGAAACACTGCTTTTTGATGATCTTAATTCGGCAATTTTCCTGCCATGAACTTTAATAGTTGTATTCACATTTTGTACTGGCTCCAAATCTAGATTGTTTCCCCTTGATTTTGAAAACCTTTTATAGTAATCAATGACTTTCTGGAGGTTATTTAGCACTCTACTAGTAACTACAAAATCATTAGTGCTGCAAACACTGCTCTTTTTTATTTCCACAAACACTACATGGGACTGTGGTCCTTGCCTGAAAGTCATTTTCCTCCTTGGTGCTTGGTCATGGCCTATAAGAGGAGTGAACAGGTTATCCATTGATCTCAATGGAAAATAAAACTGAATGGGTCCCATTATGAGCAGGCAATGCACTGCCAGTTTCGATAAGCCAATGAAAGCTGCCCTCAATGATTCATCATGTCTTTGGAAAGGTATGGAGTTACATTAGCAGTTAAGATAGACACAAAATGCTGGAGTAACTCAGCGGGACAGGCAGCATCTCTGGATGGAAGGAATGGGTAACGTTTCGGGTCAAAGAACTGAAGAAGAGTCTCGACCCGAAACGTCATCCATTCCTTCTATCCATAGATGATGCTGTCCCGCTGAGTTACTCCAGCATTTTGCGCCTATCTCTGGTGTAAAACAGCGTCTGCAGTTCCTTCCTATACATTAGCAGTTTGGTTTTGTTCAAGACATGGATTACAAAGATGAAATTACTTGTCATGGGTTTGTTTTCAGCCAGCAACTGGAGTAACAAAGCCCAATTTTGGGATAACATTTCTAGTACCTGAAAGTCTTATTCAAAGTTATTCCACTTTGCCATTTGAAGTAGCTGCCAGAGAGACTGCATATGTGAGCTGAGGGGTAACCTTTATCAAAAGACCCTTCTGTTTAACTTAGCCCTGATGAATGAATGCCAGACTAACCCATTCAGGATGCTTCTGCAATGCTCGCGTTTATCAATGGTTTCTTAACCAACAAATTGGAAAAGAGAGACCGACTTAGCTTTAAAATGGTTTAAATTCCTGATATTTCCCCCCATGAATTGATCTCATCGATTAATCTAGTTTTTGTGTTTGAAAGACTAAGAGATGTATCACTCAAAACAGGATAGCGCATCTTATATTAATTATATGCAGGAAATGATTTGGGCAACTTGACGAGTAAAAATATCATATCATTTAAATGCTACCACCATATTAAAATGATTGCTTATGCAAGAAGCTCTCATGGAAATAACAATGTAATTATGTCCAACTGATGTGTGGGAGTAGGGCTGGCAGAGGAACGGTATTGACTGGCAGTTAAATACTGCGATTTGGAGGAGATGATTGAAGTAAATGGATTGCTCCATAATAATCACGCTGGCCTGCTAAAGAGATTCTGAAGGGAATGAGTGAAGGCCGGTTGAAAGCCGAAGTTAAGCTCTCTTAGGAACTTACACTTACAGAACTTATTGGATGGCGTGATGCCTGATTTCACAAAGCTAAATTCAAAAGTGTTGTGGAGAAAAACAGCTATAAAATATTTAGGATGTTTGCTTGCTTTTTACAGAAATGCATGGCACTGTATGTTTGGATTCCCAATAAATGTTTTTTACCATGCTGTGTTTCCCAATTCTCAATCAATTTGTATCAACTAAGTGGGTCTATAATATCATCTATTATGAAGACTGCATGGAAATGTATAGTCTTTGTGCTTCGTGAACTGAATGCTCAACCTCAGATTATCTAATATATATATTTAACATTGAGTGTTTTTAATTACAAAAATGCTGGAATATTGATCAATGGCGGTTAAAACCAGAGTAAGGGCAGTGCACTACTCTCTTTCCTTTTGGTTTTCTACAGATCTATAATAAATATAATTAAATACCATAAATGCATTCAGAAGGCTTCATTTTCTGTTCAAGGCTACAGTCTGAAGAAGGGTCTCGACCCGAAACATCACCCATTCCTTCTCTCCAGAGATACTGCCTGTCCTGCTGAGTTACTCAAGCGTTTTATGTCTAGCTTCATTTTCTTTATTCCTTCCTCTCGCTTGGTACATTCATCTTGTTATTTGGAGATTAGCAGGCTCTGCTATTTATTGGGACAACAAGAGTGGGCTGAAACAAAGGCAGGCCATTGAGCTGTTCTCCACCATAGAGTGGGGTCTCTTTTGCATTGTACCCTGGCACCAATTCAAATGGATATCCATACCAATGTGGCATTGTGAGAGGATGGGAGGAGGTTGTTTCTACAGGAAGCATGACAGTCAGAAGTAGGAGGTGGTTTCTCTGTATTAAGGAGTTGGGAGCATAGGGGAGAGGGTGGGGATGCTGGCATTTAGAACATGGGGAGGTTGGTGACCATGTTGAGGTACCTGGATGGAGAACATACTCAAGTCATGAGGAATGTTAAAAACTCCACTTGGGTAGATGACAATGTTCATGGTCATTCCCCAATCTCATGATTATTTTCAAAACAACCACAAATGGTATGATTAATAAAGGTTGAGACAAAGTCCACAGTCACAGTGAAAATCGCATCAGTGTCATGCACAGCATGACGAGGCCATGTTACAAATATCTCACCAGTTATCTCCACCATCAATTCTTTCCTGACTCTTGAAATGAGGCAGATCTTCACAGATCTTCACATCGCAGTCCCTTGTGTAAACTTCCGTGAAGATATGACAATTATTTATATGGATCATTTTAGCTAGTTGTGAGACATTAATAAACGCACCTTTAACACTAATCTGTGTTCCATTAAAGCATGACCATCTAGCTTCAGCCTACTAGGCAACCTTGATCCACTGTAGTTCACCTACTGTTTCAACAGGACCACAGTAGCTGCCACCAACATGGCCCTAAACTCATCTCTGGAAGACCTGGACAACACAGACTCCTATCGGACTCCTATTTATTGACTATAGATCTGCCTTTCCACACCATCATTCAATCCAAACCCATCTCCAAACTCTTGGACCTAGAAGTCAGCCCCCACCACCCCCCCCCCCCTCCTGCCACTGGATGCTTTCTGGCCCTTACACCATGGTCAGGACAAACATCTACACATCGTCCCCAATATTCCTGATTACCGGTGCCCCACAAGGATACGTTCTCAGACCCCTAAAATATTCCCTGTACACACACAACTGCGTGGCTAAATCCTGCTGTAACTCCACCTACGAGTTTACAGATGGCACCATTATGATGGGCCGGCTCACAATCAATGATGAGACCACGTACAGGAAGGAGTTAGAGAGCTTAGAATAGAATAGAATAGAATGCCTTTTATTGTCATTCAAACAGACATGGTATGAATGAAATTTCATTCCTGCAGTCATTACAAAAAAAACCCAAGACACACACTTAACACAATTTACACAAACATCCATCTGTGTCTCCAACACCTCCTCACTGTGATGGAAGGCAAAAGTCTTATCTCTTCCCTTTGTTCTTTTCCTGTGGTCCAGCAGTCCAACTGCAGCGTCGAGGCGACTGGGGCTCACGATGTTAAAGCCCCCCGGTGGGCGATGGTAAGTTTAAGCTGCGCCGGGCGATGTTAGGTCCGACTCCGAGTCATTTAAACCCTGCGATTCCGGCGGGAGAAGTTGCCGTTGCGGGAGCTCCGAAAAGCGGTCTCCCACCAGGGACCTGTGAGCTCCCGATGTTCCTGTCCACCGGGTCTGCGGCCGGAGCCTTCAAAACTCTGAAGTCGGGTAGCAGCCGCGCGCCACCACAGCTCTCCCCGCTCCGAAGTCGGTCAGCTCCACAGGCGAGTCTACAGGCTCCGCAACTGGAGCCCTCAGGTTGGTCCATGGTGTCAGGACAACAAGCTCCCCTTCAATGTCAGCAAGACAAAGGAGCTAGTCTTCAACTTGAGAAAGCATGGTGGAGTACATGCGCTAACCATTATTAATGGTGCCGAAGTGGACTTGGTTGAGAGCTTCACATTCCTTGACGTGAATATTGCCAACAATCCAAATGTGGCCCAAACATCTTGAAATAACTGCCGTGAAGCCACACAAATGGTTCATCAGGAGACTGGGCAAATTTGGCAATCCTCCAATGATTCTTGGAAACCTCTTCAGATAACCATATAAAGCATATTGTTGGGTTGCATAACAGCTTGGTTTGGGAACTGCTCTGCCCTAGACATTGCATAGAGTTATGAATGTAGCCCAGTCCATCACACAGACCAGACTCCCCACCATTGACTCCATCTACACTTCATGCTGCCCCAGGAAAGTGGGCAACACAATCGAGGACCTTTCCCAGTCAGGTCATTCCATCTTCACCCAGCTCTTATCGGGCAGAAGTTACAGAAGTTTGAAAGCGTGCACCACCAGACTCAGAAACAGCTTCTTCCCCTCTGTTATTAGGCTTCTGAACACTCCTTCTGCAGTAATGTTATTCACTAAATAGTGCATGATTTATAGATAAAATCCAATTTTAGACTTTAGAGATACAGCGTGGAAACAGGCCCTCTGACCCACCGAGTCCGCACTGACCAGAGATCACCCCATACAGTAACACTATCCTACACACTTGGGACAATTTACAATTTTACCGAAGCCAATTAACCTGCAAACCTGTACGTCTTTGGCTTTTGAAGGAAACCGGAGCACCAAAGAAAACCCACAAGGTCACGGGAAGAACGAACAAACTCCGTATAGACAGCACATGTAGTCAGGATTGAACCCGGGTCTCTGGCACTGTAAAGTAGCAGTTCTATCGCTACCTCACTGCGCTTCCCTTAGCATTTAGATAATGAGAAAGTTTCTCTCAGTTGTACAACAAGATTCGCAAGCAGAAGCTGACATCAAACGGTCGGGATCAAACAGAAGAAAGATGTTTTAAGACTGTTGAAACTCAGTGAAATGATTTGGTTTTAGATATTTCTTCAAGTGGAAGAGATGATTAATTGTAAGGCTTCAGGATAGTAATTTTAGATAGGTCTGCTAAAAATGAAAACAATCAGATAAGGACCTCAAGAGGAGAGTATCAGAAGGGAGCAATTTGCGTACAGGTTTGTAAGTAACGGCAAGACCCTTAGTATTGTTGATGTTCACAGAAATCTTGGGATCCATAACTCCCTGAAAGTGGCAACACAAGTAGATAGAGAGGAAATGAACGCATAGAGTATGATTGCTTTCATCAGTAACGGCATTGAGTTCAAAAGTATTGTTGCCGCTTAATAACATTTTGCCACATTTGGAGTAAAGTGCGCTGTTCTGGTCTCCCATTACAGTCAAGATGTGGAGGCCTTGGAGGGGTGGAAAAGAGGTTTACCAGGATGCTGACTGGATTGGAGGGTAATATCTGTGAGCACAGGTTGGACAAGCTTGGATTATTTTCTCCAGAGTCAAAGGCTGAGATGAGATCTGATAGAAGTTTATTGTATTGTATTGTATTGTATTGTATTGTATTGTATTCCTTTATTGTCATTCAGACTTTTCAGTCTGAACAAAATTTCGTGCCTTGCAGTCATAACATAGAATAAAATAACAAAACACACAATAAACACAGAATTAACATCCACCACAGTGAGTCTACAAGGCACCTCCTCACTGTGATGGAAGGCAAAAGTCTTAAAGTCCTTGTCTCTTCCCTCCTTGTTCTCTCTCTGCGTTGAGACGATCCAGGCTTCCGATGTTGTGACCGGTGATGGTAAGTAAGTCCCGCGGCTGAATCCGAGCTCATCATAAGGTCATAAGTGAGGAGTAGAATTAGGCCATTCGATCCATCGAGTCCACTCTGTCATTCGATCATGGCTCCTGTCTCCTAACCCCAATCTCTCTCCATCCTAACCCCATTCTCCTGCCTTCTCTCCAGAACATCTGACACCTGTACTTGTGAAAGGCATAGAGAAAGCAAACAGTCAGAACCTTTTTCTCAGGGTGGAAATAACAAAAAATGCTTAAGGGTGGCACAGTGGTGCAGCAGTAAAGTTGCTGGCTTACCGCACCAGAGACCCGGGTTCAATCCTAATTATGGGTGTTATACAGAGTTTTTACATTCTCCCTGTGACCGTGTGGGTTTTCACTGGGAATTCCGATTTCCTCCCTCATTCCAAAGACGTCCAGGTTTGTAGGTTAAATGGCTTCTGTAAATTGGCCCAAGTGTGTAGGATAGAACTAGTGTATGGGTGATCATTGGTTGGTGCAGACGCGATGGGCCAAAGGGCCTGTTTCCATGCTGTATCTCCAAAGTAAATGAGAGGAAAAGCCTTGTCAGAGGGGGAAAGTTAAAGGATATTGGAGGCAAATGTTTTACAATAGGGAGAGGTGGGTTTCTGGACTGCACTGCCAGTGGTGGGGGTGGAAACAGACACAATGGTGATGGCTAGGAGGTTTTTCGATAAACCCATGACTATATAAAGTATTTAGGGATTTGGTTCAGGCAGAGAAGATTAGTTTAACTTGGCATCATGTTCACCACAGACATTATAGGGCCGAAGGGCCTATGCTGTACTGTTTTATCTTCTATGTAAAGATAGAGGGGATAAAAGTGAGGTGAGGATCACAGCTGTGAAAGGACTGAATGAAATAATGTACTTTAAATTGAAGGCATGGGTGTATTGGCAACTAATCTGATTGCATTATCTGATTGCGTGATCTGTGTTACATTTGTTTACATTCCTATTCCATCTCTCAGCCTGAAGAAGGGTCTCGACCTGAAACGTCACCCATTCCTTCTCTCCAGAGATGCTGCCTGTCCCGTTGGGTTACTCCAGCATTTTCTGTCTAGCTTCTCTTAGGACATGCTTCACTGGCTGCCTGGCCTTTTATCAAAGGGCAGACGGCAACTGATCACATTACTGTGTGGATCAGAGGTCACATATATGACTGAGCAGCAAAAAGGACATTAGTGAAGTAGATTTTTTTTTAAATGATACTAGAATAGATCAATGTTGATCATTTATGATTGTCGAAAAAATTGACAGAGGGAAATTAAAGGAAAAGCGGCGACTTTTAGGTTTGCTTCAAGAGGCTGTATTGCATGATATCATAGAGAGATAGCGGCAGTTAACTGCTTACCGGGTCTCTGTTTTGCAGCAGAAGTAGCCGGCAGTTGTACAGAGCAGTTTTTTTGTCATAGATACAACTATACGCAAATATACTTTGTCCTTGGCTATATGTTTTCCTGGTATTATTCTCTACCACATGGGTATCAATTATTTAATTAGTCATAATATACTTTTTATTTATGTTAATCTTATTCAACAACAGATGGTTAATACAAGTCAGACATAATACAAGGATTCTATCTCATCTTTCAAGCAGACCGCTCCGCTGCCCCCTCTCCGAGCTAATCCTAAGCCCCCCTTGTCTGCAACGTTTCTGCGCTACTAGCGGCAGGGGGTCCACCCAATTGTGTTTACAGGGTTAATTATTGTGATCCAGCATTCAGTAATTTTCTACTGAAAAACAGGCTTCCTTATCTATGTAGGAAGATTAGGATGTCTTAGGTCTGAAGAAGGGTTTCGGCCCGAAACGTTGCCTATTTCCCTCGCTCCATAGATGTTGCTGCACCCGCTGAGTTTCTCCAGCTTTTTTGTGTACCTAGGATGTCTTAGTGTTGACCTGAGTTCACACGCTTTTGTTTGTGTTTCGCGAACTTGTTTTCTCTTAACTCTATGGGCCACACCTGCACCATGCCTGCTTAGCCTTGCTCTGAAGGGTACATTCACTGGAGTAAAGTTCGATCCCCACAGAGTGCTGCCCGTGGTGAAAGACAAAATGGAAGAACAGCTCATTTCTTCCACAATGATACTAACATTTTTTTTACAAATCTCGATGAATTTACTCATTGTTCTTAAATTCCCTATATGCTGCTGTGACATCTAAACTCAACTGTCATTGTGAGTCACATTGCATGTAACTTGTTTTCACCTCGCACACAGCTAACAACGGCCTGTTTCCTTTATCAACGTTCATTTTTTGCATATCTTTCATTCATTTGTTCTATATCTCTCTATAATCACCGTCTACATCTCTCGTTTCCCTTTCCCCTCACTCTCAGGCTGAAGAAGGGTCTCAACCCTGAAATGTAACCTATTCTTTCTCTCCAGAGATGCTGCCAGACCCGCTGAGTTACTCCAGCATTTTCTGTCTGTCTCTGAATTACAACCCCAGTCGTGTAATCATTGTGCTCCAGTTGTAAATTGGATGAATGTTACTTCATAGAATATAAATCTGAAGCTAAAAGTAGATGTTCAATGGAATAAATAGTCAGAAATGAAGGCAACCATTCATACTTTCTTTTCTATGCCAGTCAGAATTTGATCTTGGGAACATCAGAAATTTGATTGTAACTTCAATAAGAGGATCATAAATCTGGAATATGGCTTGTATAGAAACATAGAAATGTAGAAAGTAGGTGCAGGAGGAGGCTATTCGGCCCATCGAGCCAGCAACACCATTCAATGGCTGATCATCCAAAATCCTGTTCGTATACCCCGTTCCTGCTTTTTCCCCATATCCCTAGATTCCGTTAGCCCTAAGAGCTAAATTTAACTCTCTCTTGAAAACATCCAGTGAATTGGCCTCTACTGCCTTCTGTGGCAGAGAATTCCACAGATTCACAACTCTCTGGGAGAAAAAGTTTTTCCTCATCTCAGTCCAAAATGGCCTACCCCTTATTCTTAAACTGTGACCCCTAGTTCTGGACTCCCCCAACATGGGAAACATATTTCCTGCATCTAGCCTGTCCAATCCTTTAAGAATTTTATATGTTTCTAAAAGATCCACTCTCATCCTTCTAAATCCTAGTGAATACAAGCCCAGTCAACACATTATTTCATCATATGTCAGTCCCGCCATCCCGGGAACTAACCCAGGAACACTCCCTCAATAACACGAATGTCCTTTGACCAAGAATGAAAGTCAAAAAGCCATTTGCTTTCTTCACTGCCTGCTGTACCTGTATGCTTACTTTCAGTGACTGATGTACAAGCACACCCAGGTCTCATTGCACCTCCCATTTTTCTAATCTGGCACCACTCAGATAATAATCTGCCTTCATGTTCTTGCCACCAAAGTGGATAACCCCACATTGATCCACTATAAAGGCGGCAGCATTGTTGTTCAATGGTAGACCTACTGCCTTACAGCGCCAGAGACCCGGGTTCGATCCTCGCGACAGGTGCTGTCTGTATGGAGTTTGTACGTTCTCCCAGTGAACTGCGTGGGTTTTCTCCAAGATTTTCTGTTTCCTTTCACACTCCAAAGATGTACAGGTTTGTAGGTTAATTGGCGGTGTAAATGTAAAATTGGCGCTAGTGTGTGTAGGATAGTGTTAATGTGCAGGGATCGCTGGTCGGTGTGGACTTGATGGGCGGAAGGGCCTGTTTCCGCGCTGTATCTCTAAACTAAATTAAACTAAACAGTTAGAATTTGACCTAATACAAGGATGGCATCTACCATGAGCACAAAGCAATGTGGACCCCTCTCTGTCATTCCCACTTACCAACCTGAAGCCTTTATTAGTGATTACTGAGAGCCTTGAATCAATTTATTTCACTGACTTATTAGAATGTGTATAATGGCAATTCACTCCCCATTGGATTGCAACCTTGTCATGGTCGGTGTCTCAGTGACCCCTAGAGCTATGCCAGCGGGAGATTCGTCTCCTGTTAGGGTCTCCCATGCTGGACAGGTCGAAGGGTAGAGGCAAGCCGAAGAGCGATCCACTGGTCCTCCAAGTTGGAGGTTGAGCACAGGGCTAACAAATCTCGTAAAACAAATATGTTACGGAAACAGCAACTGAAGGAATCAACACTACTGGGCGTGATGGACATCTAGGGCTATCGACAAATGCTACAATGGACCTGACCTGGGGTAATGTCCAGAAGCTAGCCAAGAACAGACAGGAGTGGAGGACCTTCGTTGCTGCCCTACATGGCAGGAGGCGTAATAGGCAGTAAGTAAAGGGCCTGACCCACCAGCATGCGATTGCATGCATCTAGCGCGACCAAACGTGGTGGCTTGAGGCATACGACATCGCGGGGCTGTCTGGAGTTGTGCGGGGCTGGTCCCGACATCATACTCACCAATCAGCTGGGCAGGAGGCAGGCCGACTGAATTTGGACGTCGCACGGCGTCGGGCAGTTACGTCATCACGCAAAGGCACGATGGGCGGTGATGTCATCGCACAACGCCACGCGCTAGGCGTATGCCGGCAAGACGCTGCATACAGTGTCGAGACGCTGCGTACGCCCGTCGAGGCGCTGCGTACGGCCTCAATGTGGCTGCGCGCTGAGAGGCCGTAGCCATGCGGAATGTTTGGACAGTGTCAGTTTTTCGGAGCCCCGCGCGATGTCGGGACCAGCCCCGCACAACTCCATACGGCTCCGGCGATCGAAGTGAGACCGGCCCCACGAGGCCGTACGGCTCAAGCGACCACGTTAGGTCGCGCTTGCCGCATGGAGTCGCATGCTGGTGGGACAGGCCCTTAAGTAAGTAGTAATGGCAATTCCACAACTTGCTGAAAATAATGAGATCAGCATTTACATTGCTCTCCCTTTATTTGTGATTGGGTGCTCAAGTGATGTGCTACCAAAGAATCCAATTTATTTTTGTAGTTTAAAAAAAAATAATCCTAGATGTTCTGAAGGTTTACTTCGTAAGTAATAAATGTTGACCAAAGAGTAGAAATAATACATTTCTCATTTGTGGTGAGAGAAGTGAGCGAACAACAGCAGATTGTATTGCAGTGCAGTTTTTGTATATTGTGGTGACAAGTCAGGCATGGAGCAGTGAGAAGCTCAACCACCTAGAAATAATTATTAGACACATGGCTAGTAGGATTTCTGCAGTGTTGATGTTTTTGACAGTGAGACATTAACCAGTACAGCACCATTAAAGTAGGCCCATCAACCATGTCGATCTGATTGTTCAGTAAACATGTTCGCAATTTATTCAAACCTCTAACTTAACAAGTAACTTGCCAGTTCATTGCAAAAACAACTTTCATGGTGTCTCTCAAACGAATACCTCAGATCACCGTGTGTAGATAGATAGATATAATTTAATTGCCACACAACCAAGGTCGGTGGAATTTGGGTTGCCAGCAGCGGTACAGTAATAAAGAACACAACCACAATAAAAAATGTACACAAACATCCACCACAGCATTCATCACTGTGGTGGAAGGCACAGAGCTTGGCCAGTCCTCCTCCATTTTCCCCCGTGGTCGGGACCACCACCCTCCACAGCCGTTGCTGCGGGCGTCCAGATGGTAAGGGACAAAGTCAAAGTCAAGGTGAGTCCAGGATCGGCTCTTCCCAACCAGAGACCGCGGCTTCAGGCTGGTGTAGGCCGCAGGCCGGCGGTCAAAGTTTTAAAGTACCAGCCGTGCCGCAGTCGGAAGCACCGCAGTCTGCAGGGCCGGCGGTCGTAGTAAGGAACTGCAGCTGTTGGTTTACACTGAAGATAGATGCACAATGCTGGAGTAACTCAGTGGGACAAGCAGCATCTCTGGATAGAAAGAATGGGTGATGTTTCGGGTTAAGACCCCTCTTCATACTTCTTCAGACGTTTGAAGAAGGGTCTCGACCCGAAATGTCACCCATTCCTTCTGTCCAGAGTGGCTGTCCCGCTGAGTTACTCCAGCATTTTGTGTCTAACCTCAGATGTCAGTGTGTAGAAAGGAACTGCAGATGCTAGTTTACACCGAAGATAGATACAAAATGCTGGAGTAATCCTGACCCGCTGAGTTACTCCAACATTTTGAGTCTAACCTCAGATCTCTGTACATGAGAAGAACGTGGATGCCTAGCTGGAAACATAGAGGATTTTGACGGAAAGAGTGAATTACAAGGAAAATTATAAATTGAAGCTGGAGTATGTCATTTGACCACTTGAGTCAACTCTGTCATTCAATAATATGGCTGATCAACATTACTGCCCAATTTCCATATGCTCTAATTTCCTTATTGACCAAACATCTATGGTCGTCAGTGTTTAATCTACCCGCTGTGCCAAACAGAGAATCACAAATCTTTGTGAAAAGAAATTTCCAACCAATTTCTAATTTTACTGTACATTCCTAATAAAATGTCTCCTCACCTCAGTCGTAACAGGTCCGCCCCTTGTTTAAGACTATGTCTCATGGTTGTAAACTCACCAGTTAAAGGCTACACCTCTCAACATCAACGTTTTCAATTTGTGTGGGGATATATGTGTGCAAACAGTATGTATAGGAAGAAACTGCAGATGCTAGTTTAAACCGAAGATAGACACAAAAAGCTGGAGTAACTCAGCGGGACGGGCATCATTTCTAGAGAAGGAATGGGTGACGTTTCGGGTCGAGACCCTTCTTCAGACTGAAAGTCACGGGAAAGGGAAACGAGAGATATAGACGATGATGTAGAGAGATATAGAACAATGGATGAAAGATATGCAAAAATGTAACGATGATAGTTGGGTGGGGGAGGGATGGAGAGAGAGGGAATGCCGAAGTACGTTGACTGGAACCCCACTGATGAACAGACAACAGGCGATGATCCAGACACAGTGGCGCATGGGTAGAGTTGCTGCCTTACAGCACCAGAGACCCGGTACGATCCTAACTACCTGACTGCAGGTGCTGTCTGTACAGAGATTGTATGTTCTCCCTTTGAATGTGTGCGTTTTATACAGGTGCTCCGGTTTCCTCCCACATTGCAAAGACGATCTGGTTTGTAGGTTAATTCTGTAAATTGGTGCAAGTGAGTAAGATAGAGAGAGTTAGATAGAGCTCTAGGGGGTAGTGGAATCAAGGGATATGGGGAGAAGGCAGGCACGGGTTATTGATAGGGGACGATCAGCCATGATCACAATGAATGGCGGTGCTGGCTCGAAGGGCCGAATGGCCTCCTCCTGCACCTATTTTCCATGTTTCTATGTTTCTAAGATGGAACAAGTGTACGGGCGATCGTTGGTCGGCGTGGACTTGGTGGGCCTAAGGGCATGTTTCCATGGAGTATTATAAAACTAAACTAAATTAAGCAAGAGGAACAGACAATGTGGACAGTGGTATGTGAATTAAATATATAGCTCATTAGAGAGACCAGAATAGAAGAGGGAAATTTTAGTGGTATTTAAGAGCCTTGCAATTACTCTGAGAGCAAGGCAAGAATCTCCAGTTACAGCCACTGATGGCATTGAATCACTTTGGTGGAAAGAATGAAGCTTTGCTGATGGACGTGCACATAGATACATAGAAACATAGAAAATAGGTGCAGGAGTAGGCCATTCGGCCCTTCGAGCCTGCACCACCATTCAATATGATCATGGCTGATCATCCAACTCAGTATCCTGTACCTGCCTTCTCTCCATACCCCCTGATCCCTTTAGCCACAAGGGCCACATCTAACTCCCTCTTAAATATAGCCAATGAACTGGATTCAACTACCCTCTGTGGCAGAGAGTTCCAGAGATTCACCACTGAATTGAACAGATTCACGTCCTGTTCAATTCCTATGGATAGACACAAAATGCTGGAGTAACTCAGCGGGACAGGCAGCATCTTTGGAGAAAAGGAATGGGTGACGTTTCTGGCCGTCATAACAAGAGGATTTCAGTATTGGAGTAAAGAGGTACTTGTGCAGTTGTATAGGTCTCTGGTAAGCCCACATCTGGAGTATTGTGTACAGTTTTGGTCTCCTAATTTGAGGAAGGACATCCTTGTGATTGAGGCAGTGCAGCGTAGGTTCACGAGATTGACCCCTGGGATGACGATGTCATATGAGGAAAGATTGAAAAGACTAGGCTTGTATTCACTGGAGCTTAGAAGGATGAGGGAAAATCTTATAGAAACATATAAAATTATAAAAGGACTGGACAAGCTAGATGCAGGAAAAATGTTCCCAATGTTGGGCGAGTCCAGAACCAGGGGCCACAGTCTTAGAATAAAGGGGAGGCCATTTAGGACTGAGGTGAGAACAATCATTTTCACCAGAGAGTTGTGAATTTGTGGAATTCCCTGCCACAGAGGGCCATGGAGGCAAAATGGATGGATTTAAGAGAGAGTTAGATAGAGCTCTAGGGGCTAGTGGAGTCAAGGAATATGGGGAGAAGGCAGGCACGGGTTATTGATTGGGGACGATCAGCTATGATTTCAATGAATGGCGGTGCTGGTTCGAAGGGCCAAATGGCCTCCTCCTGCACCTATTGTCTATGTTTCTATGTTTCTAATATGATCATGGTTGGTCAAATAGAAGATTAAAACAAGTTACTTCATATTTTGTTCAAGAAGGAACTGCAGATGCTGGAAGATCGAAGGTACACAAAAATGCTGGAGAAACTCAGCGGGAGCAGCAGCATCTATGGAGCGAAGGAAATAAGTGGCTTCCCAGTTCAAACAGCAATCAGCATACAAAATATTAAAATTGCATATCAAGGGATATGGGGAAAAAGCAGGAAAGGGGTACTGATTTTGGATGATTGTCGTGGTTTTAAGACTCAAAGTTTGGATAAGATGACACAGACATGGAGAATTCTTCAAGAAGACGGAAAGCCTTTATTTGCAAATATTCAGCTTGGAACAGTCTGAAGAAGGGTTTCGGCCCGAAACGTCGCCTATTTCCTTCGCTCCATAGATGCTGCCGCACCCGCTGAGTTTCTCCAGCATTTTTGTGTACCTTCTTACTTCTTATTTTTACTTTTTGCACCATTTGTATCTTTGTGTGTAAACATATAAACCACTATTATAAACCAATATGTTTAAAACAATGATCATAACCCACAGATGTCAGCTATTTTATGTAATCAGACATCAAGGAGCTAAAACAAGTTACTTCTTATTTTTGCTTTAGCTGGAACATAATGGTAGCAGGACATAGCTGAGAGATTAAAGTTAAAGGGCAAGGACATAGATAATAAGATAATAAGATAATGTTTTGTTTATAGGGACAGTGTATATTAATGAACATTTTGCATGTAAATATGCGAGATATAGCTGAGAGATTAAAGTTAAATTTAAGGGTGGCGAGTCGAAGAGAGATATGAGGGGATTGTAGCAGAAGATAAGGCTGAAACTGTAATAAAGAGCTGTCTTTTTCTGTGAAGCAGAGAGCAATTAGAGAGCGGACAGGGGGTGTCGTCTCTGAATGTTCCAAGCTGAATATTTGCAAATAAAGGCTCTCCGTCTTCTTGAAGAATTCTCCATGTCTGTGTCATCTTATCCAAACTTTGAGTCTTAAAACCACGACAATCATCCAAAATCAGTACCCCTTTCCTGCTTTTGCCCCATATCCCTTGATATGCAATTTTAATATTTTGTATGCTGATTGCTGTTTGAACTGGGAAGCCATCTGAATAACTTTCTGGATATGTTTTCATTCTAAAGAAATAAGATTTTGTGATGTTCCCATGTATTAATCTGCACTAAAGATATAAAGAAAAATAAAGTTTCAATATCCTCATGATCCCACAACAGTGCTGCATGAAAAGAAAGTATAGGTCGAGAAATAAACATACTCCTTCAATTTCCTCCAACTAATTTTCAAACAGGAAGTATTATCACTATGTAGGAGTAGTCTATGGGATAAAAAGGTACAGTATAACAACAAAGAACAGTACAGCCTTTGGGCCCACAGCTTCTGTGCCAGTGCTATTTCCACATAGCCATCAGGTTATCTCCACTAATGTCTACGGGAGGCTTGTTTTAATTGACAAATATGATCTTTTTTGCTACTTCTTTGACATTTTGTACATTGTTTACTCTATAAAGGTATAAAAATGAACAGACCGATGTAAGAGGTTGACGTCTCAAAATATTTCTGATTGCAAATGATTACAATTAAGCTTAAAATTCTTTAAGTTTCATAAAAACAAAAGCTATTGACTTGCAAAACCATTTTTGTTCCTGATGTTCACGAGTCCTTAAGAAACATCACCATTTGGTGTTACCATAGCAACAACAACGGCTTGCAGCATATTTTTGCCCACTAGTTTTAGATCCACTTAGAAATATATCTAATTGTTTTAAAAGATATAAAGAAAAGTAAAGTTACAATATCATAGAAACATAGGAAATATCTGCAGGAGGAGGCCATTTGGCCCCTCGAGCCAGCACCACCAATCATTGTGATCATGCCCAATCAATAACCCGTGCCTGCCTTCTCCCCATATCACATGATTCCACTAGCCCCTAGAGCTCTATCTAACTCTCTCTTAAATCCATCCAGTGACTTGGCCTCCACTGCCACTATCCTAATGATCCGAGAACAGTGCAGCATGAAAACAAAACTCTATATCTATCTCACCGGATGAACAAAATGACTATTTTGTGACTCATTTTCCAATGTGTACAGAACGGGAAATAAACATACTCCTTCAATTTTCTCCATCTGATTTTCACAAAGGAAGTATTATCACTATGTAGGAGAAGTCTATGGATAAAAACATACAGTATCACAACAAAGAACAGTACAGCAAAGGAACAGGCCTTTCGGCCCACAGCATCTGCTCCAAACACAATGTCAGTTTATCTCCACTACAAGCAGCAGAGTGGCGCAGCGGTAGAGTTGCTGCCTCACAGTGCAAGAGAGCCGGGTTCGATCCTGACTACGGGTGCTGTTTGTACGTTCTCCTTGTGACCAAAGTGGGTTTTCCCCGGGAGCTCTGGTTTCCTCCAACACTCCAAAGACGTATGGGTTTGTATGATGTGTGTGTTCAAGAAGGAACTGCAGATGCTGGAAGATCGAAGGTACACAAAATTGCTGGAGAAACTCAGCGGGTGCAGCAGCATCTATGGAGCGAAGGAAATAGGCGATGTTTCGGGCCGAAACCCTTCTTCAGAATGATGGGGGGGTGGGGGGGAGAAGGAAGGAAAAAGGGGAGGAGGAGGAGCCCGAGGGCAGGCGGATGGGAGGGTGGGAGGAGACAGCTAGAGGGTTAAGGAAGGGGAGGAGACAGCAAGGGTTAGCCCAACCTCCGCTTAGTCTCCCCGATGTAAATCAGCTGACATCTAGAGCAGCGGATGCAGTAGATGAGGTTGGAGGAGATACAGGTGAACCTTTGTCGCACCTGGAACGACTGCTTGGGTCCTTGAATGGAGTCGAGGGGGGAGGTGAAGGGACAGGTGTTGCATTTCTTGCGGTTGCAATGGAAAGTGCCCGGGGAGGGGGTGGTACGGGAGGGAAGGGAAGAATTGACGAGGGAGTTGCGGAGGGAGCGGTCTTTGCGGAAGGCAGACATGGGGGGAGATGGGAAGATGTGGCGAGTGGTGGGGTCACGTTGGAGGTGGCGGAAATGGCGGAGGATTATGTGTTGTATTTGCTGGCTGGTGGGGTGAAAGGTGAGGACCAGAGGGACTCTGCCCTTGTTGCGAGTGCGGGGATGGGGAGAGAGAGCAGTGTTACGGGGTATGGATGAGACCCTGATGTGAGCTTCATCTATGGTGGCGGAGGGGAATCCCCGTTCCCTGAAGAACGAGGACATTTCCGATGCCCTGGTATGGAATGTCTCATCCTGGGAACAGATGCGGCGTAGGCGGAGGAATTGGGAGTAGGGGATGGAGTGTTTACAGGGGGCAGGGTGGGAAGACGTGTAGTCCAGATAGCCATGTGAGTCAGTGGGTTTGTAATGTATGTCGGTCAGGAGTCTGTCCCCTGCGATGGAGATGGTGAGGTCAAGGAATGATAGGGAAGTGTCGGAAATGGTCCAGGATTGGAGTGCCGGATGGAAGTTGGTGGTGAAGTGGATGAAGTCAGTCAGTTGTGTGTAGGTGCAGGAGGTGGCCCCAAAGCAGTCGTCAATGTAATGGAGATAGAGGTCGGGGATGGGGCCCTGGTACGTATTGAACAAGGATTGTTCAACATAGAAACATAGAAACATAGAAATTAGGTGCAGGAGTAGGCCATTCGGCCCTTCGAGCCTGCACCGCCATTCAATATGATCATGGCTGATCATCCAACTCAGTATCCCGTACCTGCCTTCTCTCCATACCCTCTGATCCCCTTAGTCACAAGGGCCACATCTAACTCCCTCTTAAATATAGCCAATGAACTGGCCTCGACTACCCTCTGTGGCAGAGAGTTCCAGAGATTCACCACTCTCTGTGAAAAATGTTCTTCTCATCGCGGTTTTAAAGGATTTCCCCCTTATCCTTAAGCTGTGACCCCTTGTCCTGGACTTCCCCAACATCGGGAGCAATCTTCCTGCATCTAGCCTGTCCAACCCCTTAAGAATTTTATAAGTTTCTATAAGATCCCCTCTCAATCTCCTAAATTCTAGAGAGTATAAACCAAGTCTATCCAGTCTTTCTTCATAAGACAGTCCTGACATCCCAGGAATCAGTCTGGTGAAACTTCTCTGCACTCCCTCTATGGCAATAATGTCCTTCCTCAGATTTGGAGACCAAATCTGTACGCAATACTCCAGGTGTGGTCTCACCAAGACCCTGTACAACTGCAGTAGAACCTCCCTGCTCCTCTACTCAAATCCTTTTGCTATGAAAGCTAACATACCATTCGCTTTCTTCACTGCCTGCTGCACCTGCATGCCTACTTTCAATGACTGGTGTACCATGACACCCAGGTCTCGCTGCATCTCCCCTTTTCCTAGTCGGCCACCATTTAGATTGCTTTCCTGTTTTTACCACCAAAATGGATAACCTCACATTTATCAACGTACCCGACAAAGAGGCAGGCGTAGCTGGGGCCCATGCGTGTGCCCATAGCTACGCCTTGTGTTTGGAGGAAATGGGAGGAGTCAAATGTAAAGTTGTTGAGGGTGAGGACCAACTCCGCTAAGCGGAGGAGAGTGTCAGTGGCTGGGTATAGGTTGCTCCTCTGGTCGAGGAAGAACCGGAGGGCTTTGAGGCCATCCTGGTGGGGGATGGAGGTGTAGAGTGACTGGACATCCATGGTGAAGATGAGGGGGTGAGGGCCTAGAGAGTGGAATGCGTGGAGGCGGCGGAGAGTGTCTGAGGTGTCTAGAACATAGGTGGGAAGGGATTTGACCAAGGGGGATAGGATGGAGTCAAGGTATGTGGAGATGAGTTCGGTGGGGCACGAACACGCAGAGACAATGGGTCTGCTGGGAGAGCCGGGTTTGTGGATTTTGGGGAGAAGGTAAAAACGGGCCGTGCGGGGCTGGGGAACGATGAGGTTGGAAGCTTGGTCGGGCAGGGCGTGGGAATTGATGAAGTCGGCGATGGTGCTAGAAATGGTGGCCTGGTGCTCGTCAGTGGGGTCATGGTCCAAGGGTAAGTAGGAGGAGGTGTCCGAGAGTTGGCGCGTGGCCTCAGCTTTGTAGAGATCGACGTGCCAGACTACCACGGCACCTCCCTTGTCGGCTGGTTTGATGACCCAATCTGGGTTTTTGCGGAGTGATTCAATGGCAGTGCGTTCAGAGGGGGAAAGATTAGAGTGAGACAGGGGAGTGGAGAAGTTGAGGCGGTTGACGTCGCGACGGCAGTTCTGGATAAAGTGTTCCAGAGCCGGGACTTTACGAGAGGGGTTCCACGAGGAGGGGGTGCGTTGGAGACGGGAAAAAGGGTCATCATTGGGGGGCGAGGACTCCTTCCCATGGAAGTGCGCTGTGAGGCGGAGACGACGGTAGAAGCGCTCCAAGTCATGGTGGGCGCGGAACTCATTGAGATGGGGACAGAGGGGGACAAAGGTAAGACCTCTGCTGAGGACAGATCGTTGGGTGGGGGAGAGGGGGAGGTCGGAGGGGGATGGTGAACACCCGGCAGGGGTGGGTGTTGGGGCCAGAGGAAGGCAGGTGGGTGGACTGGGGATGGGGCGATGTGTGGGGGGGGGGGTTGTGGGTGTTGGAGGAGTGGTGGGAGGTCAGGGGGTGGGGGGGAGAGAGTGCTGTAATGTGGGTGGGGAAGAGCGGGTGTGACATGGTTGGGGGGGGATGGGGGAGGGTCAGTGGAGCAGCCACCGAGGTTAGCACGGCTGGGCAGACGGGCGCTAGGACCCAGTGGAGTTAAGTCCAGGAGAGAGGGAGTAAGCAGCGTGGAGGCTGCAGGCCCAGTGCAGAGTCCAGGCTCCAGGTAAGGCGACGGCTGTGGGTTGCTGGAGGGGGGTGGAGTGGCGCGGGTCACCGGACCCGATGGTCGGAGTCCAATGGCGCGGGTCACCGGACCCGATGGTCGGAGTCGAGTGGTGGTTGAGTCGGGGTCCGCGGGCGATGCGTGGGTGGTCCCGGTGTGCTGAAGGTCGGCGGCGAGATGAATCGGGTGCGTTGCGGCGGCCATGTTGGGGGTGCCCCGGTCCGGCGGCGATGTCGGAGGAATCGGCGAGGGGGAGAAAGTCCGAGTTACCGTAATTGGCCTTGTAAAATTGTAAATTGTCTATGGTGTGTAGAAAAGTATTACTGTGCGGGGATCGCTGGTTGGTGTCGACCTCGTGGGCCGGAGGTCCTGTTTCCTTGTTGTGTCTCTCAACTAAACTAAGGTAAACCAGCATGTGATCTATATCCCTCCATTCCCTGCGTATGCATGCACCTATCTACAAGTCTCTTAAATGCCACTATCAAATCAACTTGCACCATCATCGGGTTCGGGCGGGCGGCGCGACTCACGTCGCAGCGGCCTCTGCAATCAGTCTGTCGTTTTTTTATTTTTTGTCTCGTTTGTATGTTGTTTTTATTTTTTTTTAAACTGGGTATGTTTGTTGGGGTTGGGGGGTGGGTGGGGAAACTTTTTAAAATCTTTCCCCTGCACGGAGAACCCGACCTTTTCTCTGTCGGGTCTCCGTTGTCATTGGGGCCGAGCACCGTGGAGCGGCCTCCAACCGGAACGACCTGGGGCTCCAGTCGCGGAGCTGCGGACTTACCCACCATCGTGGAGCTGGCCGAGTTCGGATCGGGAGGAGCTGTGGTGGCGCGCTGCTGCGGCCCGACCCAGGAGATTCGGGGTCTCCAGCCGCCGGCCCGGTGGACGGTGACACCGGGAGCCCGCGGTTCCCTGCTGGGAGACCGCTTTTCGGGGCTTCCGCAACGGCGGCTTCTCCTGCCCGAGTTACGGGGTTGAGGATGACCTGGAGCGGGGCCTTACATCGCCTGGCGCGGCTTTAAATGGCCGCGGGAATTGTTAGCGCATGCCGGGGGCTCCAACACCAAGACCCGGAGCGCGGCCTTGCATCGCCCGGCGCGGCTTTATAATTGCCGCGGGGCTTATTTACCATCTCCCGCCGGGGGCTTTGACTCTGACATCGGGAGAACGAGGAGTGCAGGGGAGAGATAAGACTTTGCCTTCCATCACAGTGAGGAGGAGATTCACTGTGATGGATGTTCGTGTAAATTGTGTTGTGTCTTGGTTCTTCTTCTTGTTTGTATGACTGCAGAAACCAAATTTTGGAGATAAGCCACAAAAATTACTAGCACGACAGCTTAGAAAATTAGAAGATGAGAAGATGATACATGGAATTAGATCTGAGTATGGAAATATATTAATTACTCCAAAAGATATTAATGATAGATTTTTACAATATTATAAAAATCTTTATTCGTCAAGACTAACAGGACAAACAGATAGTATGGAAATATTTTTACAAGAATGTCAAATCAATAGCTTAGATCAGGAAGGTAGAGAATTGTTAAATGCTGAAATAACAGTAAAAGATATTATAGAATCAATTAGTTCGCTAAAGAACGGAAAAGCAGCGGGCCCAGATGGCCTGAGTGCAGAATTTTATAAAAAAATTTCAAGATCTGATTTCCCCAAGATTACAAATAATGTATAGATATGCATATGACCAAGGAAAATTACCAGAATCTTTAAATGAATCCACAATTACACTCATCCCTAAAGTAGATAAGGATTTGGAAGATCCTGGATCATATAGAGCGATTGCCCTTTTAAATACAGACCAAAAAATATTAACTAAGGTCTTATCTAGGAGATTAAGTTTAGTGATCTCTAAATTAATACATTATGATCAAACAGGTTTTATCCCAAAACGTTACTCATCCCATAATCTCAGACGTTTGTTTAATATTATATATTCAAAAAGAATACGAGATACGGAACTAGCGGTTATATCACTAGATGCAGAAAAAGCGTTTGATCAGGTGGAATGGATGTATTTATTTAATATAATGGAAAAGTTTCAATTGGGGGATAGATTTTGTAAATGGGTAAGAATTTTATACTCGAATCCTATGGCAAGAATTTTGACTAACCAAATTTTATCAGCCAAATTCAAACTTTCTAGGGGATGCAGACAGGGATGTCCGTTATCACCCTTAATGTTCACATTGGTGATAGAACCATTGGCGGAAAAAATTAGATCTGAACCTGAAATATATGGCTATAATACTGATACAACAATTAATAAAATTTCTTTATATGCAGATGATGTTTTGATTTATATTACAAAACCGGAAATTAGTATTCCCAACCTGCTAAACATTATAACTAAGTTTGGTGCATTTTCTGGGTATAGGATTAATTGGGATAAAAGCGAGATTATGCCAATAACAGGAATAAATCTAAATACATTACAACAATACCCATTAAAAGTAGTTACAGACAAATTTAAATATTTAGGGATTAACGTAACTAAAACTCATAACTCATTAATAAAATCCAACTATCCTCAACTATTAGATAAACTTAGAAAAAATATTTTATATTGGAAAACACTTCCTATATCCATGATTGGTAGAATAAGTGCCATAAAGATGGTATTTCTACCGCAGTTGTTATATTTGTTTCAGGCTATTCCTTTTTTTCTTCCGAAAACTTTTTTTTTAAAAATTGATAATATTGTCAATAGTTTTATTTGGGATTATAAAAATCACAGAATAAATAAAAAAACATCTATGCAAAGCTAAGATAAATGGAGGATTAGCACTTCCAAACTTTTTATATTATTTTTGGGCTGTTCAGATTAAGAATATGAATTTCTGGTGGGTAAATATGGATCATGTCGGTACATGGTTAATTATAGAAAAGGAAGACTGTCTACCTTTCAATGTAGGTTCGATAATTTTTGCACCAACGGAAGTACAAAAAAAATATTATAAAGACAACCTAATAATATATAATAATAGACGTATTTGGAAACAAATAGTTAAGACTCTACACTTGGATAATCTCTCATTTAGATTACCAATTATGAATAATCCATCGTTTAAACCTGCTATATTAGATGGGGGGTTTAAACAATGGGATGATTTAGGAATTACAAGGATAGAACACCTGTATAGAAAAGGAAAATTTCTTTTATTCCAGGAGTTACAAGATATTTATAGATTGTCTCCACAACATTTGTTTAGGTATTTACAAATTAGAGATTATATTAAATCCAATACACAAGATTATAAAAATAAAGAAGCAGGATTGTTAGACGAACTGTTTAATTTATATCCAAATACAGAAAAATTAATAGCCTATATATATAACATCATTTTGGATAAGGAGAATCCAATAACGGAAATATATCGTCAAGCATGGGAAAATGAAATGGGATTGGCTATAACAAAAGAAAACTGGGAAGAAAGTCTACAACGAATACACCGGTGTTCATTAAACGCCAGACATATACTGATACAATTTAAAGTATTATATAGGTTACATTATTCGAAAACTAAATTAAATAGTATTTTTCCGAATCTCTCCGCTATTTGTGATAAGTGCAAGAAAGCAGAGGCAAATTTAATACATAGTTTCGTTACATGTCCTAAATTGAATTATTACTGGACAGAAATTTTTAAAGTTATTTCTGAAGTCATCAAAGTTAAATTGGACCCTAACCCAAAGCTAATAATATTTGGAATTCCGGATTTACATCTATCACTTACAGTAAATCAAAGAAATTTCTTTGATTACTGTTTGATAATTGGGAAAAAAATCATATTGAAATTTTGGAAGGGAACATTATCCCCCACAACCAAAATGTGGGCAACAGAGATGATGGAGACGTTACATCTGGAAAGAATTAGATTTGTCCTATTGGACAAGTATAATTCTTTTGAACAGATATGGTCTCCATATATACAGTATTTAGAGAAGTAGCTGTTCTTGGCAACACAGCTCGGCGTGCACCCTGCGGGATTTGGTGAGAATAATTCATTTTTATATTGGAATTAACATATATGTCTTTATTGATACTATCACTTGTAGTAGTGTTATTAATAATACATATTGTGGTTACTCAATTTTTTTTTTTTTTTTTTCGTTTCTCTTTTCTTTCTTATATATAATCAAATTATTATTTAATCACTCTCTTAATGATTTATAACTGTTCTATTCTTTCTCTATCATTATTTCTAAAAAAATAGTAGATAAGTATTACTAGTGTTTTACTTAATGCAAATTGAATTAATTTGATATAAAGTTGTTTGAAGCATTGTAATTGATTACCTATAATAAAAAAATATATTAAAAAAAAAAAAATTAGGGGACCAAAACTGCGCATAATACTCCAGGTGTGGTCTCACTAGGACCCTGTACAACTGCAAATCATGCCAATCTATTGGAAAGTGACATAACGTGAGTGTCTGCCCCACCACCCCCCATCTATCCTTTGCGGTCTGAGCATCTGCTTGCTGGACACCTCCTATAATCAGCTGCCCATGTGAGCAGGGTGATCTCATGCTATTCAAAGTCAGAAACTTCTAAAGGGACAGGCCTGCTTTTCTACTCTGGTTCTTCCCCGCTGGGGCATAATAATGTCAGTGTATTTGCTCTCTTTGTTGTGTGTGTATATAATATATATAATTTCTCCCAGAAATTTACCAGCGAAATGTTTGTTTGTAGTCCTTGTTCTTTCTGTCATGAAATGTTGAAACTAGCAATCTTCAGAGGATGGGCATGATAGCAAATTGTAACTGTGTAAGTCCCAAAGGTCTTGAAAATTCTTTAACCAGTTGTATGTCCAAAAGGAATTGTAGATTTTAAATAATAAAACATTTGCAATACATAAAAAAAAAAAAAAAAAAAAAAAAAAAAAAAAAAAAAAAAAAAAAAAAAAAAGAAACCAAATTTTGTTTGAACCTCTGGGTTCAAATGACAACAAATAAATTGTATTGTATTGTATCCTGGCAGCATGTTCCAGGCACCCACCAATCTCCTTGTAAAATATTTGCCACATCAATTTTTTTTTTAATGTCCTCTTCTGACTTTAAAGTTATGTCCTATATTTTTTGACATTTCCACTCTGAAAGAAAAAGTTCAGACTATCTATTCCATCCAAGCCTCTCAAGGCTTGATATACTCATTTTGGTGGCAAAAACAGGAAAGCAGACTATTATCTAAATGGTGGCCGACTAGGAAAAGGGGAGATGCAGCGAGACCTGGGTGTCATGGTACACCAGTCATTGAAAGTGGGCATGCAGGTGCAGCAGGCAGTGAAGAAAGCGAATGGTATGTTAGCTTTCATAGCAAAAGGATTTGAGTATAGGAGCAGGGAGGTTCTACTGCAGTTGTACAGGGTCTTGGTGAGACCACACCTGGAGTATTGCGTACAGTTTTGGTCTCCAAATCTGAGGAAGGACATTATTGCCATAGAGGGAGTGCAGAGAATGTTCACCAGACTGATTCCTGGGATGTCAGGACTGTCTTATGAAGAAAGACTGGATAGACTTGGTTTATACTCTCTAGAATTTAGGAGATTGAGAGGGGATCTTATAGAAACTTACAAAATTCTTAAGGGGTTGGACAGGCTAGATGCAGGAAGATTGCTCCCGATGTTGGGGAAGTCCGGGACAAGGGGTCACAGCTTAAGGATAAGGGGGAAATCCTTTAAAACCGAGATGAGAAGAACTTTTTTCACACAGAGAGTGGTGAATCTCTGGAACTCCCTGCCACAGAGGGTAGTCGAGGCCAGTTCATTGGCTATATTTAAGAGGGAGTTAGATGTGGCCCTTGTGGCTAAGGGGATCAGAGGGTATGGAGAGAAGGCAGGTACGGGATACTGAGTTGGATGATCAGCCATGATCATATTGAATGGCGGTGCAGGCTCGAAGGGCCGAATGGCCTACTCCTGCACCTAATTTCTATGTTTCTATGTTTCTATACTCTCAGATTTCCCCTCAGCTTCCAACGCTCAAGAGAAAGCTATCTAAGTTTATCCAACTTTCGTTAAAGGTAATAACCCCAGCCCAGGGAGCGTTCTGATAAGCCACTTCTGCATCCTCTCCAAAGCCTCCATTTCAGCCAAACAGAACTGTATGCAAAACTCCTAATGTGGACTAATCAAAATTTAATACAGCTGAAACAAGACTTCCTGATCTTTTTACTCAGTGTCCAGAATGTTAAAGACAAGCATACCATTTGCATTCTTTACCACTCTAACAACTTGTGTTATCACTTTCACGGAGCTAAGGTTTTGTTTGAGTGTGATCCAATTAAATCAGAAAATCCTGCATGTAAATACAATCAAGTCATATATAAGGAGAGCAGGTACTTAAGGGCAGCACGGTGGCGTAGCGGTAGAGTTGCTGCCTTACAGCACTTGCAGCCCAGGAGACAGTTCGATCCTGACCACGGGTGCTGTCTGTACGGAGTTTGTACGTTCTCTCCGTGACCGCATAGGTTTTCTCCTGGATCTTCGGTTTCCTCCCACACTCCAAAGACATACAGGTTTGGAGGTTAATTGGCTTGGTATAAATGTAAAATTGTCCCTAGTGTGTGTAGGACAGTGTTTGTGTGCGGAGATCGCTGGTCGGTGTGGATTCTGTGCTGAATCTCTAAACTAAACTAAACTAAGGTAGAACAAAGAGAAAAATACAAGTGCAAAATATGTTTTTCAAAATTGTAGCAGAACAGTTCCAAACCAGGCTGTGGTTCAACTGACAGCATGCTTTCTGTGGTGCATCTGTAGAAGTTGGTAAAGATCATCAGATACATGCTGTTAAGAGTCTTGCAATTAACTGTATAGTTTCTTCTAACTGTATAGATTCTGTATAGAAACTGTATAGAAACATTCTATACAGGGGGCCGTGGACTTATCATCAGAGCCATTCCCTTGCCTGGGATCGACGCTCCAACTGCGGCCTGTGGATTTCACCATCGAGGAGCTCACACTCGGGTGGAGACTGATGTCGGGAAGCTCCAAAGTCGCAAGAGGTTCGACCAGCCACGACCCGAGGTCAGATCGCCCGTCGCGGGGTTGCTGATATTCCCCTCCGATGCAGGAGCTTAATCGCCTCGATGCAGATGGCCCAACCGCCGGCTGCGGGAGCCAAGATCGTCCAGTCAACGGAAGGATCAAGCCCCCTGACCGCGGGAGGACAAGGAAGGGAAGAGATTGAACTTTTTTTCACCTTCCATCACAGTGAGGAATGTGGAGGAATCATTGTGATGGATGTTTATGTTAAAAGATATTTTGTGTGTCTTGTTGCTTTTTATTGATATGACTGTATGGCTAATCAAATTCCTCTTATGTTGCAAAACATACTTGGCTAATAAAGTATGATTATGATTATGGTGATTATGATGTTGGAAGAAAACCAGATTGTTCACTACATCACTTTTCACAGATGCTGCCTGACCTGCTGAGTGCTTCGAGCATTTCCTATTTCTGTTTCAAATTTCCAGCATCTGGTGTTTTGATTTTGATTTTCTGTTTTCTAAACATTTAATTTAGTTTAGTTTAGAGATACAGCGTGGAAAAAGGCTCTTCGGCCCACCAACTCCACGCCGACCAGCGATCCCTATACACTAACACTTTCCTACACACTAGGGACAATTTACAATTTTTACCGAAGCCAAATGAAGGAAAACAAAGCCTCCGGAGAAAATCCACGGGGAGAATGTACGAATTCCGTACAGACAGCACCCATTGTCAAGATCGAACCTGGTCTCTGGCGCCGTAAGGCAGCAACTCTACCACTGTGCCATTGTGCCTCCCATCTCTTAACTAAACAAAATTAAAAACTAAATTATCTAATCATCAGTGGCAGTCACAAGCAATAACAAAGTTCCTTGAGTGTGGGAGCAGTCAGATGAGCACCAGCCAGAAGTCAGGGGCTGAGACTTTGTTCCCCCGCATGTACCTCTACATTTAGTGTGGTGGCTGTGGCATTGAATCTGTTGCCGGAAGCTACTGTATGTAGCTTCAATACAGCCATGAGGCAGCATGAAGTGGGGCTGTGTCCAGCAAGATTCAGCCTGCTAACTGGTTTCCTCTCTCAACAAACCTGCCTGACAAGCTGTGTATGAAGGAACTGCAGATGCTAGTTTAAACCAAAGGCAGACATAAAAAGCTGCAGAAACTCAACAGGACATGCAGCATCTCTGGAGAAAAGAGTAGGTGATGTTTCGGATCGAAACCCTTCAGACTAAGAGTCAGGGGAAAGGGGAACGAGAGATATAGACAGTACTTAGGACAAATGAATGGAAGATATGCAAAAAGCAATGATAATGAAGGGGAAGTGGAACCCACAATGGTCCATTGTTGGTGGAGGGATAGGTGATAATGAGTTATACTAAACTGTTGCGAAAAGAGGTGGATTGGCTGTCGGAGCCTGTAATCCGGGTTGGGTCCGAACTTGGATGTCTGGAACCGGAGCTGGAATCCCCGAGGTAGAAAATGGAGGCGCAGGCAAGCACTGAGAAAACACACGTGTTATGGTGGCGAGTCTGGGTGACAACATGGTCATGGAACCGGAGGGCAGGAGGAATCACAGAGGGGGAGCGGCGAGAGAGGATGTTGCAGGACAACTTCTTCAAACTCGCGCTCCTTGAGATTTTGCAGTTGGGCAGGCGAAGTGTGTAGGAAGGAACTGCAGATGATGGTATATCCCGTAGACAGACACAAAAGGCTGTAGTAACTCTGCTGGCCAGGCAGCGTCTCTGGAGAAAAGGAATGGGTTGAGACCCTTCTTCAGACTGAGAGTCAGGGGAAAGGTCAGACTGAGAGTCAGGGACTCTACGACCACGTTTTCACCCAGACACGCTACCACAGACATGTGTGTTGTCTCAGTGGTTGCCTGCTCCTCCATCTTTCCCCTGACGGAGTCTGGGTGACAACATGGTTAATTCTGTTGGCGTCCGCATCCTTCGTCCAGCTGTCCTTAGCCACGTCAGTTACTGCAGAACCCTCGAAATGGAGAGAAGCTACACATCCTCGATCCCGAGGGACTACCAAAGAAAGAAAGAGACAGGAATCATTCTTAGCTAAGACTAATGCAGTGCTCAGCATTTCCTTGTGCTTTGTCACAATACCCTGATGGAATCTCCATGTCCTACATTTGAAGATGTTAAT
The DNA here is from genome assembly GCF_010909765.2 of Amblyraja radiata. Taxonomy (NCBI): domain Eukaryota; kingdom Metazoa; phylum Chordata; class Chondrichthyes; order Rajiformes; family Rajidae; genus Amblyraja; species Amblyraja radiata. The sequence continues at coordinate 6,970,760 of NC_045972.1, read as the reverse complement.
AATCGTAGATATATTCCATGCCACAGTAATGCACAAATCTTTATGGATGGCTCCCTTGGTAACTTCAGAGGATTTTGGTTCGACCACCAGGGGGTATAGATTATAAAGATAGTTACATATTGAAGTGCTGATTTGGGGAGCTCACATCATTACACTGTGCAAGACACTAAAGATTACATTAATCTTCCTCATAAACAGTAAAATACTACTGGAAGGTGGAAACGCTGCAGAAGATTTCTGCACGAAGATAGCATCCTTATAACTATAAAACTGTGTGTGTGTGTGTGAGTGTGTGAGTGTGAGTGTGTGTGTGTGTGTGTGTGTGTGTGTGTGTGTGTGTGTGTGTGTGTGTGTGTGTGTGTGTGTGTGTGTGTGTGCGTGCGTGCGTGCGAGTGTGTGTGTGTGTGTGTGTGTGAGCACATCTACTCGAAGAAACAACGCGCTAACGGTAACATTTTTACATATTCCCGTAGAGATTTATCTCCTGAAATCAAAAATCACTGTATCTAAACATTTCATGCATTATTTCTTGAGTTATTTATGAAAATGTTCACAAATCTCAAATAGCTTAGAAAATAAACGAGATGGTCTCTCTGAAGACGTCACAATGGATCTGACTGCCTGCCTCATCATTGACGGAGGTGGTCTTCGAGGGGAGGATGCTCCTCAAACTGTGGAGCATCCTGGATAATACAGCTCACCACCTCCATGACACACTGGTCAAGTGGTCACGATTGGTTCCACCAAGATGCAGCACAGAACGCCACAGGAGATCCTTTGTTCCCTGAGGCTATCAAACTGTACAACTCCTCACCCTTCTGTCATGGGGTAGACTGACTCCCCTAGGCTCTGCTGATGATGATGCATTACCAATGCCGCCTTTGTTAGGTTATCTCTGAGCCCTCAGAGTGGTCTTTGCCACGGCTGCCAACTCCTTCCTACATGCAAAGTACCACCTTTCCCTGGAGGCCCCTCAACCATGATTTCCCCCATCTTTGAACCTTCTCTTTCCTGCCTCCATCCCCCCCTCCCCCCTCCCTGACCTCCGACCTCCCTTCTTCAGAACTACTCCCTGCAACCTTTAACCAGCCTCCCTCTCCTTGCACCCTGCCAGATGACTGTGATGCCACTGCAAGAGTTCCTTTGTGCCTCATTCAACATATATATATAACAATCAATCAATAGAAACATAGAAACATAGACATAGGTGCAGAAGTAGGCCATTCGGCCCTTCGAGCCAGCACCGCCATTCTATATGATTATGGCTGATCGTCCAAAATCAGTACTCCAAATTCAAGCTGCCAATAAGCTTATCTTGAACTAAATGTTATGCCCTTTATCCTGTATCTGTGCACTGTGGACATGGATTGCATTAGTGTATAGTCTTCTCCTTGACTGGAGAGCATTGAAACAAAATCTTTTCACTTTACCTCGGTATACATGACAGTAATAAACTAAACTAAACTTGATATGAACCCTTCCTCCCTCCCCGCAGTAAACGTACGTCCCTGGCACTCTCTGCTGGGCCAGAGGTGGGCGTGCAGTCAGGAGGAGAGGACAGGAGGATGACCAGGGGTAGGGAACAGCAGTGAGGGTTCAGGAGGAATTGGAGCAGGGGGTGGGGGCAGGGCTCAGGGGTCAGGGGCAGTGGTGTCAGGGATGGGGAGTAGGAGTAATGGGCACAGTAGCTGCAGTCAGTGGGGTGGGAGGAGCAGGGCTAATGGGAGCAGGGGCAATAGGGGCTGGCAATAGTGGAGACAGGAAGATGTGGTGAGTGGGGGGGGTGAGAGCATGGCAGAAGTGGGATGGGAGTAGGGTTGCCAACTTTCTCACTCACGAATAAGGCACAATAGGTCAAAATATGGGAAAATTCCCGACGGCAATTCGTTGGCCGACTCGGCCGTGGCACGTGGCCGTGAATGATGAGTTGGCCCGGGTGCTGGACTGCACACAAAGCCCAGCAGGCGGGCCAGCTGAGGAGTTTTGGCCCGGGAGCCGGGAGCGAGCGACGTTGTGTGCAAAGTCCGGCACCACATCCAACTCATGAACCGATGATCAGCCATGAGAAGGAGGGGTGGTGTCGGTGGTAAGCGAAGGTCCGAAGGCTGGACAGCTGCCGGGCTGCCGACCGACGGAGCCATGGGCGAGGCGCTGCAGCTGCACTCCATGGGCTGCACTACGTTGGGACGAGTGAGGCGGGGCCGGACGCGGCGCTCCGACCCGACAGTCCCCTCGACCCTAGTAGTAGTCAAATATGGGACAAGGGTTGTCCCATACGAGACAAACCAACAAGTGGGAATGGGGCTAGGGTCAGATGGCAATGGGGTCAGATCAGTGCCACAGTACAGCTAGGACCTCTATGCAGGACCAGTTAGCGATCCACACATTGACCCAAACTCACCACCCCACACCCTAAGCCAACTCAACTATGGTACAAGGAGAGCATGAGGTGAGAGGGAGAGGCAGAATAAAGAGCAGGATGAGAGAAATGATACATGTATGTTGAACAAAAACACGTACGTAAATTCTCAAAGTGAAGTTTGCCGAAATGAATGCTTTGAAACAGTGTAATTAATCCTCAATAGAAAAGGGAGGAGTGAGTCACCAGTGCACAAGCCAATCTTCACTCGATTGTCTTATTTCCTCTCTCAATGAATCCAAGTGACTGTTGTATTGGCCCATAGTTGTTAGGCTCCCCTACCCTGGTGAATGCTATGTACTTACTGTAAAATGACTTGCTTGTCACACAAAGTCTTTTACTAGATAACTTTATTATAAGCACTACACACACTATGCCCTAGCTGTCCGTGGTCATCACAGGAGCTAGAGAGAGAGCTGGAGGTGGGGAAGCTACAATTATACAAGAGACAATAGGGAGTGGTTAGTAGTGGTGAGGTCACTATGTTAAAGGAGCATGCACTGATCTACACTTACCTTTCTCTGTTTCTCTCCCGAGTACAGGCCTCGTGGCTGTGAGTCTGGAATCAAGGGGTTAAAGGCTCCTGTACCCGATTGGCCAAGCTGCGTCAGGTGATGGGTGACTCATCTGAAGCTTAAATACCAGAGTTTCCCAGGATTCTCTCTCTTCTTCGTAGACCCTGACTTGTGAGCAGCCTGCTGGTGTGAGCTGAGGAAGGCCTGGCCACATGGCATAGAACTTTGTGTACTTTCACCATTACTTGTTAACAAATATTGAATTGGGACGGATAAGGGCTGACCTTAGTGTTTTCGGGTATTTTGTTTCAGGGTTATATCTCTTTAGTCAGGTTTTAGAGTCTCCGGTTCGACGGCCCATTACGTGGCTGGCTGGAGCACTGTTTAATTGTTTGTTAGTCCATCCATATCCCTGACTGGGTTGTTTGAATCAGGTTTGGGTTTTGTGTTCCATTGAAAAATTAAAACTATTTTTGAACTTGAACCTGGTTTGTGGTACTCTGAAGTACCTGCATTCGGGAGTCGTAACAAAATGGGGGCCCGTCCTAAGTTTTGAGCACCCTAGACGTTTTTGGGGGGTTTTTTGGTAGGCTTCTGGTGACTGAGGTAGTCTGTGTGTGTGAGGGAATTTTTTCTTCCCTGTTTGTGGTAGCATTGGTGCCCAGGGTTTAGCTGGTGGTTTGGTGCTACATTAAAGATGGAATTTAAGGTGAAGGAGTTTGTTGAGGCTCCTAGTCGGGATTTGTTTGATAGATGTACGAAGGAGCATTTGATTTTGCTGGCTGAGAACTATGACGTGCCTATTGACAAGCATTCAAAGAAACACTCCATTAAATCGGAGTTGTGGGCTGCGTTGGTGGAGGGTGGGGTTTTGCCTGGCTGTGCAGACAGTCCCCCACCTTCTGTTCAGCCAGTTCAGAACATGGAGGCCGTCATTAAACTGAAGGAGATGGAGCTTGAGTCACAGAGAATTGCCTCTTTGTTAAAAGAGAAAGAGCTCATGCATGTTCTTGAAATGAAACGGCTTGAGCTTGAGGAGGAAACCAAAAGGGCTGAATTTCAGCTGCGGGAAAAAGAAATAGATAATTCCCGGGTTTCTTCTAGGGAACGGGAGTTTGATATGAGCAAGAACATCTGCCTGGTTCCCCCGTTTCGTGAGAAGGATGTGGACAAGTATTTCACAGTGTTTGAACGGGTGGCTTTGTCCTTGAAGTGGCCTAGGGACGTGTGGACCTTGCTATTACAGCGTGTCCTTGTGGGTAAAGCACGGGAGGTGTACTCGTCTTTATCTGTTGAAAGCAGTCTGGACTATGAGTGTGTGAAGTCTACAGTATTAAGGGCTTATGAATTAGTTCCAGAGGCGTACGGCAGAAGTTCCGACGCTTTAGGAAGTTTGATAGTCAGACTTATGTGGAGTTTGCTAGGGAGAAGGAGGCACTTTTTGACAGGTGGTGCGCTTCTCAAGGAGTGAAGGATTTTGAGCTACTGCGGGCCTTGATGATTATGGAAGACTTTAAGAACTGTCTCCCTGAGAGGGTTACTACTTACCTTAATGAGCAGAAGGTGAATGAGGTAAGGCCGCGGTGTTGGCAGATGAGTATGTATTGACTCATAAAACTGATTTTGTTGGGCGATCCTATAGTTTTGGTGCACGGCCGGTTGATCGTGGTGGTGTCGCCGGTGGCAGTGTCAAAGCTGTTTCTGTGCCTGCAAGTGGCAGCACGTTGATACAGGGGGAGGTCCGAGCTGATAAGGTTGACGGAAATTTGAGGAATTATTCTGCGTTCATCATGAATGGTTTTGTTTCTCTGGAGGATGGGGGTGATAGAGTTCCAGTATCCACCTTGCGTGATTCTGGTGCTACTCAGTCCTTTATATTGGATAGTGTACTGCCGTTTTCTGGGGAATCATCGGTTGGGTAAGTGTCCCTGTGGTAGGATTCGGGATGGATGACATGGTAGTGCGTTTGCATACCGTGAGTCTCGAGTCCGAGTTGGTTTCAGGCCGGGTAACTGTTGGGTTACGGCCGTGTTTTCCCGTTGGGGGAGTTTCTGTGATTTTGGGGAATGACTTGGCAGGAGGTAGAGTTTTAGTTACTCCTGAGGTGACGGCTGTTCCGATGGTGCAGAGTCCTGATAGATTGGCTATGCAGCATCCGAGGGTCTTCGCAGCTTGTGCTGTCACGAGGGCTATGGCTAAGAGCCCGGCGAAGTTTGGGGATGTAGTGGACCTGAGTGAGAGCATTTTTGGGGATCAGGATGATAGATCCTGTGTTGTGAAGGGTGTTTCTACATCTCAAGATGGGGTAGTGTCTGGAAATGTGCCGGTGTCAGTGTCACATGACCGGCTGGTTGAGGAGCAAAAGAGTGATCCAGGTTTATCTGATCTGTTCGACTGCGCGGTGCCTGAGGGGGATATGGATTCCACAGCGAAGGGGTATTTTCTAAGGGAGGGCTTACTGATGTGAAAGTGGTCTCCCTTGGATATATCTGAGCATGATGATTGGAGCGTGGTTGATCAGATTATGATGCCTCTCGGTATAGGGACGAGATACTCTGTTTGGCTCATGATGGTCCTCTGGGTGGACATTTGGGGGTCAATAAGACGTATGACCGTATCTTACGGAATTTTGTTTGGCCAGGGTTGAAAAAGGATGTGAAACAGCACTGCAGGTGTTGTCACATTTGCCAGGTGGCAGGAAAGCCGAACCAATCGATTGTTCCTGCGCCTTTATATCCAATCCCTGTGGTCGGTGAGCCGTTTGAGCGGATTCTAGTTGATTGTGTGGGTCCTCTACCTCGGACAAGGGTGGGCAACAAGTTTTTATTGACAATTATGTGTGCGTCTACCCGCTTTCCGGAGGTGGTCCCTTTGTGTAGAATTACTGCCCCTACCATTGTGAAGTCTCTCACTAAGTTTTTTTCGTTGTTCGGTTTGCCCAAGGTTGTGCAGAGTGACCAAGGTACCAACTTCATGTCGAAGGTTTTTGGTCAGGTAATGAAGTTGTTAGATATTAACCATTGTTACTCCAGTGCTTATCATCCTGAGAGCCAGGGGGCTCTCGAGAGGTTTCACCAGACTTTGAAATCTATGTTGAGGACTTACTGCCTGGAGTTTGAAAAAGACTGGGATGAGGGGGTTCATCTAGTTATGTTTGCGGTGCGTGAGGTCGTGCAGGAGTCTTTAGGGTTCAGTCCTGCTGACCTGGTGTTCACGCATACTGTACGTGGTCCGTTGAGGGTCCTGAAGGAGAAATGGTTGCAGGAGGATACAAAACGTAGTATTTTAGACCACGTCTGTACTTTTCGGTCTAGACTGAGGAGGGCATGCGAACTGGCAATGGGTAATCTTGCTTCTGCTCAGTCTAGGATGAAGGACTGGTTCGACAGGAAGGCTTCTAGTAGGAATCTTTCTCCAGGTGACAAGGTCCTGGTGTTATTGCCTATTCCTGGTTCCAGTCTGCAGGCTCGGTATAGCGGTCCCTATCAGGTGGTTAAGAAGGTTGGTGAGAGGGATTACGTTATTGGTACCCCTGATCGGAGGCGTAAGACTCAGCTCTGTCATGTCAACATGATGAAACAGTACCATGAGCAGGAGCCTGTGGAGGTTGATGGGGTGGAGCTGTTTCCTTCGGTTTCATCTAAGCCTGTTTTGGCTGCAGTGGTGCTGCCCCCTGACACGGGTGGTGATGTGGGTGAGGCACGGTTGTCTGTGGCAGTGACGCTGGGAAAGCTGTGTAACTCTGAGGCTTTGGAGTCGCTTCCCTTGCGGTTGTCTCATTTGACTGGAAGTCAGCGGGGTGACCTGCTTGCTTTGGTGGAGTCAAATGGGTCACTGTTCTCGGATGTGCCTTCTCAGACGTCTGTGCTGCAGCATGACATTGACGTGGCCGGTGCTACGCCAATTAAACAGCATCCATATCGGGTCAACCCTGACAAGCGTCATCGTCTAAGGAGTCAGGTTGACTATATGCTGCGGCATGGCATTGCTGAACCTAGTTGTAGTCCGTGGAGTTCTCCGTGTCTACTGGCGACGAAGGCTAATGGGGAGGACAGGTTTTGCACGGACTTTCGGAAAGTGAATGGTGTAACTAAGCCGGATTGCTATCCTCTTCCACGGATGGAGGATTGCGTGGATCGTGTGGGAAGTGCATCTTTTGTGTCTAAGTTGGACTTGTTAAAAGGCTATTGGCAAGTCCCTTTGACTAGGCGGGTGAGGGAGATCTCTGCGTTCGTTACGCCTGATGACTTTCTTCAGTACACGGTAATGGCATTTGGGATGCGCAATGCGCCGGCAACCTTCCAACGGTTGGTGAACATTGTATTGTCTGGTTTGTCCTTCTGTGAGGCATACCTTGATGATTTGGTTGTGTGGTCCAGGTCGTGGATCGAACACATCGGTCATCTGAAGGAGGTATTTCATCATCTAGCGGAGGCAAACCTAACGATCAATCTGGGGAAGTGTGAGTTTGGCCAGGCCACGGTAACGTATCTGGGTAAGGTGGTGGGCCGGGGTCAGGTTCGCACTCTCGAGGAAAAGGTGGGGCATATTGTTGCATTTCCTGCTCCAACCTCTAGGACTGAACTCCGTAGGTATCTGGCTATGGTTGGGTACTATAGAGGATTCTGTCCCAACTTCTCTGCGGTGGCTGCTCCTTTGACGGATTTGCTGAGTCCGAAGGTAGCTTTTGTGTGGTCCGCAGAGTGTCAACAAGCCTTTGATCAGACCAAAAGTCTTCTGGTGCGCGCACCTGTGCTTGCGGCACCTGATTTGGAGCGTCCATTTAAGCTGGCAGTGGATGCTAGTGATCGTGGGGTTGGTGGAGTTCTTCTACAGGATGATTCAGATGGGGTGGAGCATCCAGTTTCGTACTTCTCTAAGAAGTTTAATCGTCATCAGAAGTGGTACTCCACCATTGAGAAAGCCCTTGCTATTTTAATGTCTCTGAATCATTTCGAGGTTTATGTTGGCTCCTCGAATGTCCCTGTCATCGTACTCACGGATCATAATCCTTTGGTATTTTTGCAGAGTATGAAGAATGAGAACCGGCGGTTAATGAGCTGGAGTTTGCAGCGGCAAGACTACAACCTGGAGGTCAGGCATATCCGTGGCAAGGATAATGTCTTGGCTGACGCCTTGTCGCGCCAGTAGTGTTTTAGCTCCTGAATAGTTTCTGGGATTTGGTGGTGTTTTTTCTCTCTTCTTCCGAAACTTATTCAGTATCTTTGGGTGGGGGTGTTAGGCTCCCCCCCCCTGGTGAATGCTATGTACTTACCTTTCTCTGTTTCTCTCCCGAGTACAGGCCTCATGGCAGTGAGTCTGGAATCAAGGGGTTAAAAGTCTCCTGTACTCGATTGGCCAAGCTGCGTCAGGTGACGGGTGACTCATCTGAAGGTTAAATACCAGAGTTTCCCAGGATTCTCTCTCTTCTTCGTAGACCCTGACTTGTGAGCAGCCTGCTGGTGTGAGCTGAGGAAGGCCTGGCCACATGGCATAGAACTTTGTGTACTTTCACCATTACTTGTTAACAAATATTGAATTGGGACGGATAAAGGCTGACCTTAGTGTTTTCGGGTATTTTGTTTCAGGGTTATATCTCTTTAGGCAGGTTTTAGAGTCTCCGGTTCGACGGCCCATTACGTGGCTGGCTGGAGCACTATTTAATTGTTTGTTAGTCCATCCATATCCCTGACTGGGTTGTTTGAATCAGGTTTGGGTTTTGTGTTCCATTGAAAAATTAAAACTATTTTTGAACTTGAACCTGGTTTTTGAATTATGTTACGCGGCTCTGAAGTACCTGCATTCGGGAGTCGTAACAATAGTATTCATGGCCCATTGCAGTTAATGTGTAGGAAGGAACTGCAGATGCTGGAAGTTAGACACACAATGCTGGAGTAACTCAGCGGGACAGGCACCATCGCTGGAGAGACGGAATGGGTGGTCTGAAGAAGAGTCTCGACCCCGAGATGTCACCCATTCCTTCTTTCCAGAGATGCTGCCTGACCCACTGATTTACTCCAGCATTGTTTGTCTATCTTCCATTGCGGTTACAATGTAAATAGGACATGTGATCATTGATTGAATTTGAACCAGTTTAAACTAAACATAAAGATATTATGGCAGCAGCAGATATGTAAAACATTGTCAAGGGGCTGTCCCACTTGGGCGACCTAATTGGCGAGTTTAGAAGAGTTTAGGATAGTTTGAAAAAATGTCATGTTTAGACCTCCTTCGACCTCCTTCGACTATGTGAAGACTAGCTAGGACTGGCTTCGACTAGCTACGACTAATTTCAGGAAAATTGGACACCGAAAAGTAGAGAGTGAAGACGACCTCCTTCGATCTCCTTCAACCTCCCTTCGACTATGATGAAGACTATCTACGACTACCTTCGACTACCCTCGATTACCTATGACTAACATGCCGACCTACTACGACTAATCCTACGAGTAAAAAAATAATCGATTTTTTCCATGGCGACCTTTTATTACTCGTGGGCATTTTTCAACATGCTCAAAAATACGCCGCGACCTAGCTGACGCCTCTAATACACGGGGACTACTCTCGAGCATGAAGGAGAGTTACAAAGACCTCCTACGACCTTGTGTCGACCATGCTGCGAGTATGGGTCGAAGGCAAACTCGCCAGAACTCGCGGATTAGGTCGCCCAAGTGGGACAGCCCCTTTAGCCTTCAATTATCTGCTGGTCACAGGTTTAGGTAAGTAAGATTAGTGTGGATTAATGCATAAAGTTCCCCTGGTACTCACCTTTCATCCCGCCAGTGTCCGTATCCAACACATAATTCTCTGACATCAGTTGAGTTCAGTTTAGTTTATTGTCACGTGTACTGAGGTACAGTGAAAAACTTTTGTTGCCTGCTAACCAGTCAGCAGGCAGACAACACATGATTACAATCGAGCCATTTACAGTGTATAGATACATCATAAGGGGATAATGTTTAGTGCAAGGTAAGGCCTGTGAAGTCCGATCAAAGATAGTCCAAGGGTCACCAATGAGGTAGATAGCAGTTCAGCATTGCTCTCTGATTGTGGTAAGATGGTTCAGCTGCACATTTTCACACTTCTACACCTGTTGCCCGATGGGAGAGGTGAGAAGAGGAACTGTCCAGGGTGAGACTCGTCCTTTGATTATGCTGCTGGCCTTGCCGAGGTTGCGTGAGGTATAAATGGAGTCAATGGAAGGGAGGTTAGATGTGTGATGGTCTGGGCTGCGTCCACAATTCGCTGCAATTTTTTAGTGGTGTAGGATGGAGCTGTTCCCAAACCAAGCATTTCCGTCACCTCCAAGGCAATCCCACCACCAGTCACAACTTCACTTCCCAACCCTTTTCCACAGAGACTGCTCCCCTTGCTAACTCCTTGACTCACTCATCCTTTCCCATCCAAACCATTCCTTCCCAGGTGCTTTCCCCTGTAACCGCAGGAGATGTAACCCATGTCTCTATACTTCCTCCCTCACCTCCATCCATGGATCCCCGCTGTCCTTCCAGTAAGACAGAGGTTCACGTGCTCCTGGTCTAACCTCATCTACTGCATCCGGTGATCCTGATGTGGCCTCCAGTACATCGACAAGATCAGGCATAGATTGGCGACTGTTTCGCCGAACCACTTGCCCTCAATCCACTATGGCCTGCTGGATCTCCTGGTTGCTAACCATTTTAACTTCTCTTCCCATTCCCATATTGATCTTTCTCTCTTGGGTCTTCTTAATTGCTGGTGTGAGGCCAGACGCAAACTGGAGGAACAGCACCTCATATTCCGCTTGGGTAGCTTACAACCCGACAGTATGAACATTACATTCTCCAATTTTAGGTAACCATCAACCCCTCTCCCACCACTCCCCACCACTCTCTCCCCTATACCCCACCTGGGCTGGCAGCTATTCCCCTCCTTCCACATGCATACAATCCTTCCTCTAGCTTCACAATTCACAAGACTTTCATTCTTTTTGCCTCATGTGGCCCATGGCCATTTTTGGCCTTCGTTCAACCACCTGCCTATCAACCCCCCCCCCCCCCCAACTGTTACTATCCGGGCTTTGTCCTGCCTCTCCTCTTTCAGCTTCTTCTCCCCCCCTCACCCTTATCAGTCTTATCAATCTTTTTTTTCTGGATTACTGTGACCATGGATGCCTGTGTGCTGCATAGTTTTCAGAAACTTGGCGCAGTGTGATAGTGAGCCCTGGAAGTATCTAATTACTGGGTTGGCCTGAATGTTGACTGGTCTCATGGACAGGGATCTGGTTCAAATGAAGAATTATAAAGGATTGTGAATATTAATGTGACACCCATTTATGGATTCAATTAACTTGAGCTTGAAATTTCAATTTTCTGCATTAATTTATTAATTTCTGCAAATTTTCTTTGTGATCCAATTGAAATTATGTGGAAACTGTACCCCAGTTACCAGCAGAAAGGAAGGGTGTGTGCATTGTCTATGAACTATGTGAGGCATAGAAAAGGGAAAGCAGAGAAATTTAAGGGCCTGTCCCACGAGCATGCGACTGCATGCGGCAAGCGCGACCAAACCGGAAGCGGGGGCCGCGCGGAGGTCGAGTGAGTGACGTGAAGTTCGAGCGAAGTCCGCGAGAATTTCGCGCGTGACGTACGGTGTCAAGACGCTGCGTATGCCCGTCGAGGCAGTGCTTACGGCGTCGAGGCGGCTGCGGGCCAGTTTTTTGGAGCCCCGCGCGATGTCGGAACCAGCTCCACACAACTCCATATGGCTCTGGCGATCGAAGTGGGACCGGCCCTTTATTCAACCGTACGGCTTAAGCGATCACGTTAGGTCGCGCTTGCCGCATGCAGTCGCATACTCGTGGGACAGGCCCTTTATTCAATTGAATTCTAGTTCTTCCTTCACAGACAGTGCCTGATCTGTATCTTTGAAATGTATTTTCAATATTTACTTGTTTATATTGGAGCCATCCTGGGGAAAGTATAGATGGACCACGATTCTGCTTAACGATTCTTACGATTCTGCTTAACAAATGGACTGTCAACATAATAACCATGCTTAACAAAAGATTACTCTAATCTCTAATTGGCCAGTCACTTTAAACAAACACTATGATTATCCTTAGAGACAATAAATAGAAAAAAAAAACATCAACTAGAATTTGGAATAATGAGGTAAGTAAGTAAGTAAGTTGGCCATGTATTCACATACAAGGAATTTGCCTTGGTGCTCCGCCCACAATTACCAACATGACATACAGTGACAGTTACGAATGACTCAGAAAACACTAAACATTAATAATAATAAAACATGAATGATAAAACACCATTGATCAAGCATGTGAACCAGCAAATATGATGATATGTAAAAGTGAATAGAAACTTGACTGAGATTTTCAAGTCATCAAACTTGATTAAAATAGTGTTGGAAAGAACGACAGATGCTGGTTTACACCAAAGATAGACACAAAATGTTGGTGTAACTCAACGGGTCAGGCAGCATCTCTGGAGAAAAGAAATAGGTGACGTTTCGGGTCAAGACCCTTCTTCAGACTAAGTCGCTTGACCCACTGAGTTACTCCAGCATTTTGTGGCTATCTTGATGATAATAGGTATGATGAGGGTAGTGTGCTGAATCATCACAATTACACACCACATTGAATTTCCGCACAGGACAAATAACCAAATCAATTGTCTTAATGTTTTAAAACCCTCAATTATCTCTTTCATGAATGTCTTCAATAATTATTTGTTCATATAAAATGTATTTTGGTAAATATATGATGTTCATTAACTTTTTGACAACATGCGATGAATATCGTTTGTGTTTAGCACCCTTTGCCAAAATTTCAGAGCACACAGTCTGAAGTAATCTTTGTTTTCAAGAATAATTCATTGCAAAAGAAGCGTGTGGAGATATCTGCGGGAGATTTGAGCGGCTGTTCTCTAATACAAGCCTTTCTCCAGATGATATTTCTACCTTGGCAGTTTTGACAGCACCAGCTGCAGTTTGATGGAAATTGAAAATGAATTTGGAGATGGATTTTATACAGTCAGACAGTGAAGTTATTGTGTAGCGATCACTATCTTCATTCATCAAGATGAATCCTTCTGAGACAGGGATTTGTGTTTCATTTATGGGTGCAGGTGTTTGTTTCTAGACTCACTCATTGAACTGTCAGAGTCAACAGCATGCAGGCGAACGCTGATAACTTCTGTAAAAACTCATTTCCTAAAGCGACAATTTCTTCTGCCACAAGAGTAATTGAGGTATTATTGCTCAGTTTAGTAGCTATTGAACTTGGGAGAACTTCCAATTGAAGTGCGAGCACAACCCAATTGAACTTGGCAATTCTGTAAGATTCTACAAAATGTATTAAGAACTGTGCTGGGACCTCTGTTGTGTGTTACAGTGCATTCAGAAAGTATTCAGACCCCTTCACTTTTTCCACATTTTGTTACGTTACAGCCTTATTCTAAAATTATTATTTTTTATCAACAATCTACACACAATACCCCAGAATAATAAAGCGAAAACAGGTGTTTAGACATTTTTGCAAAGTAATTAAAAAGAATTAACTGAAATATCACATTTACATAAGTATTCAGACCCTTTACTCAGTACTTTGTTAAGGCACCTTTGGCAGCGATTACAGCCTCAAGTCTTCTTGGGTATGACGCTACAAGCTTGGCACACCTGTATTTGGGTAATTTCTCCCATTCTTCTCTTCAGATTCTCTCAAGCTCTGTCAGGTTGAATGGGGAGAGTCAATGCACAGCTATTTTCAGGTCCCTCCAGGGATGTTCGATCGGGTTCAAGTCCGGGCTCTGGCTGGTCCACTCAAGGACATTCACAGACTTGTCACAAAGCCACTCCTGCTTTGTCTTGGCTGTGGGCTTAGGGTCGTTGTCCTGTTGGAAGGTGAACATATCTGAGGTCCAGAACGCTCTGGAGTGGGTTTTCATCAAGGATCTCTCTGTACTTTGCCCCGTTCATCTTTCCCACGATCCTGACTAGTCTCCCAGTTCCTGCCAATGAAAAACATCCCTGCAGCATGATGCTGCCACCATCATGCTTCACCGTAGGTATGGTATTGGCCAGGTGATGAGCGGTGCCTGTTTTCCTCCAGACGTGACGCTTGGCATTCAGGCCAAAGAGCTCAATCTTGGTTTCATCAGTCCAGAGAATCCTTTAGGTGCCTTTTGGCAAACTCCAAGCGGGCTGTCATGTGCCTTTTACTGAGGAGTGGCTTCCGTCTGGCCACTCTACCATAAAGGCCTGATTGGTGGAGTGTTGCAGATATAGTTGTCCTGGAAGGTTCTCCCATGTCCACAGAGGTACTCTGGAGCTCTGTCAGAGTGACCATCGGGTTCTTGGTCACCTCTCTGAGCAAGACCTAGTCCTAATGGTTCCAAAGTTCTTCCATTTAAGAATGACGGAGGCCGCTGTGCTCTTCGGGACCTGCAATGTTGCAGAAATTGTTTTATACCCTTCCCCAGATCTGTGTCTCGACACAATCCTGTCTCTGAGGTCTACGGACAATTCCTTCGTTTTCATGGCTTGGTTTTTGCTCTGACATGCTCTGTCAACTGCGGGACCGTATATAGGCAGGTGTGTGCGTTTCCAAATCATGTCCAATAAATTTAAGTTACCACTGGTGGACTCCAATCAAGTTGTAGAAACATCCCAAGGAATATCAATGGAAACAGGATGAACCTAAGCTCAATTTTGAGTGTCATAGCAAAGGGTCTGAATACTTATGTAAATGTGGCATTTGAATTATTTCTTTTTAATTACTTTGCAAACATTCCTAAACAGCTGTTTTCACTTCTTCATTCTGGGGTATTGTGTGTAGATTGATGATAAAAAAAATAATTTAATCCATTTTAAAGTAAGGCTGTAACATAACAAAATGTGGAAGAAGTGAAGATGTCTGAATTCTTTCTGAATGCACTGTATATAGATATATATATTTATATATATAAATTACTTGGATACAAACCAGATGGATTGGTTAGTACGTTTACAGATGACACCAAGGAGGAAGTGAGGCACGACTGAGAAGAAGGCTGCCAAAATATACAGCAGGATGTCGAACAGCTACAGGAATGGACGGAGAAATGGCAGATGCAGTTTAATCTGAGCAAGTGTGATGTATCACCTTGGGTGGTTAAATGTAAGGGGGAAATGTACAATTAATGGCAAGACCCATAACAGCATTGATGTTTAGAGGGATCTTGGGGTCCAAGTCCATAACCCCCTGAAAGTGACCACACAAGTAAAGAGAGTGGTAAAGACGGCATTAAGGGAGGTGCCTTTGTAGGTTGAGGCATTGAGTATAAGACTCAGGAAGACATGATATAGCTTTATAGGACTTTGGTTCGGCCACATTTGAAGTATTGAATGCAGTTCTGTATCACAGTTGTATAGGTCTCTGGTAAGACCACATCTGGAGTATTGTGTACAGTTTTGGTCTCCTAATTTGAGGAAGGACATCTTTGTGATTGAGGCAGTGCAACGTAGGTTCACGAGATTGATCCCTGGGATGGCGGGACTGTCATATGAGGAAAGATTGAAAAGACTAGGCTTGTATTCACTGGAGTTTAGAAGGATGAGGGGGAATCTTACAGAAACATATAAAATTATAAAAGGACTGGACATGCTAGATGCAGGAAAAATGTTCCCAATGTTGGGCGAGTCCAGAACCAGGGGCCACAGTCTTAGAATAAAGGGGAGGCCATTTAGGACTGAGGTGAGAAAAATCATTTTCACCAGAGAGTTGTGAATTTGTGGAATTCCCTGCCACAGAGGGCCGTGGAGGCCAAATGGATGGATTTAAGAGAGAGTTAGATAGAGCTCTAGGGGCTAGTGGAATCAAGGGATATGGGGAAAAGGCAGGCACGGGTTATTGATTGGGGACGATCAGCCATGATCACAATTGAAATAGAAATAATTTAATTGCCACACAACCAAGGTCGGTGGTATTTGGGTTGCCAGCAGCGGTACAATAATAAAGAACACAACCACAATAAATATTTTACACAAACATCCACCACAGCATTCATCACTGTGGTGGAAGGCACAGAGCTTGGCCAGTCCTCCTCCATTTTCCCCCGTGGTCGGGACCACCACCCTCCACAGCCGTTGCTGCGGGCGTCCAGATGGTAAGGGACAAAGTCAAATTCAAGGTGAGTCCAGGATCGGCTCTTCCCAACCAGAGACCGCGGCTTCAGGCTGGTGTAGGCCGCAGGCCGGCGGTCAAAGTTTTAAAGTACCTGCCGTGCCGCAGCCGGAAGCACCGCAGTCTGCAGGGCCGGCGGTCGAAGCTCCCCTCCAGGGGAGATGATAAGTCCATACCACGCCCGCGGTAGAAGATGGCCGCGGGCCGGCGGTGGAAGCTTCTTCCCCCGGGTCCCCAACGTGAGATCCCGGGCTGTAGACGCCGCACCAGCTGGAGTTCTGCAGACTGCTGCTTAAGGCTGCCGGCTGCCGCGGGCCAGCGTAACGGAGCGCTCCCCTCCAGCGAGGTCTCACCCGCTCCGCGCCGAGAGTCCACGCTGTGCCCGCCGCTGAAGCTCCGGGCGCGTCTCCGGGAAAGTCGGCGCCGATCCATGCTGTTAGGCCACGGGGGAGGCGACCTGAAAAAGTCGCCTCTCCATGGCAGTGCTGGCTTGAAGGGCCGAATGGCCTCCTCCTGCACCTATTTTCTATGTTTCTATGATATGGAAGTTTTGGCATGGGTGAAGAGGAGGTTTACCAGAATGATACCTGGATTAGAGGCTATTATCTACCAGGAGAGGTTGGACACATGCATTGTTTTCTTCAATACCAGAGGCTTAGGGGAGACATAATAGAAGTATATAAAATTAGGAGAGGCATAGATTGGGTAGACACTCAGAATGTTTTAACAGGGTGGAAATATCAAATCCTAGAGAGCACAGCTCTAAGATGAAAGGGGTCAAGTTTAAAGGAGATGTGTGGGCAAGTTTGATGTGCAGAGGGTGGTGAGTGCTTGCAATCCACTCCCAGAGGTGGTGGTGGAGGCAGATATGACAGACGCATTAAAGGATAGGCACATGGATATGTGGGGATTGGAGGGACATAGATGATGTGCAGGCAGATGAAAGTTGGTCATGGCATTATGCTTCGCACAGACATTGTGGCCAAACGGCATATTCCAGTGCTTTTCCATTGCATTCTACATACCTGAGTAAATTGCTCCTGGGTATGGATGGGTGTTGGTTAAATTTTTAAGTGAATGTTGATACTTTCCCATAATTTGACATAATATGTTTTCAAAAGTATTGTAATGTATTTAGATGTACAGTGGCTCAGATCTTCTCAATTTGGCAGAACATGTAACTATAACTCAGTATTAAAGTGCCCAGTATTGCATTTTGTACCATGGCACCTCAACCTAATTGTAAGGTTATTTATTGTAATCGAGTTTAAGCAAATAGTCATGGTTGATCCAGTGTGCGCTTTACTTTCTTTTGGTGTAAAGAAAGTAAAGAAAAGAAAATTACTATTTCAGGCAATTTGCCAGCCTGTAAAAATGTCCTGCTGATTACTGTGTTCTAAAGGAACTGCAGATGCTGGAATATCGAAGGTACACAAAATTGCTGGGGAAACTCAGCTTCAGTCTGAAGAAGGGTTTCGGCCCGAAACGTCGCCTATTTCCTTCGCTCCATAGATGCTGCTGCACCCGCTGAGTTTCCCCAGCAATTTTGTGTACCTCCTGCTGATTACTGTATGAGACGTGTTGGGTTTTTACAGGCAGCATAATGATATCTGATGGCAAATCACCTTTAATACCTGAAGTGCACAGCGTTTTCTGTTGTGCAACTTCTGGATACGATTGCATGATACACCTAAATGATTCTATGGTACTGCCGTAGGCTTTTTGTCAAACCTATCAACTTTTATAGGCACAAAATGCTGAAGTAAATCAGCAGGACAGGCAGCATCTCTGGAGAGAAGGAAAGGGTGACTTTTCGGGTCGAGACTCAGGGAAGAGGGAAACAAGGGAAAACACTTTCACCTGACCTGACTCCCCAGACTCTCAGACTGAAGAAGGGTCTCGACCCGAAACGTCACCCATTCCTTCTCTCCAGAGATGCTGCCTGTCCCGCTGAGTTACTCCAGCATTTTGAGTCTATCTTCGATTTAAACCAGCATCTGCAATTGCTTCCTGCACCTATCAAGTTCAGAAGTAGAATTAGTCCATTCGGCCCATCGAGTCTACTCCGCCATTCAATCATGGCTGATCTCTGCCGCCTAATCCCATTTTCCTGCCTTCTCCCCATAACCCTTGACACCCATTCTAATCAAGAATTTGTCTATCTCTGCCTTAAAAATATCCACTGATGACCTCCACAGCGCCCTGTGGCAATGAGTTCCGCAGATTAACTACCCTCTGACTAAAGAAGTTCCTCCTCACCTCCTTTCTAAAAGAACACCCTTTAATTCTGAGCCTACGTCCTCTGGTCCTGGACTCTCCCATTAGTGGAAACATCCTTTCCACATCCACTCTACCTATGGCTTTCATTATTAGAAACATAGAAAATAGGTGCAGGAGGAGGCCATTCGGCCCTTCGAGCCAGCACCGCCATGGCTGATCGTCCCCTATCAATAACCCATGCCTGCCTTCTCCCCATATCCCTTGACTCCACTAGCCCCTAGAGCTCTATCTAACTCTCTCTTAAATCCATCCAGTGACTTGGCCTCCGCTGCCCTCTGTGGCAGGGAATTCCATAAATTCACAACTCTCTGGGTGAAAACGTTTTTTCTCATCTCATTCTTAAATGACCCCCCCTTTATTCTAAGACTGTGGCCCCTGGTTCTGGACTCGCCCAACATTGGGAAAAATGTTCCTGCATCTAGCTTGTCCAGTCCTTTTATAATTTTATATGTTTCTATAAGATCCCCCTCATCCTTCTAAACTCCAGTGAATACAAGCCTAGTCTTTTCAATCTTTCCTCATATGACAGTCCCGCCATCCCAGGGATCAATCTCGTGAACCTACGCTGCACTGCCTCAATCTGTAAGTTTCAATGAGTTAACAACTATTTTGCTGGACAATGAAAGAAACTTGTCAATTGCAATAAAGCTGGGAAACAACGAATACACTCTAATACACTCATACACTCTAATAAACTAATACACTCATCTCCACATGTTGCAGGCATTCTGTGTATATGTTTGAAGACATAAGACAACTGCTGTTGCTGGTGTACAAAAAAGAAAGAGCACTGGAGTAACTCAGCGGGTCAGGCAACGTCTCTGGAGGACATGGATAGGTAACGTTTCTGGTCAGGATCCTTTTACAGACTGTAGTCTGTAAACTACAGATTGTAGTAGCTGGAAGAGAGGTGGGTCAGGACAAAGTCTGGTAAGTGACAGGTGGATGCAGGTCGGGGGGTGCGCGGGGGGGGGGGGTGATGGCATTAAATGTGAAGCCAACAGGAGAAATACAGGAGGAAGGGGACGGGGAGAGGAGGAAGGGAGAAGTGTGTACACATCCAGGTGGGGCACATGGAAGAGTGTGGGGAAAAATAGGGGGTGGGGTGTTTGTAGGTTAGTTACCTTAAATTAGAGAATTCAATCATCCTACCATTGGGAATCATCTCACCAGCCTCCACATGCAACACTTCATTCTGTGACATTTTCGCCACCTTCAACGTGATCCCACCACCAGTCATATCTTGCCATCCCCACCCGTTTCTCTTTTCCGCAGAGACTGCGACCACTGCAACACCTCGGTTCATTCATCCCTTCCCACCTAAACCAACAACTCCCATTGCATTTTCCACTGCAACATCCTTCCCGATACCTCCTCCCTCACATCAATCTTGGGACCCCATCAGTCCTTCCAGGTCAGACAGAAGTTGATGCGGACCTCCTCTAACATTATCTGTTGCATTCAATGCTCATGATGTGGCTTCTTTTACATTCGCCAGACAAAGCGTAGACTGGACCACCATTTCTTTGAATACTTGGGCTCAGTCCGCCAAGGCTTGCTTGATTTCCCAGTTGCTAACCATTTTAACTCCCCTTTCCATCCCAGAGTGACTTTACTGTCATGGGCCTTCTCTATTGACAGAGTGACAGCACATGCAAACTGGGGGAACAGAGTCTCATATTCCGTTTGGGTAGCTTACAACACAACGGTATGAACATTGAATTCCTCAATTTTAGTTAAGGAAGCACTACCCCTCTATTCCTCCGCCCCCCCCTCTTTTCCCCCTCTGTTCCCAGCGTATATCCATTTCTCCCTTTCCCCTTCCCCCCGTCTCCACTCTGCAATGGACCACCTAGACAATATAAACACCAATGTCACGCTGCTGTTTACAGACTACAATTTGGCGTTCAACACCATCATCCCCTCCAAGCTGGTTTTCTTCGGACCCAGGCGCCGTAAACCATCCCGGGAGCCGGTCCCACACAATTTGAGCCGCCTTTCCTCGACACCCTTCGTCTCCCTCCGAGACGCAGGGAGGCGTGTCCTGTACAGGCTCCTCCTCCACACCCTGCACTTCCTCGCCCTGGTCCACCGTCCGGACACCAAGTGGTGGTCGGTGTTCCCTTCCGGTCGCGAGGGGGGCCCCTGGTGGGGGTCCCTCTACGCAGGGATTCTCCCCCTCTACATTGGGGACCTGGGGTGGAGGGTATTGCACCGAGGTGTTCCCTGCAACCTGTTTCTCTCGCGGTTCACAGACTCGCCAGCCGCCTGCCACTTTTGCGGGCTGGAAGAGTCTGTGTACCACGTGTACATGGAGTGCGTGAGGCTGCAGCCACTGTTTCAATACCTAAAGGGGCTGCTCCTTGCCTTCTGGCTGCATTTTTCACCCACCATCCTCATCTTTGGACACCCTGTGCGTAGGGGAGAGGGTAGGGCTGAAGATGTGCTGGTTGGGTTGCTACTGGGCCTGGCCAAGCTGGCCATCCGCGAGTCACGGCGCCAGACGGTGGAGGGCTCTACCCGAGCCGGCTGCCTGCCCCTTTTCCGGGGATACGTCCGTGCCCGGGTGCGGATGGAAAGGGAATACGCCCTGTCTACGGGCACCCTGAGGGAGTTCCGGGACCGCTGGGCACCGAGGGGGGTTGAATGTATCCTTGACAAGGATTGCAATATAATTGTTTAGCTCGTCTTGTATTATGGTGGTGTTTTGTTTTATTGTATTGTCAATACTATTTTAATATGTGAATAAATATTTTTGATTTAAAAAAAAAAAAAAAAAAAAAAAAAAGCTGGTTTTCTTCGGACCCAGGCGCCGTAAACCATCCCGGGAGCCGGTCCCACACAATTTGAGCCGCCTTTCCTCGACACCCTTCGTCTCCCTCCGAGAAGCAGGGAGGCGTGTCCTGTATAGGCTCCTCCTCCACACCCTGCACTTCCTCGCCCTGGTCCACCGTCCGGACACCAAGTGGCGGTCGGTGTTGCCTTTCGGTCGCGAGGGGGGGGCCCTCGGTGGGGGTCCCTCTACGCAGGGATTCTCCACCTCTACATTGGGGACCTGGGGTGGAGGGTATTGCACCGAGGTGTTCCCTGCAACCTGTTTCTCTCGCGGTTCACACTCGCCAGCCGCCTGCCACTTTTGCGGGCTGGAAGAGTCTGTGTACCACGTGTACATGGAGTGCGTGAGGCTGCAGCCACTGTTTGAATATCTAAAGGGGCTGCTCCTTGCCTTCTGGCTGCATTTTCCACCCACCATCCTCATCTTTGGACACCCTGTGCGTAGGGGAGAGGGTAGGGCTGAAGATGTCCTGGTTGGGTTGCTCCTGGGCCTGGCCAAGCTGGCCATCCGCGAGTCACGGCGCCAGACGGTGGAGGGCTCTACCCGAGCCAGCTGCCTGCCCCTTTTCCGGGGTTACGTCCGTGCCCGGGTGGGATTAGAAAGGGAATATGCCCTGTCTACGGGCACCCTGAGGGAGTTCCGGGACCGCTGGGCTCCGCAGGGTGTTGAATGTATCCTCAATAAGGATTGTATCATAGTTGTATAGTAGTTTATTACATGTTTGTATTGTATTATGGTGGTGGGTTCTGGCTTGTTTTATTGTAGTGTAAATATTATTTTTAATAATTGAATACATTTTTTTTGATTTAAAAAAAAAAAAAAAAAAAAAAAAAGCTGGTTTTCTCTCCACCTCTACATCGGGGACCTGGGGTGGAGGGTACTGCACCGAGGAGTCCCCGGCGACCTGTTTCTCTCGCGGTTCACAGACTCGCCGGCCACCGGCTGCCTGCCACGTTTGCGGGCTGGGAGAGTCTGTGTACCACGTGTATATGGAGTGTGTGAGACTGCAGCCCCTGTTCCATTATCTAAAGGGGCTGCTCCTTGCCTTCTGGCTGCACTTCTCACCCACCATCCTCATCTTTGGACAGCCTGTGCGTAGGGGAGAGGGTAGGGCCAAGGATGTGCTGGTTGGCTTGCTCCTGGGCCTGGTCAAGCTGGCCATCCGTGAGTCATGGCGGCAGGCGGAAGAGGACTCTGCCTGAGCCAGCTGCCTGTCCCTTTTCCGAGGTTATGTCCGTGCCCGGGTGATGTTAGAGAGGGACTGTCCACGGGCACCCTGGGGGATTTGCGGGACCGCTGGGCACCGCACGGGGGGTTGAATGCATCCTTGACAAGAATTGTAACATAGTTGGATAGTAGTTTATTTAGTATATTTGTTTGTCTTGTATTATGGTGGTGGATTCTGTTTTATTATATTGTAAATATTATTTTTAATAATTGAATACATTTTTTGATTAAAAAAAGCTGGTTATCAATCACACGGAACTGGGTCTTTGCGCATCCCTCTTCAATTGGATCCTCGACTTCCTGTGGAATTCTCTGCCTCAGAGGGCAGTGGAGGCAGGTTCTCTGGATGCTTTCAAGAGAGGGCTAGATAGGGCTCTTAAAAATAGCGGAGTCAGGGGATATGGAGAAAAGGCAGGAACGGGGTACTGATTGGGGGTGATCAGCCATGATCACATTGAATGGCTCAACGGGCCAAATGGCCTAATCCTGCACCTATTGTCTATTGTATCAACAGACCAGTCTTTACGAATTGGCAGCAACACCTCTTCTCTAATAACCATCAGTACGGGAGCACCTCAAAGCTGCGTGCTCAGCCCCCTGCTCTACTCGCTCTATACTCAAGACAGTGTAGCCGGACACTGTGCGAACTCCATCTTCAAGTTTGCTGAGGACACCACTGTTGTTAGATGAATTACAGATGGTGATGAGTCAGAGTACAGAAGGGATATCGATCGAATGACCAAATTGTGGCAGCACAACAACCTGGCTCTCAATGTCAGTAAGACCCAGGAACTGAGTGTGAACTTTGGAAGAGGAAGGATGAGGACCCTTGTCTATATTGTCTAAATTGACGAGACGACGGTGGAGAGAGTCAAAAGCTACAAATTCCTACTCATGCATCTCTCTGAAGATCGTTCCTGGACCCAACGCACGTGCAAATATAAATAAAGCCCATCAACTCCTCTACTTCCTGAGAAGATTACAGAGATCCGTTATGTCAGACAGGACTTTTTTGAACGTCCACAGGTGTACAGTGGAGAGCATATTGACTGATTGCATCACAGGTTGCATGTTGGGCCCATTTGCCTGCATTTGGCCCATAGCCCTCTAAACACGTCTTATCCATATATCTGTCTTTTAAAAGTCAAAAGACTCAGTTGATCTAGATGCTGAAAACAATGAACTCTGCATGAAACCATGATATTTTGATTTAAACACATTTTTTCACTTTGAGGCAGAGTTTATACCTCTTGAAATTTATAATAATGGCTTTGGTCATGTTTGATTAGAAATGTATTGTTTAGTTTACCAATCCAATTGCAATTGGATTGGTAAACAAGTCCTCATCGCAATTGTGGACATTTCTGAAGAAATTATTTTGAAGGAATTCCAGATTGAGGAGGAATGAAATTTCATAAATCCAAAAGTTATGTTTTTGGTACCACTTTGATCTTTTTTTTGGATGTGGTACAAAATGAACCAGAATTATAGGCAGATTCGTCCTAAATGATATTAATGTAGACTTATGCCAATTTTATTGGATTTATTTTTTCTATTTTATTCATAATTTTATATATCTCACCAACCAGCCACTAAGTCCAGTCTGAAGAAGAGCCCCAGCATGAAGTGTTACCTGTCCATGTCTTCAGAGATGCAGCCTGATCCACTGACTTGCTCCAGCACTTTGAGTTCTGCTCAAGAATCCAGCATCTGCAGTTCCTCGTTTCTCCATTAAACCAAAATCCTTGGCTATCCTATCTTTCTTCATAATTCAGGGACTTGAAATCAATTTTGTCTACATCACATCAAAGCTGACAGCATCAGGCAGATATAGTCAAAGTCATAGAGTGATACAGTGTGGAAACAGGCCCTTCAGCCCAACTTGCCCACACTGGCCAACATGTCCCAGCTACGCTAGTCCCACCTGCCTGCACTTGGTCCATATCCCTCCAAACCTGTCCTATCCATGTACCTGTCCAATTCTTTCTTAAACATTGGGATAGTCCCAGCCTCAACTACCTAATCTGGCAGCTTGATCCATACACCCACCACCTTTTGTGTGAAAAAGTTACCCCTCAGATTCTTATTAAATCTTTTCCCCTTCACCTTGAACCTATGTCCTCTGGTCCTCAATTCCTCTACTCTGGGCAAGAGGCTGTGCATCTACCCGATCTATTCCTCTCATGATTTTATACACCTCTATAAGATCACCCTTCATCCTCCTGCATTCCAAGGAATAGAGACCCAGTCTACTCAACCTCTCCCTACAGGCAGTCTGAAGAAGGGTCTCGACTTGAAACGTCACCCATTCCTTCTCTCCAGAAATGCTGCCTGTCCCCCTGAGTTTATGCCCCTGTCCCACTTAGGAAACCTGAACGGAAACCTCTGCCCCACGTGAAGCCCCACCCAAGGTTTCTGTGCGGTTCCTGGAGGTTCCCGGAGGTTTTTGTCAGTCTCCCTCCCTGCTTCCACTGCGTGCAACCTCCGGCAACCACCTGCAACCTCCGGGAACCGCACGGAAACCTTGGGTGGGGCGCAAAGTCTCCAGAGGTTTCCGTTCAGGTTTCCTAAGTGGGACAGGGGCATAACTCCAGCGTTTTGTGTCTACCTTCTGAGTCCTGTCACTGCTCAGACAGGTAAACCTCAGCATCTGCAGCTCTTTCCTGCACACTCTCCCTCTAGCTCACACCCTCTAGTCCTGGCAACATCCTCGTAAATCTTTCAAACTTAACAATATCTTTCCTATAACATAGAGCCCAGAACTGAACACAATATTCTAAATACGGTCTCACCAACATCTTACACAACTGCAATATGACCTCCCAACGCATGTACTATATCTGGAAGCTACCAGAGCGATAGATTCAAGGCTGAGAAATAACTGCTCCATTTATATCTTGTGTCACCTATTTCATCCTTCTTAACATTTTAATATGATTGTAAACATTTTCTCATTCATTTTTATCTCCTTTAATATATTTTTGAGTACCTGACTAAATAATTTATGCCTTTAGCAACATCTTTCATAAATATTGCTAGATTTAGCTGGAAAGCTGAATGGTCTCCTAATGTGCTGTAAGAATTCTATGATTAGCTGATAATGATTATGTTGCTTTTATGGGATATTGCTGTATAAAAATAGATTTTGCACATTACAGCAGGCACTACATTTCCACAGTTGTTGAACAAACAAGTGTTTTGAGATATCCAACGGCCATGACGGAAGGTTTTTAAATGTAAGCTTGTCCTCCCCACACCCCGGCCTTCAATACTAATAGCTCGCATTATCCTGCATGGCAGAGTTTGTACATTCTCCCTGTGACCTGCGTGGGTTTTCTCCGAGATTTTCGGCTTTCTCCCATACTTCAAAGATGTCAGGTTTGTAGGATCATTGCCCTCCTGGGTAACACCCATCTATCTGGCTGAGCATGTGGTGTGAACACCTGTTTGAAACCCTTATTTAGTTTATTTTAGAGAAACAGCAAGGAAACAGGCCATTCAGCCCACCGAGTACTCACCATCCAATACACTAGTTCTACACACTAGGGACAATTTATGGAAGTCAATTAGCTTCCAAACCCACATGTTTTTGGAATGTGGCAGAAAACCGGGGCACCCGGAGAAATCCCAGGCGGTCCCAGGCAATTGTATGACTGACCTGGCCAATGAAATTCCTCGTATGTTGCAAAACATACTTGGCAATAAAGTGTGATTCTGATTCTGATTCTGATTCGGTCAGAGGGAGAATGTACAAACTCTGTACAGACAGCAGCCAAGGTCAGGAACGAACCCAGATCTCTGGCGATGTAAGGCAGCAGCTCTACCACTACGTCACTGTGCTGCTCTTATTTATGTATGACACCTTCTGGTCTGTGTAATCGCTACTCAATCAATCAATCAATCAATCAGTTTTATTCGTCACGTTGCACATAAAGTGCAAGTGAAATGAATTTGCCAGCAGTGGTACAATGATAAAGAACACACAAACACAATAAACATTCAACACAAACGTTTAAGCTACGCTCATTGGCGTCAAATCTACTGGGTGTAACTCCAAAGGATTCACGTGTTCTGAGAGGAGCTGCAGGTGGATATACTTCCTGTAAATGTACCACCAGGGACACTTGACTTCTCCCTGATCTCCTACATTTGACAGGATGAGGATACCACACCTTGACTGTCCGAGTCCTGTCACTGCTCAGACAGAAGAAGTAAACCCCGATATCAAGGCATAATGAAGAAACCTCAGGCTCTCCTGGTGTGCAGTAGAGGTGCAGGCAGATTGGAGGCTCATGATGAGAATCAGCCAGTTAGGCCCAAGAAAATGGAAACTGTTCACATCTCAATTCACCCATTTGGTTAAAATGTAGACTTAATCCTTGCTTAATCTTGGTAAGGACCTTCAAACAAGGCGAGTCATTCAAACAGTGGAAAAAAATGAAAATGAAGGAGTTTTGGTAACTGAACAATTCTCCAGTACCCAGTCTAATACATTTTACACCGAGCATGGATATAATGGGCCTGTCCCACTTAGGCGATCTTTTTGGCGACTGTCAAGGTCGTAGCATGTCGCCGATAAACCAGCGACTGGACCCCTCTACGACAATGTCTACGACAACCTACTACCTAGTTGACGTCAAGCTACCGACAACCAGCGACCCATTAGGATGTCCACCTACGATCACACCTATGACAACCCACGACAAGGTAAGACAATTCAGTCACCGGTACCTGTCGCTGGTTGACGTAGGTGGTCGCCAATGGAATCCACTGGTCCGCACCGGAGGCAACCTACGTCATCCTGGTGACAACCTACGACAGCACCTACGTCAGGAGGTCAAGCTACACTCATTGGCGTCAAACCAGCTGTCGCCCAAAGGTTTTGAGCATTTCAAAATCCAGTGGTGACCAGAAAATGCTACGATTCGTTGGGCGACTGCGGAGACCACTCACGACCCTACAGGCACCACCCCGGTGACCATGTGGCGTCAACCTAGTCGCCTGTAGTCGCTTAAAAAAATCACCTAAGTGGGACTTGATTATTCACCGGAGGCTAACTTCATAATCATTCAGCATCAACATGCTGATTGTAGTAGCTATTATTTCATCAAAGGCCGTCAGAAAATCTGTAAATGGAATTGCAAGGTATTTTCACAAAACTTTCATTCAATTCTCATCGCTGGATTTTTTTCACCTTGTGGCCATTTTCTGAAATTTGCTGTTAAATGGAGTATTAGATTCTCAGCAGGATAATGCGCGCTATTAGTAAAGAAGGCCAGGGGGTAGTGAGGCCAAACTTAACGAATTGCGGTCACTGTTTGCAAAGGGTTCTTCAACAGACACTTCCACTCCTTACTAATCCTGAGGGCTAAAATAAGGTTTGTCCCCATCATCTACTCACCCATGCAGGGCTTTCTACATACTGCTTTAAAAACCCTTCCTGCATGTGTTTCACAAGTTTCACCCCATCTAAACATTTTTTACCAGGGTATTTCGAGTCAATATTGGGAAAGTTAAAATTAACCACCACTGAAACATTGCTTTTACATCCCACTGCTACCTGCTATTTGTTTTTCCAAATATGGCTGGTCAATAGCATGGTGTCATTAAAGTTCTACCGATAGAGCTTCATTTGTTATTCCTTCCAGGATATGTTGTTGTTAGGCCCTCCTTGATTAGCCATGTAACACTAACCCCCCTTTTGGACTGTCCCCGATCTTGCCTGGAAATACTGTGCTTTACCCAGGAACACTGAACTGCCATTACCGCCTTTCTTAGCTTTGTTTAGTTTCGTTCAGAGATACAGTATGGAAACAGGCCCTTCGGCCCATTACGTCCCAGCGATCACCCTCGTACACCAACACTATCCTATGCACTAGGGACAATTATAATTTTTTCTCAAGCCAACTAATCTACAAACCTGTGCGTCTTTGGAGTGTGGGAGGAAACCGGAGCACCCAGAGAAAACCCACACGGTCACGAGAAGAACGTACAAACTCCGTACAGACAGCACCCGTAGATAGGCATGAACCCGGGTCTCCAGTGCTGTAAGGAGGTAGCTCTACTCATGCACCACCGTGCCACTCTTCCCTCAGCCATGTTTTCATTATTGCCACAATATCATAATGCTACATGCTGATCCATGCTCTCAGCTCATCTGTCTGATCTGCAGGCGTCTTGCATTAAAGAAAGCGCAGTTAAGCCCTCCAGCTCTCTTAAGCTCCCCATCCATCACCGCCTACTGGGGTTACGACATATGTTCCTCTCCCCCCTCCAGCTACACTGTCATGCTAACTCCCACTTCCCTTTGTCATCAACTCATCTCCAATAAAACTGGCAAACCACCCTGCCAGGATATACTCCCCCATCCAGTTTAGATTCAAACCATCCTTCTTGTACATTTTTTTTCCGCTCTGGAAGAGATGTCAAAATAATATTTATTGTCCAAGATCATGCACCAGACCCTTCGTCACAGATTTAGGTCTTCCAACTTCCTAATTCTAAATTTACATCACGTGGCACATGGAATAATCATGAGATTACCACGCTCCAGGACCTTCTTTTTAACTATCTACCCAACTCCTTAAATTCCTATTGCAGGACCTCATTTCCCTTCGAACATGGACCATTACGAGTTGCTTGTTCCCTTTCAGAATGTTCTGCACCTGCTCAGTGACGTCCTAGACTCTTGC
The DNA here is from genome assembly GCF_010909765.2 of Amblyraja radiata. NCBI lineage: Eukaryota > Metazoa > Chordata > Chondrichthyes > Rajiformes > Rajidae > Amblyraja > Amblyraja radiata. The sequence continues at coordinate 6,941,632 of NC_045972.1, read as the reverse complement.
AACAGGGAGGTAGCAGCATCCTGGAGTCCTGCTCACAGCCACAGAAATGCCCATCTCCAGCCTGACCATCAACATTGGACAACTTGTCTTTAAAGCGCTTTCTCACGGGGCGACTTGACGCAGAGTGAAGTGGTCGTGGTCTAGCACGATATCACACGATATAACGGGGGGTAGATAAAGAGTTCCCACGGGTACTCGGCATTTCTGTTATTTTTGCGAGTGACTTGTCCGTCTCCCGAGCTTTCCCGTTAAATCTTGAATGAACATTGTGAATCCCCATTCATAAAAGAGAAGGTAATTGCGCGGGAAGGTTAATAATTGACAATCTGCTGCTGCCTGCCCGCTGAGTTAAAAAGTTCCCACGGTCACGATATACAGTGTATCGTTATGTCTTGCGTGGGAACTTTTTAACTCAGCGGGCAGGCAGCAGCAGATTGTCGCTCCCTTCAGTTTCACCCCACCTACACCCCTCTGCTTCCCGGCCATGTGTGTGACCCCTTCCCTCCCCTCTTCAGCTCTCCACCCATTGCACCGGCGCGGGGGCTTTGCACTGTCTTCACGTCGGCGATGCCAGCAGGTCAGTGCCAGTCACCGGAGACGTCAGGACCAACGGGACACCGACCCCCAGGCTCACTGCAAGCACGGAGATCCCAGAGACCCACAGCCAGCAGCAGCGCAGCCCCGTTCCAACTCCAGAGGAACACGCTCCCCGTAGGGACAGAAGCTGATGGTGTGTAAGGTACATCTTGTTCTTGGGGTTGCGGATGAGGGGGCGCAGCTCGGGCTGTGACGTCTCCGGCCACCCCCCTGTACAGGAGCTGAGACTGGGAACTGTGGGGTTGTTTGCAGTTGCAGAGGGAGGGGGCAAGGGCGGTACAGTTCACAGTCTCAGCTCCAGTCCAGGGGGGTGGCCGGAGACGTTAGGACCAACGGGAGACCGACTGCAAGCACGGAGATCCCAGAGACTACAGCCAGCAGCAACTCTAGCCCAGCCCCGCTCCAACTCCAGAGGAACCCGGGTTGCGGATGAGGGGGCGCGGATTCCTCTGGAGTTGGAGGGACAGGGAGACACAGCGGCTTTTGAGAATGGTGGGCAATCACTTCCAAAGTTCTGCCCACACAGTCAGTACACCTCTCCTACACCTGTCTCCCGCACTAAGATCATCTCGCAGAGAATGATCCCAGCCTAACAGCATGTTCATTCCAGATTACTCACCTTCTGTCCCCTCTGTCCAGCTTCCGGGTTCACCGTTCGCAGGAGTTCCCTCGGTAAACGCAAGAGTTAATACGGATATCGTACTGGCCACTACGTCCATATAATGTTGCAATCTTCAACCACAAGTGTACAAGTCACTCTTGGAGAAATTCAAACTTGCTTGAATTTTCTCCCGAGTCACCAAGTTACACGAGTACCTGCCATTAGCGCCACGGTTGTCCACGGTGGTCCACGAATGCCGTACGGTTATCGCACGGGGTTCCCACGATGTTAAACTCTGGTTAACTCTTGCGTCAAGTCGCCCCGTGAGAAACCGCTATTAATCTTCCCTGTTGCACAGCAGAATGAGTAAGGGTGCCACTGATCTGTAATTTGCTGCTTTCCTGAAAGGTCTTCCCCGCCCCCACCCACCCATCTCCTTTGTATCCAAAATGGTGTAGCATTTAGAGAGGGGAAGAGTGAAGCTTGAAGGTAACCATGGTAAAGGTCTTACATTTGGGCAGGGCTGACTTCCATAAGATAGGACCTGGCGATAGGATTGGGAGCCGCTATTAGAAGGAAACACAATATCTAATAAGTGAGAAAAAATTAAACATCAAATAGTAAGAGTTCAGAGTCAGCCTGGCTGTAAAAAAAAGTAAAGATGGTAGAATTAGGGATGGTTTTAGAATTAAGAATGTGAAAGACACGAAACGTCGCCTATTCCTTCTCTCCATAGATGCTGCCTCACCCGCTGAGTTTCTCCAGCATTTTTGTCTACTGTAGAATTAGGGATGGTTGGTTATCAAAGGAAATTGTGAATGGAAGATTGAAACAAAAAGCTGGATTAACTCAGCGGGTCAGACAGCATCTCTGGAGAAAAGGAATAGGTGATGTTTTGGATTGAGACTCTTGTGATCAGAAAACGAAAGTATATATCGGAGATGGAAAATTGGTATCATGAGTTATTTTTGGTTTAGAGAATATAGAAAAGGCTGAAGGACGTAGTTAGGATAGCAAACAGGGGACCCTTCTTCAGACTTCTGGGGGCGAGTTGTTTTTCTGATTTAAGTTTGCAACCAATGGTTTATGGCAGGGATCATCAGTGTTGTTTGAAACATATTTATAAATATCTTGGGTGACAATCTCTGTGGTTTGGTAAATATAAGTTTGATGGCGACACCAAAATTGGTGGAATTGAAGATAGTAAAAAAAGGCTGTGAAAGGATGCAAAGGGACATTGATCAGTCAGAAAGCTGGGTGACGCTGCGGCAAATGGAATTGAATCCAGACAAATGTGAGGTCATGCATTTTGGGTCTCTAAATCTGAACGGACATATACTGTAAATGGAAGGTAAAGCCCCATCTCACTTTCACGACCTAATTGTCGACCCTGTCGAGTTTGCCCTTGACTCATACTCGCAGCATGGTCACCACGAGGTCGTAGGAGGTCTTTGTAACTCTTCCTCATGCTCGTGAGTGGTCTCCGCGTACTCGTGGCCTCAAGTAGGTTGCGGCGTTTTTTTATCGGTAGTCATAGGTCGGTAACTGGCCCGAGAAAAAAAATGCAAACATGACATAATTTTATCATGTGATCATTTTCCACTCATAGCTAGTCGTAGTTGGTCTTAGGTGTAGAAGACTGAGGTCGAGAGGGGTCGTAGGAGGTCGTAGACGTAGTCGTAGGAGGTCATAGACATTGTCGTAGGAGGTCGTAGGAGGTCTTTTACTTCGGCGAGTCAACACGACCTTGGCATTTTTTTCAACTCGTCTAGGGTCTTCTAAACTGGTGGATTAGGTCGTCCAAGTGGGACAGGCCCTTAACAGAGGTGAGTGGGATAGGGAAGAAGATTAGCTTATTTGCCTTTTCATGCAGGAATATTAAGCATAGGAGTTCTAGTTGTTGTTGTCATCATGTTGCAGTTCTACAAGACATTGGTTAGACTACACTTAGAATATTGTATGCAGTTATGGTTACCACTTAGTTTCAGTTTCAGTTTAGTTTATTGTCACGTGTACCAAGGTACAGTGAAAAGCTTTTTGGTTCATGCTATCCAGTCAACAGAAAGACAACACATGATTACGATCGAGCCATTTACAGTGCATAGATATGTGATACGGGAATAACGTTTCGTGCAAGGTAAAGCCAGTAAATTCCAATCAAGGATAGTCCGAGGCATCGGACATCTATCGAGTCATCAAATAGGTAGAAAGAGGTTCAGGTCTGTTCTCTAATTGTGGTAGGATGATTTAGTTGCCTGATAACAGCTGGGAAGAAACTGTCCCTGAATCTGGAGGTGTGCGTTTTCACACTTCTATACCTTTTGCCTGATGGGAGAGGGGAGAAGAGGGAGTGGCCAGGGTGCGACTCGTCCTTGATTATGCTGCTGGCCTTGCCGAGGCAGCGTGAGGTACAAATGGAGTCAATGGAAGGGAGGTTGGTTTGTGTGATGGTCTGGGCTGTGTCCACAATTCACTGCAATGTCTTGCCATGTTGAATGGAACTGTTCCCAAACCAAGCTGTGATGCATCCCGATAAAATGCTTTCTATGGTGCATCAGTAGAAGTTGGTGAGAGTTGTAGGGGACACGCCGAACTTCCTAAGCCTTCTAAGGAAGTAGAGTCAAACTGGGATTATTGTCACGTACACAATGACAGTGTATAATGAAAATCGTACTTGCAGGACCATCACAGCCACATACACTCAGGAAAAAATCATACACAAAATATAAATTATGCATGAATTACACACAGAATTCTGCAAGACAATAAAAAGGCAACTGTGCAATAGAGCAAGACGTTAGTGTAAAACATAACTAGAAAAATAATGCCCATGGTGGTGCAAGCGTGGTCCATCGTGTTCCCTTGTTGAGGTGGGATTAGGGTTGTGTGGGTTGGTTCAAGAGCCTGATACTTGTAGGAAAGTAGCTGCTTCTAAACCTGGAGTGAATCTTCAGGCTTCCGTGCCCCCTGCCCAGTGGTAGCAGCAGCAAGAGGTCACCAGAGAGAGAGAGCGGGAGATACCAGCCTGCAGCATGGAATGGGGGGGCTTTAGTTACGTGGAGAAATCGGATAATAATAATAATAAATTTTATTTATGGGCGCCTTTCAAGAGTCTCAAGGACACCTTACAAAAATTTAGCAAGTAGAGGAAAAACATGTAAGGGGAATGAAATAAATAGTAGAGACATGACTAGTACACAAATAGGCTGGGATTGTTCTCTTTGGAGGTCAGGAGTCTGAGGGGTGGTCTTACAAAAGTTTATAACATTATGAGGGGCACAGATAGGTGTAAAAGTCCCGGTGTTTGTCCAAGGGCCGGGGTGTCTAAACCCATAGGTTAATATGACAAGGGAAATATTTAAAGGAGATCTGAGGGGTATGTTTTTCAAACAGGGTTGTTTGTGGGTGTGTGGAACAAGCTGCCAGAGGAGGTGACTGAGCCAAGTACAGTCCAGCATTAAAAGGCATTTGGACATTTAAACTGGGTGGGATAGAAAAACAAGGGATCTGGGCCAAATGTGGGATTGGTGGAGCTAGACATCCCAGCCAGCATGGATTCAGTCAGGCCAAAGGGCCTGTTTCCATGATGTGAGACTCCATTACTGTAAGATTGTTGGGGGAAGGCTGCAGACTGCACACCCAGCTGCTTCACTGACAATATATATTCCAGCGTCAGATCCTCCTACACCCCTGTACATTGGCTATTGCATAGTGCTTGTTAGTAGTAGCTACTGACGGTGATTTCAAGCCCGTACACTAACTGACACTGAACAGCGCTACACCCAGATTGAAAAGGAACTGCTCGCAGTGGTTTTCGCCTGCGCTAAATTCAAGGACTTCATCTTTGGTAAAACCGTGACCATCGAGACTGACCACCAGCCGCTGGTCACCATTTTGAACAAACCCATCCACGCTGCCCCAGCACGACTACAGCGGATGATGATGATGTAACTGCAGCGATTTGATTTCAACATTGTTTATAAGAAAGGTAAAGACATGTACATAGCAGACACGCTATCCAGAGCCCCACGCAGAACTAACGAACAACAACTCTCCGAACAGGACATATTCTCAGTCATGATGGTCTCGTTTGTGCCAACTGATCGTTTAAGCAGCCTAGCTGAACACATGGCTGCTGATGAGACTTTACAATTGCTGTCTACAGTCATCCGGCGCAAACAGTCCAACACCCCGCTCGAAATATGCCCCTACTTCCTGGTTCACGATGAACTAGTGCTACAGGATGGAATCATAGTCAAAGGCCACAAGGCAGTGGTCCCTGCCACCCTCCGGGACGAATAATATAACAACATCCACAGGGGCCACCCTGGTGTGGAGGCAACCCTCCAAAGGGAGCAAAGCATGTTTCACTGGCCCGGTGTGACCAAATACATACACGACATCACTGAAACGTGTCCTGTCAGCAAAAGCCTGATGCCACATCAGCAGAAGCAGCCTTTACTGCCGCAACCAGTCCCTCCTCTCCCGCGTCCTCGTTAGCCACTGACATCTTCGAGTGGCATGGGGAAAACTATCTGGTTCTTGTTGACTCTTACGCGGGCCGGGCAGGTTTGCAGGCCACCCGTTAGATATGGTGATTTTGTATAACTTTGCAAATGTATTCTTAACATTCTACTTATATTGCTTAGCCACCGATCTTTCTTTATTTCTACAAGAAGAGATGTAGATTGGCTATTTCATACGTGCTTGTTAGTAGTAGCTCCGCCTAGTATGTACTTTTATAATATCGAGAAGTCGTTTATGCTAGTTAGTAGCAGTAGCAGCTCGGAGCTGTAACGTCTGCAGATCCATGCTGTAAGTGATTTAATAAATATGCGTTGTATCTTATTGTGTGTTCAAGTCAAATCATTACAACCCCCTTGCTATGTGTAGGAAGGGACTGCAGATGCTGGTTTAAAGCGGATAGACACAAAAAGCTGGAGTATCTCAATGGGACAGGCAGCATTTCTGGAGAGAAGGGATGGGTGACGTTTCGGGTCGAGACCCTTCAGACAAATTAGGGATAAGGGAAACAAGATATAATCGGAGAGTAGGAGGAATCATATTTTCGTCTATCCCACTTGCTATGTGCTGGTTTCATCTCTGTTCCACCTGGATGCAGTGTTGGGGGACTGCTGCAGGAGCAGTAGCTGCAGCTTTGGGATGCGGATGGCTGCAGGAGTGTGCAGAGATAAGTGGACGTGATGGTATGTTCTGGGTGGTCTTCAACAAAGTGAATCACATTCAGCGCCGTGAGCGTCTGGCAATCCATCATTCTATATCGATCCTCTTCCAGACCTTTAAGCAATTCCTTGCAATTTGTGTCTCGTGGCTTGAACTAATTGTTGTTGGGAATTTTGAGTATTATATGGAAGATGAGTAGGTTATAGTTTGGTTAACCCCGGAGCTCACATACTGGGGAGCATGATTGGAAAATGTAGAATGTAGTCAGACTAGCAAAGCTGAAACATTCTGCTGAGAAGCAGGCTTCCTTATCAATAGGGGAGGGGAGGATAGTTCTTCACAGTTCTGTCTGTGTTCTTATCTGTTGCAATCTTGTATTACAGCTGCTCTTGGTCACTGTGTTTAGCAGGCAAGTCTCCCAAAGGTTAACAAACGACCTCTTTTGGGAAGGGACTCCATTTGGCAAGGGGAATCTGGCCATTTATGGGATCCACGTTGGATATATGGGAGGAAGAGTTTCAGAACATCAAGAAACTCAAGATATTAAAGTTAACTTTGGGGAAAGACAAAGATGAAAGGTTACAGAGATATTGATTCATGATTGTTTGTTTCAACTCCACGTAACCGTTGTGCCATGAGGGTATAAGAATCGTGCAGTTACTGTAGGATTTTGAAGTAGTTTAAGCTTGCTCACACTGTTTCCCAATGTGCATCGTCAAGGCCTTTTATGAAACCGACTTGTTTGATAGACTCACCACTGATCTATGAGTTGTTTTATTTTGTATCTGTGCCTATCTGAGTGAAGTCAGATATAGGGCACGGGTAAAGTATATAATTCCCTCTAAAGTCAATGCTTCTTGTATTCCGCTGTTCTGAACCTGCAGCTGCTGAAATTATAACAAACGAAAATGTGATTTATATTCCAAAAGCCATTCTTTCTATTCTTTCTCCCTCACCTAGTCTCTTCATAACTACAGTAGATCCATGATCATTCTGACAGCAATCACCATTTTACAGTTTTGAGTTCCAAGCCCCAACTAATTTTCAAAAGATAGACACAAAAAGCCGGAGTAACTCAGCGGGTCAGACAACATCTCTGGTGAAAAGCAATGGGTGACGTTTTGTGTCGAGACCCTTCTTCAGACCGAACTAATTTTCAACATGGACATAAATCCGATCTCGCACCTCACTGACCAGAGGGCCCTCTGATTTTCCTTTGGGCAGAGATTCAACCAGACTTTCCACCATTCTCACCATCCTTAACCACGTTGAAAAACCTCTCCTTTAATTCTACTCGCATTTTTCAAAGCAAAGATGTAGATATGGGAACCTGTCTGTCCCTCTGTGGAACATGTGGAATATTTCAACGATAGACACAAAATGCTGGAGTAACTCAACGGGACAGGCAGTATCTCCGGATAGAAGGAACGGGTGGTGTTTTGGGTCGAGTCCCTTCTTCAGACATGAATATTTCAGACATACTGGGATCCCCTCATTTTTTTTCGTCCCTGATGGTATTGGTGGCAATTTTTGCTCATGCAGAACTTCAAAATGTTTCCTTCTTTGCTCCCAATTTCATTTTGCTCTCAATGTCCATCTCTGTCTCTTTCCTACCTCTAAATCTGAGAATGGGTTAGTGACTAATATCTCATATAAACCATAAACCCATGGCTAGCTTAACTGCATTACCTGCCATCCTGTTTCCTGACAGGATTCCATTTTAACTTCATCACAGACATATCTATTTTGATTTCATTACCTTTCCACCTCCACAACTCTGAGTCTTCCTCTTTCTCCAACCATGGAGAAGGCAGGAGAATGGGGTTAGGAGAGAAAGATAGCAGCCGTAATTGAATGGCAAAGCAGACTTGATGGGCTGAATGGCCTAATTCTTCTCCTATCACATATGATCTTATGACCTTACGCTTTCCCTTCCACCACAGCTGACAGGCATTACAACCTGTTACATTTGTCGCAATGTGCCTTCACCCTGCACACCCAGATAATGAACCGAGGTTTTCCTGTGCTTGCCTTCCACTGCATTTCTCCCTTCCCTATTTTCAAGAGATCAACCTTCATATTTTCTGACTCCCCCGGTACGATTCTGCCTCCAAATATCTTTCTCTCCAGTTCCCTTTCACCATTCCAAAAGGGCCATACCACCCTTGAGCCTTTAGTCCACCATCTCCACTAATACCCACTGCCCTTTATCCCGATACCTTGCATGTAATCCACCAGATATCCCCTCGCATTATGCAAGGGCACAGACACTCGTGCCAAGTGAAGCAGTGATTCACTTGTAGTTCTTCCAATTTAATATAATGCACATGTTTATTATACAGTCTCCTCTATATTAAGGAAACCGAGTGCAGATTGCCTGCCCAGTTACAAAATATCTCTGTTCATGCTGCATGGATGACCTTGAGCCATCAGTTGCCTGTCACTTAAATTCTTCATCCCACCCCCCCACTCTGACCTCTCTGTCTACAGCCTCCTACAGTAGCTCAACTAAGGTTGAGGAACAGTAACTCCTCCTCGTGTAGGAAGCAACTGCAGATGCTGATTCAAACCGAAGATAGACACAAAAGCTGGAGTAACTCAGCGGGACAGTAACTCATCCACCATATTCACACATTACAGCCTTTGAAACTGGACAAGGATTCAATCAACGATTCCAGTCTTGTATTCACATTTCCAGCGTTCAGCATTTTTCCTCCCTCCATTGTCGATGTTTCAGATTTCATTCATCTTTATGTATTTATACTTCCTCCAGATTAGCTTTTGTTACTAATATTGACTGCACTAAAGAAAGCATCCTATCTGGATGCATGACAGCATGGTTTGACAACTGCTTGCTTTGACAACAGCTTTGCCCAAGACCACAAGATATTGCAGATAATAAAGTGCGGGAGGAATTCGGCAGGCCAGGTAGCGTCTGAACTTTGATCAATAGGAAGGAGGGACCTGACATTAAAAGCATTGTCAGCGCATTTCCCTCCTCAGATGCTGACTGGCCTGCTGAGTTCCTCCAGTGCTTTGTTTATTTGCTTAGGATTTCAACATTCTCTGTTTCTTGTGTGTCCAGAAACAAAGTCCAGTCCATTACAAGAGCCAGACTGCCCTTCCCCATTGAGTCTATCTACACTTCATGCTGCCCTAAGAAAGCAGCACTCACACCCCAGTCATTTCCTCTTCTCACCTCTTTCGACAGGCAGAAGACACAAACGCTTGACAGCATGTTCCACTGTATTCAAGAACAGTGTCTTCCCGCAGTTATCAGCCTTGTGAATGGAGCCCTCATAAGCTAAGGATGTATTACTGATGTCCCGATCACTCTGACAATGGAGGAGGCCCAGGACAGAAAGGTCAGAATGGGAATGGGAAGGGGAGTGAAAGTGTTTAGCAACCGGGAGATCAGTGACGGACTGAGCGGAGGTGTTCGGCGAAGTGATCGCCAAGCCTGCGCTTGGTCTCGCCGATATGTAGGAGCTCACACCTTGAACAACGGATACAGTAGATGAGATTGGTGGAGGTGCAAGTGAACCACTGCCGCACCTGTAAAAACTGTGGGGGTCCTTGGATGGAGTTGAGAGGGGAGAGGTATAGGAACAGGCGTTGTATCCACCTCTGAACATACAGCCTTCCGCTCACTCTGCAGCAACCCTGACATTATCATCAAACCTGCCGACAAGGAAGGTGCCGTGATAGTCTGGTGCACTGGCCTCTACCGGGCTGAGGCCAGGCGACAAGCCTCAGACACCTCTTCCTACTTATCCTTGGACCATGATCCCACAGATGAGTACCAGGCCATAATCTCACACACCATTTCAGATTTCATTACTTCCAGCTGTCTGCCCTGCGAAGGCTCCAACCTTATTGTTCATCAGCTGCGCACGGCCTGGTTTCATCTTCTCCCCAAAATCCACAAACAGAACTGCCCTCGCAGTCCCATTGTTTCTGTTTGTTCTTGTTCCACATACCTCGACTCCATCCTATCCCCCCTGGTCCAATCCCTCCCTACCTATGTCCAAGACACCTCACACACTCTTCATCTCTTCAATGACTTCCGTTTTCCAGGCCCCCACTCCCTCATCTTTACTATGGATGTCCAGTCACTCTACACCTCCATCCCCCACCAGGAAGGTGTTAAAACCCTCCGTTTCTTCCTCGATCGCAGAACCATCCAATTTCTCTCTACTAGCACTCCCTTCTGCCTAGCCGAGCTGGTCCTTACTCTCAACAACTTTTCTCCTTCGACTACTCCCACTTCCTCCAAATCCAAGGCATAGCTATGGACACTCGCATGGGCCCCAGCTTTGCCTGCCTCTTTGTAGGGTACATCAAGCAATCACTGTTCCAGGTGTACACTGGCCCTTTCCCCGAACTGTACCTCCACTACATTTATGACTGCATCGGTGCTATCTCCTGCACCCATGCAGAACTCACTGACTTCATCAACTTCACAACTAATTTCCATCCTCCACTCAAATACACTTGGACCATCTCCGACATCTCCCTGCCTTTTCTGGATCTCACCGTCTCCATAACAGGATATAGGCTATTGACTAATGTCTATTACAAACCCACTGACCTCCACAACTATCTCGACTACACTTCTTCCCACCCTGCTTCCTGTAAAGACTCTATCCCCTACTTCCAATTCCTCCATCTACACAGCATCTGCATCCAAGATAAGGTGTTCCATACCAGGACATTAAGTTACCCTAATTCTGTCCCACTCTTCCATTATAGATGAGGCCCTCACTAGGGTCCCCTTGATATCCCACAGCTCCACTCTTGCTCCCCCCAGTGGTAACAGGTTCAGAGTCCCCCTAGATTTCATCTTCCACCCCATCAGCCATCGCATACAGCACATAATCCTCTGACATTTTCACCATCTCCAACGGGATCCCACCATTAGCCACATCTTCCCATCTCCACCCCTTTCCGCTTTCCACAGAGACCGTTCCCTCCACAACTCCCTGGTCAACTTGTCCCTTCCCACCCAAACCACCCCCTCCCCAGGTACTTTCCCCTGCAACCGCAGGAGATGCAAAACCTTTACCACCCCCCTCGGCTCCGTCCAAGGACACCGACTGTCTTTTCAGGTGAGGCAGCTCCTACACCTCCTCTAACTCCCCCTCCCATTCCCACACTGACCTTTCTGTCCTGGGCCTCCTCCATTGTCAGAGTGAGGCCCAGCACAAATTGGAGGAACAGCACCTTGGGCAGCTTACAACCCAGCGGTATGAACATTCACTTCTCAAACTTCAAGTAACCCTTGCTTTCCTTCTCTCTCCATCCCTCCACCTTCCCAGACTACATTTTATCTGTTTGCTTTGTTGTTAACTTCTCCCAGCTAACAATGATCTATTCAACATTTTCCTTGATCTCCATTTCCTTTGTCCTATTTCCACACCTTACACTTCCTTATCTATGTATCTCCCTCTCCCCTGACATCAGACTGAAGAAGGTAGACAAAAATGTTGGAGAAACTCAGCGGGTGAGGCAGCATCTATGGAGAGAAGGAATGGGCGACGTTTCGGGTCGAGACCCTTCTTCAGACTGATGTCGGGGGGGGGGGGGAGCGAGAAAGGTAATCCATTCCTTTTTTCCAGAAATGTACTTGCTGAGTATTTATTGTTTGTTTATTGTTTATTGTTACGTGTACCGAGGTACAGTGTGAAGCTTTTGTTGCTTGCTATCCATTCAGCAGAAAGACAATACATGATTACAATCAATCAATTTACAGTGTACAGATACATGATAAGGGGATAACGTTTAGTGCAAGGTAAAGTCAGCAAAGTCCGATCACGGATAGACTGAGGGTCACCAATGAGGTAGATAGTAGTTCAGCACCGCTCTCTAGTTGTAGTAGGATGATTCAGTTGCCTGATAACAGCTGGGAAGAAACTGTCCCTGAATCTGGAGGTGTGCGTTTTCACACTTGTGTGAACATCAGCAGCAAGCTTGTTATTGCAATCATCAAAGTGCTACTAAAAGGCAGCTCTTGCACATTTTAAAGAAGATTTTCATAGACCTAAAAAGCTGGAGTAACTCAGCGGGACAGGCAGCATCTCTGGAGAGAAGGAATGGGTGACCTTTTGGGTCGAGACCCTTCTTGAGACTCGACCCGTAAAGTCACCCGTTCCTTCTCTCCAGAGATGCTGCCTGTCCCGCTGAGTTACTCCAGCTTTATGTGTCTATCTTCGGTTTAAACCAGCATCTGCAGTTCCTTCTTACACAAAGAAGATTTTCATTATCGTTTCAATAAATTTTGGGTGTTTTACGAAGCTAAATACTTTGAGTAACAACGGAACATGTAAAAGAAACATAGAACATAGGTGCAGAAGTAGGCCATTCGGCCCTTCGAGCCAGCACCGCCATTCAATATGATCCTGACTGATCATCCAAAATCAGTACCCCGTTCCTGCTTTCTCCCCATATCCCTTGATTCCGTTTGCCCTAAGAGCTATATCTAACTCTCTCTTGAAAACAAACAGTGAATTGGCCTCCACTGCCTTCTGTGGCAGAGAATTTCACAGATTCACAACTCTCTGGGTGAAAAGAGAAAGTAAAGGGTACACAAGCTATTCTCCCTCCAAAGAAGTCTCCCCAATGAATGACAGCAGGCTTTCACCGTGCATGCTGCTGCCATTAGGAGAGGCAAAGACACACAAGCACATGCTCCAAGGAGGCACACAAATGTAAATAAATAATTTTGATGTTTTAAGCCGTAATTAATTCGTAAGTTTGGAATGGAATGAGGAGCTGAGGCAGTGGTGGTGATAGTTGAGCTTAAAATTGTATTATCTCTGAAGTTATTCATTTCGAGCCATGGCTGGAGACTGTGGTTCCATTGTTACTTTCTCTCGTTCCATCATATCATCTTGCACTTCTTCCCCCCTGTTCTCCTCAATTGTTTCCCCAAATGATTCCAGGCAGAGGGAACAAATGGAGTCAATTTGTTTTGTACAGAATAGCAGAAGAAAATGGTGTAGATAATCAGCAGTTGAAGGGTCTTTATCGTGAATCGTTTCCCTGACCCGCAGAGTACTTTCAGCATTTTCAGTTTTCACATTGGATTTCCAGCATCTGGTGCTTATTTGATATGATTTTCATTTGCTTTGTATGGAATATCTCGATGGCTGCCTTTGTACAGCAGTGGAATGCAAACTGTGAGATGCAACTGAGTAGGTCTATCGGCAATCTAGTTGGAACCTGATATATAAATGTGAAGAGCCACAGTTACTGTGACAGTCAAATGCAAATATGGTCTGCTCCTGCTTTGAGGACGGTTAATTTTCCCATTTTCTAACATTTTCTAACATTTATACTTCCAATTAACAAAATAATTTAACATATAAATTTGACAATTAATATTTTACTCAAAATATGATTCAACAAGGCTTTCATGGCATAAAAATAAAGAAAATATATAAAGAACTTATGAGCAATCTAGCTACCAGTTCTTTTATCAGATAGAACTGAGATAGAATTATCAATTAAACGATAAATTGCACAAAATTATTTTCTTGTTATGTCAACTGGATAATATGATGGTAAAATCCTCAAACTAAATCAAATACTTAATTGATCAGAGCAATATTCTATTAAATGATGGGAACCTGTGACACCAATTGTATGGTAATATTAATTGTAAACTAAAATTAAGTTATATTAGCTTTAACATTTCATTTATAACCAGTGGCAATCAAAACAATGGATGTAATACGCTGCACCATCTTTAATGTATAATTACTGAAGATGTTTTCGTTTGGAAGGGCACTCAGCAGACGTGTACACAAATGTGCTGAATGAATATTGCAGAGATGGAGGTGGTGGAGAAGCCCTCACTAAAAGGCATTGGACACAGGAAGAGATACCAAATGTTTATTGAGCTGCAGATAATATCTTTGCTTATTCATGTATGGATTGCAAATGTGATCTGAGTTTTTAAGGAATTGAAATCGTACCAACCCATTTAATTTCTGGAATGCCTGCAATAAGTTTATTTCATCATATACTGCATACAAATAAATGGAACCCATTCATAGACACGAAAAATGTCTGAAGCCGAACATTTATTTTAATACTTAATACATATCTTCCTTCTGCTAGAGGATGTCTGGAGGAATTATTGGTTAATCTGGTCTCTCCTATGTTTTCATCAACCTGGCACCTATTAACGTGAACCTTTCAACTGGCTCGCGGTTGTTTACGACAGTTTCAATTCATTATTTCTTCAAACTCCATCACTTGGTCAATATCCTCTATGGATGCTAATTGAACGAATGTTAGGGATTCTATCATGACAAGCTGAGATACAGAATTTCTTTCTCCATAGATGCCACCTGACCTCATGGAGTTCTGTTTATGATTTCTATTAATGCAGCGTTATAAATTTTGGTTTGACTATATTTGGAGTGTTAAGGGCCTATCCCACTTTCCCGAGCTGCTCACGAATTCTCCCGAGTTTTCCCCTTGATTCAAACTCGGAGAATGTTCGTAACGGGTCCGTAGGAGTCCGTAGATATATCGTAGCGGCTTGTTATGTCAGTCGTAGGTACTCGGGGCATCAGGTAAGTCGGGACGTTTTTTCCAGCATGACAAACAATGTCCACGAGTGAAAAGATAGTCGGGAGGAGAACAATTGCAACATTTAATGTCCCGAGTACCTACGGATGACATAACGAGCTGCTACGATATTTCTACGGCCTCCTACGGACCCGTTACGAACATTCTCCGAGTTCGAATCAAAGGGAAAACCCGGGAGAATTTGTGAGCAGCTCGGGAAAGTGTGACAGGCCCTTTTGACTTTTACTTTAGACTTTAGAGATACGGAGAGGAAACAGACCCTTCAGCCCTTCGGCCCACTGAGTCGACGCTGACCAGCTAAAGGGCCTGTCCCACTGCCGTGACCTTTCAGGGACTGCCTTCGGCCTTCAAGCTCGAGGGCACTCCCCTGAAAAACCAGTGATGAAACCGCAAACCGGATCGACCGACCGCACACACAGACACACACACAAACACATCACAAAGGCGGGGGCCAGGGAAAGGGGGGGAGCGCTGTCTGAAATTCACACTCGTGATGAACAGGAAGGTAAAAGACGGCTGGCACAGTGTACGGTAAATCCTTTAGATAGCCCCGGGGGGGGGGGGGGGGGGGGGGGGGGGGACACTTTTAAGAAGCCAGACAACTTTTAATAAAGTTTAGCGGGCATTTAACCTACCGGTCGGTTTTCCTTAGTCCTGAAAACTCCAATGAGCTAATTAAAATGCCCGGTCAGTGAAGGAGATTGCCTACGAGTGCCCTCGACTACCTGTAACTAAATAGCGACCCCACTCCACTGCACTACGAGTTCAAAAGAACCATGCCGACCAATTTTTAATCGCGGAAATATTTTCAATATGCTGAACATTTTTCCTCGACCAAACTGAGGCCGCGAGTCTGCGGAAACTTCCCTTGAGCATGAAGGAGAGTTCCAGTGGACCTCCTAGGACCACGTGTCGACCATGCTGCAAGTTTGAGTCAAGGGCAAACTCTTCTAAACTCGCAGATTAGGTCGCCGCTGTGGGACAGCCCCTTTACCTACACACACTAGGGACAATTTTGCAACTTACTGAAGCTAATTAACCTACAAACTGGTACATCTTTGGAGTGTTGGAGCAAACCAGAGCACCCAGATAAAACCCATGGAGTAACAGGGAGAATGTACAAACTCTGTACAGGCAACAGCAGTAGTCAGAATCGAACCAGTGTCTCTGTAGTTGTAAGGCAACAACTCTACAATTGCGCCACTGTGCCGCCCACGTATTGTGTGTGGTTGTTGTTGCCCCATTGCAGGAAGGATGAAATGTCATTGAAGTGGGTGTAGGTTTAGCAGAATGCTGCCTCAATTAGAGAGTATTAGCTACAAGGGGAGGTTTGACAAACATGTATTATTTTCTCTGGAGTTTTGGAGATTGAGGGAGACCTGAGAGAAGTGTATAAAATGACGTGAGGCAGGGATTGGTTAGGCAGTCAGAACCTTTCTTCTAGGGTGGAAATGTCAAAGATCAAATAGCAAAGCTTTCATGTTAGATGGGGAAAGTTTAAAGGATATGTGTGGGGACATTTTGTTCTGTGCAGTGTTGAGGTTTTCTGGAATGAGCTGCCTGGGATGGTGGTAGAAATAGATATGATAGTCACATTTAAGAGGCATTTAGATAGGCACGAGGATGAGCAGGGAATGGAGGGATGTGTATCGCGTGAGGCAGCGGAGATTAGTATAACTTGACATCATCTTTGGGCCCGACATTGTGGGCCAAAGTGCCTGCTCCTGTTCTGTACTGTTCTACGTTCATCATTCTTTCCTCCACCATCGTAATCCTGGGAATCATCATTGACCAGAAATTCATATGGGGCAGCCACATAAATACTGTGGCTACATGAGCTGGTCAAAGGCTGAGGATCCTGTGATGGTGAATGTGGTCTCACCATCTATGGGGCAGCATTTAGAAGTGTGATAGAACACTTGCCTGTTGAGTACAAGTCCAACAAATGTCAAGGCGTTTAATTACAACCAAGACAAACTGGAACACCATGGTTTTTCACCGAGAAACATGTTTTAGGTAGAGATGCAGGCTACACCAGGAACCTTCACAAACCTGTATCTTCTACAATCAATAAGAACAAGTGGCTTAAATGCATAAACCTTAATTTCCCTTCAAGTTGCACACGATCCTGACTTGGAAGTATGTTGCTATTTTTTCATAGCAACTGTGTCTACATTCTGGAACTCCCTCTCCACTGGCACAGGGGGAGCAACTTCATCTGAAGGACCGCAGAAGTTCAAGAAGGCAGCTCACTGCCTTTTCTTCAGCTAAATATGGGCAATAAACTCATGGATCGATTGCTATTTTGATTATCGAGCTTGCACATTACAAATATTCCTATTTAGTTTTGGTGTCTTTAGTGCTGGCCGTATGAGAGGTGAAAAAGGTGAGGCTCATTTGGAAAACTGTCTGGGATTTGAAGCACAACTCAGCTATGTCCAGTCATTTTCCTACTCTATTAATTTGGTGCATGCTTTCTGTAGTTGGGTAGACACCTACACCTTCACCTAATTTCCTTTCAATATGTGACATGACTGCTCTCAGCAGTAAATAGCTTGGAGTGATGCAGGTGTATGTAGGCCAGGAACCTGGCAGAACAGGGAAGTGAAGGTGGAGTGGAGAGGGTAGTTAGAATGGAATATAGTAGGGGGGGGGGGGGGAATTATTGTCACATTTAATCGACTGACACTGTAATCCCGTTCCGCCAGAACAATGTATCTTTACATTCTTTGATGAACCGCAGTTTTTAACAAGGGAATATTTTCAAGTGCCACTCTCATTAACTAGCACAAAACTCCTTCATTTGTACATATGCTGTTCCAATTACAGTGCAGCTCCAGCAGCCCGGAGAAAAATACATGGTTTCTCTTAGGCTAAGTTGCAAATAAACAAGCAAGTGCACAAACACCCCACAGATGGATGCAGTCTTTTATCATCATAACTTTGGCAGGAGCATCTGCTGCAAAAGCATTCATTAATAAACAGTTGTGGACGATTTGAAGTTGAATATATATTTTTAATTATTCCCCAAAGATACGTCTGTATTCTCCCATCAGAATTTTTTTAGATGACCCACTTGAGATATTCGTTTATTGTTTACTAACAGAACATTACACATAATGACCATTGTCTGACTTGCCACAATGATTGGAAACCAAAGCTTGGACTTTTAGTTTAGTTTAGTTTAGAGACACAGCGCCAAAACAGGCCCTTCGGCCCACCGAGTCCGCACTGACCAGCGATCCCCGCACATATAACACTATCCTACACACACTAGGGACAATTTACACTTATACCAAGCCAATTTACCTACATACCTGCTTGTTTTTGTAGTGTGGGAGGAAACCAAAGATCTCGGTGAAAACCCGCGCGATTACGGGGAGAACGTACAAATTCGGTGCAAACAGTACCTATAGTCGGGATCGAACCCGGGTCTCCGGCGCTCCAAGCGCTGTAAGGCAGCAACTCTACCGCTGCTCCACCAAACCACCCTCCCCCATCCCAGAACCTCCCTGCCTCTCCTCCCCCTTTATTTTAGATGACCCACTTGAGGTATTCCTTTCTTATCTACTAACATTATCAGGCAATTTAGTGGCGATGTTTAAAGCCACTAATTAATGTATTTGGCAGGATACATGCAGAGAATCCATTGCTCGAGAATTTTAAACTACCAGGCACCATCTTTAAATTAAGGCTTTGGAAATCTGGGACGAGCTCGAGACACAGAGTCGCTTGTCACACCCGAGACTGCAAGCAAATGTTTCTTTCTTGGGTGAGATGATCAGGCAGAATGGATCAAAGAGTAGATTCCATGCTGAGGGACTGCGATGTTGACCTCTTGTTGTATTTCTTTGTTCCAATGCCATTCGCCCAATATTTGGAACTGGTTAGCATGCAACAAAAGCTTTTCACTGTACCTCGGTACACATGACAATGAACTGAACTGAGCTATACTTACAAGTAAAAGGCAATTTTCATAACCTTCCCAGATCGCTTAATATTTTCAATTTGCTGCTTTGAGCCCTAATAGTATCTTCTTTCCTGAATACAAACAAGGATGGACAGGAGCAAGGACGGCGCATTTTCTGGGGGAACTTTGGTGACATTAAATTACTGCGGGAAGTTCATCACCATGAGTCACTTGTGCAGTTTTGTGTCAATCATTGCCACTTCAGGGGGTTTTAACCAGAAATTACACATTGTAGGTAGGCGTCAATGACAAGCTGAAGTCATAAGTCAAACTTTCTATCATTATTGCCATAGCAACACTGAGTACTCATAACGTCAACCTGATACTGGCATCCAGGATTACTGAGAGCCAGCAAAATCCTGTTAAAATCGAAATCATTCCAGTCGGGAAGTAATCTTGCAGTGATATCACCTGTCACAATCGGCATTCTGCAGATTGAATGGGTGAAGAGTCTGCCTTGCCGTAGAATCATCGAAACTTGCAACGTAAAAGGAGACCAATGCACCCGCACACATTGCAAACATCGTCCAATTTAATCTTGCATCTCATTTGGATGCAAGAGTTGCATATGTAGCAGAACTGCTGCTTCAAAGCTCCAGTGAGCAGGATTGAATCCTGATCTCCAGTCACTACACCAGTAGGAACTGCCCATCCTCCCTGTCATCACATGGGTTTAGACATAGATATAGACATAGAAAATAGGTGCAGGAGGAGGCCATTCGGCCCTTCAAGCCTGCACCGCCATTCATTGTGATCATGGCTGATCATCCACAATCAGTAGCCCGTGCCTGCCTTCTCCCCATACCCCTTGATTCCGCTAGCCCATAGAGCTCCATCTAACTCTCTTTTAAATTCATCCAGTGAATTGGCCTCCACTGCCCTCTGTGGCAGAGAATTCCACAAATATCTACTGGATTTCACAGAGGAAGAGGACTTAACTTTCTGGTGCCTTTCCCCACAGTGGTGGAAATGTTTGATTCTGCTGTGGGGGGACGTTTGTGTTGAACTCTATAATGTGTTGTGTCCATTTTCTTTTTCTTTTTTAACCTTTTTCTATGGTTTGTATGGAAACATGTTATCTATTTTATGTAAAGCTTTGGTGTCAATGCAAGTTGACTTAAAACGTGCTATATAAATAAAACTTACTTACTTACTGGATGCTCCAGGTTCATCCTACATTACAAGGTAGGCAGGTTATTAAGTTAATTGGCTCTTACAAATACAGTATGGAAGGCCCTTCGGCCCACCGACCAGCGAACCACGCACATTACCACTATCCTACACACAGCAGGGGCAGGGGCAATTTTACATTTACACCAAGCCAATTAACCTACAAACCTGGACATCTTTGCAGTGTGGGACGTTGTCAAAGATCTCGGAGAAAACCCACGCAGATCAGTGAGAGAAGGTACAAACTCCATACAGACAGCACCCATAGTCAGGATCGAACCCGGGTCTCTGGTACTGAAAGGCAGTTGTGCTACTGCCGCGCCACCGTGCCGTCCTAAGTTGAGATTGATGATGGAATGGGACTGCTTCCCCCTCTCCACAATGGAATCTCGGTTTGTTTGGTTATCAGGAAATCCGGAGTTGGGATCCTGGTTTATTTGGGAAAGTCTTGGATTGAACAATGCAGTACCTAAAATGGAAAAGTGTGGAACTAGACATCTTGGTTCCCTAGTCTGCTTGATGGTAAATTAGGTACTGCATACACTGGGCATGAAATGAGGCGCATGAGGTCCTGCCTGCTGAGCCAGCATGTGGCTGGTTTGTGGAAGATTTATTTCCACCTCCTATGTTGGGAGTTTCAGGTATCCACACAATGTTGAAACAGAAAATGCGCGGGTAATCAGCAGGCTAGGCAGCACACAATGTGATAGAAACACTGTTCATGTTTTAACTGGTGACATAAAACGAGTAGCACAAGAAACTTCTGCATTGTTAATCTAGCTTGGTTTAGTGTAGTTTAGAGATACAGCGTGGAAACAGACCCTTTGGACCATTGTGTCCTCCCCAACCATCGATCGCTCATTCACACACGTTCCATGTTATCCCACCTGCTCATTGCCCCCCCACATACTACTGGCAATTTACAGACGGCCAATTCACCTCCAAACCCGCACGTCTTTGGGATGTGGGAGGAAGCCGGAGCACCCAGAGGAAATCCACGCGGTCACAGGGACAACGTGCAAACTCCACACAGACAGCATGCGAGGTCGGGATCGAACACGGGCCTCTGGCGCTGCGAGGCAGCTGTGCGCCACGGTTCCATCCTACAGAACGCTACGTTATTTAACGAATGTAATTCAAAATCTTTTGCAAAATACATGAACATTAATTTTCTGTTAGTTTTTAATAACAAAAAACCTGAAAGGATGTTCTGTAAGGATTCATTGACCATTTATATCAGTTTACTTTTGGATAACCTTAATGCATTCGAAGGGCCTTACAACCAGTCACCACCTTCCAAATTCCTGCCTTCTAAATTAGAGGAACATTTTCTCTTCATCTGAGGCAGTGTGAATCACAGAGTAATTAGCGTGGTAGACCAATAATGACCATTGCCTGGCTTGCTACAATGATTGGAAAGCAGGGTTATGACTTTTAGTTTCGCGGAAACAGGCCCTTCGGCCCACTGAGTCCGCACCGACCTGCTATCCTCGCACATTAACACTATCCTATGCACACTAGGGACAATTTATGCTTATACCAAGCCAATTATCTGACAAAATGTGGGAGGAAACCAAAGATCTCGGAGAAAACCCACGTGGTCACGGGGAGAATGTACAAACCCCGTACAGACAGCACCCGTAGTCGGGATCGAACTCGGGTCTTCGGCGCTACAAGCGCTGTAAGACAGCAACTCTACTGCTGCGCCACCGTGCCGCCCTCCCCCATCCTGGGGCCCCTCCCACGCCATCCCCATTCTTAGGAGGAAGCCCGGATAAAAGGAGGTGATAAGACCACTGAGATGGCAGAATGTTGCGTGACAGCTCTCTAAACTGCTCCAATGTGGTGGGGTGTCAAGATTGGGTTTGTGTCAAACTCATGTGAGGAGAACACTCTCTGTGCCATTTAAGACAGTGACAGATGCTTCAACAATGAGTCTTCAGTAGTAACATTGGCTTCAACATACACTTATTGCCGGACCAGTAATTACAGGGCATTGGCCCGAACCAACATTTGAGAAAAACCCCACATATTGCTCCTGAATGTACAAGAGAATGAATTCCCTTCATTTTGTGCTTCAGAGTTAACTGAGTATAACTTAACCTTATGGAATCAATAAGTCTTTGGACTCGAAGATAGACACAAAAAGCTGATGTAACTCAGCAGGTCAGACAGCATCTCTGGAGAAAAGGAATAGGTGACGTTTCAGGTTGAGACCAGTATGAAAAAGGATCTCAACCCGAAATTTTTGGGCTCAATGTGTTCTTACTTGTTAATCTAATATTTGGAGATTTATTAAAGTATACTACAACATGTTAATTGTAGCACATTTTAGATTATTTAACACAAGAGAGCTCACTGTACTTTGTGGGTTAAATTCATATCTGATAATACATGTCTGCACCCCATACCCAGTTAATATCTTCTCTTGTTTTCATAATTAAATACAGGATTTCAAAATGCCACCAGTGAAATTACTGAAACAAAGTAATCCTCTGGTATTCCTGCTGGAAATTACTAACCAAACCTGCCAATGTTATTAAACCCACCATGATAGCACCACCAGCTGTGTGCAGGCTTTTGAACAGGAGATATTCACAGATATAAGGTCTTAAGGTCATAAGTGATAGCAGCAGAATGAGGCCATTCGGCCCATCAAGTCTAAGCCACCATTCTATCATGGCTGATCTATTTCTCCCTCCAAACCCCATTATCCTGCCTTCTCCCCATAGTTCAAGTTCAAGTTCAAGTGAGTTTATTGTCATGTGTCCCTGTATAGGACAATGAAATTCTTGCTTTGCTTAAGCACACAGAAAAAAATAAAAGAAAAAAAATAAATAAATAAAAGTAGGCATTTACTACAAAACAGATAAATGTGTCCATATACCATGATATAAATATATACACACATGAATAAATAAACTGGTAAAGTGCAAATAACAGAGAGTGGTTATTAATAATCAGAGTTTTGTCCGAGCCAGGTTTAATAGCCTGATGGCTGAGGGGAAGTAGCTATTCCTGAACCTGGTTGTTGCAGTCTTCAGGCTCCTGTACCTTCTACCTGAAGGTAGCAGGGAGATGAGTGTGTGGCCAGGATGGTGTGGGTCTTTGATGATACTGCCAGCCTTTTTGAGGCAGCGACTGCGATAAATTCCCTCGATGGAAGGAAGGTCAGAGCCGATGATGGACTGGGCAGTGTTTACTACTTTTTGTAGTCTTTTCCTCTGACACCCTGTACTAATCAAGAATCTATCTATCTCTGCCTCAAAAATATCAGTTGACTTGGCCTCCACAGCCTTCTGTGGCAAAGAATTCCACAGATTCACCACCCTCTGACTAAATAAATCCCTTCTCACCTCCTTCCTATAGGAACGTCCTTTAATTCTGAGGCTATGACCTCAGGTCCTAGACTCCCCCACTATTTATTAAACCTAGAAAACTATTGTGTTTTTCAATTGTTAACCCCTTCATTTACACAAATCATTTGCAAGAGCAGGAACAGGGAGATACGGGACCTGAACGTGTGGCTGAGGAACTGGTGCACGGGGCAGGGATTTAGATTCTTAGATCATTGGGATCTGTTTTGGGGTAAGGGGGAACTGTACAAAAGGGACGGATTGCATCTTAACAGGTGTGGGACCAGCATTCTGGCAGGCAGGTTTGCCACTGCTACACGGGTGGTTTTAAACTGAATAAGGGGGGCGGGGTGTCGAATGGGACAGTGGAGGATGGAGTTAAAGGGAAAGGGTTTCTTAAATGTGTGAGCGTAGAGACAGAGGGGTGTAAAATGAGGGTAGAAGCAATAGGTAGCAAGGTGAAAAGTAAAAGTGGCAGGCAGACAAAACCAGGGCAAAAATCAAAAAGGGCCACTTTTCAACATAATTGTATAAGGGGTAAGAGTGTTGTTAAAACAAGCCTGAATGCTTTGTGTCTCAATGCAAGGAGCATTCGTAATAAGGTGGATGAGTTGAATGTGCAGATAGCTATTAATGACTATGATATAGTTGGGATCACGGAGACATGGCTCCAGGGTGACCAAGGCTGGGAGCTGAACATCCAGGGATATTCAATA
Organism: Amblyraja radiata; assembly: GCF_010909765.2. Lineage (NCBI taxonomy): Eukaryota > Metazoa > Chordata > Chondrichthyes > Rajiformes > Rajidae > Amblyraja > Amblyraja radiata. The sequence continues at coordinate 6,917,440 of NC_045972.1, read as the reverse complement.
TTCAGGAGGGATAGAGAGAAAGGAAAAGGAGGTGGGGTAGCGTTGCTGGTTAGAGAGGAGATTAACGCAATGGAAAGGAAGGACATTAGTTTGGAGGATGTGGAATTGGTATGGGTAGAGCTGCGAAACACTAAGGGGCAGAAAACGCTGGTGGGTGTTGTGTACAGGCCACCTAACAGTAGTAGTGAAGTTGGAGATGGTATCAAACAGGAAATTAGAAATGCGTGCGACAAAGGCAAAACCGTTATAAGGGTGACTTCAATCTACATATAGATTGGGTGAATCAAATTGGCAGGGGTGCTGGGGAAGAGGATTTCTTGGAATGTATGCGGGATAGTTATCTAAATCAACATGTAGAGGAACCAACGAGAGAGCAGGCTATTTTAGACTGGGTATTGAGTAATGAGGAACGGTTAGTTAGCAGTCTTGTTGTACGTGCCCCCTTGGGCAAGAGTGACCATAATATGGTTGAGTTCTTCATTAGGATGTAGAGTGACATTGTTAATTCAGAAACAATGGTTCTGAACTTAAAGAAAGGTAACTTTGAGGGTATGAGACGTGAATTGGCCAAGATTGACTGGCAATTAATTCTAAAAGGGTTGACGGTGGATATGCAATGGAAGACATTTAAAGACTGCATGGATGAACTACAAAAATTGTTCATCCCAGTTTGGCAAAAGAATAAATCAGGGAAGGTAGTACATCCGTGGATAACAAGGGAAATCAGGGATAGTATCAAAGCGAAGGATGATGCGTACAAATTAGCCAGAAAAAGCAGCATACCGGAGGACTGGGAGAAATTCAGAGACCAGCAGAGGAGGACAAACGGCTTAATTAGGAAAGGAAAAATAGATTATGAAAGAAAACTGGCAGGGAACATAAAAACTGACTGCAAAGGTTTTTATAGATATGTGAAAAGAAAGAGATTAGTTAAAACAAATGTGGGTCCCTTGCAGTCAGAAACAGGTGAGTTGATCATGGGGAACAAGGATATGGTGGACCAATTGAATAACTACTTTGGTTCCGTCTTCACTAAGGAAGACATAAATAATCTGCCGGAAATAGCAGGGGACCGCGGGTCAAAGGAGTTGGAGGAATTGAGTGAAATCCAGGTTAGCCGGGAAGTGGTGTTGGGTAAATTGAATGGATTAAAGGCCGATAAATCCCCAGGGCCAGATAGGCTGCATCCCAGAGTACTTAAGGAAGTAGCTCCAGAAATAGTGGATGCATTAGTAATAATCTTTCAAAACTCTTTAGATTCTGGAGTAGTTCCTGAGGATTGGCGGGTAGCAAACGTAACCCCACTTTTTAAGAAGGGAGGGAGAGAGAAAACGGGGAATTACAGACCAGTTAGTCTAACATCGGTAGTGGGGAAACTGCTAGAGTCAGTTATTAAAGATGGGATAGCAGCACATTTGGAAAGTGGTGAAATCATTGGACAAAGTCAGCATGGATTTACGAAAGGTAAATCATGTCTGACGAATCTTATAGAATTTTTCGAGGATGTAACTAGTAGCGTGGATAGGGGAGAACCAGTGGATGTGGTGTATCTGGACTTCCAGAAGGCTTTCGACAAGGTCCCACATAAGAGATTATTATACAAACCTAAAGCACACGGCATTGGGGGTTCAGTATTGATGTGGATAGAGAACTGGCTGGCAAACAGGAAGCAAAGAGTAGGAGTAAACGGGTCCTTTTCACAATGGCAGGCAGTGACTAGTGGGGTACCGCAAGGCTCAGTGCTGGGACCCCAGCTATTTACAATATATATTAATGATCTGGATGAGGGAATTGAAGGCAATATCTCCAAGTTTGCGGATGACACTAAGCTGGGGGGCAGTGTTAGCTGTGAGGAGGATGCTAGGAGACTGCAGGGTGACTTGGATAGGCTGGGTGAGTGGGCAAATGTTTGGCAGATGCAGTATAATGTGGATAAATGTGAGGTTATCCATTTTGGTGGCAAAAACAGGAAAGCAGACTATTACCTAAATGGTGGCCGACTAGGAAAAGGGGAGATGCAGCGAGACCTGGGTGTCATGGTACACCAGTCATTGAAAGTAGGCATGCAGGTGCAGCAGGCAGTGAAGAAAGCGAATGGTATGTTAGCTTTCATAGCAAAAGGATTTGAGTATAGGAGCAGGGAGGTTCTACTGCAGTTGTACAGGGTCTTGGTGAGACCACACCTGGAGTATTGCGTACAGTTTTGGTCTCCAAATCTGAGGAAGGACATTATTGCCATAGAGGGAGTGCAGAGAAGGTTCACCAGACTGATTCCTGGGATGTCAGGACTGTCTTATGAAGAAAGACTGGATAGACTTGGTTTATACTCTCTAGAATTTAGGAGATTGAGAGGGGATCTTATAGAAACTTATAAAATTCTTAAGGGGTTGGACAGGCTAGATGCAGGAAGATTGCTCCCGATGTTGGGGAAGTCAAGGACAAGGGGTCACAGCTTCAGGATAAGGAGGAAATCCTTTAAAACCGAGATGAGAAGAACTTTTTTCACACAGAGAGTGGTGAATCTCTGGAACTCTCTGCCACAGAGGGTAGTCGAGGCCAGTTCATTGGCTATATTTAAGAGGGAGTTAGATGTGGCCCTTGTGGCTAAGGGGATCAGAGGGTATGGAGAGAAAGCAGGTACGGGATACTGAGTTGGATGATCAGCCATGATCATATTGAATGGCGGTGCAGGCTCGAAGGGCCGAATGGCCTATTCCTGCATCTAATTTCTATGTTTCTATGTTTCTATTCTGTAAACTGTTTCAATAAGCAATATTTAGAAAGAAGAGGCAAGCGCTAATTTTTAAAAGGAATTATTTAGGTGATTTTCTTATAAATCACCTCATGTCAGAAATGAAAGTAATAATAATGTGTGTGATTCAGCTTTTCAATATAAAGCAGGAATCTATTGAAATGTAATAAAAATATGTTGGTGGGTTTGGAATGAATAAACGTGGCATTACGAGTTCAAGGCTTCCCCACACAACGCTATGTTACCGATAAAAATGAAGGAGTGTTGGCTATTGTTAATTTTATTGCTGCTTGCTTTGTGCTACTAAATTCTATATCAAAATTATATATATCATAAGTTTAAAAAAATAATATAGAATATTCCAGTGTGTTTTGATACATAATTGCCCGTAAGTCGGGTTGATTTTAGCCTCTGCAAAAAGGCCCGGTGGAGCTGGCAGCCTCCCAGCTGGACCAGTTTACTTTGACTCGGCGTATCAGTTGAAGGTTAAGTGGTGTGTGGGATTTGAAGGCCAGCTGGACAACGGTGCAGCAATTGATTCAAGCTGTAACTGAAACATGGATGAGGGCTTCACAGAGTCATTGAATTGACAAGAAGAGTCTCGACCCAAAACCTCACCCATTCCTTCTCTCCAGAGATGCTGCCTGTCCCGTTGAGTTACTCCAGCATTTTTGTGTCTAACATTGAATGGACAAACCTGGATTGTGTTCCCTGTGTCAGTGTTGGTGTGCGGGGATCGCAGGTCGGCGTGGACTCGGTGGGCCGAAGGGCCTGTGTCAGCTAGATAGGGCTCTTAAAAATAGCGGATTCAGGGGATATGGGGAGAAGGTAAGAACGGGGTACTGATTGGGGATGATCAGCCATGATCACATTGAACGGCAGTGCTGGCTCGAAGGGCCAAATGGCCTACCTGTGCACCTATTGTTTATTGAATCTGAGCAGCAACCAGATAGAAACGATAAGAGGCATTGGCAGGGTAGATCAGTTCAGTTTAGTTTATTGTCACTTGTACCGAGGTACGGTGAAAAGCTTTTGTAGCGTGCTAAACAGTCAGCGGAAAGACAATACCTGATTACAATCGAGCCATTTACTGTGTATAGATACATGATAAGGGAATAACGTTTAGTGCAAGGTAAAGCCAGTGAAGTCCGTTCAAAGATAGCCTGAGTGTCACCAATGAGGTAGATAGTAGTTGAGGACTGCTCTCTGGTTGTGGTAGGATGGTTCAGTTGCCTGATAACAGAAACATGGATGCGGGCTTCACAGAGTCATTGAATGGACAAACTTGATTTGTGTTCCTTAGATGATCAGAGTCTTTTGCCCAGAGTAAAATTTCAAACAGCTTGAAGTGAAAGGGGGACGATTAAAGCATATCTGTACGACAAATCTCTTACACAGAAACGTAGTAGGTGCCTGGGATGCACTGCCAGTGGAAATGGAAGAAGAGGATAAGACACAGTAAAGGGCCTGTCCCACTTACGTGTCCTTGGCACGCAGATTATGCAACCTCGTGGTCGCGTTGAGCCGCGACGGTCCTGCAAAGGTCGGGCACGATTTCATGCGTATGTACAGCCGTCTGGAGCGAGTGACGTCATTTGAAGATGGACACAAAGCTGGAGTAACTCAGCGGGACCGGCAGCATCTCTGGAGAGAAGCATTGGGTGATGTTTCATGTTGAGTCTCTTCTTCAGTCTGAAAAGAAGGGTCTTGACCCGAAACATCACCCATCCCTTCTCTCCAGAGATGCTGCCGGTCCCGCTGAGTTACTCCTGCATTTTGTGTCCATCTACAATTTTCTTGGCCCCGCTCTGGGAGTAAAAGTGGGGGCGGATCCGGACCGCAACGGCCGTGAGCCCCAGGCCGAGCTCAGCGATCGTTTGCCTGCTTCTGCTGCTGTTGGAGGTGAGACGTTGCGTCGCGCCAGAGTCTTGGGCCTGTCCCACTTTGGCCGTTGGTGCGTGAAGATTTTGTTCGCTACAAAAATTCGGAGCCCCATGCGATGTCGCGCACAACTCCATACCCCTCCGCGCTTCTAAGTGGGACCGACCACGCGCAGCCATACGATGCCCGTACGCCTCAATGCGACCACGAGGTCGCGTAATTTGCGTGCCAAGGACACGTAAGTGGGACAGGCCCTTAACTCATGATGCAGCTTTATAGCACTGTGGTCAGGGTGCGTTTGGAGTATTCTGTGGAATTCTGGTCGTCCCATTACTGGAAAGATGTGGAGGCTTTGGAGAGGGTGCAGAGGAGGTTCTCCAGAATGCTGCCTGGAATAGTGGGTATTATCAATAAGGATGGGACGGACAGACTTGGATTGTTTTCTCTGGAATGTCGGAGCCTGAGAGGAGACCTGATAGAAGTATATAAAGTTATGAGAGGCACAGATAAGGTAGACGAGTCACAACTTTTTTCCCGGGGTTGAAACGTCAAAGACTAGAATGCATAGATTTAAGGTGGGGGGGGGGGGGGCATAAAAGAGATGTGCGGGCAAGTATTTTTACATGGATACTGGTGGGTGTCTGGATCTTGCTGCCAGGGTTGGAGGTGGAGGCAGATATGATAGTGGCAATTTAAGAGGCACATAGATATACAGGATATGGAAGGATATGGGTCACGTGCAGGCAGAGGGGATTAGTTTAATGTGGAGGAAGGAACTGCAGATGCTGGTTTATTTTGGCATTCGTTTAACTTGGCATCTTGTTGGATACTGACATTGTGGCCTCTAACCCTGTTCTTAAGCTGCACTGTTCTATGTTCTAGACGTACAATATAGATTTTTTTCACGGCACGTTTGGCTCTTTGGCCAATGACCTTCATTCTACATCCCCTGATTCATGACCCTTCTACCAGTGGGAATAACTTATTTCTATTTACTCTGTCGAAACACTCCTGGCACAAAATGGCTGTGGAAATGGGAGATAGTGTTTAATCCAAACAAGAGTGAAGGTTCATAAGGTCATAAGTAATACGAGCAGAATTAGGGCATTCGGCCCATCAAGTCTACTCTCATTCAATCATGGCTGATCTATCTCTCCCTCCTAACCCCATTGTCCTGCCTTTTCCCCATAGTCCCTGACACCCATACTAATCAAGAATCTATCTATCTGTCTTAAAAATATCCATCGGCCTCCACAGCCTTCTGTGGCAAAGAATTCCACAGATTTACCACCCTCTGACTAAAGAAATTCCTTCTCATCTCCTTCCTATAGGGACGTCCTTTAATTCTGAGGCTATGACCTGTAGTCCTAGACTCTCCCACTAGTGGAAACATCCTTTCCGCATCCACTCTATCGAAGCCTTTCACTATTCTGTATGTTTCAATGAGGTCCCCCCTCATTGTTCTAAACTCCAGCGAGTACAGGCCCAGTGCCGTCAAAAGCTCATTATTGGTTAAACTACTTATTCCTGAGATCATTCTTGGAAACCTCCTCTGGACCCTGTCCAGAGCCAGCACATCCTCAGATATGGTGCCCAAAATAGCTCACAATATTCCAAATGCGTCCTTACCAGCGCCTTATAGAGCCTCAACATTACATCCTTGTTTTTTATACAAGCCCTCTTGAAATAAATGCTAGTACCTGTATTGAGTTTGCTTTCTTTATTACTGATTTGACTTGCAGATTAACTTTTTGGGAATCCTGCACCAGCACTCCCAAGACCATTTGCACCTCCGATTTCTGGATTCTTTCCCCATTTAGAAAATAGTCTACACCTTTATTCCTACTATCAAAATGCATGACTCCGCAGTTTGCTACACTATATTCCATCCGCCACTTTTCTGCCCACTCTCCCAAACTGTCCAAGTCCTGCAGAGTCCCTGCTTTCTCTACACTACCTGCCCCTCCACCTATTTTCGTATCATCCACAAACTTTGCCACAAAGCCTTCAATCCCCTCGTCCAAATCATTAATATACAACGTGAAGAGTAGCGGCCCCAGCACTGACCCTTGCGGAACGCCACTAGTCACTGGCAGCCAACCAGAAAAAGTCCCCTTATTACCACTCTTTGTGTTCTGCCATCCAGCCAATCTGCTATCCATGCTCGTATCTGCCCTTTGATACCGTGGACTCTCATCTTCCTTAGCAGCCTAACGTGTGGCACCTTATCAAAGGCTGTCTGAGAATCTAGGTAAACAATGTCCACTGACTGTCCTGCTATTTACTTCTTCAAAAAATTCCAGCAAATTCGTCAGGCAAGATCTTCCCTTCACAAAACCATGCTGACTTTGGCCTATTTTATCATGAACTTCTAAGTACTCCATAACCTCATCCTTTATAAAGGACTCTAAAATCTTACCAACCACTGAAGTCAGACGAAACGGCCTATAGTTCCCACTATTCTGCTTTGCTCCCTTCTTGTGCAGCGGGGTAATATTGACAATTTTCCAATCGGCCGAACCACTCCTGATTCTCGAGATTCTTGAAATATCACTATCAATGCCTCCACAATCTCTAAAGCCACCTCTTTTAGAACGCTAGGGTGCAGACCATCTGGTCCTGGTGACATTCACCTTCAGCCCTTTCAGTTTCCCAAGCACCTTCTCCCTAGTAATAGCCATTCCACTAACTCCCACCCGCTGACTCTCTTGGATTTCAAGCACGTTGCTGGTGTCTTCCACCGTGAAGACTGATGCAGAAGTTATTCAACTCCTCCGCTATTTCTTTATTCCCTATTACCTCTTCTCCTGCATTATTTCCCAGCGGTCCAAATTCCACTCTTGCCTCTTTCTTACTCTTTATATAACTGAAGAAATTCGTGCTATCCTCTTTTATAATATTAGCTAGCTTATCTTCGTATTTCATCTTTTCTCCTCATATTGCTTTTTAAGTTACCTTCTGTTGTTCTTTAAAAGCTTCCCAATCCTCTGGCTTCCCACTAATCTTTGCTATGTTATACGTTTTCTCTTTTAGTTTTACACTGTCTTGGACTTCCCTTGTCAGCCACGGTTCTCCCCTAAAATCTTTCTTCCTCTTTGGAATGAAAAGATCCTGCATCTTCTGGATTATTCCCAGAAATTCTTGTCATTGCTGTTCCACCGACATTCCTGCTAGGTTCCCTTTCCAGTCAACTTTGGCCAGCCCCTCCTTCATGCCTCTGTGGCCTCCTTTGCTCAGCTGCAATACCGACACATCCGATTTCACCTTCTCCCTCTCAAATTTCAGGTTAAATCTTATTATATTGTGATCGCTACCATCTAGTGGTTCCTTTACCTACAGTTCTCTTCTCAAATCCAGTTCATTACACAATACTAAATCCAGAATTGCCTTTTCCCTGGTAGGCTCTATTACAAGCTGCCATCTCAGAGGCAGACAAGAAACCATCTCAGAGGCACACTACAAATTCCCTTTCTTGGGGTCCAGTACCAACCTGATTTTCCCAGTCTACCTGCATATTGAAATCTCCCATGACCACCGTAACATTGCCTTTCCTGCATGCCGTTGTATCTCCTGATGTAACTTGTACCCCATATCCTGGCCAATATGGGAGCCTGTAAATAACTCCCATTAGGATCTTTTTACCCATACAATTTCTCCGCTCTTTCAGGTTGAATGTAAGGGTCTTGATTACAGTTAATGGCAAGATGCTTAACAGCATTGATGTGCAGAGGGAACATGGAGACCAAGTTCATAGCTCACTGAAGGTAGCAGTGCAAGTAGTTACGGTGGTAAAGGATGGGTAAAGAAGGCGTAGGTATGCTTGCCTTCATTGCTAGGGGCATTGACTATAAGAAGTATCATGAAGTTATGATGCATTTCTATAAGATTTTGGTTAGGCCGCATTTGGAATATTGTGAGCAGTTCCGTTCACCCCATCAGGAAGGATGTGGAGGCTTTGGATATAGTGCAGAGGGGGTTTACTAGAATGCTGCCTGGATTCGAGGATTTCAGCTACAGGGAGAAGTTAGATAAACTGGGATTGTTTTCTCTGGAACGCCGGAGGTTGAGGGGGGATTTGATTGGAATATACGCAATTTTGAGAGGCATAGATAGGGTAGACAGTCAGAACCTTTTTCCCCAAGGTGGAAATGTCCAACACTGGAGGACACAGCTATAAGGTGAGAGCGGGGACAAGTTTAATGTAGATGTGCGGGGCAACTTTTTTACACAGAGAGTAGTGGGGCCTGGATTGTGTTGCCAGGAAACACCACTAAACACCACTGTTCTGTGCAAACATTGTGGGTTGAAAGGCCTGTTTCTGTGCTATACTGTTCTATGCTCTATGTATTTTGCCCAATGGCCAGGAAATTCCTGCCAGAACAATTAGTTTGCATTGCTCAGGGAGAACATGTCGCCATTCTAGAAACACCCAGGTTTTACTGTGTAGGAAGGAACTGCAGATGCTGGTTTACACCGAAGACAGACACAAAATACTGGAGTAACTCAGCGGGACAGGCAGCATCTCTGGAGAGAAGGAATGGGTGATGTTTCGGGTTATGAATACTGCTCCAGGGAGGGGTTAATAAATTAAGAAGATACTTGTCCAAGGCAGGATTATGATATATTATGATTTTTGATTAAGATCAATCCAAGGACAAAGAAAGGTAAGAATAAGTAATAATGTCTGTGGTTTATATTATTCAGTATGCACCTGCAGGTCTTTGAGATTTAATCATTTTCCAGCTTCAAAGCAGTTGGAATATGTTATGAACAACATATCAATCTGCAGTTTCATTGTCATTGTGGCTTTTAGCACGCAAGATAAATGCTTTGCCAAAGGCAAATTTAATCTGACAAATCTATAAGATATATTTGCATTTGGACTGTTCCCTGGGTCAATGCGAGTTGTTCCAGGCAATATGAAGGTGCTGTAGCGGCACCTAGTGGTGGGGTGGGGAGGTCAGAACCCTCGTCATTGGTCGGCTTGGTCACGTGACCGCGGGGGTTCGTTCGCGGGCTTTTTAGTTAGTTCGTCAGCACTCCTGCCAGCAACAGGAGCTGTTTTTGCCAGCTTAGTAAGGCACGCGTATTGCATGAGTTTTTCTTCTGTTTTTATTGCCAATAAAAATTACTTTACTCAACCTGCCTGGTCTCGCTACAGTGCCGTCTTAATGAAGAGGAACAGAATTAGGCCACGTTCATAGGTACACAAAATTGCTGGGGAAACTCAGCGGATGCAGCAGCATCTATGGAGCGAAGGAAATAGGCGACGTTTCGGGCCGAAACCCTTCCTCAGACTACCTAGGCCACGTTCATGTTTGATCAGCCATCCCTACACCATTTTCGGTTTGTCACCGATGCCTATCCAGATACAAAAGGGCCTGTCCCACGAGCATGCGACTCCATGCGGCAAGCGCGACCTAAGCGACTCCATGCGGCAAGCGCGACCTAACCAGAAGCGGGGGCCGCGCGGAGGTCGAGTGAGTGACATGAAGTCCGCGGAAGTTCACGCGTGACGTACGGCGTCGAGGCGTCTGCGGGCCGGCAGGCTGTTGCCGCGCGGAATGTTTGAACACGGTCAGTTTTTCGGAGCCCCGCGCGATGTCGGCACCAGCTCCGCACAACTCCATACGGCTCCGGCGATCGAAGTGGGACCGGCCCCGCGAGGCCGTACGGCTCAAGCGACCACTTTAGGTCGCGCTTGCCGCATGGAGTCGCATGCTCGTGGGACAGGCCCTTTTGTGTCTGGATATTTATCTGTCGATCTCTTAAATGTAATCAGTGACTTGTCTGAGCATCTCAGTTCTAAATGACTGTTTTAGTTTTTAGTTTAGAGATACAGCGCGGAAACAGGCCCTTTGGCCTACCGAGTCCGCACCGACCAGCGATCCCCGCACACTAACACTATCTACCCACACTTGGGATAATTTACACATACACCAAGCCAATTCACCTACAAACCTGTATGTCTTTGGAGTGTGGGAGGAAACCGATGACCTCGGAGAAAACTCCCATGGTCACGGTGAGAACGTGCAAACTCCGTACAGACAGCACCCGTAGTCGGGATCAAACCCGGGTGTCCGGCGCTGCAAGCGCTGTAAGGCAGCAACTCTACTGCTGCGCCACCATGGCCGCCCTTATTTCATATTCTGTTGGTGTGACCTCTCGGTCTTAACACTGTCGCCTGATCTATCCTCCCACATCCAGATTGTTCAGCTCTATCGGAATTTTCATTTGGCTGCCCTCTCATTCCTCTGATTACAGTGAATAGGCAGTGAGTAGGCAGAGTTGATCTAATCTCTCCTCATACAGCAGTCCCACCATCTCAAGAATCAGTCTGCTAAACCTGCACTCTGTGGTATTATTCCAATCTCGAACATAACCAAGCAATGCATTGTATACATTTTGTGCCAGCATTCAGCTGCAGACATTTGCCATGAGGAGCAGGTGAGTTGCAATTCCTACAATAATATAAATGAAAATAAACTTTGGAACCCCAGAATTTTTAACAAAGCGCTATTTTGTGTGTATTGTCAATTTTCACAAGCCAATGTTGCAGTCCGGGTGATTTTAGATACCAACCAAAATATTATTCACCTTGGATATCCTTTGAGGAAAATGTCCATACTTCTGTCTTCCTTAAGTTATTATTTTAAGAAAAATGAAATAGGTAGGATTTCTGTGCTGCAAAGGGTTGATCTCTTAGACCTGGTCCTGTATCAGGTTTTCACTAACAAGATGGAGTCGAATCCAACATATTGTATAAAAACCTAACATCGACTCAGAGTATCTCAGGGGGTCAGGCAGCATCTCTGGAGAAGAAGGTGGTGACGTTTCGTGTCGGATCCCTTCTGCAGACTGAAAGTAGTTTTACCTACATGGGGACAACAGGCAGCAAGGCAGGTAGTTCAGTTGCTTCAATCTTGACTCATTCCCATAGGATCAGATGCCAAGTTGCAGGCAACCGCCTAAAGCAAGGATTATCAACTTTAACATATTAACCTGTGTATACTGTATAGAAACATAGAAACATAGAAAATAGGTGCAGGAGTAGGCCATTCGGCCCTTCGAGCCTGCACTTATTAAGGTACAATGATCCTACAAGTCAGGCGGCTTTTAACTGGAGTTGTTGGTGGGAAGGGCGAAAAGGTCAGCAGGTAAATCATTAATATCCTTATACCGATTACACCTCAATGTATATAAATATGTCACAATAAATTAATAAATTAATAAGTATCAAGTTTACCAGCAAGGCAGCATCTGAGCCTATAGACTGACAACATGTAAATTAAGATTCCAGGATCACTGTTTAGTTTAGTTAGTTTAGTTTGGAGATACAGCATGGAAACAGGTCCTTCGGCCCATCGAGTCCGCACCGACCAGCGATCCCCGCACACTAACACTCTCCTACACGCACTAGGGATGATTTACATTTTTACCCAGCTAATTAACCTACAAACCTGTACGTCTTTGGAGTGTGGGAGGAAACCGAAGATCTCAGAGAAAACCCATGCTGGTCACGGGAGAGAATACAAACTCCATACAGACAGCACCCGTAGTCGGGATCGAACCCGGGCCTCTGCCATACAACTCTAGAGCTACACCATCCACTGGCCTTTTGCTACATTCAGTGGGCAGAAAACTTACTAATCAGAGCAGTTTCTCAAAGAAACCCTCTCCAAATTAAAGTCTCCCTTGCTTGAGTTAGATTTACGACTGCATGTGTGGAAGAGGATTATCTATGATATCATTGATAAACCATAAGGAGTTTTGGTCTGAAATGATAATATTAAAGGTGAGAATAACCTCAATTCTACTTCAGTAAAGTCAATATTTCACTGAGAAGATGAGTGAGAATTAATTTCACAAATAGACTTTTTCTATATAGCTCGGCATGACGGCAAATTGCAGAATGATCCAACAAATATGAACACGACAGTTTGATTTTTGGGGCATAGATTTTTTGGGGCATTTTGGAGGTTTACCAGAATGCTGCCTGGATTTGAAAAGTATTAGTTAATCAATGATACTTTCAATGATGTTTAAGAAGGAAGTGCAGATGCTGGAAAATCGAAGGTAGACAAAAATGCTGGAGAAGCTCAGCGGGTGAGGCAGCATCTATGGAGCGAAGGAAATAGGCAACGTTTCGGCCTGAAACGTTGCCTATTTCCTTCACTCCATAGATGCTGCCTCATACTTTCAATGATGCTTTGTTGTCACATGTACCGAGGTACAGTGAAATGCTTAGTTTTGCAGACAATCTGGTAGAATCATACAGCAGACCTCATCTAGACAGTAAAGGTCATAAGAGATAGGATCAGAATTAGGCCACTCGGCCCATCAAGTCTACTCCACCATTCCATCATGGCTGATCTATCTCTCCCTCCTAACCCCATTCTCCTGCCTTCTCCCCATAACCCTTGACATCCGTGCTAATCGACACGTCTCTGGTGCTGACAAATTTACAAAGGGATCATTGAACAATGTGTTGACATTGGACACTTGGACGGGAACACTGGAGGTTGAGGGGATAACTGGTTGAAATATATAACATTGTGAGAGATATAGATAGGGTAAACAGTCAGAGCCTTTTTCCCAGGGTGTCAATGAAAAGTCAGTGAACCGAGCATAGCTTTAAGGTGAAAGGGGCAAAGGTTAAAGGAGATGTACATGGCAGGTTCTTTACACAGTGGGTGGTGGGTGTCTGGAACCCACTGCCAGGGTGGCGTGGGGGCAGATACAATAGTCACATGTAAGAGACTTTAGATAGACACATGGATATGCAGGAAATGGAGGGGATGGATGGAGGGTGCAGGCAGATGGCATTAGTTTACCTTGGCATGGTGTTTGGCACAAACATATGGGCAGAAAGGCCTGTTCCCCTGCTATAATTTTCTATGTGGGAACAAGGAACAGCAGATGCTGGTTTACAAAAGAAGACACAAAGTTCTGGAGTAACTCAGCAGGTCAGGCAGCATCTCTGGAGAACATGGATAGGTGATGTTTCAGGTTGGGTCCTTTCCTCAGATTCACCAGAGTCTGAAGAAGGATCCGAACCAGAAACGCCACCCATCCATGTTCTCCAGTGATGCTGTAACACCAGCATTGAGTTACTCCAGCATTTTTTGTCTCCTTTAGTAAACCAGCATCTGCTGTTCCTTGTGTCCTTCTGTACTTGTCTATGTTTTGTGTTGTATGTGAAGCCTTTCTGGAGGAAGTTCTTAATTCACTACGTGTAAGAAAAATCTAAGACTCTTTGAGGTCTGGCACAGTCTAAGTGGTGTTCATTATGTTACTGAAAATGGAGCAGAGTGGGGCATTTAATCAATAGTCTGATGAAAACCATGTCCCAACTGGGTCTTAAGGTCATTGCCTTGTCAGGGAAGATGCGAGAAGTTATCCAATCTATTCGCAATGTTACTGGAAACCTGCCTGAGCACACTGGCAGGAACTGGCAACCAGCCTCTTGCTGCATCCGGGCAGGATGCTCCTTAGGGAATGATGCCTTCCTCTGGCACGAGCTGCGGGCAATAGAGGTGTAAGTGGTAGTATTACAAGGAGAGAACAAAGTGATTCAGGAAGGGAGGTAGTGAACATATTGTATTTGGGCTTTTACAAATTATCATGCCTCCAAAACCTATTAGAGAAGGAGCAGGCATATGAATTAGATGAAGAATAACTAATTGAATGAAAAACTGGATAAAGAAGGCAGATTTTCTCCAGTGCCCTAACTAATACCACTAAAGTAGATTACTTGATCCGTTCCATAGCTGCTGTAGTCCTTTAAATTACTTGGCTGTTATTAAAATAGTGACTGTATTTCAAATATATTTTAATGCCTATTAAGCAACTACAGATGCCCTTGCGTGAAAGGCACAAACTCGTTGTCTCTGTGTGTTATTAAATTCAAGGGCAGTAATGATTAATGGTGTCCTATCGGCTTCTGTTCACCCTGTATGTCAATCATTTGTATACATGGATAAAAAGCAAATGTTTACATTTTCAGATAATGAAAAAATGAGAGGCATGATACGGACCTTTTAGAGTCATAGAATCATAGAGTGATACAGCGTGGAAACAGGCTCTTCAGCCCAACTTGCCCACAACATGTCCCAGCTACTCTAGTCCCACCTGCCTGCATGTGGTCCATAATCCCTCCAAACCCGTCCTATCCATGTACCTGTTTAACTGTTTCTTAAGCGTTGGGATAGTTCCAGCCTCCACTACTCCTCTGGCAGCTTGTTCCATACACCCACCACCCTTTGTGTGAAAAAGTTACCCATCAGATTCCTATTAAATCTTTTCCCCACCTTAAACCTACAGTGGCTTGCAAAAGTATTCATACCCCTTGAACTTTTCCACATTTTGTCACGTTACAACCACAAACATAAATGTATTTTATTGGGATTTTATGTGATAGACCAACACAAAGTGGCGCATAATTGTGAAGTGGAAGGAAAATGATGCATGGCTTTCAAATATTTTTACAAATAAAAAACTGAAAAGTGTGGAGTGCAAAAGTATTCAGCCCCCTTTACTCTGATACCCCTAAATAAAATCCAGTGCAACCAATTGCCTTCAGAAGTCACCTAATCAGTAAATAGAGTCCACTTGTGTGTAATCTAATCTCAGTATAAATACAGCTGTTCTGTGAAGGCCGCAGAGGTTTGTTAGAGAACATTAGTGAACAAACAGCATCATGAAGCCCAAGGAACACACCAGACAGGTCAGGGATAAAGTTGTGGAGAAGTTTAAAGCAGGGTTAGGTTATAAAAAAATATCCCAAGCTTTGAACATCTCACGGAGCACTGTTCAATCCATCATCCGAAAATGGAAAGAGTATGGCACAACTGCAAACCTACCAAGACATGGCCGTCCACCTAAACTGACAGGCCGGGCAAGGAGAGCATTGATCAGAGAAGCAGCCATGGTAACTCTGGAGGAGCTGAAGAGATCCACAGCTCAGGTGGGAGAATCTGTCCACAGGACAACTATTAGTCGTGCACTCCACAAATCGGTCCTTTATGGAAGAGTGGCAAGAAGAAAGCCATTGTTGAAAAAAAGCCATAAGAAGTCCCGTTTGCAGTTTGCCACAAGCCATGTGGGGACACAGCAAACATGTGGAGGAAGGTGCTCTGGTCAGATGAGACCAAAATTGAAGTTTTTGGCCTAAATGCAAAACGCTATGTGTGGCGGAAAACTAACACTGCACATCACCCTGAACACACCATCCCCACTGTGAAACATGGTGGTGGCAGCATCATGCTGTGGGGATGCTTTTCTTCAGCAGGGACAGGGAAGCTGGTCAGAGTTGATGGGAAGATGGATGGAGCCAAATACAGGGCAATCTTGGAAGAAAACCTGTTAGAGTCTGCAAAAGACTTGAGACTGGGGCGGAGGTTCACCTTCCAGCAGGACAACGACCCTAAACATACAGCCAGAGCTACAATGGAATGGTTTAGATTAAAACATATTCATGTGTTAGAATGGCCCAGTCAAAGTCCAGACCTAAATCCAATTGAGAATCTCTGGCAAGACTTGAAAATTGCTGTTCACAGACGCTCTCCATCCAATCTGACTGAGCTTGAGCTATTTTGCAAAGAAGAATGGGCAAAGATTTCAGTCTCTAGATGTGCAAAGCTGGTAGAGACATACCCCAAAAGACTTGCAGCTGTAATTGCAGCGAAAGGTGGTTCTACAAAGTATTGACTCAGGGGGGCTGAATACTTTTGCACGCCACACTTTTCAGTTTTTTATTTGTAAAAAAATTTGAAAACCATGTATCATTTTCCTTCCACTTCATAATTATGCACCACTTTGTGTTGGTCTATCACATAAAATCCCAATAAAATACATTTACGTTTGTGGTTGTAACGTGACAAAATGTGGAAAAGTTCAAGGGGTATGAATACTTTTGCAAGCCACTGTATGTCCTTTGGTTCTCGATTCACCTACTCTGGGCAAGAGACTGTGCATCTACCCAATCTATTCCTCTCATGATTTTATACACCTCTATAAGATCACCCCTCATCCTCCTGCGCTCAGGGAATAGAATCCCAGCCTACTCAACCTCTCCCTATAGCTCACACCCTCTAGTCTTGGCAACATCCTTGTAAATCTTCTCTGTACCTTTCCAGCTTGACAATATATTTCCGATAACATGGTGCCCAGAACGGAACACAATACTCCAAATGCGGTCTTACTAACGTCTAATACAACTACAACATGACCTCCAAACTTCTATACTCAATGCTCTGACTGATGAAGGCCAATGTGCCAAAAGCCTTTTTGACTACCTCATCTACCTGCAACTCCACCTTCAAGGAACCATGCACTTGCACTCCTAGATCCCTCTGCTCTACGACACTACCCAAAGCCCTACCATTCAGACGGTGTACTGCCCACGTTAGACTTCCCAAAATACAACACCTCACATTTCTCTGCATTAAATTCCATCAACCATTCCTCAGCCCACCTGGCCAATCTATTAAGAAGAATAAAATTTTATTAACCTTTGAAGAAGATGTAACAAAATAAAAATCCCAAGTGATATGCAACAACCGAGAGAGTTGAGATCACCCATTTTAAACTGTCACATAAAGATCTAGATGAATGCAACAGTGGGGAAATAGATTCAGAGGGGCTGTACTTCAGCTATTTCTCTAATTCATAAGAGCTCAGATGTTAAAAAAAATGAAATGAACCTATTAAATTATGCCGCAGCTGCTCTGTATTGTCCATCTAAAGAGCCACTTTCTAATTTCACATTTGACAATCAGGCACTACATTTGCATGAGAGAACAATAATAGCCACTCTCACATGTGCATCACTAGCTATCAACCTCCACCCACATTCTTCCTAAGTGCCCCCATAATAAAAGATATATTTTGGGGGTGATTTTTCAAGTTTCAAAATGATTAACAAAAGTTAATATTGTTTGACAAAGCAGTCACACGTTCTAAACCTTCTGGAGTGTTTTAATATTGAAACTGAATTAATATCCAAGCATGCAAAGTAATTTCTGGCAGGGTACATCTGAATTAACCTGACCAGTCTATTAACATGCTACTCATATTTTTATGAAATTACTGGCTTTCAGGTTGTTCAGAAATGTCATTTCTTGATGAAAAGCAAAAGGCTAGGGCACAGCCCATGAGTGCCACCTTGCTACACCAGTACAAATAATCTTTCATCATCAATGTTTTACCACTCTGGTACAATAACATTTTTTTCTCACTGCACCCCACAGCTCATCCACATCTACTGCAAGCCATCAACTGTACCTTCTTTGAACGATGCAAGTATAACCAAGGACCGTTATGAAAAATATAAGATGATTAAGGCAAGATACTTTGGTAGGACGCTGAAGTTCCTACCCCAGCTCCACAATGGGAAGGTGGCTGTATCACAAGCATTGCAAGCAAACACAATTTATTTAAAGAAGGCTAGAATATAAAAACAGGGATGTAATGCTGAGGCTCTATAAGGCGCTGGTCAGGCTGCATTTTGAGTATTGTGACCAATTTTGGGCACCATATGTGATAAAGGATGTGCTGGCTCTGGAGAGGGTCCAGAGGAGGTTTACAAGAATGATCCCAGGAAGTAGTGGGTTAACATATGATGAACATTTGACGGTAGTAGACTTGTACTCGCTGGAGTTTAGAAGAATGAGGGGGGAACGTATTGAAACGTACCGAATAATGAAAAGCTTGGATAGAGTGGATGTGAAGAGGATGTTTCCACTAGTGGGAGAGTCTAGGACTAGAGGTCATAGCCTCAGAATTAAAGGATATTCCTTTAGGAAGGAGATGTGGAGGAATTTCTTTAGTCAGAGGGTGGTAAATCTGTGAAATTTGCTGCCGATGAAGGCTGCGGAGGCCAAGTCAATGGATATTTTTAAGGCAGAGATAGATAGATTCTTGATTAGTATGGGTGTCAAGGGATATAGGGAGAAGGCAGGAGAATGGGGTTAGGAGGGAGAGGTAGATCAGCCATGATTGAATGGCGGAGTAGACTTGATGTGCCGAATGGCCCAATTCTGCTCATATCACTTATGACCTACTGACCTTTTGACATAACTTAACAGCGTTTGCATTGGCAGATGTGATGTTTTATACTTCGCAGTCAAACAACACATGCTTGCTCAGGCAACCTCTAACAGATATCTGTTGCAGCCCTTCCAATTGCCACAAGGCTTCTGTATCTCTATATCTTCTTGTGTGTCTATGGCTGGGATTTATCAGCAATCCTGTTTAAACACAGAATCATAATGCCTATATGTCACAAACGAAACAAAATGTATTGTTACATCATTTCAACAATGTATATGAAACATGCACACTTTTTATTGTGGAAGAAATCACATTAAACAAAGCTGGAAATTTTGCAAGACTAAGCAGTAAGGAGGGTTGAGGGGGGGAGGGGGAGGGGGGTTGGAGTGCTGGAGTGAGTAGGATGTGTGAAAATGGGAAGGCTGTGGCCTCGTGTTTGGAAGAAGATAGGAATTAACCAGGTTGACACAGAGACACATCGTGGGCACAAGCAAGACAAAGACTTTTAGTTATATAGAGATAACTATGATGAATGGGTGGTGAAGTATAATGGGTGGTAAAGGTCTTACTACAACTTAAAAAAATCTATGAGACTACACCTGGAGTATGGAGTAGACCATTCGGCCCTTTGAGTCAGCACCGCCATTCAATATGATCATGACTGAACATCCAAAAGCAGTACCCTGTTCCGGCTTTTTCCCCATTTCACTTGATTCCCTTAGCCCAAAGAGCTGAATCTAACTCTCTCTAGAACAAATGAATGAAAGATATGCAAAAAGTAATAATGATAAATGACACAGGCCATTGTTAGTTGTTTGCTAGGTGAGAACGAGAAGCTGGTGCAACTTGGGTGGGGGAGGGATGGAGTGAGAGGGAGTGCAGGAGTTACTTGAAGTTAGAGAAATCAATATTCATACCAATGGGTTGTAAGCTGCCCAAGCGAAATATGAGATGCTGTTCCTGTACGGCCTGTGCCTGTGTGTGGCCACCAGGTATGGTTGGTAGTGGTGATGGTTTAGTTTAGTTTATTTATTGTACGTGAGCCTAGGTACAGTGAAAAGCTTTTGTTGCGTGCTAACTAGTCAGCGGAAAGACAATACAACATTACAATCGAGCCGTTCACAGTGTGCAGATACATGATAAAGGGAATAAGGTGAATAAGGTTTAGTGCAAGATAAAGCCAGTAAAGTCCGATCAAAAGTAGTTATTTATGCCCCTGTCCCACTTAGGAAACCTGAAAGGAATCCTCTGGAGACTTTGCGCCCCGCCCAAGGTTTCCGTGCGGTTTCCGGAGGTCTTTGTCAGTCTCCCTACCTGCTTCCACTACCTGCAACCTCCGGCATTATGCCTCCTGGCATGCAGGGCAGCAACGAAGGTCCTCCACTCCTGTCTGTTCTGGGCTAGCTTCTGGACATTACCCCAGGTCAGGTATTCATCCTAGCATCTGTCGATAGCCCTGGAGGTCCATCACGCCCAGTAGTGTTGATTCCTTCAGTTGCTGTTTCCATAACATGTTTGTTTTATGAGACAGGGTTGTTAGCCCTGTGCTCAACCTTCAACCTGGAGGACCAGTGGATCGCTCTTCGTCTCACCTCTACCCTTTGAACTGTCTAGCATGGGAGACCCTAACAGGAGACGAATCTCCTGCTGACCCAGCTCTAGGGGTCACTGAGACACACAAGCTCCCCGACCACGACAAGGTTGCAATCCAACGGGGAGCGATCAAAAGTACCCACTCAGAATTGTAGATTTTGGTGAATACTGATAAGAACATTTCTCATTGATAGTGATTGGAAGATACGAATAACGGAACTCCTACGACCATTGAATATACATTGGCTAAGAATAATTTTGTATTTATCAGGGAAAATGGTTTCTGACTATGGACTACAGCTTCGCTTTTGACAACTTAAAGCTCTTCTAAGAAAAAAATAGTGCAAATACATCTTATCATTCAGCATTCAATGGAACAGCTGAATATTCTGTCAGAGGCAATTTCATGAAGCAAATTCTCCAAGGGTTGTCATCAGTTAGCATGAAACACTTGTTGGCAAATGAAGAATTGCTCCCAATACTAGGGGGTGAACACCAACTGAGCTTCTTAAGGAAAGAAGCTTAACAACCAGGCTGTGTGTAGTGCAACAGAATCTTACTGTCAAGAGTGGAACCAAAAGAAGAGCATCCAATATGATTTTAAAATAAATTCCGATGAGATTTTGAACAAATGATCAAGACTGAATTTTTAATTTGAATTTGCCAGGCGAATGTGCAATTGGAAAGGTTGGTGTTTGCAATCCTAAGTGGTAACATGTCTAACGTTAACATGTCAAAATGCTGGAGTAACTCAGCGGGACAGCCAGCATCTCTGGAGCAAAGGAATGGGTGATAATTTGGGGCGAGACCATTCTTCAGACAGAGAGTCGGGGGAGATAAGGAAGTGTAAGGTGTGAAAATGAGATATCAAAGTGGATGAAGGTCAAGGAACATGTAGATTGCTTATAAAATCAGGAGTGGACACATGGGTTGTAGAATTTTAATATGAGATCCACATAACTGACTCCTAGCATGCATTTATTTAATGATGCCTCCAATTGAATCTGATTACTAGAAACAGAATTCATGACAATGCATTAGGATCATTACGTTGGCATCAAAACCCACAGCAAAACTGTTCAAACTGTAGCAGAAAGCTCGTCCCAAGATTTATCTTCTGTTTTTACCACTGAGAAATACATGGTGGTCGGCACGGTGATGCAGGGGTAGAGCTACTGCCTTACAGCGCCAGAGACCCGTGTTTGATCCTGACCAAGGATGCGTATCTGTATGGAGTCTGTATATTCTCCCCGTTTTCTCCGAGATCTTCGGTTTCCTCCCACACTCCAAAGACGTACAGGTTTGTAAGTTAATTGGCTTGGTATTAATGTAAATTATACCCTAATGTGTGTAGGGTAGTGTTAATGTCCGGGGATTGCTGGCCGGTGTGGACTAGGTGGGCCGAAGGGCCTGTTTCAGGGCTGTATCTCTAAACTTTACATGAAGATGAGGTGAACTTGGGACACTTTAAAAGAGATGTCTTGAGGACAGTCTGTATTATAGTGGAGGTGCAGGATGTCCTAAGATGTGTAAAGATAGATAAATCTCCTAGGCTGACCAAATACTGTGGCGAGCTGGAGAAGAAACTGCAGGAGTCCTAGCTAAAGTATATGGATCATCAGTAGACATGAGCAAGGTGCCAATAGATTGGAGGAGGGCTAATGTTGTGCCTTCATTTAAGAAGGGCCGAAAAGAAAACCGTGAAAACTGTAGAGTGGAAGCTTACCATCTGTGGAAAGAACATTACTGGAGAGGATTCTGAGGGATAAGATATACTTGCATAAGGATATTAGAGTTAGTCAGCATGGTTTTGTATGTTGGAGATAGACACAAAAAGCTGGAATAAGTCAGCGGGTCAGGCAGCATCTCTGGACAAAAGGAATGGGTGACGTTTCGGGTCGAGACCCTTTTTCAGACTGAGAATCAGGGGAAATGAAATGAGAGGTATAGACGGTGATATAGAGAGATATAGAGCAAATGAATGAAAGATATGCAAAAATGTACCAATGATCAAGGAAATAGGCTATTGTTAGCTGTGAGCTTGGTGAAAACGAGTTACAGCCGTTTAAACGAGTGTACGTGGGAGATCGTGTTTCATTACTTTTATTGAGGTTTTAAAGCAATCGTGGGTTGACATGGGGAGGCCCATAGGTATAGTCTATATGGGCTTTGGCAAGGACTTTGATAAGGCTAGAGTGCATGGTAACCTGGGAGAGATTGGGTTGGGTGGTAGAAAGCAGAGTGGCGGTGGACTGGAGGGCTGTGCCCATTGCTATATTGTCTTCTATATCACTGATTTAGACAAGAATGGGCAAGGTGTGATTAGTAGATTTACAGATGATATAAAAAAGGTCAAGTCAAGTCAAGTCAAGTCAAGTTTATTTGTCACATACACATACGAGATGTGCAGTGAAATGAAAGTGGCAATGCTCGCGGACTTTGTGCAAAAGACAAACAACCAAACAACTATAAACACAATCATAACACACATATTCTTTTACATAATAAATAATGGAAGGAAAAACGTTCAGTAGAGTTAGTCCCTGGTGAGATAGGCGTTTACAGTCCGAATGGCCTCTGGGAAGAAACTCCTTCTCAACCTCTCCGTTCTCACCGTATGGCAACGGAGGCGTTTGCCTGACCGTAGCAGCTGGAACAGTCCGTTGCAGGGGTGGAAGGGGTCTCTCATGATATTGTTGGCTCTGGAGTTGTACCTCCTGATGTATAGTTCCTGCAGGGGGGCAAGTGAAGTTCCCATAGTGCGTTCGGCCGAACGCACTACTCTCTGCAGAGCCTTCTTGTCCTTGGCAGAGCAATTCCCAAACCAGATGGTAATGTTCCCAGATAAGATGCTTTCCACCGCCGCTGCATAGAAGCACTGGAGGATCCTCGGAGACACTCTGAATTTCCTCAATTGCCTGAGGTGTAAAGGCGCTGCCTTGCCTTACTCACGAGTGCTGAGGCGTGTGATGCCCATGTCATATCCTCGGAGATGTGGACTCCCAGATATTTAAAACAGTTCACCCTATCCACAGGATCCCCATTTATCCTCAATCGAGTGTACGTCGTCGGATGATGTGCCCTCCTAAAGGTGGTATCATAGACGGTGAAGATGGTTATCAGGAATTACAGCAGAATCTAGGACATAGTTCCCAGAAAGTGGCATCACAGGTAGGTACGATGGTAAAGAAGGATTTAGCACCAGGACCTTCATCAATCAGGGAAATGTATGTAGACCGTTGCACGTCATTGGCAAAACCGAACTTGGAGCCGAACTAGGAAATTCGCCATTAAGCTGGAAAGAGTGTAGCATAGACTGGGGCGTCTCAGTCAGCTCAGTCTGAAGTAGGGGCTCGACCCGAAACGTCACTCATTCCTTGCCTGCCTGTCGCGCAGAGTTACTCCAGCATTGTGTGTCTATCTTCGACAAGTGGGCCCAGCTTGGTCAGCATGGATGAGTTTGGCTGAAGGGCTTGTTTCCCTGCTGTGTAGCTCTATGGCTCTATGTTGGTTGCAGTTGAAGCTCTTGGAACTGAAGACACTTAAAGGGGGGTATTTCTGATGCCTAACGTCAGGTGGATGCTTTTCTTCTGCTTGGCCTGGAAAGATGCCGAGTTTTGGCCACGCAGGAAAACCAGCTATTTTCCTCCATTAGTTAGTTTAGTTTATTTATATATTGTCACGTGTTTCGAGGTACGGTGAAAAGTTTTAGTTGCGTGCTAACCTGCCAGCAGGACAATACATGATCACTATCCACTAAACCTCCATTAAATCCATGAAACATCAGAGAAATATTTGTAACTAGCCACATACATTTCTCAGAATTTTATTCATAGTGATCTGCATGAAATCCAAAGCCATCTGGTACGGGCAGACTAAAGCCCCTGTCCCACTTAGGAGACCTAACCAGCAACCTCTGGTGACCTTGCCCGCCACCCAAGGTTTCCATGAGGTCACCGGAGGTTTTGGGTCACTCTCCCTAATGGGCGAAAGTGGTTTCCGCGTGGTCGAGGCTTCATCTAGGTGGCTGCTCTTTTTTCATCATGTTTAAAACTGGCGTTGACTAAAAATAGGTTGGCGTTTTAAAAATCGATCATTTATTAGTCGCAGGTCTAGTCGAAGCCAATTTTCTTCATAGTCGAGGAAGGTTTTCAACATATGCGTAGGAGGTGGTAGGAGATTGCAGGTCACCTCGACCTTGATTTTTTTTTTGGGTCACCAGACGTTGCTGTTTAGGTCTCCTAAGTGGGACAGGGGCTTAACTTTTTGCTAAATTGCTTATCGTTAGGATTAATCTGACAAAAACCTCACAATTAAATTGTCTTCAAATGTTTTCATGACAGATTTTTTATTTACTTTTACCCACTACTGTGAAGAAAGTGGTAGGAAACCAGAGAAGACAGATGGTAAATATTTTAGACAAAGCAAGGAGACAGGCAAGGAGAAACTATTTGACATTGTACAATGGCAATTCACTGCTCGACAAGGTGGCTATTCTAAAGTTAGTTGTAACTTTCAAAAGGGGATTTGATACGTTCATGAAATTTGTTGAAAGGACATTTGCAAGGACGTTGCTGGGTCTAGATGATTTGGGTTATAAGAAGAGGCTGGATATGCCTGAGGTTTTTTCCCTGAAGTTTAGGAGGCTCAGAGGTCATCTTATAGAGGTTTATAAAATCATGCGGGAAATAGATAAGGTGAATAAACATAATCTTTAACCGAGGATGGGGAAAACTAAAACAGGAAGGCATTGGGTTTAAGGTGAGAGGGGAAGGATTTAAAAGGGAACTGAAGGACACACAGTGTAAATGGAACAAGCTGCCAGTGGAAGTGCTGGATGCAGTTGCAATTATGATATTTAAAAGACACTTGGACAGTGACATAACAGGAAAGGTTTGGAGGGATGAGGAACAGATAAGTCGGACTATCTCGCATGGGGAACTCTGAGAAAAGTTTTCAATTAGCTGTAAACATTTCTCATAATTTTATTCGAAGTTGTCTGCATTAAATCCAAAGCCATCTGGTGTCGGGGGATAAGCTGCTTGCCGAGTTGTTTGTGGATAGGATTAATCCAGAAAAAACAGACAATCAAACTTAAAACACAAAGTGCTGGAGCCAATCAGCAGATAAGGCAGCATATGTGAAGTGAATGGACAGGTGACGTTTCGGGTTGGGACCCCTCTTCAGAATGATTATAGTAGCCGAGGGGGAGGGGGGTGGTGGGGGAGGAGTGGGAGGGGGGGAGTGGGGAGGAGGGGGAGGGGGGGAGTGGGGAGGAGGGGGGTTGGTGGGGGAGGAGTGGGAGGGGGGGAGTGGGGAGGAGGGGGAGGGGGGGGAGGAATGGGAGGGGGGGAGTGGGGGAGGAGGGGGAGGGGGGAGAGGCGGGGAGGATGGGGGGGGGGGGCGGGGGAGGGAGGGGGGGAGGCTGGTAGAGATGATTGCGGAACAAAGCCTGGCAAGGGATAAATGGATACAGGTGAGTTGGGCTCGATGGTAGATGGGTGGGATACTTGAAAAAGACTAGTGGTGAAAAGGAAACAAGAGCGTGTCCAAGAGGAGGAGTGAAATGTAAAGCCGGAGGAAGAAATATAGGTGGAAGGGATTGGGGGGAGAGAAGGAAGGGGAGGATGATTGCAGAAATGGATGGGCACCAGTATGGGGGTGGAATTTATTGGTCAGGAAAGAGAGGGGAAAGGGGACAGAATGTTACTTAAAATTTGGGGAATTCAATGTTCATATAATTGGGTTGTAAGTTACTGAAGTGGAATATGTGCTGTTCTGCCAGTTTGTGTGCGGCCTCACTCTGGGAATGGAGGGACTCCAGGACAGAAAGGCCACCATTAGAGGGGGGGTAAAATGGTTAGCAACTGGGAGATCCAGTGGGAGTTCAAGTGTTGGTGAAACGGCGCCTGGTCTAAGGTTAATAATAATAATAATAAATTTTATTCAATGGGCGCCTTTTAGACATCTCAAGGACACCTTACATAGTAATCGGAATAAAAACATATAATCGGAATATAACAAGTAATAAAGACATCACAGAGACACAAATTAAAAACAGAATTCAATCCAAAAACAGAAAATCAAAAACACAGTGTGAAGAGAGAGCAGCGGCAGCCAAAGCGTGCCAGCGTCCACTTTCTCTTCACGGCAGCCATCTTGGACACAGACCTACAGGACTACAATTAGACAAAAAAATCATCCCCCCGCAGTGGATAGCACTGTGGAGGAAGGCACAATGTCCAGTCCCCACCCCATGTTCACCCCAAAGTCAGGCCTATTGAGGCCACCGCAATTGCCTCTACGGAGGCCCGATGTCCCTGGCCGTTCTCACCGGGTGGTCTTGCCCCGGCGTCGGGAGAGTCCTTTCGGCGGATGGGCCACCTGGAACGGCCGCTTCCTTAAGGTTGGGCTCGCCGTTGTAAAGAAGCCACATCACGTTGAATGGTTCAATGATCCTTCATTGTTGCGTGTACCGAGGTACAGTGAAATTTGATTTACCATACAGTCATTCAAAGAAAAGGCATCAGGAAACATAACCTCACAAAGATTAAACATAGACTTAAACAGCCACAACAGCGGCGTGTGAGAATCCCCAGGGCACACAGCAGAAGCAGAGACCCACAGCCATCAGTTCAATGTCCGGGCCACACACACACGTTCCTTCACCATGATGTGACCAGAGTTGTACCGACCGCTGTCACTCTCTCTACGGTCCCTGTCTGCCTGAGCAGTCAGAAAGCCGTCCACACTCGCACTAGACTCCGGGATGTCCTCATGGAGCCATGTCACCGCAAACACCAAGATCACCGCACTCACGGCACTCCCTCCGAGTCTCCACCAGCGCAGGCAGCACATCTGTGTTGTTTCCGGCAACCTCACATTCCCCACTGTGATGGAAAGCAAATAACGTATACCTTCTTTCCTCTTTTTCTCCCGCGGTCGGGGCAATCGAAACATCCGCAGTCGGGGCAATCAAAGCTCCCGCAGTCGGCGATCGAAGCCCCCGCATCGAAGCTATCGAGGCACCCGCGATCGGGGCGGTCGAAGCTTCTGTCGTTGGAGCTCCCAAAGTTGATCCCTAACAAAGGGACCGCCAGCTCCACGATGTTAAGTCCGCAGTGCAGACGGAGTTACGACACAGAAAAAGTCACATCTCCATCGAGGAAGAGATTATAAAAGTTTCCCCCAACCCCCCCCCCGCCCCCCCACACGATACAAAAGCAAAGATACATTAAAACATACAAATAAAAACAGACTAAAACCAACTAAAGAAAAAAGGGACGAGACAGGCTTTTGGCGAGGCTGCCACCTGGTGGTCCACCTGCTGGTACACCGGATGCAGTAGATGAGGTCAGAGGAGGTGCTGGTGAACCTCTGTTTTTACCTGGAAGGGCTACTGGACCATAGATGGGGGAAAGTGTAGGGACAGGAGCGTCTCCAGTACTACATATCTCCAGGTGTTTCATCTCCTGCTGTTGCAGGCCAAGGTTCCTGGAGAGGGGGCAGTTTTGGTGGGAAGAGATGGGTAAACCAAGGAGTAGCAGTAGGACTGGTCGCAACTCCATGGATGCGGTTGGGCCTGCTGAATTACACCAATACTTTGTGTTTTATCGAGATTGTTTACCTTGGTTGTGTGGCAATTAAATTATATCAAATTATATCAATTCCTGCATCTGCAATTCCTTGTGTCTCTGGACATTTAAATTGACTTGAAACATTTTCAAGCCAATGATTTTTTTTTTACCTTGCACTGTGGATAGAGAATAAGAAACAGGAGAATACATATAGACAATAGACCATAGACAATAGACATATTTTAAATACTTGAGACAGAACCAAGGAGAAAGACAGAGAGAGACGTTTCTATACTGCATCAAGACAATTCACTGGCTGACAAAATTAGTTGTAATCTCCAAAAGAAGATTGGATATTCATGAAATTTGTTGTGAGGGAGGACATTTGCAAGGATGTTGTTGGGTCTGGAAATGTTGTTTTTTCCCCCTGGAGTGTAGGAGGTTGAGAGGTTTAAAAATGAATGAGTGGAATAAATAAGGTGAATGGGCACAATCTTTCCCTTAGATTAGGGCAGGCTAGATCTAGAGGGCACGGGTTTACAGTGAGATGGGAAAGATTTGTAAGGGATATTTGAGACAAAAGAGTCTAGGGAGATTTGTTCGGGGATGTTTAAAATTACGAGATGCCAAAATAAGAGGACAAATGAAAAGCCTTTCTAGAGACAGCAATAATGAAGGTGCATGGGTTCAAAGTAACGGTGAGAAGGGTTAGCGGGGAAGAAGCAGTGATAGTGATCTGATCTGACCTCAACACCTGGTGGATAGGTGAGGGAGAAACCCTCAACACCTTTAAAAGGTGCCTGGATGATGAGCTGCACTAAGCAAAGCAACAGGACACTGGGTGCAAAGTGGGACAAGGTCGGGTAGCTCTTTCACTGTTAGCATGCAAACAACGTGATTGCTGGTGATTCCCCATTTAAAAACCTTCCCTCTGCTGTCTCCTCATCTGGTACCCTTTTGCCTAATTTTCAACTCTCGCCTTTGTCACTTACCCCACCCACCTATCGTAGTTATATCCACCTATCACTGCCCAAAGATTGTTCTGAAATAAGCAGGGTTGAGACACGAACAGGTTATTTAACATTGAAAAAGGTCGAGATTATCTGCTCGTTCTATTAGTCCCGTCCATTCCATTGGAATAAATAGGGAAACTGACCATGCCTAGTGCAGAATGTCCCTGCAGATTCCCCACTGTCTTTTTTTGTTATTATCAAAAAATGTCTTCAATTATTAAAAATAATATTTACAATACGATAAAACAAAACAGAACCCACCACCATAATACAAAACAAACAAATATACTAAATCATTACAACTATGTTACAACTTACAATCCTTATTGAGGATATTCAACCCCGTGCTGTGCCCAGCGGTCACAGAAATTCCCCAGGGTGCCCGTGGACAGCGCATAGTCCCTCTCCAACACCACCTGGGCGCAGACGTAACCCCAGAAAAGGGGCAGGCAGCCGGCTCGGGCACAGCCCTCTTCCGCCTGGTGCTGTGACTCGCAGATGGCCAGCAAGATTCCCCATTGTCAATGGGGGACAGGCATATTGAAACACTGAGCAGTCTAGTTGTGGAGTGCATTGGGGAAAATGCCCAGTGAACCACTGTTTGCAACCCAAAATGTGTGCATTCCGAGCCGTCCCATAACAACATAGAGACAGCCCTGGATAGAGTGGATGTGGGGGAGATGTATCCACTAGTGGGAAGAGTCTAGGAACAGAGGTCGTAGCAACAATTAAAGGACGTTCCTTTCGGAAGGTGAGGAGGAATTTCTTTAATCAGAGGGTGGTGAATCTGTGGAATTCATTGCCACAGAAGGCTGTGGAGGCCAAGTCAGTGGATATTTTTAAGGCAGAGATAGATAGGTTCTTGATTAGTACCGGTGTCAGCGGTTATGGGGAGAAGGCAGGAGGATGGGGTTAAATGGGAGTGATAGATCAGCTATGATTGAATGGTGGAGTCGATGTGATGGGCCGAATAGCCTAATTCTGCTCCTATCACTTATGAACATGGATAAATATTGCAATTTAACAGATGAGGCTTATATTTTCACCGTTAAATCTAGGTCAATATATTTTTATGTGTTTTAAAATAATAATATGTAAGAATTATATTGATTCAACATTTAAATACATTCTTCATCGACCTTGTATGTCTTTATTTTGCTGAATTACGGAGTGACGTCATCTACTTAGCCTTGCCATTGACTGCCTAAGTAGCAACACAGTAGAATCACAGTTCCTTTACTGGGACGACTTATAAAGAAATCATCTCTCACAGTCCACCTTGAAGCTTACAAACTCCACCTCACTGACTACAAAGATGCCCTCATTGCTGCAAAATCTGCCTACCTCTCCTCCATATTCACCGATCCCTGCCTAAACCACAGAACCCTCTTCTCCACAGTGGGCAACCTCCTCAAGCCTCGAGCCAACACTCTCCCTACCTCTACTCCGGCTCTCTGCAACTCATTCCTCCACTTTTTCGCTGATAAAATCAGCACCATCTATCAATCTTTATCCCCTGTACCCGACTCCCCAGCATCTACTCCACCACCTACCAAGGCCCCTCCTTTCAACATCTCCACTGACCTCCTTACCCCTCCTCCACACTGCTTCCTCTCCCAGTTTGACCTGGTCACCCCTATTGAAATCTCCAAACTCATCAGCTCTTCCAAACCCACTACCTGCTCCCTCGACCCTCTCCCCCACTCCCCTGCTGAAGTCCTGCCTCCCCGTTCTCTGCCCCTACCTCACTAATCTCTTCAACTCCTCATTGTCCCAAGGAATTGTCCCCTCCGCTTTCAAAACTGCTGCCGTTACACCAATCTTAAAGAAACCTGGTCTTGATCCCTCCTCTCTCATTAACTACCGCCCAATCTCAAACCTCCCCTTTCTTTCAAAAACCCTGGAGCGTATCGTTGCGTCGCAACTTCATTCCCACCTCCTTGCGTATAACCTACTTGAACCCCTCCAATCTGGCTTTCGCCCCCTCCATAGCACAGAAACTGCTCTCCTCAAAGTCCTCAACGACCTCCTCACCTCTGCTGACACTGGTTCCCTCAACATCCTCATCCTCCTCGACCTGAGCGCAGCCTTCGATACAATGAACCATAACATCCTGCTCACCAGACTCAAAGACCTCAGCATTGAAGGCTCTGCACTCAGCTGGCTCCGTTCCTACCTTTCCAACAGATCCCACTTCATCTCTCTCCACGACCACACCTCTGCTACAGCCGCAGTCACTCAAGGCGTTCCCCAAGGCTCCGTACTCGGCCCACTCCTCTTCATCATCTACATCCTCCACCTTGGTCAGATACTCCGCCACTTCAATCTGGACTTCCACTGTTACGCTGATGACACCCAGATTTACCTTGGCACCAAATCCCCCCACAACCCCCCCCCCCCTCTCCCATATCAACTCCTGTTTGTCAGCTATAAAAACCTGGATGCAACATAATTTCCTCAAACTCAACAGTGATAAGACAGAATTCCTCCTCATAGGCTCCAAAGCCACACTCAGCAAAATCAATAACCCCACTCTCACCATCGACGGCACCACTGTCACCCCATCTCCTCAGGCCCGCAACCTTGGCGTGATCTTTGATTCCACCCTCTCCCTTGAGCCTCACATCCGCCATGTCATTAAAACCTCCTTCTTTCATCTCCGCAACATCGCCAAACTCAGATCCTCTCTCACACCGCCTGCTGCTGAAAGACTCATCCATGCCTTCATCTCCTCCCAACTGGACTATTGCAACTCACTTCTCCTTGGCATCAGCTCCACCTACATCAACCTGACTCCAACTGGTCCAGAACGCAGCCGCCCGACTCATCACCCACACCAAATCCTGGCATCACATCACTCCAGTCCTCAAAAAACTTCACTGGCTTCCCATCTCCCACCGGATCACCTACAAAATCCTGGTCCTCACCTACAAAGCCCTCCACCATCTGGCCCCCCCATAGCTCACTGACCTCCTCTCCCCCTACCAACCCTCACGGTCCTTCAGATCCACATCAGCCGGTCTCCTCTCCATCCACAAGTCCAACCTCCGCAGTTTTGGGGACAGAGCCTTCTCCAGGGCAGCTCCCAGGCTCTGGAACTCCCTCCCCCAACTGATCCACAATTCCGTGTCCCTCACCATCTTCCAGTCCCGCCTCAAGACCCATCTCTTCACCTCTGCCTATCCTTAGCCCCACGTCCCCCTCCCTTTTCATCTGTGCAATAATTGCCTCATACTGTGTTTTGTATTGAATTCTGTCTTTACTTTGTGTACTAGTCATGTCTCTACTATTTATTTCATTCCCCTTACATGTTTTCCTCTACATGCTCAATTTTTGTAAGGTGTCCTTGAGACTCTTGAAAGGTGCCCATAAATAAAATTTATTATTATTATTATTATACTGTAGCCTTTACTGGAGTCCCATCCCAGGCAGGGAGAAACCAAGAATAATTTGGAAGAAGGCAGAAAATAATAGCATTGAGACATTCCATCTATGCTGTTCATTAGTTATTTTAGATAGCAACCACTGTTAAATAAGAATCAGTTTTTAATAATTTCTGGATTAGTCCTTTCTTAAAGGCCAGCACTTGCCCGCTATTGTCAGCAGTAGGAAGGACTTACAATAATAAAACTAATGTCAGGAGAAATTAGGGTTGAAGATTGCAACCTTCACATGGTCCGCCCTGTTTTGACAAATGCAATCAACCCCGGCGTGCACAATCAAATAAGATCAAATAGAACAAGTTGTCCTACAACTTTAAGCTGTGCACACCATACGTAAGAAGAAGACGGAGAAATTGAACCTAAGGGAGTAAGGTAACCACCACTGACTTGTTTTTAAAGAGAAGGGAAATGTAGATTTGGAAATCTTAATAGATATTGGTTCGACTTCCAGAAGCCATTCAATAAAATATTTAATTATGAACTGGGCCTAAAGATGACTAGCCACAGTCCTTTCCCCAGGGTAGGGAGTCTAAATTTAGACAGCATCATTTTAATGTGGAACGTAATTCAATTGCCCACATTTAATGTGATGCGAAAGCTAGTCCCATTGCCCACATTTGGTCCCTAGCCCTCCAAAAGCATTCTAAACTTTAGACTCCAGAGATACAACATGGAAACAAACCCTTGGGCCCACCGAGTCTGCGCTGACCAGTAATCACCCCGTACAGTAGCACTATCCTACACACTAGGGACAATTTTGCAAGTTACAGAAGCCAATTAACGTACGACTCTGTATGTCTTTGGAGTAGACGTGATGGGCCGAATGGCCTAATTCTGCTCCTATCACTTATGACCTAATGAATGATGATGTGCTTGTGGTCATCAGAGATAGTAGGGGTGATTTTCATTCCACTACAAAATGCGATTGATGGCATTTGGCCTGTACTCACTGGGTTTAGAATGATGCGGGGGGAACTCATTGAAATTTACCGAATAGTGAAAGGCCTGGATAGAGTGGATGTGGAGAGGACGGTTGCACTAGCGAGACAGTCTAGGATTAGAGCTCATAGTCTCTGAATTAAAGGATGTTCCTTTAGGAAGGGGATGAGGAGGAATTTCTTTAGTCAGAGGGCAACTCAGTGGGTCAGGCAGCATCTCTGTGTGGCGTGAAACTTTGAAATATGAGGTCTATTCTGCCATTCAATCATGGCTGATCTATCTCTCTCCTGATGTTGGTCATCTCAAGATATTGTGTGTGTGTGTGTGCGTGCGTGTGTGCATGCGTGAGCGCGTGCATGTGTGTGTCCTCGTTGTCTGTGAGCAGGAAGAGGCACTGTCATCTCAGGCTTGCCCTAGCCACTCAGTCTTAAGCCCCTTCCCACTGTACGAGGTAATTCACGAGTTCTCCCGGGTTTTCCCGATTCGAACTCGGAGAATGTCCGTAGCGGGTCCGTAGGAGTTCGTGGATGTCTCGTTGTGGCTCGTAATGCTAACGGTAGTTACTCGGGAAATCCGGTAAACTCGTGACATTTTTTCATCCCCCCCCCCCCCCCCCCCCCCCCCCATCCCCCCACCACACCACAATCTCAGAACTCGAGAACGAAAAATTCTGTACTAGAGAGTTCTTCTTTTGGCAGCTTCTTATCACTTTCTGTTCATATTTTCATTAGCAATTGTCTAGTTGATTAAATGTTTCTAAAAGCCAAAATGTTATCTGGAGACCTTTGAAGATGCGACGTTTTACTGTGTTTCTACTGGCATGTGCACTTGCTCAACAGCAAAGATGGAGGAATCATTCAATCTCAAGGTGATTTAAGGTCCAGCTTTCCTTTTCAAGGGAAGTCCTTCTGCATGATACTCCAGCTACAATACAGGACAGACACCTGGAGTGGTACATCCAGGAAAAGGAGCCCCATCAACAAGGATACTTTGGAAACAGTGGCAATCCTTCATTTGAATTTTGTTTCCATCATGTGAGTAGCCAGTGTGGTCTTGCCCCCATTCTCCAGCAGTGTGGTATTGGGGATGATGCCAGGCTCATCAGAGACCCCACCCGTACTTGCAGTTGGGCACACACCCATGATAGGTTTTATTTACAGTGGTAATCTACAGCGGTTGAGCAGCGGATGAGAAGCTCCATCCAGGTCCAGTTTCATTGTCATGTGTACCTTGTACCTTCCGAAGAGTCCACCAGGGACTGACTATACTGGAAGTTGGACACTTTTTATACTGGACAGTTTTTACATTTACCAAGACAATTAACCTACAAACCTGTTCGTCTTTGGAATGTGGGAGGAAACCGAAGATCTTAGAGAAAACCCATGTAGGTCATGGGGAGAAAGTACAAACTCCGTACAGACAGCGCCCGTATTCGGGATCGAACCCAGGACTCCGCTGCTGCATTTTGCTGTAACGCAGCACCTCTACCGCTGCGCCACTGTGGCCGCCCACCTACTGCCCGACAGAAGGGGGAAGGGAGACGAGGGAATGACCGGAGTATCAACTGCTCCTGATTATATTGGCTGCTTCTCCAAGGGAACATGAAGTGTATACAGGGACTGCAGAGGCTGGTTTGTGTGATGTACTGGGCTCTTATTGCGATCTTGGGAAGAGCTGTGGCCAAAATAAGTTGTGATGCATTCCAATAGGATGCTCTCTATGGTGCATGTATAGAAATTAGTAAGAGTCACTTGAGACATGCCGGATTTCCTTTGTCGCCAGAGGACGTGGAGGTGTTAATGTGCTTTCTTGTCGGTTGCGCAAATATGGTTGCACCAGGGAGATTTACTTCTGAGAACTTGGAGTGCTCAACCATCTCCACTTCACGACCATTGATGCCGAGAGTGTGTGTACACGACCCTGCATTCTAGAGTCGATAACTAGTTCCTTTATTTGGTTGACATTAAGGGAGCGGTTGTTGTTTTGACATCATGTTACAAATGGGCCTGTCCCACTTACGCAACTTTTTCGGCGACTGCCGGTACCCGTCATAGGTCGATGCAGGTCGGTGAAAAATGTCAACATGTTGAAAATCTAGCGACGACCAGAAAGATGCTACGACTCTTTGGGCGACTGAAGAGACTACTCACGACCATACAGGCGACACCCTGGCGACATGTCGGGGTGAAGCCTGTATGGGCGTGAGTAGTCGCCCAAAGAGTTGTGCCTTGTTCCGGTCGCCGCTGGATTTTCAACATGTTGCGTAAGTGGGACAGGCGCATTAGGTCTCTATTTCTTTCTTTTACTCCGTCGCGCCATTCTTCGAGATTTTGCCCACTTCGGTGGTGACACTTGCAAACATGTAAAAAGATAGACGCAAAAAGCTGGAGTAACTCAGTGGGTCAGGCAGCATCTCTGGAGAAAAGGAATAGGTGACGTTTCGGGTTGAGAGTCAGGGGAAAGGGAAATCAGAGATATAGACGGAGATTTCGAGAGATTTCGAACAAATGAATGAAAGATATGCAAAAAACTAACGATGATAAAGGAAACAAGCCATTGTTAACTGTGGGTTAGGTGAAAACAAGTTACAGGCAATGAAACTCAACAAGGTGACTTTGAAGCTAGTACGACTTTGGTGGGGGTATGAAGAGTATAGTAAATGGCTGAGAATGTAGTCTTGCAGGCCACCAATGTTAAGAATTATTGTGGAGGGTGTTTTGTTGTCTATGCTTACTGATTGCAGTCTGTGGGTCAGGAAGACAAGGATCCAATTGCAGGGGTGAGGGGTTCTATGCCTTAGATCCAGGAGTTTGGAGATGAGTTTGGTTGGAATTATGGTGTTGAAGATAAGTCATAGTCAATAAAAAGATGTAGGTGTCCTTGTTATATGGACATTCTGGGGATGCGTGAGGGGTGGGGAAAATGGCATCTGCCATGAACATGTTGTGGCTGTAGGTGAAGTAAGTAAGTAAGTTTATTGGCCAAGTATTCACATACAAGGAATTTGCCTTGGTGCTCCGCCCACAAGTAGCAACATGACATACAGTGACAGTTACGAATGACTCAGAAAACACTAAACACTAATAATAATAAAATATTCATGATAAAACACCATTGATCAAGCATGTGAACCATTGAAATACCAGATCAAAGGGAGGCCACAGATTTCTGGCTGTTGAGTAGAGCAACTACTCATGGATAAAAACTGTTTTTATGTCTGGCTGTGGCAGCTTTGACAAACCGGAGTCGCCTTCCAGAGGGAAGTGATTCGAAGAGTTTGTGGCCAGGGTGAGAGGGGTCAGAGATGATCTTGCCCGCTCGCTTCCTGGCCCTTGCAGTGTACAGCTCACAGCAATTGATCAAGCTTGTCTGGGTAAATCTGAGGCAATTATACACAAATCATATATATTTAATAATGATAGTACTGAATGTTCATCTGGAGAGAATGCATTAATGAGTAATAATGGAACATAATACTATGTCATCAATGACAGTTCAAGAGAAAATGAAAAAATACTATTTTTAATAGTCACCGCATAATTGTAGCGATTTACCCTATTCCCACCAGAACTGATGAAATCCTCAGTTCCATACGCCATTTTATCATATAGTGTGCAACACTGCATTCTCAAAATTTATTAGAAATATTTCATGATTTATTCCTATGACTTTTGTACTCCGACATTGCATGACAATCATTCATAATCACTCGTGGGAGAGGTAGTGAAGCAGTTTTCTTCCAGATGGAAAGGTCAATGGTCTCTATCTAATGTTCAGCAGTGTCATGTGGGGGAGTTCCTAAGAATGCTCTTCCTGCAATCTAGTGACGAGTAGAGAAACACATTTTCACTTTTGCTCAGCTGTTTGATGAAAAAGATCAGTAGTCTGTAATTTGAAGATAGACACAAAATGTTGGAGTAACTCAGCGGGACAGGCAGTATCTCTGTCAAGAAGGGAATGGGTGGCGTTTCTGGGCCGAGCCCCGAAGTATGCTGTTGGAAATATGCACCTAATACATACTCACATGAACATCCAAATGAAAAACCAAGACAATGTAAACAAATCATAGTCAGGTTGATAAAACTGCAAGATCTGAAGGAGGGTCCTGACCCAAAACGTCACCTATCCATATTCTCCAGTGATGCTGCCTGACCCGCTGAGCTAGTCCAGCATTTTGTGTCATTGTCTGTAAAACAGGCTCTGCAGTTCCTTGTTTCTAGATTATGTGCTTATTTGTTTTCCACCTAATAGCATGGAAGGTAATATATGTAAATGGGATTGTTTTTTTCTAGTGGGAATAGGTTCTGTGAATTTGGATCCACTCCAACATCTCTTTAGATAATCGAGTTCAGTCTCATAACAGTGTCAGTGGCAAATTTACGCATACAGAGCAGCCGACTCTGTGCTATTATATGGCTTTTTTCTGAGTGCAACCACCAGGCTTTAAAGGAATACCACTGTGATATCTATATTAGGCATATAGTTGACCTCCAGTGTAATGCTCTCCTCTATAACAGATTCTCAGTGATCTACTAGTTTAATGGCACAATGTTTTGCAATTTGTCAACCATGTTATTAATGTATTTGGCTGTGCATCTTTTGTAAATATTCTCCAGCAGTTTGGTTATAAATTTCAACCTCTCTTTCCACATGAAACAAGTATATCCATGAAGGCATTAGCTGCCTCTTTCCATAAAAGATGAATGTGTACCCTTAGAACTGCAGAAGCACCAGCAACAATTAACTCTTGGAGAACTTTTAGAAAATGATAATTGGACATGTTCCAGGCAACCCAAATTGTATCTGGATGTACCTGCAGAGGAGGACCAAGTAGAACAGGGAATTAAGATAAGCTGGACATAGGCAGGACTAATAATGAATACATATTCAGTGATTGAGAATAAGCGTGGCCTTAAATTTATTTTTGCATGTAATCTGGAACATAAATGCATTTTTTGTTGATTTAGTTTACTTTAGTTTAAAGATACAGCGTGGAAACAGGCCCTTCTGCCCACCGGGTCCGTTCCGACCAGCGATCCCCGCATATTCACACTATTCTACACACACTAGGGACAATTTTTACATACCTGTACGTCTTTGGAGTGTGGGATGAAAACTGAAGCTCTCAGAGAAAACTCACGCAGGTCACAGTGAGAACGTCCAAACTCTGTATGGACAGCACCCATAGTTGGGATCGAACCCGGGTCTCTGGCGCTGCAAGCGCTGTAAGGCAGCAACTCTACCACTGTGTCACCATGCCGCCCAAATGGGATGTTCAAGTGAGTATATACAGTATTAGGTGCATTAGGTGTATTAGGTACACACACTGAACTTTTATTTCTCATTTATTATATTGTTTACAGTATACTGTGTTAACATATTCGGTTGTGCTGCTGCCAATAAGAAACTCATTGTTCTATCTGGGACATATGACAATAAAACACTCTAAACTCTTGGGGAGGCTAGATCACTGCAGGAATTTATAGAGATAGACAGATTCTTGGAAGTTTGGGGAATTCAAGTCAAGTTTGTTATTGCAGGCACAAGTATAATGAGGTGCAGGTATAAAATCTTGCTTGCAGCAGCATCACAGGCACATAGATTCAGAGAACACACAAACGATAAATTATAATGGATAGTGAAAAGAAAAAGTGCAGATGCTGGTTTATACCGAAAATAGGCATAAAATGCTGGAGTAACTCAGTGGCGCAGGCAGCATCTCTGGAGAGAAGAATGGGTGACGTTTTGGGTCAAGACCCTTCTTCAGGCTGAAACATCACCCATTGGCAGCCCCGCCAACA
Source organism: Amblyraja radiata (assembly GCF_010909765.2). Classification (NCBI taxonomy): domain Eukaryota; kingdom Metazoa; phylum Chordata; class Chondrichthyes; order Rajiformes; family Rajidae; genus Amblyraja; species Amblyraja radiata. The sequence goes on along the minus strand of NC_045972.1, from coordinate 6,878,389 downwards.
GTCTGTTTGTTTTTCCGTCTTTTTTTAACTTTTAGTGTGCGTTAAAAGTTTGTGTAAATGTTGTCCGGTTTGTTTTATGTGGGGGAAGGGGGAGGGGTGGGGGAAACTTTATTTTCAGTTTCTTACCTTGCCGGAGATGCGATTACATTCTCCGGATCCGGATCACATTCTCCAGTCGCTCTGCAGCCTTCCACCAATGGAGCTGGAGGCCTCCTCGGACTGACCTTGGACCCAACCATGGGGACTTACATCGGAGTCGATCCCTTGCCTGGGATCACTCCAACCACGGCCTGCGGACTTTACATCGGAAGCTCGCACTCTCGGAGAGGCCGTGGATGTTGGGAGCTCCAATGCAGGAGCTGATCGCCTCGAGGCGGAGGGCCAAAACGCCGCCGGCTACGGGAGTCAAGATCATCCCGTCAACGGATGGCTCAAGGCCCCCAACTGCGGGAGACAAAGGGAAGAGATTGAACTTTTTTTTCGCCTTCCATCACAGTGAGAAATGTGGAGGGGTCACTGTGGTGAATGTTCATGTTAAAATGTATTTTGTGTGTTCTGTTGCTTTTTATTTGTATGACTGACTTAGCAAATGAAACATCTCGTATGTTGCAAAACATACTTGGCTAATAAAGTATTATTGTGATTGTGATTATGATTCCTTCACTACAGAGATGCTGCCTGTCCTGCTGAGTTACTCCAGCTTTTGTATCTATCTTCAGTGAAAAGAAAAAGACTGCAAAAACAAGACATTAGTGGAAAACACAATTAGATAACAAGTCCATTGTGGAGCAAGAGGTGGTCTGCAATATTCCTTTTCTGAGATAGGATCAGGGTTGTGCAAGTTGGTTCAAGAGGTGCGAATGGTGCCAGGTGTTCAAGAACAGGAACATCCTATGGTGTGCTCTGCTGTGCTTGTGAGTATGTACGGGGATACGTGAGTGTGTGGGAACATCCTGCAGCGTGCTCTGCTGTGTACTCGGGGTTTGCGAGTGCGTAAATGCATATTCGAGGATACATGAGTGTATGTGCCTTATTTGGTAGTGTAATAAATGACTGAGTGAATCAAACACTGTTGTCTGAATCCGGTGATTAATCGAACACAACAAGTTGTTACTTCTGAATGTGCAGGTGGAATTGGATATGTTAGACCATTCCTAAACCTGTAGCAAGATCTTACCCTATGGTTTGATTACTTTGAAACAAAATGTAAATTGTTTAATTTTAGAGGGGAGTAGATATGGACATGCTGTATATGCTTGGATGGCAGTTGTGTAATGTGGCAGGTACAGGGATACAGGTGCAGGAGTAGGCCATTCAGCCCTTCGAGCCAGCACCGCCATTCAATATGATCATGGCTGATCATCCAAAAGCAATAGCAAAGCTTTGGAAGATACGGGCCAGATGCAGGCAAGTGGGACTGGTTTGGTTAGACAACTTGGTTTGCATTGACGAGTTGGGCTTTATGTTTGTTGAAGATTAAGTTCTTGGAATTGAAAGTGAAAAGGTAATTTTAAAAAGGCACTTCTCAGGCCTGAAGTCTAATGGAAGTCTTTCTTTACTTTGGCCTGGAAAGGTGCCAAGTTTTGGGGATATGCTACTTAGCCATATGTTCATAAATTCTAGGAGTGGGATTAGGCCATTCGGCCCGTCAAGTCTACCCCACTATTCAATCAGGGCTGATCTATCTTTTCCTCTCACCCCCATTCTCCTGCCATAGCCCCATAACGCCTGCCATCCATACTAATCAAGAATCTGTCAATCTCTGCCTTAAAAATATCCATCGACTTGACCACCACAGCCTTCTGTGGTAATTAATTCCACAGATTTACCAACCTCTGACTAAAGAAATTCCTCCTCATCTCCTTTCTAAAGGTGCATCCTTTTGTTCTCAGGCTATGGTCTCTGGTCCTAGACTTTCCCACTAATGGAAACATCCTCTCCACATCCACTCTATCCAAGCCTTTCACTATTCGGTAAGTTTCAATTGAGGTTACCCCCTCATAGTCATGTGGGAAAACAGCTATTTTCCTCCATCAAAACGTCGAGAAATATTTCTAACTAGCCACAAACATTTCCCAGAATTTTATTCAAAGTTATCTGTGTTACATCCAAAGCCATTCTGGGGGACTAACTTTCTGCCTAACTCTCTTGTTTAGAGATGGGATTATTCCAGACAAACCTGGCAATTAAACTTTAAAACATTTACACAACAATTATATATTTTTTAATCTAGTACTGTGGATAGAATATGGGAAACCATAGAAGACAGATTTAATATTCTTGAGCCTATATTCAAGGAGATAAGCACTGCCTGACAAGGTGGCTGTACCAGAGGTAACTGTAACTTCCGAATCGGAATTGAAACTATTTATGAAATTTGTTGTGAGTACATTTACAAGCATGCTGCCAGGTCTGGAATATTTGGGTGATACAGAGAGGATGGAAATGCTGGGTCTGTTTTCACTGGAGTGTAGGAGACAGAGCGGTCCCTTTATAGAGGTTAATAAAATCACACAGGGAGTGGATAAGGTGAATAGCCACAATTTTTTCCCCTGGGTAGGGATCCAAGGCTAAAACTCGAGGGCGTAAGTATAATGTGAGTGGGGAAAGATTTAAAAGGGATGCTGAGGGGCATCTTTCTCACAGAGAGAGTGGTGTGTAAATGGAACGAGCTGCCAGAGGAAGTGTTAGAGGTGCACACAATTATGGTCATTAAAATACACTTATACAGTTACTTAAAAGGAAAGGTTTGGAAGAACATGCTCAGAGCAGGTAAGTGGGACTAGCTCACTTAGTTAACTTGGTCGGCATGGATGAGTTGGGCTGAAGGGCCTGTTTCCATGCTATATGTCTATATGGCACCACAGAAAGCAGGGGAATGGAGCATATTGGATAACTGATTACATTCACGTAAGGTGATGGCACACTACCACATTATCTTCCACCAGCCCCACCTCTCATCCACATCTACCAACTTATCTGTAGATTTATGCTTGACTGAAATTCTAGCTGCCTTATTCTGAATTCAAAAGCAAAAACATGCTTTAATTTAGCATCCGACTTAATTGCAGTTTTTGTTCCCTGAATGTGTTCAATGGTTGGTTACACTGAGGGGCTAAACTAATTTGATGTAATTTTAAATTAGGTGGTGGTTGTTTGAATCACTTTGAGTCTGAGAGCAAATATTTATTTCCAACATCAGTAGTTTTCTTTCAGTATATTGTTATTGTTTTCTTCACCCCCTCCCCCCACCTTTGCTTCAGTGAAAGTGGGAACCAAAGAAAACTGAGAGCACATGGCAACATAGAGTCATAAAGTGTAAAAACAGACCCTTCAGCCCAACTAGTCCATGCCAACCAACATGCCCATCTACACTAGTCCCACCTGCCTGTGTTTGGCCAATGTCCCTCAAAATTTATCCTATCCATGTACCTGTCTAAATGTTTCTTAAATGTTGTGATAATACTTGCCTCAACTACCTCCTCTGGCAGCTCGTTCCATACATCTACCACCTTTGTGTAAAAAAGTTGCCCCTCGGGTTCCCATTAAATCTTTCCCCCCTCACCTTAAACCTGTGTCCTCTGGTTCTCGATTCTCCTACTCTGTTTAGTTTAGGTTAGTTTAATTTAGAGATACAATCTGGAAACAGCCCCTTCGGCCCACTGAGTCCGCGCTGACCAGCGATCACCTGCATTGATCTGCTCAGGATCAATTTATAGAAGCCAATTAACCTGCGTACCTTTGTAATGTGGGAGGAAACTGGATGGAACCCTGGTGCCTGGCGCTGTAAAGGGCCTGTCCCGCGAGCATGCGACCTGCATGCGGCAAGCGCGACCTAAAGGGCCGGTCCCACCAGCATGCGCCTGCATGCGGCAAGCGCGACCTAAAGGGCCGGTCCCACCAGCATGCGCCTGCATGCGGCAAGCGCGACCTAACGTGGTCGCTTGAGCCGTAAGGCATGGCGGCAAGCGCGACCAAACCAGAAGCGGGAGCCGCGCGGAGGTCGAGTGAGTGACAAGGCGTCGAGGCGGCTGCGGGCCGGCAGGCCGTTGCCGCGCGGAATTTTTAAACAAGGTCAGTTTTTCGGAGCCCCGCGCGATGTCGGGACGAGCTCCGCACGACTCCATACGGCTCCGGCGATCGAAGTGGGACCGGCCCCGCGAGGCCGTACGGCTCAAGCGACCACGTTAGGTCGCGCTTGTCGCATGGAGTCGCATGCTCCTGGGACAGGCCCTTAAGGCAGCAACTCTACCACTGCACCACTGTGCAGCCCTCTGGTTAAAATACTCTGCATTCACCCTATCTATTCCTCTTGATCTTGTACAGCTCTATAAGATCACCCTCATGCTCCTACACTCCAAGGAATAGTCCTAGCCTGTTCAACCTCTCCCTGTAGCTCAGGCCCTCGAGTCCTGGCAACATCCCTGTGAATCTTTTCTGCACTCTTTCCAGCTTAACAACATCTTTCTTCTTACAGGCCAAAACTGAACACATTACTCTATGTGGAATCTCACCAATGTCTTGTACAACTGTAACATGACCCCACAACCTCTATACTCTGACTGATGAAGGCCAATGTGCTGAAACCCTTCTTGACCACCTGCAACTCCACATTCAAGAAACCATGTACCTGCACTCTTAGATCCTTCTGCTCTACAACACTCCTCACTGACCTGCCATTCACTGTGTAGGTCCTGTCCTGGTTTGACTTCCCAAAATGAATCACCTCACATTTCTCAGTATTAAGTTCCATTAACCATTCCTCAGCCCACTTGGCCAATCGACCAATATCCTGCTGTAATTTTCCACAACCATCTTCGCTATCTACAATACCACCCACTTTCGTGTCATCTGCAAACTTACTAATCATGCCTTGTACATTCTCATCCAAATTGTTGATATAGATGACAAGCAGCAATAGACCCAGCACCGAACCCTAATGCACACCATTGTTCGCGGACCTGCAGTCTGAAAAACAACCTTCCACCATTACATCTCTACTTCCTTTCACAAAGCCAATTTTCTATCCAGTCAGCGAGCTCTGCTCTCCTCTCCTTAGACTCAATGTGATCTAACCTTCCAGAGCAGCCTACCATGTGGAACCTTGTCAAAAGCCTTACTGAAATTCATATATACATCTACAGTTCTGCCCTCGTCAACCTTTTTGGTGACATCTTCAAAAAACTCAATTAGATTTATCAGACACGATCTCCCGTGTACAAAATTATGCTGACTATCCCTATTCCGCCCCGCCCATCTAAATGCATGTAGATCCTATCCCTCAGAATACTCTCTGGTAACTTTCTGACCACAGATGTTAGATTCACTGGCCTGGAGTTTCCAGGCTTTTCCCTGCAGGCTTTCTTAAATAGAGGCACAACATTTGCCACCCTTCAGTCTTCCGGCACCTCTCCTATGTTTAATGACTCATAAATCTCTTGGCCTCCTGCAATTTCTTCTCTACGTTCCCACAGTGTCCTAGTATATATCTGATAAAGGCCCAGGAGATTCCTCTCCCTTCATACACATTAGGACCTTCACCATAATACTGATTGCTCTCAAGACACTTTTATTCTCAGCCCAAGTTCCCCAGTCCTCATATTTTTCTCTGTGCATGTAGAGAAATCAATATTCATACCGTTGGGTTGTAACCTGCCCAAGCAAAATATGAGGTGCTGTTCCTCCAATTTGCATTGGGGCTTATTCTGACAGTGGAGGATGCTCTGGACTGAAAGGTCAGTGTGGAAAAGCGAGGGGGAGTTAAAGTGTTTAGCAACTGGCAGATCGCATAGGCCTAGGCGGACTGAGCGAAGCTGTTCAGCAAAACGATCGCCCAGTCTACGTTTGGTCTCGCCGCCATTATATTTACAATTTACATTAATGATTTAGATAAAGGAATTAAAAGTAACATTAGCAAATTTGCAGATGACACAAAGCTGGGTGGCAGTGTGAACTGTGAATAGGATGCTATGAGTATGCAGGGTGATTTGGACAGTTGTCAGATGCAGTTTAATGTGGGTGAATGTGAGGTTATCCACTTTGGTGGCAAGAACGGGAAGGCAGATTATTATCTGAATGGTGTCAGGTTAGGAAAAAGGGAAGTACAACGAGACCTGGGTGTCCTTGTACATCAGTCACTGAAAGTAAGCATGCAGGTACAACTGGCAGTGAAGAAAGCTAATGGCATGTTGGCCTTCATAAAGAGAGGATTTGAGTATAGGAGCAAAGAGGTCCTTCTGCAGTTGTATAGGACCCTGGTGAGACCACACCTGGAGTATTGTGTGCAGTTTTGGTCTCCTAACTTGAGGAAGGACATTCTTGCTATTGAAGGAGTGCAGCGTAGGTTCACGAGGTTAATTCCCGGGATGGCGGGACTGTCATATGATGAAAGAATGGAGCAACAGGGCTTGTATTCACTGGAATTTAGAAGGATGAGAGGGAATCTTATGGAAACATATCGGATTATTGAGGGATTGGACACGCTAAATGCAGGAAACATGTTACCAATGTTGGGGGAGTCCAGAACCAGGGGCCACAGTTTAAGAATAAGGGGTAGTCCATTTAGAACTGAGATGATGAACAACTCTTTGTGAATTTGTGGAATTCTCTGCCTCAGAGGCAGTGGGGGCTGATTCACTGGATACATTCAAAAGAGATTTAGATAGAGCACTTAGGGCTAGCAGAATCAAGGGTTATGGGGAGAAGGCAGGAACGGGGTACTGATTGTGGATGATCAGCCATGATCACATTGAATGGCGGTGCTGGATCGAAGGGCCGAATGGCCTACTCTTGCACCTATTGTCCATGTATCTATGTATATTGTCAGCTCTCTCAGTAGTTGTTAGGCATTGGACATAATGCTTAATGTGACTCTACAACACTGCAGCCCTGACGCTCTGACCCAGTGAACACAACTGCTAAATGACTGTGGAATCAAGGAATTCGCCCTCTTACCCAAATGCTATTATGCCACATATGGGAGAGGCCGCCGAAAAAAAGGAGACAACATTAAATAAATGTTAATGTGAATTATGTACAGCCTGCTGCTTTAGAGAACCTATCTGCAAAATTATTTTCCTTTCACTGACATTTTACAATAAAAGTTCCACTAATTATTGTGCATATTCATTTAGGTGGATATGATCCTTATTATTCACATCTATGAATTTACCCAATTTAGCTGTATTTTGAAGCTAACGATAATTTAAAAGATGATGTTAATCCTTCTTTCTCAAATGAAGAACCAGCTGGATTTAAGTAAGCTGTTTTTTGAATGTTGGTCTTAAAATGAAAACCTCACAAAGCAGAATAGTTCAGAGTTTTAGATTCATGTTACGATGTCTTTGGCAAGGGCACCATTTATTGCAGATGAAGACTGCTGACTTCTTTGACAGATGATATTCAGAGTTATGTACTTGACCTGGTCACTTGGTTGCCACGGCAACGGGCCTTTCCTGCAAAATCCCATCCCCAACCCTATAAAATGAGTTGTCTGATTTATCAGGTTATTAAACCGCATATTGGAAATGCTTAATACAAAAATATTCATCATGCAGGAAAAGCTTATCTTGACTTTTATCGGCTATAAACACTTGTTATAGTTGATGCTTAAGCTGGGGAAATCTTATTAAGTGTGTGTGTGCTCTGTTCTTACACTGCTGCATTGTACTGCTAGTTAGAATGGGACTTTGGGTAGTTCTCTGTCATGCAGTCAGCCACCTGAAGATTTTAATAAGTATCTGGAAGGATCATAAGGTCATGAATGATAGCAGCAGAATGAGGCCATTCAGCCCATCAAATCTACTCCACCATTCAAACATGGCTGATCTACATCTCCCTCATTCTCCTGCCTTCTCCCCATAACCCCTGACACCCGTACTAATCAAGAATCTGTCTATCTCTGCCTTAAAAATATCCATTGACTTGGCCTCCACAGCCTTCTGTGGCAAAGTATTCAACAGATTCACCAACCTCTGACTAAATAAATGCCTCCTCATCTCCTTTCTAAAGGAACATCCTTTAATTCTGAGGCTATGACCCTCTAGTTCTAGACTCTCCCACTTTATTCTTTATTTTAGTAACTCTAGATTTAAATAGCACTCAAAGAAGGAGCAAAGAGCCACAAATATCTCATACCTGTTCCTTCCAGAAAGGCATAAAATGCGAGGTGAAATCCCCGTCTCCAGTTGTATTCATCCCTCGTCCAGTTACCTGAACCCCACTTTGAGCAGTATGATTCAACTAAAGAGTTAATGTAGACACAACAGTGCAGACAAGGTGATGAATTAGATAAGGCAATAGAGTGTTTATTTTGATCATGGGACTAGTAATTCTGAGACGTCCAGTGATCCAGTGTCCTGAATTCAAATTTAAATGCAGCTAATTAAATAAATCTGGATTTATCTCAGTGTTTAACTGTAGTAACAATAATGGCATTGCCATTATGTTTTTCTACTGGCAACGAGTAAAAATAATTAAATGCAATTATTTATTTAACAAGAAATCTTGAAATGAGGATGTTGCCAGGACTAGAGTGTGTGAGCTATAGGGAGAGGTTGAGTAGTCTGGGTCTTTATTCCATGGAGTGCAGGAGGATGAGGGGTGATCTTATGGAGATGTATAAAATTATGATAGGAATATATCGGGTAGATGCAGAGAATCTCTTGCCCAGAGTAGGGGAATCGAGGACCAGAGACATAGGTTCAAGGTGAAGGGGAAAAGATTTAATAGGAATCTGAGGGGTAACTTTTTCACACAAAGGGTGGTGGGTGTATGGAACAAGCTGCCAGAGGTCTGGAACTATCCCAAAGTTTAAGAAACAGTTAGACAGGTACATGGATAGGACAATTTTGGAGGGATATGGACCAAACGCAGGCAGGTGGGACTAGTGTAGCTGGGACATGTTGGCCGGTGTGGGCAAGTTGGGCTGAAGGGCCTGTTTCCACACTGGATCTTAGTGGTGGTCCGAGTGGTGGCGCCATCAAGTGCGGCAGCCTCGCCAGCAGCTGTCTGTCCTTTCATCCTTTTTGTTATTTTGTGTCTAAAAGTTAGTTTTTGGAGGTCTTTTAGTCTTTTTTATGTGGGGTTTGGGGGGGGGGGGGAGGGGAGGGGGAAACTGTTTTTCTTAGTCACTACCTGTTCGAGGATGTATCTTTCCTCCGAGCCGCATCTACGCCCCCTCCTCGGGGACTACCATGTGGATTGGCGCTGCCTTTCCTGCCGGAGACCGGCCAGAGCTTCAGCTTCAGCAGCACTGAATTACCATCGAGGAGTGGCCGATGCCTTACCGGGATTGCCGTGTTGGAGCTCCGGGGCCTGCTGACTTTAACACCGTGGAACTGTGGTCTGCGGAGCTTCCGGCGGCGCTGACTTTAACATCACGGAGCCTGGGATCCTTGCCGGGGTCGCCAGCTTTGAATCTCTGCTCAGCTCGGCCTGTGGACTTTGGGAGCCGTGGTCTCCGGCAGGAAGCGGCCGATTCGGAACTCCAGGCTGCTGAGAGCATTCTTCCGTTCCGACGCTGGAGCTCCATCATCCCGGCGAAAGGGCCTGAACATCGGGCCGCCATTGCGGCGACTGCGGAGGCCTCAATAGGCCCCGACCACAGGTGATCAAGAGGAAGAGGACTGAACTTTGTTGCCTTCCCTCACAGTGGGAAACGTTGATTCCAGTGTGGGGGGATGTTTTAATGTTAAATTCTATAGTGTTGTGTTTATCTTATTTGTGTGGTGCATGGTAACTCAAATTTCACTGCACCAATTGGTGTATGTGATAATAAATGTCCTTTGTCCTTTGTACCCTTTCTGAGTATATTCAGTGTCCTATTTAACTGTGATTTATAATCTGAGAGGGTTTATGCAATAGAAGATTGGAATAAAGATCGGCCTGAAGAAGGGTCTCGACCCGAAAAATCCCCCATTCCTTCTCTCCAGAGATACTGCCTGTCCCACTGGGTTACTCCAGCTTCTGCTGTCTATCTTCGGTTTAGACCAGCACCTGCAGTTCCTTTTTACACACAGGGTTTATACAATTTCTGGCACATCGTAAGAACATTCCAATAGTGTCTGCAGGCTCCTTAAAACACTTATTTATCAAATAGGTTAAGTGCTCCATAATTTATTTTGTAAATGCAGGAACATTTTGCTGTGTGTTCCCATTTATATTTAGCTCCCATTTTCACAGAAGCAAAGGAAGGAGAAATACTAAGACAGTGCTGAAGGGTCTCGACCCAAAACGTCACCCATTCCTTTTCTCCAGAGATGCTACCTGTCCCTCGAAGTTACTCCAGCATTTTGTATCTACCTTCGATTTAAACCAGCATCTGCAGTTCTTTCCTACACACTGAAAGAAATCTATTGATATTACAGATAGATATTAGCCGTTAAAATCTAAAAGTGTTTCAAACAACAACAAATTTACACAATCCCCCAGGATAACCAAACAACGCAACACATTGTGAGAGTTACAAATAAAAACGTTAATGGTTTTGATTAGCGTGTAACATGTTGCATAAATTGCCGCTGATGTGTACCAAGTGGATCCAAAAGTGGGATATCATGAACTAACGTGAATGAGTGATCGATGGCCTCCGTGGATACGGTGGGTCAAAGATGCTGTTTCCACGCTGTATCTTTCAATCAATTGATCGATTGATGAAGTTGATGAGGAAGGCTGGGGACACTAGCAACTGCAACCACCTTTCTTGGTCCTGGCATGGATTCTTTGTAACTTTGTAAGCGCCCTTTATGTGGTGACTATTGCATACCTTGGGTATGCAGGCAAGGACTTTCACTGTGACTTGTCACATGTGACAATAAAGCATTCATTCATTCATTCATTCATTCATTCATTCAATTCCTTGTTTGCGTGAAGCTCATGGAGTGCACGATACACATGGTTCCCGGGGGTTGCAGGTGGTTGCCGGAGGTTGCAGGTAGTGGAAGCAGGTAGGGAGACTGACAAAAACCTCCGGGAACCGCATGGAAACCTTGGGTGGGGCGCAAAGTCTCCAGAGGTTTCCGTTCAGGTTTCCTAAGTGGGACAGGGGCATAACTCTTCTTGAGGTGAGGAATGGCAGATGCTTCCTTGAAACAGATGGGGACAGTAGACTATTGAAGTGAGAGGTTGAAGATATCAGTGAAGACAGTGGCAAGGTGATCGACACACAATTTCAGAACCCATCTACAAACTACACCTGGAAGAGCTGACAGTTTATCCTCATGAATGAAGACGCAAAACTGCAACACAGGAATACATACAAATTAAACAGCATGTAGTTAGTAGGACCATGCTGTCGGCACAAATCCACAGGTCAGATTAAAGCTCTGTCAACCCAATACATCCAGTTGTGAATTATAGCAGATGCAAGGCGGCACAGTGGCGCAGCTGAGGAGTTGCTGCCTTACAACGCCAGAGACCTGGGTTCAATCCTGACTACGAGTGCTGTCTGTACAGAGTTTGCACGTTCTCCCTGTGACCGCTTGGGTTTTCTCCGGATGCACTGGTATCCTCCCACGTTCCAAAATCGTGCAGGTTTGTAGGTTAATTGGCTTCTTGTAACATTATCCCTGGTGCGTAGGATAGAACTGGTATATGGGTGATCATTGGTCAGCACGGATTCGATGGGCAGAAGGGCCTGTTTCCACGCTGTAACTCTAAACTAAACTATTAAAAGGCCAGCAGGAATAAATGGGTTGGATGATTGATTTCATGAACATCCTCTCTTTAAGGGAGACGGAGACAGACAATGTGTCCAAAGGACGAGGCAGAAATGCAACTATCTTCAGTCTGATGCACCAAAGTGGATCATCATTCTCAACAGAATCCTAACTACATCATGGTCACAGAAGGTAGTCTCCAGCCAATATGATTTATGGCATGTGACATCAATAAAATGAACTGGTTCCACCAAAGATTGAGAGTCTCAACTGGAATGCTGACACTTGTGCTCCAGCACTAATTCTGTAGCCAATACAATCCCGAACATTATAACACCATCATTCCCCAACAAAGTGGAAAATGGCCAGGTATGTCTAATGTCCAGTGCACAAATGTTCAGCCTGTTCCCCTTATTGCCGTGAACCCCAACACAGCCCAGTGCTTAAGTCATGGAGACTTTCATGTCAAATATTATCAAATGCCTTTTGCAATACCTTTTAATTCCAACTAGTATTTTCCCCAACAATTATTAAAATAGCTCAAAGATTGTGCGTTTCACAAAAATTCCTAACCGCTTTACACTGGGATGTTTAATATTATACAGTCCTAGTAATTTATCCAGTGAAGCCCTTATGGCTTCTTTACTTTAGTTTAGAGCCACAGAATGGAAACAAGCCCTTCGGCCCACCATGTTCACGCTGACCATCAATAAATCACCCGTACACTAGTTCTTTCCCACGCACAAGGGGCAATTTACAGAAGCCAATTAACCTACAAAACCATTTATCTTTAAAATGTGGTACAAAACCAGAGCACCCAGAGAAAACCCACTCAATCACAGTTTGTTCACTTTAGTTATTATATGCGAGAGTTTTGTCAAAATTGATGAGGAATTGTTGTTCACGCCTTCCCTTATGAATTCTAACTTAAAAAAAAAAAACATGGGTGTGGTGAGAAACGAAGCAGGTATATCAACATGTTTTGGTCTTTTTTTCTTATTTTTAAATTATTTTTCATTTTTGTCTTTTTATTTTTTTTTTAAGTTGTTACTTATTCACTCTGCGACTACACTCTTTGGTAGTTTAGGGGCTTACACATTCACTAGCTCTTTCACTCTCTCTTTCTTGCTCTTTTTCTATTTCATTTTTGTCAAAATTAAAATGGAAGATGTACAATAAATGCATTTTGTCATAAGCCGCAGTTTATACTACTGTACACTGCTTCTAATAAAAATATTATTTAAAAAAAACAAAAAAAACAAACAATCCGAACATTGACCATACTGGGATAATCTTCCACTTCAGTTTTAATTTCATGGTTTAATAATCCCTGCTTTTCATGTTTTAATAATCTTTTGGCTATACTCTTCCACGTAAAGAATTCCACTTGTAAGAATCATTCATTGGTAAATGTTGTTTTTGCTACTACTCTCTAGATTCCTATTCAGCCTTCCTCCCAATTCCTGGTGAGTCACACCCAGCAGATTTTCTTCTACGCATTCGAAGAACTGTAATGTCAACAATAGTCCTCCGCTCCCACCACCCCAAAAAAAATGAGTCCACTTAAAATTTTGGAATTTCTGTATTAAACGTAGGAAACTGGAAATGGGAAAGGATGCAGGGCAAGTTGCTTTCTTCTTCTTCCCCCGGGATCCCTCGTGGGGGACCCGGGGGAAGAAGAAGCCATCACTGCCGGCCCGCGGCCAACTTCTACCGCGGGTCCGGCATGGACTTACCATCACCACTGGAGGGGAGCCTCGACCACCAGCCCTGCGGTCTGCGGTGCTTCTGGCTGCGGCGCGGCGGGGACTTTAAATCTTCGACCGCTGGCCTGCGGCCTACACCAGCCAGAAGCCGTGGTCTCCGGTGGGGAAGAGCCGATCCTGGACTTATCTTGCCTTTGACTTTGTCCCTTACCATCTGGACGCCCGCAGCAATGGCTGCGGAGGGTGGAGGTCCCGACCATGGGGGAAAATGGAGGAGGTCTGGCCAAGCTCTGTGCCTTTCACCACAGTGATGAATGCTGTGGTGGATGTTTGTGTTATATTTTTATTGTGGTTGTGTGTTCTTTATTATTGTACCGCAGCTGACAACCCAAAATTCCACCGACCCTGGTTGTGTGGCAATAAATTATATCAATTCAATTCAATCAATTCAATTACCTCTTCTTTTACAGAACTACATTTCACTTCAACTCTTTCTTCCTTATCTAACACCCTTTTATCTACATTTCACCTCTAGTCATTGGTCACCCTCTCACCCATCTGTCCATCAATCCCCCGCACTTGTATCTACTGTACCTATCATTTACCAGGCTATGTACCGTTCTCACTTCTCTTTTCCAGCTACCCCCAATTCCATCAGTCTGAAGAAGGCTCCCGTCCTGAAACAATTCTGACCATTTCTCTCCACAAATGCTGCCTGACCCACTGAGTTCCTCCAGCACTGTTTTTTTTGCTCAAAGCCCCGGCATCTCCAGTTAACAGTCTGTCATTTTATAAAGTTCCGTTCAAGAAAGTATTCACATCAAACCCTCCGAAACAAAAATAAACCAAAATCTGTGAAATTTAATTTACATATTATTATTTTAATGTTTCTTTACATTGAACGTTATCACGAGATCTGCCTGTCACTGGAGTTAACAATGCTAGCATAGGAGAGAAAAATTACCACTGAAACTGCTGGCAAGGAAGCAAGCAATTAATACAGCGAATATAATCCTTTAAAAATCCAAAGTAGTTGTGCAAAGAATATCCCTCAAAATGGGAGTTATTCCTGTTTAGGTGTGATCATTGCATTTAAATGTCTGTCGCACTTACTTGCGCAACACTTGTTATTAATAGAAAGGTGCAAATCCTTATGATATAAAACCATCTCTAGATTTTTAATTGATGTCAAGCTTCCAGTATTCTTTAATCATGGGTCAATTTGACGTTGGCATTTTAGCAAGCTTCACAGCACTTGTAATTTGTTTCACTCACCCGACGAAACCTTATCTGCACTCGCTACTTGCCTGTTAAATATTGTTTTTCTAATACCGTTTCCAATTACAGTAATGTACCTGACTTCTCCCAATTCTGTTTTTGATTATTGACACAAAACGCTGGAGTAACTCAGCGGGTGAGACAGCATCACTGGAGAGAAGGAATGGGCGACGTTTCGGGTCGAGACCCTTCTTCAGACTTTTGATTATATATTTATTTTGATTATATATTTATTTTGATTATATATTTATTGTGTTTTGCCAGCATAATTTGACTTTATCATTACTGGAAAAAAAAATCTTAAAATGGATACTCAGAGATGACATTTACTTACTAAAATTTCCTTACACAATTCAAAAGTTTCAAAGGTCTTTTATTGTCACATGTACCAATTAACGTGCAGTGATATTCGTATTATCATACAGCCATACTAAAAAAAACAAATCTACATAAAAGTTAACATAAACATCCATCATAGCGGATTCTCCACATTCCTCATTGTGATGGCAGGCAATAAAGTATAATCTTCCCTCATTTTTCCCCGCAGTCGGGTCAGTCGAAGAATCTGTCGGGGTGATCGAGGCTCCCGCAGCCGGTGGTCGAAATCCCCGCGTCGTGGCGATCGAAGCTCCCGGGTCGGGGCGGTCGAAACACCTGCGGCTTGGAGCTCCCGAAGTCGGTCTCTAACCAGAGACTGCGAGCTCCTCGATGTTAGGCCGCAGTGCGGACGGAGATACGATACGGGAAAAAATCGCATCTCATTCGAGGTAAGAAATTCAAAAAAGTTTCCCTCACCCCCACATAAAACAAAGCTAAAGAACACTAAAACATACACATAATATCAAACAACAAAGGGACAGACAGACTGTTGGCGAGGCAGCCATTGCCGGCGCCACCCGGTGGTTAATCATTAATTAATTCATTCAATTCATTAATCATTTGAAGAATACTTCTCCCAAATAAAAGCTCAGAATGGAGTTTGCATATCTGAAGCTTTTCCAGCATTTTATATCTAAAATATCAACATAAAAATAACGTGCTTGTAAATAAAATTTAAACAAAAGTAACTGTTAGATCACTGTGGATTTATCAGAATCAGAATCACACTTTATTCGCTAAGTATGTTTTGCAACATACGAGGAATTTCATTTTCCAGGTCAGTCATACAATTAAAAGCAACAGATCAGTCAAAAACACATTTTAACATGAACATCCACCACAGTGACTCCTACATATTCCTCACCTTAGTTCTTCCTCGTTGTTTGTAGGGGATATGGTCTTTTAATGTGGGGGGGTAGGTGTTACTTTATTTATAGGTCCCTACCTGGTCGGTGTGGCAGCCTTTTTTCCGGGCTGCCCGTCGACCCGTCGTCGTGGCCTACCAGCGGGCTTGGAGCGCCGTTTCTTGGCGGGAACCACCCAGCACCTTGGCCTGCGTGGCGGCACTGCATTGGAGCGCTGGAGCGCTGCGGAGCGGAGCGGAGCGGAGCGGGCGATGCCGTGCCTGGGTCGCCGCGCTGGAGCTCTGGCGAGCTGGACCGCCGTGAGCAACATCTCCGGGCTGCGGGTTTGCGGAGCGGAGAGACGGCGTGCGTAGAGGCGGCAAGGCGGCAGTGAGGAGAGCGGGCGCCGACTTTTTCATCTGGAGCCTAGGAGCGCTAAACCGACGCAGCCTTGTCGGCTTCGGCAGCCGCGGGCTCCAACCAAGAAGCGGCCGTTCCAAGTGGCCCAGCCGCCGAAAGGACTCTCCCGACGCCGGGGCAAGACCACCCGGTGAGAACGGCCAGGGACATCGGGCCTCCGTAGAGGCAACTGCGGTGGCCCCAATAGGCCTGACTTTGGGGTGAACATGGGGTGGGGACTGAACATTGTGCCTTCCTCCAGTGCTATCCACTGTGGGGGGATGATTTTTTTTGTCTAACTGTAGTCTTGTAGGTCTGTGTCCAAGATGGCTGCCGTGAAGAGAGAGTGGACGCTGGCACGATTTGGTTGCCGCTGCTCTCTCTTCACACTGTGTTTTTGATTTTCTGTTTTTGGATTGAATTCTGTTTTTAATTTGTGTCATTGTGATGTCTTTAATTACTTGTTTTACTCCGATTATATGTTTTTATTCCGATTACTATGTAAGGTGTCCTTGAGATGTATGAAAGGCGCCCATTAAATAAAATTTATTATTATTATTATTCCTCGGTCGTGGGCCTCGAGCCCCCGTTGACGAGACGATCTTGACTCCCATAGCGCGGCATTTTGGCCCTCGTTTCGAGGCGATCAGCTCCCGCATCGGGGGGATGTCAGCTCCCCCGCGATGGACGATCGATCCTCGCGTCGGAGCTGGTCAAACCATCCGCGATGTTGGAGCTTCCCGACTCGGCCTCTCCCGAAGACTGTGAGCTTTTGATGATTAGTCCGTGCTGGTCGTGGTGGGAGTGATCCCAGGCAAGGGATCAGCTCTGATGTTAAGTCCGCGCCCCGCGGTAGGGCTCAAAACATTTAAAGTAAAAGTAAATACGTGTGAAGAATGGCTACATCTTTAAAATCAAATGATTTAGAATAGGAAGATTAAATGAGAACTTACCAGTTTGAAGTTTGACCTTTATTTTATGAGTTACGATGAGGGATTGCATGAAGAAGCCCGCCAGCCCGCATGCATGTCAACCTTCAAAGCAGCGGTGTGAAATCACAGATAGCAGTTGTTGAACTGAATAAAGTAAGATTCGAGAAACTAGAACTACCAGCTGACCTTTACGAGAGAGGGTTGGGAGCGGAGGGCACGTAATCCCTCATCGTAACTCCTCATAAAATAAAGATCAAACTTCAAACTGGTAAGTTCTCGTTTAATCTTTCTGAGGGACCAGAGTGCTTTCGACAGGCACTAAGTCGGAAGCCGCTGACCGTACCGTCAGCGACTCGGACGGCGAAATCGACGGCTGCCGACTGCCCGCACTCCCACGGTCCTCAGCTGGTTTCCCCGCGGCCAGTCTCAACTTCGCCCGGGATTTTTCCATAGTAATTCGAATCTCGAAGTTCTGTAATCAAGATTACTGAACAAAAACGACCTCAGAATAAGTGCAAGACTTACCTAATAATAATAATAATAATAATAATAATAATAATAATAATAATAATCTTTATTGTCATTGTACAAGACAACAACATTTTGTTGGAGCAGTCCTCCAGCTGCACAGGAATATGAGTATAAAAATACATTTAAAAAAGAACTATTAAAAAATTAGACTATAAACATATAGGAGTATGGGTGGGTGTGTGAGAGAGAGGGGGGGAATCAGTGTGGGAGGGGGATAGAGTTCAGTAGTGTCACAGCTCTATGGTAGAAGCTGTTTTTTAGTCTTGTCGTGCGGGCGCTCAGTGTCCTGTATCGTCTTCCTGAGGGCAGGAGGGTAAAGAGATAGTGTCCAGGGTGTGTGCTGTCTCTAATGATGCCCTTGACCCTCCGGATGCAGCGGGTCTGGTAGATGTCCTCCAGTCTGGGGAGCTGGGTGCCAGTGATCCTCTCAGCAGTCTTAATGACGCGTTGGAGAGCTTTCCTGTTCTCTGCGGTGCAGCCAGAGTACCATACTGTGATGCAGTATGTGAGAACTGACTCGATGGCTGACCTGTAGAAGCTCACCAGCAGCTGTTGTGGGAGACGTGCCCTCTTCAAGCACCTCAGGAAGTGAAGCCTTTGAAGTCCTTTCTTGGCCGTCGCTGTAATGTTGACGGTCCAGGTCAGGTCGTGGCTGATGTTGACCCCGAGGTACCTGATGTTCTGCACAGCCTCCACTGTCTCGCCGTTAATGGTGATGGGCTGATGGACGAAGGTCTTCGGTCTCCTCCTGAAGTCCAGGATCATCTCCTTTGTTTTTGCTGCATTGAGGATCAGGTTGTTCTCACGGCTCCAGCTCACCAGGTTCTCTACCTCTGTCCTGTAGGCGGCCTCGTTGTTACTCGTGATCCTGCCTACCACGATGGTGTCATCTGCAAACTTTAATATGGTGTTGGACTCGTGGGTGGGTTTGCAGTCGAGAGTGTAGAGGGAGAAGAGGAAGGGGCTCAACACACAGCCCTGTGGTGCACCGATGTTCAGGGTGATGCTGGAGGAGACCTGCCTCCCCATGCGCACAGTCTGTGGTCGGCCGGTGAGAAAGTCCAGGACCCAGCTGCTCAGGTGTGTGTTGAGGCCCAGGTGGTCCAGCTTGGTGACTAGTTTATGGGGGGGGGGATGGTGTTAAAGGCGGAGCTATAATCTATGAATAGCATTCGCACATAACTGTCCCGCTGGTCAAGGTGTGTCAGGGTGGAGTGGAGGGCCAGTGACATTGCATCCTCCGTCGACCTGTTTGCCCTATAGGCAAATTGGTGGTGGTCTAAGGAGGGGAGGATGCTGTTCTTCAAGTGTCCCAGTACCAGACGTTCGAAGCACTTCATCACCACCGGTGTCAGCGCCACTGGCCGATAGTCGTTGAGGGACCTGATGGCTGATTGTTTTGGCACAGGGATGATTGTGGCTGTCTTGAGGCATGTGGGGACGGAGGCCTGCAGCAGGGAGGTGTTAAACAGGTCCGTGAGCACCGCAGTCAGCTCCCCTGCGCAGTGCTTCAGAACCCGCCCTGGTACTCCGTCAGGTCCGGTGGCCTTGCTGGGGTTGATGTGCTGCAGGGTCCGTCTCACGTCATGGGGGCTCAGAGTCAGCACCGGTGGTGAGGGTCCCTGCTGTGCCCGTATGTTGTCACTGCTGTCGGCGCAATCAAACCTGGCAAAAAAACAGTTCAGGTCGTCAGGGAGGGATGAGCTTTGTGCGTGTGTGGAGCTGTTATAGCCGGTGATGGTTCTGATGCCCTGCCACACGCGTCGAGAGTCTGAGCTGTTAAAATGCTCCTCGATACGCTTCGTGTAGCGGTGCTTTGCTTCCCTGATGCCCTTCCTCAGACTGGACCTTGCTGTTCTGTAGGCCTCTGCATCACCTGAGTGGAAAGCTGCATCCCGGGCCTTCAGCAGACCAGTTACAGCGCCATTCATCCATGGCTTATGGTTGGGGAGTGTCAGTATTATCCTGTGTGGTGACACTGTTCATACAGAAGGTGATGTAATCCAATACTGATGAGGTGTAGGTGTTGAGGTCTGTGTGGTTGTTGTGAGTGGCAGCCTGTTTAAAGATGTCCCAATCAGTGTACTCAAAGCAGTTCTGTAGCCTGTCCATGGCTCCTTCTGGCCAGACCATGATGGTGCGAACTGTTGGCTTTGTCCTTGCAATGAGGGGTCTGTATGCAGGTGTTAAGTACAGACTGATGTGATCGGATCGGTCAAGATGGGGGCAGGGGGACGCTTTGTGGCCCTTGGCAATGTTGCAGTAGACCTGGTCCAAGATATTGTTTCCTCTGGTCGGAAAATCAATAAACTGGTGAAATGTTGGCATTACAGTCTTCAGCTTGGCGTGATTGAAGTCTCCTGCTATTAAAAACACGCCGTCTGGGTGGTTGTTTTTCAGCTGGTGGATAGCATCATGCAGACTAGCCAGTGCTAGCTTAGCGTTAGCTTGCGGTGGTATGTAAACAGCAGTGAGGAACATCATTGTAAACTCCCTTGGCAGATAAAACGGTCTGCATTTCACTGTAATAAACTCCAAGTCCGGGGAGCAAAAAGTCTCAACAATGTCAGGGACCTGTAAGGCCTTTTAAACTTACCGCTGGAGGAGCAACGCGCCACCCAGCCAGTCGTGCACCATGCGTTAGACGTATTGACGCGCATGCGGGCTGGCGGGCTTCTTCACGTAGTCACCCACGTGACTCCAAAGTAAAATTACTTTTTAAACAGATGCTATATACAATGAAAACAAGTTATGAGCTTCAGACGGTTGAATCTGACGCTTAATTCTTTTTAAATTTCCCACACCTTGCTCTACATTTCAAAATACACTTATGCTTGCTTCCTCAAAATGAAGGCATTTTGGTTAATATAGCAATTTTTTGTACAATTAGTTTTTGTGTATTTTCTTTTATTTGTTTTGCTCCTCATTCTCATTAAATGATCGAGAATCCTAACAGTTGTTTAAGATAGAACTGCAGATGCTGGAAAAATCAAAGGTAGACACAAATGCTGGAGAAATCAGTGTGTGTACAGCATCTATGGAGCAAAGGAATAGGTGACGTTTCGATCAAGACCCTTCTTCACTGATGTGGGGGTGCGGGGGTTCGGAAGAAAAGAGGAGGCGGAGACAGTAGACTGTGGGAGAGCTGGGAAGGGGAGGGGAAGGTAGGAAGAAAGCAAGGACTACCTGAAATTGGAGGTCAATGTTCATACCGCTGGGGTGTGAACTACCCAAGCGAAATATGAGGTGCTGTTCCTCCAATTTGCGGTGGGACTCACTCTGGCCATGGAGGAGGCCCAGGAGAGAAAGGTCGGATTTGGAATGGGAAGGGGAGTTGAAATGCTGAGCCACCGGGAGATCTGGTTGGTTAATGCGAACTGAGCGGAGGTGTTGGGCGAAGCGCTCAACGGAAGTGGTGCACCACCTCCAACCTCGTCTATTGCATCCGCTGTTATAGTTGCCAACTGGTTTACATCGGTAAGACCAAGCGCAGGCTTGGCGATCGCTTCGCCCAACACCTCTGAGAATCCTAGCATTTTTGTCTACCTTCAAGAATCCTAACAGGCTTTCTCTAGTGAGGAGGGGGTGTTTGAGTAGAAGGTGGAGGAGAAAAGTTTAGGGAAATGGTAGGGGTGGAAAATGAAGAATGGTCAATTTTAGGTTATTAAACTGAATGGAAATTCTGGCATGACAATTCACGATGGTAAATATTACAAAGAATGACCAATAAATTAAACTGTTTATAATTAAAAAGCACAAGGTATTTAATAATATGTGGACATTAAGTGAACAATTGCACCATGGTGTTTCTTTGTTCCGTAAGATAAATCTCTTAAGTTTGAAAGCATTACAGCTATTTGAATTAACAAACAATATGAACGATAAGTTCATACATTCGAGCCTATCCATGTTCTCCAGGGACGCGCCCAACTCGCTGAGTTACTCCAGCACTTTGTGTTTTCTTTTGTAAACCAGCTTCTGCAGTTCCTTGTGTTTCCATTAATAATTTCTCCCGTCAGTGGATTAATAACATCTCTATATTATTGTGAGCCACTTCACCATAAACATCCTGGCTAATGGTCCAGTGCAGTACTGAGGAGAGCTACATTTTTGAAACTGAGGCAGTAAGCTAAAGATTCATCTAAGACGAGGGTGAATCTAAAAGATCTCATGGGACCATTACAAAGAAGAATAGAGGTTAGCACCATTGCCCAGCCCAATATTTATCTATTACTCAATGACACTAAAACAGGTTACAATTACACTATTTGTGGAAGCCAGAGTAAAAACTAGCTGTTTGGTGTTTAGCATTACAATACTGACTACACTTCATAAGGTCACAAGTTATAGTAGAATTAGGCCATTCAGCCCATCGAGTCTACTTTGCCGTTCAATCATGGCTGATCTCTGCCTCCTAATCCCATTTTCCTGCCTTCTCCCCATAAGTTCAAGTTCAAGATCATGTGTCCCTAATAGGACAATGCAACTCTTGCTTTGCTTCAGCACACAGAACATAATAGGCATTGACTACAAAACACATGAATAAATAAACTGATAAAGTGCAAAATGACAGATAATGGGTTATTAATGTTCAGAGTTTTGTCCGAGCCAGGTTTAATAGCCTGATGGCTGTGGGGAAGTAGCTATTCCTGAACCTGGTCGTTGCAGTCTTCAGGCTCCTGTACCTTCTACCTGAAGGTAGCAGGGAGATGAGCGTGTGGCCAGGATGGTGTGGGTCTTTGATGATACTGCCAGCCTTTTTGAGGCAGCGACTTCGATAAATCCCCTCGATGGAAGGAAGGTCAGAGCCGATGATGGACTGGGCAGTGTTTACTACTTTTTGTAGTCTCTTCCTCTCCAGGGCGCTCAAGTTGCCGTACCAAGCCACGATGCAACCGGTCAGCATGCTCTCTACTGTGCACCTGTAGAAGTTAGAGAGAGTCCTCCTTGACAAACCGACTCTCCGTAATCTTCTCAGGAAGTAGAGGCGCTGATGTGCTTTCTTGATAATTGCATCAGTGTTCTCGGACCAGGAAAGATCTTCAGAGATGTGCACGCCCAGGAATTTGAAGCTCTTGACCCTTTCAACCATTGACCCGTTTATATAAAACGGGACTGTGGGTCCCCATCCTACTCCTTCCAAAGTCCACGAAGTCCATAACCCTTGACACCCATCCTAATCAAGAATTTGTCTTTCTCTGCCTTAAAAATATCAACTGATTTGTCCTCCGCAGCTCTCTGTGGCAATGAGTTCCACAGATTAACTACACTCTGACTAAAGAAGTTCTTCCTCACCTCCTTTCTAAGAGTGCCCTTTAATTCTGAGGTCCTGGCCCTTACCTTCAGAAGGTAACTTTTAAAATGCTTCATTGGAATTAAATTCTTTCAAGCTATTTTGAGGATTTACACGGTACATTAGATGATATTTTTTCCAGCTAAAGGCAGAAATTTGAACAGGAAACAAAACAAATTATGAAAGTAATCTTTTAAAAAATCAAAACCATGGCATTTGTATAAAGGTCCTTAGATGAATTTGTACTGGTCCTTAGATGAATTTTGTTCCCAAAATCAATTGGTAACGGTAATTAACATTGGTGTGTTTGCCGGGTGTTGCAATGCAATTGATATTAAACATAGCCTTAGGTTTAGCATTGTGTTATTATTATATAGTAGCATTACTAATCAGCGGTACAGAGTAATTTTGCAATCAATAATCACTGAATCTTTATTTCCTTTGAATAAACCGTGGAAACTTCACCTAAACTGCATTCAAGCAGCAATTGAGATTCGGAAAATGCACTGACAGCCACAAGATAGGAGAAGAAAAGGCAGAGACAAAAATAATAACTGAGTGAGCATATTTCCACATCTTATCCTCTAGCGTGTTCACTTGATTTCCACTCTGACAAACCGGGGAAGCAAAAATGTAAAAATCTTTAAATAAGAGCAATCATTGTTAATCTTTCTCCTAACAATGTGGCAAACATACTGTGACACTTCAACATGGTTCATCATGGATTTTTGAGAAAATAATGTAAAGTTCATCGATATTTGATTTTCCTTACCATGAAAACAAATGAACAAAATTTGATTTGATCAGAAGTATATTTATTGCCATTCTGTTATAGATGTAAAATCGATTGGGAATGGTGAAAATGTTCATCCCCAGTTCTGCACTGTAAATTACGGCCCCAAGAAGTAAAACTGTGTTCTGCTGAGGGAACATGTTTTACTTACATTGTAGATCAAACTAAATTTAGTTTCACTACTGTGCTTTATTCTTATCGTTCAAGCATGAACCTAAAAGTACCTTTAAAATATTAGATCCACCGGCTGCCTCACCAACAGTTTGTCTGTCCCTTCCTTCTTTGGGTTTTAATAGTATGTGTTAAATTTATGTTTTTAGTTGGGTTACTAGACTAAGTAGGATCCGTTGGGTCCCAGCTTCACACGGGAGGGCTGGTCCCCCAACATAATATTCCACCTCTCCACCAATTCCAATATAGGTGGCCAGTGGGGGGAAGGGGCTTTCTGGAGCGCTAGCATGGGTGTTGTGGGTCAAGTCAAGTCAAGAACAGTGAGTGCAGGGCCAACAATCCATTTCAAGTCAAGTCAAGTTAATCCATTTCAAGTCAAGTCAATCCAATTCAAGTCAAGTCAAGTCAATCCATTTCAAGTTGAGTCAAGTCGTTAATCCATTTCAAGTGAAGTCAAGTCGTTAATCCATTTCAAGTGAAGTCAAGTCAATCCATTTCGAGTGAAGTCAAGTCAATCCATTTCAAGTCAAGTCAAGTCAAGTCAATCCAATTCAAGTCAAGTCAGTCATTTCAAGTGAAGTCAAGTCAATCCATTTCAAGTGAAGTCAAGTCAAGTCAATCCATTTCAAGTGAAGTCAATCCATTTCAAGTGAAGTCAATCCATTTCAAGTGAAGTCAAGACAAGTCAATCCATTTCAAGTCAAGTCAATCCATTTCGAGAGAAGTCAATCCATTTCAGGTCAAGTCAATCCATTTCAAGTCGTCAAGACAAGTCAATCCATTTCAAGTCAAGTCAAGTCAATCCATTTCGAGAGAAGTCAATCCATTTCAAGTCAAGTCAATCCATTTCAAGTCGTCAAGACAAGTCAATCCATTTCAAGTCAAGTCAAGTCAATCCATTTCAAGAGAAGTCAATCCATTTCAAGTTAAGTCAATCCATTTCAAGTCAAGTCAATCCATTTCGAGAGAAGTCAATCCATTTCAAGTACAGTCAATCCATTTCAAGTCAAGTCAATCCATTTCAAGTCAAGTCAAGTCAATCCATTTCAAGTCAAGTCAAGTCATTCCCTTTCAAGTCAAGTCATGTCGATCCATTCCAAGTCAAGTCAAGTCAATCCATTTCAAGGGCAGGCCAAACAACTCATTGCATTGTCATTTGATTTCCATTTTGCATTGCGGTTTCAAGCACAGGGCAGGCCAAACAACTCATTGCATTGTCATTACATTTCCATTTTGCACTTCAGTTTCAAGCACAGGGCAGGCCAAACAACTCGTTGCATTGTCATTTCATTTCCATTTTGCATTACAGTTTCAAGCACAGGGCAGGCCAAACAACTCATTACATTGTCATTTCATTTCCATTTTGCATTGCAGTTTCAAGCACAGAGCAGGCCAAACAACTAATTGCATTGTCATTTCATTTCCATTTTGCGTTGCAGTTTCAAGCACAGGGAAGGCCAAACAACTCTTAGCATTGTCATTTCATTTCCATTTTGCATTGCAGATTCAAGCATAGGGCAGGCCAAACAACTCATTGCATTTTCATTAAGGGCTAACAAATCATTTATTGCAAGTACATTGCAGACTCACAGTTCAGTTGATTCACATCTTAGAATCACAGTTGTGGCCTCTCCCTCGCGATGTACCAGTGACTGACTCACTTCCAGGCATCCGGGGTTTTATAGTCCTGCCCCCCCCCCCCCCCGAAGGGGCGTTACCTTCATCATGGTGATTGACAGGCGGGAGGACCAATCAGCTGATCTCATGTTTTTTCTAAACATCCATAACTTTTTTATTTTTCATCGATTGGAAAAATCCTTGGGGCTGCCGCAGCGGAGGAGGACTGTGAGTAAGATGGCCAAAGATAATAGCGATATAGGGTAGCGTTTTTCTAAAATCAATATACAGCTTAGACAGGAAGTGGTCAAGATGAGACTTTTAGTTATATAGATGTGCGGGGTGGGGTTGGGGGGGTGAAGTGGTTGGGGGAAACTTTTTCTAATCTCTTACCTAGGTGGAGATGCGATTTTTTTCCCGTATCGTATCTCCGTCCGCACTGCGGCCTAACACCAAGGAGTTGGCGGTGCTTGCAGACTTAACATCACGGAGCTCGTGGTCTCTGATCAGAGACCTTCGGGAACTCCAAGCCGCAGCAGCTTTGACCACCCCAACGCGGGAGCTCTGATCGCCCCTACACAGGAGCTTCGACTGCTGGCTGCGGGAGCTTCGATTGCCCCGACGGATGGTTCGACTGCCCCGACCGTGGGAGAATAAAGAAGTTTGGACCGTTTTGCCTTCCATCACAGTGAGGAATGTGGGGAATCCACTGTGGTGGATGTTTATGTTGACTTTTGTATAGTTGTGTGTCTTGATGCTTTTTTTTCATATGCCTATATGGTAATTCGCATATCACTGTACCTTAATTGGAGGAGGAGCCATCTTGGTGAACGGCTGCTAGCCAGCAGCCGTCCGTTTTAAATCCGTTTTTTTAATAGTTTTTAGTGAGTCCTGTTTTTTGTTTGTAGGGGATATGGTCTTTTTAATGTGGGGGGTAGGTGTAAACTTAATTTCTAGGTCCCTACCTGGTCGGTGTGGCAGCCTTTTCTCCGGGATGCCCGTTGACCCGTCCTCGTGGCCTACCTGCGGGCTTGGAGCGCCGTTTCCTGGCGGGAACCGCCCAGCACCTCGGCCTCGGCGGCGGCACAGCATTGGAGCGCTGGAGCGGAGCGGGCGATCCCTTGCCTGGGTCGCCGCGCTGGAGCTCTGGCGAGCTGGACCGCCGAGAGCAACAACTCCGGGCTGCGGGTCTGCGGAGCGTAGAGGCGGCGTGCGGAGAGGCGGCAGTGTGGAGAGGCGGCGCCAACTTTATCAACGGGAGCCTGGGTGCTCCAAACCGGCACGGCCTTGTCGGCTTCGGCAGCTGCGGGATCCAACCAGGAAGCGGCCGTTCCAAGTGGCCCAGCCGCCAAAAGGACTCTCCCGACGCTGTTTTTGATTTTCTGTTTTTGGATTGAATCCTGTTTTTAATTTGTGTCTCTGTGATGTCTTTATTACTAGTTATATTCCGATTATATGTTATTCCGATATACTATGTAAGGTGTCCTTGAGATGTTTGAAAGGCGCCCATTAAATAAAATTTATTATTATTATTATTATTATTATTAATTGTTACATGTGACAATAAAAGTCCTTTGAAACCTTTGAAGTAGTGCATTCAGAAAGTATTCAAACCCCTTCACCTTTTCCACATTTTGTTACGTTACAGCCTTATTTTAAAATGGATTAAATTCATTTTTTATCATCAATCTACACACTATACCCCCGAATGAAGAAGTGAAAACAGGTGTTTAGAAATGTTTGCAAAGTAATTAAAAATAACTGAAATATCACATTTACATAAGTATTCAGACCTTATGCTATTACACTCAGAATTGAGCTTAGGTTCATCCTGTTTCCACTGATTATCCTTGAGATGTTTCTACAACTTGATTGGCGTCCACCAGTGGTAAATTAAATTGATTGGACATGATTTGGAAAGGCACACACCTGTCTATATAAGGTCCCGCAGTTGACGGTGCATGTCAGAGCAAAAACCAAGCCATGAAGACAAAGGAATTGTCCGTAGACCTCCGAGACAGGATTGTGTCGAGACACGGATCTGGGGAAGGGTATAAAACAATTTCTGCATCATTGTAGGTCCTGAAGAGCACAGTGGCCTCCGTCATTCTTAACTTTTGAAACACCAGGACTCCTCATTGAGCTGACCGCCCGGCCAAACTGAGCAATCGGGGGAGAAGGGCCTTGGTCAGGGAGATGACCAAGAACCCAATGGCCACTTTGACAGAGCTCCAGAGTCCCTCTGTGGAGGGGAGAACCTTCCAGAAGGACAACTATATCTACAGCACTCCACCAATCAGGCCTCATGGTAGAGTGGCCAGATGGAAGCCACTCCTCAGTAAAAGGCACATGACAGCTCACTTGGAGTTTGCCAAAAGGCACCTAAACAGGATTCTCTGGTCAGATGAAACCAAGATTGAACTATTTGGCCTGAATGCCAAACATCACATCTGGAGGAAACCAGGCACCGCTCATCACCTGGCCAATACCATACCAACAGTGAAGCATGGTGGTAGTAGCATCATGCTGTGGTGATGTTTTTCAGTGGCAGGAACTGGGAGACCAGTCAGGATCGAGGGATAGATGAACGGATAAAGTACAGAGAGATTCTTGATGAAAACCTGCTCCAGAGCGGTCTGGACCTCAGACTGGGGCGGAGGTTCGCCTTCAAACAGGAGAACGATACAAAGCACACAGCCAAGACAATACAGGAGTGGCTTCGTGACAAGTCTGTGAACGTCCTTGAGTGGCCCAGCCAGAGCCCGGACTTGAACCTGATCGAACATCTCTGGAGGGACCTGAAAATAGCTGTGCATCAACGCTCCCCATCCAACCTGACAAAGCTTGAGAGGATCTGAAGAGAAGAATGGGAGAAATTACCCAAATACAGGTGTGCCAAGCTTGTAGCGTCATACCCAAGACTTGAGGATGTAATCGCTGCCAAAGGTGCCTCAACAAAGTACTGAGGAAAGGGTCTGAATACTTATGTAAATGTGATATTTCAGTTAATTCTTTTTAATGACTGCAAACATTTCTAAACACCTGTTTTCACTTTTTTATTATGGGGGATTGTGTGTAGATTGATAATTTAAAAAATGAATTTAATCAATTTTAGAATAAGGCTGTAACGTTACAACATGTGGAAAAAGTGGTCTGAATACTTTCTGAATGTACCTTTAAAGAAAATCCTTCTTTAAATATCTTTAAAGTAACTTTAAAGAGAATCTCTCATTTTGACCATCTGGGGTTCTACATTAAACCCATGTTTTAATTCCACAGATTTTACCTCTCACCTACACTCTAGGTGCAATTTACAGTGGAGAAATAGCCTACCAAGCCACATCTTTTAGAACTAGGGAGGAAAATGGAGCACACAGAAGAATGCCCCATGACCACAGGGAGAACGTGTAATCTCAATACAAATTGCACCCAAGTCAGTATTGAAAGCTGGGAATCTGGCGCTGTGAGGCGGTGGCTAATAGCTTTGTCATTACATCACCCTAGTAACTACCAAACCACTCAGCTTTGCATTCAACCACAAGAGGTGCAACACATAGCCATTAACCAGGCAGACGAAGCGAAGGTGTTCAGCAAAACGATCGCCCAGTCTATATTTGATCTCGCCGATGTATAAGAGTCCACAACCTGAACAACAGATACAGTAGATGTGGTTGGAGGAGGTGCAAATGAACCTCTGCCTAACCTGTAAGGACTGTAGGGGTCCCTGGACAAACTCGAGGGAGGAGGTATAGGGACAGGTGTTGCGTCCTCTGCAGTTGCAGGAGGGGTGGCTTGGGTGGGAAGGGATGAGTTAACCAGGGAGTTGCGAAGGGATTGGTCTCTGCGGAAGGCGGAAAGGGGTGGAGATGGGAAAATGTGACTAGAGGTGGAATCCCGTTGGAAGTGGCGAAAATGTCAGAGGATTATGTGTTGTATGTGACAGCTGATGGGGTGAAAGGTAAGGACCAGGGGGACTCTGTCTCTGTTGCCACAAGGGGGAGCAAGGGCAGAGCTGCGGGGTGCCAAAGAGACATGAGTGAGGGCCTCATCTTGTGGACATCTTGAATGTCTCGACTGCCTTCCCTTACTATTTTGTGTTACATAAATTAGCCCTTGCATTAAATCTGTTAGTGGGCCCTCTACTTGCAGCAAATTCCTCACCAACATGTGCATGCTTTCTCTTCCAGGTCTTGAACATGCTGTTTATGAATGACCATCATTCCAGATCTCCATCATCCTCTGGTCTTCTTGAATCCTATCAATTCCTTTTAATCTGTGCCCAGGTCCCTATGTTCACTCTATAGACTCTGTATAGACAGTACCCGTAGTCAGGATCGAACCTGGATCTCTGGCACTGTAGGGCAACTCTACCACTGTGCCACCCCAGCCCTCAATCTAGCGCGTCATATCGTCACCTCAACCACTCCCCCAGATTGCCACAGTTCCGTAAACCACTGCTTGTCCCTGTGTCAGTCTTGCAGGCTAATGGGCTAATTGGCATTGACTTTGACCTTCAAGCTAAATCACCGACAGTTTTTCCATCTCAATTATCAAAACAATTTAGATTGACCCAAATGCTGGAGTAACTCAGCGGGACAGGCAGCATTTCTGGAGAGAAGGAATGGGTGACGTTTCGGGTCGAGACCCTTCTTTAAACCTGTTTCTTGGTTTGTTGCAATGGCAGCTGGCATCTGGGTCAATCCGTTAACATGGTCCGAACGCAAACCTCATCATGACGATCGCTGCCAACGAACGGAGACCCAACGCTTTGTCAATTTTCAATGGCATTTCTACCTCAAGTACTTTAATTGTATCCATTTTTACTTCCATTGTGCTTTATCCTTTTCTTCGATGTACTACCATCACATGTATCCTTTTTGCTTTCGGATGGTAGGTAATGGCCTAATACTATGAATCATACAGTAGGCTGAATTATGAGCACTGTGATCGCTCTGGTGGTGAATCTATGGGTTTCTTTGCCACGAAGGCCGTAGAGGCCAAGTCAATGGATATTTTTAAGGCAGAGATAGATAAATTCTTGATTAGTACGGGTGTCAGGGGTTATGGGGAGAAGGCAGGAGAATGGGGTTAGGAGGGAGATGATTCAGCCATGATTGAATGGCGGAGTAGACTTGATGGGCTGAATGGCCTAATTCTTCTCCAATCACATGACCTATAGGTGCTCAAAAGATGACTGGAGTTACTGTATGTTACCATCAGTCACTTTCATTCGACCAGTGTGCAAAGGAAACTAGTTCTGCTAGTGGTAGGAATGAAAATATTTACGTGCGATGCACTTCTAAATTTATGGGAGGCCGCTGTAGGTACCGGTGCCTTTAAGTCAGGTGTTCATAACCTGGGGGATGCCTGTAATACTGATTAGATCACAACGGAGCAGCCCAGTGGAGCAGCAGTGGAGTTGCTGCCTTACAGCACCAGAGACCCCGATTCCAAGCTGACTACGGGTGCTGTCAGTATGGAGTTTGTACGTTCTCCCTATGACCACGTGGGCTTTCTACGGGTGCTCCGGTTTCCCCCAGGGCCGGATTTAAATGATGAGAGGCCCTAAGCTGTTCCACTTGTGAGGCCCCTCCCAATTCCTCACCCCCACGACTAGCAGAAGATGGTCCATCAGATTGACACCGATTTGCAGCCGAGCGTGGCCAATGAGATAAGGGGCTGGAAAGCTGCGCTATTTATTTATTTATTTATTTATTGCTAGTGCTAGTGTCGAGTTATTGGTTTAAAACACTATTATTCTGAAATGATATTAGGTAAGGAAAATTACTGAAGGGTTGTTTAGAGACTACAGTGCGTTATGACAGCATATGTAAGAAAGGCCTATGACAGTGTCAAAAATATTATACACCTTGCAGGGCTCTCACTTAATTTTTTTTCTGGTGTCAGCCGGGCAACCTTGGCAGCTTTTTAAGTTGCCAAATGACAGTTCAACTCCCCTTCCCATTCCGAATCCGACCTTTCTGTCCTGGGCCTCTTCCATGGCCAGAGTGAGGCCCACTGCATATTGGAGGAGCAGCACCTCATATTTGCTTGGGTAGTTTACACCCCAGCGGTATGCACATTGGCTTCTCTAATTTCAGGTAGTCCTTGCTTTCTCCCTCCTGCCCCTCCCATTCCCAGCTCTCCCACAGCCTACTGTCTCCGCCTCTTCCTTTCTTTTTTGTGTCCCCCCCCCCCCCACCATCAATCTGAGGAAGGGTCTCGACCCGAAACATCGTCTATTCCTTCGCTCCATAGATGCTGCCTTACCCGCTGATTTTCTCCAGCTTTTTTGTCTATCAATGGGATCCCTGTTGGCTTTCCGCAGAGACCTCTCCCTCTGTATCTCCCTGGTCAATTCGTCCCTTCCCATCCAAACCACCCCCTCTTCTGGCACTTTCCCTAGCAACCGCAGGAAATGCTACACTTGTTGCTTTACCTCCCCCCTTGACTCCATTCAAGGACCCAAGCAGACTTTCCAGAGTATGTTTTAGTGTTCCTTGCTTTGTTTTATGTGGGGGATAGGCCAGGGGAAACTTTTTTCAATCTCTTACCTTGACAGAGATGCGATTTTTTTTTTCCCCCCTCATGTCGTATCTTCATCCCCACTGTGGCCTAACATCGTGGAGTGGCGCGCGGCCTTTCCTGGAGACCGACCCGGCGCTTCAACTGCGGGCGCGGATTTACCATCATGGAGCTTGCGATCCCTTTGCCGGAGTCAACTGAGGAGAGCTCCAACCGCGGGCGGGCCTGTGGACTTTAACATCGTGGAGCCTGCAGTCCCTGTTTAGAGACCGATTCGGGAGCTCCAAGCTGCGGAGAGTTTCAACTGTTCCGACGAGGGAGTTTCGATCACCCCAACGCGAGGGCTTTGGATCGACGGCTGCGGGAGCTTTAATGGCCCCGAACGCGGATAGTTCGACAGCCCCAACCACGGGAGAATAAAGAGGAAGAAATTTGCACTTTATTCCCTTCCATCACAGTGAGGAATGTGGCGAGCCGCTGTGGTGGATGTTTATGTTAACTTTTATTTTATGTGGCTGTGTGTCTCATTGCTTTTCACTTAGTATGGCTGTATGGTAACTCAAATTTTATTGTACCTTAATTGGTACATGTGACAATAAACTGACCTTGAAACCTTGACCATGAAACCTTGATGTTATATTTTTTAAGGAAGCTTTGATAACATCTTTTATGTATTTCCTCTTCCTATCATGAGAGAGTTGAGATTAAAGGGGCCAAATTTAATTTCATCAATGGCATCATGAATAATGAAAGATGACAAGGAGCTATAATAATAATAAATTTTATTTGTGGGCGCCTTTCAAAAGTCTCAAGGACACCTTACAGAATTTAACAAGAGTAAAAAACATATAATCGGAGTAAAATAAATAATAAAGACATCACCAATACACAAATTAAAGACAGAATTCGATCCAAAGACAAAAAAAATCAAAAACACAATGTGAAGAGAGAGCAGCGGCAGCTAAACTGCGCCAGCGTACACTCTCCCTTCCGACAGCCATCTTGGACACAAACTAAAATAATCACTTACACACAAAAATCATCCCCCCACAATGGTTACCACTGTGGGGGAAGGCACAATGTCCAGTCCCCATCCCCAGTTCTCCCAAAGTCAGGCCTATTGAGGCCTCCGCTATTTTTGCCTCTACGGAGGCCCGATGTTCCTGGCTGTTCTCGCCGGGTGCTGTTGCCCCGGCGTCGGGAGAGTCCTCTCAGCGGCTGGGCCTCCTGGAACGGCCGCTTCCTTACCGGAGACCGCGGCTTCCGAAGCCGACAAGGCCGCGCCGGTTTGGAGCTCCCAGGCTCCCGATGTTGAAGTCGGCGCCGCCCACTCCGCAGCCCCGCAGCCCGGAGATGTTGAACTCGGCGGTCACAGCTCACCGGAGCTCCAGCGCGTCGATCCAGCGCGGCGACCCAGGCAAGGCATCGCCCGCTCCGCTCCGCGATAGCGCTCCAGCGCTGTGCCGCCGCCAAAGCCGAGGTGCTGGGCGGTCCCCGCCAGGAAACGGCGCTCCACGCCCGCTGGTAGGCCACGAGGACGGGTCGACGGGGCAGCCCGGAGAAAAAGCTGCCTCACCGACCAGGTAGGGACCTAGAAATATAGTTACCCCCTTCCCCCCACATTAAAAAGTCTATTTCTCCCACAAACAAAACACAGGACTCACTAGAACTACAAAAAAAAAGTGAATTAAACGGACGGCTGCTGGTTAGCAGCCGTTCCCCAAGATGGCTCCTCCTCCTCTGACTATGACTAGTTGAAGCCAAGCTAGAGCATTAAAACCTGATGATTGTAATTGTAATTTATGTGTGAGGATTGATATTTTGATTTCTGTAACTTAGGAAATTGGCTGCAGATTGCGGTTCATGTGTAGAGATGAAAGTTGAGATTTCCATCACTACAACTCGAGGATGATGATTAATTCCAACAATATTTTCTGCAGCTTTAAGGATCTGAGAAAGAACAGATAACAGCAGAGTTCATCCATAAATTCAGAGGATGGAGAGGAACAATAGGAAAAGTTGAGATTTTAATAATATGGGGGCTACAAAGCTTTTTAACTTCTATCTCTGACAGAAGAATTATTCATCGGAGAGGGAGTTTTAGCCTTATTCTCCCTTCAGTCAGCATGTGTGCAATGGCTGAGTCAGGTGGTGGCATCTTATGTGATTATAGGCAGTCTGGCGATCCAGCACGGAACAGAGTCAGAGGCTGTCATTGACAACAAACAATGTGGATTGTATGTCACCATAGCCAGATTGAAACAAACATCATTGATGTAGAAGCTTCAGGCATGTGGGTCTTGCCTTTTCCAAATCAACCAAGTACACAAATTATGTTGGGGGCTGAAGATTGTTGGATTCATGATAAGGAAATAGTTTAGAGCAGAGCATCTCTGCTGTGTTCCTAGGGCTGAGTTTGCCCCTCAGTGGGTCTGTTTCCATGCTGTATCTGTAAAACTATAACTGGAAGTTAAAACAGCTACTTTCCCCCACCCATGCACACCCATTTCTCCCTTTCTCTTCCCGTCCCATCCTCTCCACGTATATTATTTTCTATAGCTTCACATTTCGCACCTCTTCTATCATTATCTCACACTTTATCCATCCAGCTGCTAAACAAACCCATCCCCTTCCTCACCGGCATCCAAATACCGATTGCCTGGCTTTGTCCCACCCCTGCCTCTCTTCAAGCTCCCCCTCCGTAACCCCGCCAGTACAATTAACCTGAGGGTCCCAACCCAAAACATTGTCTATCCATTGTCTCCAGAGATGCTGTCTGACCCGCTGAGTTACTACAGCACTTTGTTCTTTATTCTCTGGAGCACAGAAGGTTAAGGGGGGACTTGATAGAGGTCTTTAAAATGATGAGAGGGATAGACAGAGTTGATGTGATCAAGCTTTTCCCTCTGAGAATAGGGAAGATTCAAACAAGAGGACATGACTTCAGAATTAAGGGACAGAAGCTTACGGGTAACATGAGGGGGAACTTCTTTACTCAGAGAGTGGTAGCGGTGTGGAATGAGCTTCCAGTGGAAGTGGTGGCGGCAGGTTCGTTGGTATCATTTAAAAATAAATTGGATAGGCATATGTATGAGAAGGGAATGGAGGGTTATGGTATGAGTGCAGGTAGGTGGGACTAAGGGAAAAAAGTTGTTCGGCACGGACTTGTAGGGCCGAGATGGCCTGGTTCCAGTTACAATATCAACATTTATAAGACATTTGGGCAGATACATGGATAGGAAAGATTTAGGGGGATATAGGGCAAACATGGATAAATGGGACTAGCTGGGATGGGGCATCTTGGTTCACATAGACGAGTTGGGCCAACGGGCCTGTTTCAGTGCTGTATAACTCTATATACAGTGAATTCAGAAAATATTCAGACTCCTTCACTTTTTCCACATTTTGTTGCGTCACAGCCTTATTCTAAAATGGATTAAATTCTTTTTTTTATCATCAATCTACACACAATACCTCATAATATAAAAGCGAAAACAGGTGTTTAGAAAATTTTGCAAAGTAATTAAAACGAAATAACTGAAATATCACATTTACATAAGTATTCAGACCCTTTGCTATGACACTCAAAATAGTAAGATTAAACGAGAACTTACCAGTTTGAAGTGATCTGTATTTTATGAGGAGTTACGATGAGGGATTACGTGAAGAACCCGCTCAGCACGCATGCGCGTCATACTTGAAAGCAGCGGTGTGGAATCACAGATAGACACAGTTATTGAAGTAAACATAGTAAAGACAAGGAGACATCAGTTTATCAGTTTGACCCATATTATTGAGGGTGGGAGCGGAGGGCACGTAATCCCTCATCGTAACTCCTCATAAAATACAGATCAAACTTCAAACTGGTAAGTTCTCTTTTAATCTTACTATTTTACTTCGGAGTCACGTGAGTGATTCCGTGAAGACTTCAAAGCTCTGTGATTTCAAACCGAGTAACAGTTATTACTTCACGCACTGCCGAAGTCCTTGAGGGAGGAGGTGTGTTATCGTAATCAACCAATGAATCTGTTTGTAGAAAAACACAATGGTATTTTTTAACAATAACAACAAAGAAATTAAATTGCTCCCCTGGGCTTAAATTAAATATCTGCAGTCCGTAAAATCTTTCCTGCAAATAAAACAGGTTTTGCCAACGGCTTATTATAAAATTTCTGAACGGTCTTTCCCCCGACCATCCTGCTGTAGCCAGGATGTGGTCTATAGGCACGTCCATTCTTTTAGCCGTCGACGTGGATGCTGCCCTGGTGGAATAAAATTTGTACATGTTAGTGTTTATCCCAGCAGCTTTTAGCACCTGCTTGAGCCATCTCGCAATGGTTTGGCTCGTCACTCGACCATAAGGTTTTTTTATGACTGACCCATAAGGCTTTTCATCTCCCTCGAATATTTTGGTTGTGTCTATGTAGGATAGTAGGTGGGTCATGGCACATAACCGTGGTTCTGGCGGGTAAGCCCGGAATTCCACGACTGGATTAGGTGTTCCTGGTCTGCTCTGTTTGATCAGTCCCTGGATAACGACAGAGATCTGGTCTGGAGCTGTGAGCATGCTGTCCAGTCGCAATAGGTGTAGTGACTGGACCCTCTGTGCAGATACAAGTGCCATCAACATGAGTGTTTTGAGCATAGATTGTTCCAGGTTGAGGGATCTGGCTGGTGGCCATCCCCTGAGGTATGTCAGGACCACACTGACATCCCATGTATGGGTGTACCTTGGTCTAGCGTTAGAGTTGTAAATACCCTTCATTAGTTTGACCACCAGCGGTTGCGACCCCATGGCCTGTTGTCCTGGAGCTGGTTTTAAATAGACAGGCAGGGCACTTCTAGCTGTGTTGATGGCTCTGTAGCTGAGTCCTTCATCGTGGTGAAGGTTCACCAGGAATTCCAGTACGTTGGTAACTGTAGCGGTTGAGTAGGTGGTCCCTGTATCCAAGCAGTACTTCACCCATTTCTTGATGCTGGACAAGTACTGTTTTTTAGTGGATGTTCGGAGGAATGCTGACATGGTGTCGACGGTTTGTTCTGATAATCCCAGTCCCAGAAGTGGTTTGTGCAGAATCTGCAACCCAGGAGTTTGATTTTTTCATGGCACGGGTGGCTTGTGCCCGACACTGGGTGTTAATAACTCTGGGTCACTGGGGAATACCATTGGAGTTTCAACAACCATGTCATGGAGTTTTGGGAACCATGGCTGCGTAGGCCAGTCGGGTACTATCAAAATACCTGAAGCAGAGTCCATTTGTATTGTGCGTAGTCCCCAACTGATGAGGCAGAAGGGAGGAAATGCATAGAAGAAGAATTTCCCCAATCCAGCACGAACGCATCTACCGCTGCTGCCTCAGGGTCTGGTTCCCAAGCGACATACATAGGTACCTGGTGATTTAGCCTTGATGCAAATAAATCGATATCTGGCGTGCCATATTTCTTGATAACTTTTGCAAATTTTTGGGGGTTTAACATCCATTCGATGTTGTCATTAAATTTACATGACCTGGTGTCTGCCACTGTATTTAGCTTACCTGGCAGGTAAGTTACTGATAGCCAAATATGTCTTTCGACACACCATTGCCAAATTGTGTTGACCAATTTGTCGCATGATACCGATTTTATGCCGCCCATATGGTTAATGTAGGCCACCACCGTAGTATTATCTATTTGTAACCGTACATGCAAGTGATGCATATTTGTGCATATGCTTTTGAACCATAAAAGTCACCCAACATCTGTAGATAATTAATGCCCAGTGTAAGTGGTAACGATGACTCTGGGTTAGTCCATCTACTACTTGTTAGTGATGATAATAGGTTGAAATTATGCCAAACGTTTTTTGCCCACCACTGTAGTTATATTGCTTCAGTGGGTAACTTCATGACACGATCATAATGACCTGTATGTCGTTTTGGTGCCTGTACCTTTGCTCTTTGTAAGTTTTGATAGTGCAAAGGTCCGAATTGCGTAGCCGGAAATGCTGCTACCATTTTCCCAATTACTCTGTTACTTGTCGAATAGTTGGGAGTACGTGGACCATTAAATTGTTGCATGGTTGTGCCAATTCAACTGTTTTGTCTCTTGGCAATGTTACAGTCACGTAGACTGAATTAATTGTGAAGCCCAAGTAGTCCATGATTGTGGATGGCTTCAACTTAGATTTATCTGGATGTAAGACAATCCCAGGGTTTCGAAAAACTGTTTGGTAGCTGATACAGCTAACATAGTCAATTCCATGGTCTTGCCTATTTTTTTAAGATATCATCAAGATATGCCATGACAATATGTTTTTGTCTTGTGAATATTGCCAGAGCTGGTTTTAGTATCTTGGTGAATAATCTTGGGCTGATGTGAACCCATTGGGTAATGCTTTAAATTGCCATAGCTGCCCCATCCAGGTAAATTTCAGGTATCTGCGATGATCCTTGTGAATGGTACTAAATAGTAAACATCTTTAAGATCAATGCTTGCCATGAAGTAGCCTTTGGAAATTAGTTGTTTGGCAGTAACAACCGTTTCCATTTTGAAATGTATATACTTAACAAACATATTTAGTGAAGTTAAGTCAATGATGATGCGACATCCACCATCTTTTTGGGTTTAGTGACGAATATTTGATACGAATTCCAAGGGTTCATGTTTCCCATGATACCCTTTGTAATTAGTCTCACCAGTTCAGCTTGTCCCTCTCGTTTCTTTAACGGAGAGGGAAAATACCCTCTGGGGTAAATGTTGAACTGGTGGCAATTTTTCTAGTATGAATTGTATTTTGTATCCACTAAAGCCATTGAGTATATACTGATCACTCGTGATAGACTCCCGTGCTTCTTAAAACAGGTGTAATCTCCCCCCTGTTAGTATTAAGCCCCTATTTTCTATACGTTGGTAGGAACCAGACCCACCTACCTCCATGGTTATGGGTATTCTTCTGTTTCCTGCCGGTCCAACGAGTCTTGCACGTTGTCTGACGTGGCGGTGATGTTGGGGGGTGGCGCATTTTCCAAGGGGCCTGCTCTGGGCCCTGGCCTGAAAGGCTTACGGGATTGGCATGCAGGCCCCGAGCTTTCACCAGTACCATGAGGTAGACCCTCCTGGTGGACGCGTTAGAGGTACTGCTGACTGGTTTACGTGTGGTGCTCATTCCAGACCCTGCCCCCTTGCGCCGATATTTTGGACACTTCATCCAGTTTTTTAGGCTTGGTTTGGTAACTTAGCCAGACAGCAGGATCTGTGGTTGTGAGGTCGGCGTTCTCACAGTCCTGTAAATATTTTTGAGTTGAGGGCAGGTTTTAGAACTTCCTGAGAAGTTGCGGAGCACTGCGAACAGTAGGGTCAGGTGTTTTGCCATACTACCCTGACCCTCTGGAAAGAGCATGCGAAAATGATAACCGACGTCAGGGATATCAAATTAATTTAAAGATATTTGGGTTTTTAAAAGCGATGCTCAATGTACCCCCCAATAACGGTGGGCACTTTGAGTAAATGCAATTTAGGGGAGGATTGATGAAATCCAACACCTCATGACTCGTGTTCAAAAGGGAACTGCAGATGCTGGAATATCGAAGGTACACAAAATTGCTGGGGAAACTCAGCGGGTGCAGCAGCATCTATGGAGCGAAGGAAATAGGCGACGTTTCGGGACGAAACCCTTCTTCAGACTGATGGGGGGGTGGGGGGGGGGGGAGAAAGAAGGAAAAGGGGAGGAGGAGGAGGAGCCCGAGGGCGGGCGGATGGGAGGGTGGGAGGAGACAGCTAGAGGGTTAAGGAAGGGGAGGAGACAGCAAGGGCTAGCAAAATTGGGAGAATTCAATGTTAATGCCATACGGACGCAAGGTCCCCAGACGGAATATGAGGTGCTGTTCCTCCAATTTCCGCTGTTGCTCACTCTGGCAATGGAGGAGACCCAGGACAGAGAGGTCGGATTGGGAATGGGAGGGGGAGTTGAAGTGCTGAGCCACCGGGAGTTCAGGTAGGTTATTGCGGACTGAGCGGAGGTGTTCGGCGAAACGATCGCCCAACCTACGCTTGGTCTCCCCGATGTAAATCAGCTGACATCTAGAGCAGCGGATGCAGTAGATGAGGTTGGAGGAGATACAGGTGAACCTTTGTCGCACCTGGAATGACTGCTTGGGTCCTTGAATGGAGTCGAGGGGGGAGGTGAAGGGACAGGTGTTGCATTTCTTGCGGTTGCAACGGAAAGTGCCCGAGGAGGGGGTGGTACGGGAGGGAAGGGAAGAATTGACGAGGGAGTTGCGGAGGGAGCGGTCTTTGCGGAAGGCAGACATGGGGGGAGATGGGAAGATGTGGCGAGTGGTGGGGTCACGTTGGAGGTGGCGGAAATGGCGGAGGATTATGTGTTGTATTTGCCGGCTGGTGGGGTGAAAGGTGAGGACCAGAGGGACTCTGCCCTTGTTGCGAGTGCGGGGATGGGGAGAGAGAGCAGTGTTACGGGGTATGGATGAGACCCTGGTGTGAGCCTCATCTATGGTGGTGGAGGGGAATCCCCGTTCCCTGAAGAACGAGGACATTTCCGATGCCCTGGTATGGAATGTCTGATCCTGGGAACAGATGCGGCGTAGGCGGAGGAATTGGGAGTAGGGGATGGAGTCTTTACAGGGGGCAGGGTGGGAAGACGTGTAGTCCAGATAGCCATGTGAGTCAGTGGGTTTGTAATGTATGTCGGTCAGGAGTCTGTCCCCTGCGATGGAGATGGTGAGGTCAAGGAATGGTAGGGAAGTGTCGGAAATCGTCCAGGTGTATTGGAGTGCCGGATGGAAGTTGGTGGTGAAGTCGATGAAGTCAGTCAGTTGTGTGTAGGTGCAGGAGGTGGCCCCAAAGCAGTCGTCAATGTAACGGAGGTAGAGGTCGGGGATGGGGCCCTGGTACGTCTCGAACAAGGATTGTTCAACGTACCCGACAAAGAGGCAGGCGTAGCTGGGGCCCATGCGTGTGCCCATAGCTACGCCTTGTGTTTGGAGGAAATGGGAGGAGTCAAATGTAAAGTTGTTGAGGGTGAGGACCAACTCCGCTAAGCGGAGGAGAGTGTCAGTGGCTGGGTATAGGTTGCTCCTCTGGTCGAGGAAGAACCGGAGGGCTCTGAGGCCATCCTGGTGGGGGATGGAGGTGTAGAGTGACCGGACATCCATGGTGAAGATGAGGGGGTGAGGGCCCAGAGAGTGGAATGCGTGGAGGCGGCGGAGAGTGTCTGAGGTGTCTAGAACATAGGTGGGGAGGGATTTGACCAAGGGGGATAGGATGGAGTCAAGGTATGTGGAGATGAGTTCGGTGGGGCACGAACACGCAGAGACAATGGGTCTGCCGGGAGAGCCGGGTTTGTGGATTTTGGGGCCACTTCACCACCAACTTCCATCCGGCACTCCAATACACCTGGACGATTTCCGACACTTCCCTACCATTCCTTGACCTCACCATCTCCATCGCAGGGGACAGACTCCTGACCGACATACATTACAAACCCACTGACTCACATGGCTATCTGGACTACACGTCTTCCCACCCTGCCCCCTGTAAAGACTCCATCCCCTACTCCCAATTCCTCCGCCTACGCCGCATCTGTTCCCAGGATGAGACATTCCATACCAGGGCATCGGAAATGTCCTCGTTCTTCAGGGAACGGGGATTCCCCTCCGCCACCATAGATGAGGCTCACACCAGGGTCTCATCCATACCCCGTAACACTGCTCTCTCTCCCCATCCCCGCACTCGCAACAAGGGCAGAGTCCCTCTGGTCCTCACCTTTCACCCCACCAGCCGGCAAATACAACACATAATCCTCCGCCATTTCCGCCACCTCCAACGTGACCCCACCACTCGCCACATCTTCCCATCTCCCCCCATGTCTGCCTTCCGCAAAGACCGCTCCCTCCGCAACTCCCTCGTCAATTCTTCCCTTCCCTCCCGCACCACCCCCTCCCCGGGCATTTTCCGTTGCAACCGCAAGAAATGCAACACCTGTCCCTTCACCTCCCCCCTCGACTCCATTCAAGGACCCAAGCAGTCGTTCCAGGTGCGACAAAGGTTCACCTGTATCTCCTCCAACCTCATCTATTGCATCCACTGCTCTAGATGTCAGCTGATTTACATCGGGGAGACCAAGCGTAGGTTGGGCGATCGTTTCGACGAACACCTCCGCTCAGTCCGCAATAACCTACCTGAACTCCCGGTGGCTCAGCACTTCAACTCCCCCTCCCATTCCCAATCCGACCTCTCTGTCCTGGGTCTCCTCCATTGCCAGAGTGAGCAACAGCGGAAATTGGAGGAACAGCACCTCATATTCCGTCTGGGGACCTTGCGTCCGTATGGCATTAACATTGAATTCTCCCAATTTTGCTAGCCCTTGCTGTCTCCTCCCCTTCCTTAACCCTCTAGCTGTCTCCTCCCACCCTCCCATCCGCCCGCCCTCGGGCTCCTCCTCCTCCTCCCCTTTTCCTTCTTTCTCCCCCCCCCCCCCCCACCCCCCATCAGTCTGAAGAAGGGTTTCGGCCCGAAACATCGCCTATTTCCTTCGCTCCATAGATGCTGCTGCACCCGCTGAGTTTCCCCAGCAATTTTGTGTGCCTCATGACTACCTGTCTTGGAGAGGTTTTTTGAAAAGAACAGGTAGTAAGCTGGCGACAAGGGAGATGGCCAATGCTGTTAGGCACTGGAGTGGGAGTGTTAGCTCCCTTGGCGGACTTGCCCCTGCTCCTGAGGCAGTCTCGCTGGAGTTTTTAGCTCCATGACCTTCCTCTGGCTTGGAGAAACAGACATTCTTGTTTCTTGTTTGAAGTGCTGATCCCATCTTCCGTGTCTGTCTCCAGCCTGAGGTTGGTCCTGACCTTGCTGTTAGAGGCTGTCTGCCATTTTCGGTTGGCATTTCAGCGGTTCTCGGGCGGCGAGTCTCCTTGTCGGGAGTCTGCAGGGGTGCCGGCCGGTTTTTAAATTTCCCTCCAGTCCGCTGCTGTTGGTCAGACAGCTGTTTTAGCGGACTGGGCATCATCGCAGCACCCGTGTCTGTGGACCGCAGTGTGTGCGGTCCCGTTGCCGCCTCTCCCCCCTCCACTGTCGGCTCCTCCCTGGAGTCGAACGGGGGCCGCTTCCCTCTGCTGCTTTGCTCCCCCTGGAGCAAACACAAATGCAAAGACCGACTTTCCTCTGAAGGTAAGTACTTACCTAACGTTCCTTTCCTTCAGGCTCGTAGCGGGAGCGCCTGACTCCCGCTGCGCCGCTGTTGCACTGCTGGCGTTAATGCCGCGCATGCGTGCTGAGCGGGTTCTTCACGGAATCACTCACGTGACTCCGAAGTAAAATTGAGCTTCGGTGCATCCTGTTTCCATTGAGATGTTTCCACAACTTGATTGGAGTCCAAGTGGTAAGTTAAATTGATTGTACAAAGGACATTTATTGTCACATACACCAATTGGTGCAGTGAAATTTGAGTTATCATGCAGCACACAAATAAGATAAACACAACACTATAGAATTTAACATAAAACATCCCCACAGCGGAATCAACGTTTCCCACTGTGAGGGAAGGCAATAAAATTTCAGTCCTCGTCCTCTTGTTCACCCGTGGTTGTGGCATATTTGAGGCCTCCGCAGTCGCCGTGATGCTTCAGGTCGTCACCTCGGATGATGGTACTCCGGCGTCGGAAGAACACTCTCAGCGGCTTGGATTTTCTGAATCGGCCGCTTACTACCAGAGACCGCGGCTCCCGAAGTCCACAGGCCGAGCTGGGTGGAGCTCCAACACTGATGACCTTGGCGAAAAATCCCAGGCCTCCGCGATGTTAAAGTCAGCACCGCCCGCGACTGTAGGCTCCGCAGACCACAACTCCACGGAGTTAACGTCGGCAACCCTAATAAGGCATCGGCCGCTCCGCGATGGTACCTCGGTGCTACGCCACCGCTGAAGCTGAAGCTCCGGCCGGTCTCCGGCAGGAAAGGCCGCGCCAATCCAGATGGTAGGCCGCAAGGAGGGAGCGAAGGTTCGGCTCGGAGGAAAGACGCATCCTCGACCGTGAAAGACGCATCCTCGACCGCGACTGTGAAAAAAAGTTTCCCCCCCCCCCCCCCCCCACCATAAAAAGGCTAAAAGACCTCCACAACAAAACTTTTTGACGGACTAAAAATGTTTTAAAGGATGAAAGTACGAACAGCTGCAGGCGAGGCTGCCACACTTAATGGCGCCACCACTCGGATGTACATGATTGTACATGATTTGGAAAGGCACACACCTGTCTATATAAGGCCCCACAGTTGACAGTGCATGTCAGAGCAAAAACCAAGCCATGAGGACAAAGGAATTGTCCGTAGACCTCCAAGACAGGATTGTGTCGAGACACTGATCTGGGGAAGGGTATAAAACAATTTCTGCAGCATTGCAGGCTGCGAAGAGCCTCTGTCATTCTTAAATGGAAGAACTTTGAACCCATCAGGACTCTTCATAGAGCTGGCCACCCAGCCAAACTTAGCAATCGGGGGAGAAGGGCCTTGGTCAGGGAGGTGACCAAGTACCCGATGGTCACTCTGACAGAGCTCCAGAGTTCCTCTGTGGAGATGGGAGAAACTTCCAGGATAACTATATCTGCAGCACTTCACCAATCGGGCCTTTATGGTAGAGTGACCAGACGGAAGCCAATCCGCAGTAAAAGGCACATGACCGCCCACATGGTGTTTTCCAAAAGGCACCTAAAGATGATTCTCTGGTCTGATTAAACCAAGATTGAACTC
Organism: Amblyraja radiata; assembly: GCF_010909765.2. Taxonomy (NCBI): domain Eukaryota; kingdom Metazoa; phylum Chordata; class Chondrichthyes; order Rajiformes; family Rajidae; genus Amblyraja; species Amblyraja radiata. Next base: position 6,833,526 of record NC_045972.1, on the reverse strand, counting down.
TTTGGCCTGAATGCCAAGCATCACGTCTGGAGGAAACCAGGCACTGCTCATCACCTGGCAAATACCATACCTACGGTGAAGCATGGTGGTGGCAGCATCATGCTGTGGGGATGTTTTTCAGCCGCAGGAACTGGGAGACTAATCAGGAAAGATGAACAGAGCAAAGTACAGAGAGATCCTTGATGAAAACCTGCTCCAGAGCGTTCAGGACATCAGACTGGGGCGGAGGTTCACCTTCCAAAAGAACAACGACCCATAGCACACTGTCAAGACAACGCAGGAGTGGCTTTGTGACGAGTCTGTGAATGTCCTTGAGTGACCCAGCCAGAGCCCGGACTTGAACCCAATGAGATATCTCTGGAGGGACTTAAAAATAGCTGTGCATCAACGCTCCCCATTCAACCTGACAGAGCTTGAGAGGATCTGCAGAGAAGAATGGGAGAAATTACCCAAATACAGGTGTGCCAAGCTTGCGTCATACGTAAGAAGACTTGAGGCTGTAATCGCTGCCAAAGGTCCCTCAACAAAGCACTGAGTCAAGGGTCTGAATACTAATGTAAATGTGATATGTCACTTATTTATTTTTAATTACTTTGCAAACATTTCTAAACACCTGTTTTCGCTTTTTTATTATGGGGTATTGTGTGTAGATTGATATTCTAAAATGGATTAAATTCATTTTTTAAATTAAGACTGTAACGTAACAACATGTGGAAAACTGAAGGGGTCTGAATACTTTCTGAATGCACTGTATACACAAACAAAAAATACACATCCCTCCGCTCTTATCTGGTGCCAGTCTCTTCTCACTTTCAGCTGGAACTAAAGTCTTTGAGTACAGAATATGTCTGTGCCTTCAGAGTAGCCTTTTCAGTTAACCAGTACAAATTCAAAAGCCATTTACTGCAGAAGCTATAAAAAGCCCCAATGAAAGATTATCAACATGAAAGATTAATCCTCTCTCTCCTACTGCTGAATATTTTGAGCATTTTCTGTTGTATTTCACCAAACAATCCGAGGTGCAATAACAATATTTTCTACATAATAGTGTTACTGCATAGATTCATTTGATGGAAATAAAATTTTAAAGCTCTGATTTAAGTTGAAATATGTAACTAGTTATTAAAAAGAACGAGTACATTTTCTTCATATTTTAAAGAAATGTTTGTTTATATATATATATATATATATATACACACACACATATTTATATTTCTCTCTCCCTCCCTCCCTCCCTCCCTCTCATTACAGCTCTGCATAATTTTCCTAACATCTCCCAATTTCCCATGATATTCCTACAAAACAGAGATGAGAATATACTAAATGCAGCAGAGGAGGTGGCTAATAGGTCTACTGTATCATGTTGCAGATGAACAGACATTGGTAAGGCCACATTTGGAATACTGCCTATAGTTCTGCTTGCCCTGTTATAGAAAGGATGTCATTAACTAGAAAGGGTGTATAAAAAGATCTACGAGGATGTTACTGGTTCTGGAGACTTTTTGTTATAAGAAGCTGGATAGGCTGGACTTTTCTGGAGTGTCAGAGGTTGTGGGGAGACCTTTATAAAAGTGAATAGCCACCTATTCACCGTTTTCCCAGATTAGGGGGAATCTAAAACTAGAGGCCATAGATTGACGACGAGAGGGGAAAGATTTCAAAAGGACTGGAGGAGCAACCTTTTCATGTAGAGCGTGGTGCGCAGATGGAACGAGCTGCCAGAGGAAGAGATTAAGGCAGGTACAGTTACGAAGTGTAAAATAAATCTGGACAGGTACATGAATAGGAAAGATTGAGGGATAGGGGCCAGTCATAAGTGGGGCCAACTTTGTTCGGCAACTTGATCTGCATGGATGAATTGGGCCGAAGGGACGACTTCTGTGCCTTATAGCCCTTACACCTCAGAGCCTCAATAGACACTTCTTACTCTCACCTTACTCAGTGTATAACATCTTCAATGCTCCTCAAAAGGACACATTTTTATTCTTCGAAAAAATACTGATTACCCATTTTTATTCTTTGAAAAAATACTGATGAGTTTAGTCCTATATCCACAAGAATATAAATCACAATCACAATAATACTTTATTAGCCAAGTATTTGCAACATACGATGAATTTCATTTGCCAAGTCAGTCATACAAATAAAAAGCAACGGAACACACAAAATACATTTTAACATAAACATCCATCACAGTGACTCCTCCACATTCCTCACTGTGATGAAAGGGGAAAAAAAGTTCAATCTCTTCCCTTTGATCTCCCGCGGTCGGGGGCTTGAGCCCTCCACTGACGGGACGATCTTGACTCCCGTAGCCGGCGGCGGGCCCACCGCGTCAAGGCGATCAGCTCCTGCATCGGGGGGGGAATGTCAGCTCACCCGCACCGGACTTTCGAACCCCGCATCGGGGCTGGTCGAACCTTCCGCGACGTTGGAGCTCCCAACATCCACGGCCTCTCCCGAGACTGCAAGCTCCCGATGTAAAGTCTGCAGGCCGTGGTTGGAGCGATCCCACGCAAGGGATTGACTCCGATGTAAGTCCACGCCCCGCGGTGGGCCCCAAGGTCAATCCGAGGAGGCTTCCAGCTCCATCGATGGTAGGCCGCACAGTGACCGGAGAATGCAATCCGAAAATTAATCGCATCTCTGGCAAGGTAAGAAAAAAAAAAAAAAAGGTTTCCCCCTCCCCCCCACATAAAACAAACCGGAGAACATTTCCACAAACTCTTAATACACACTAAAAAAAAATTTAAAAGACGAAAGAACAGACTGTTGGCGGGGCTGCTAATCGTGCTGCGCCCCCTATGTGTGTGACAGGTTATCGACAGGCGATCTTCTGACAAATGCAAGATTCATAAGGAGTTCACAAGGTAAATGATTAAATGGATGGAATATAATTCCCCAAGCTGAAATGCTAAAATGTGGAGTTGCAGTTTCAGAATTAGGGCAGATGAGGTGAAATTTCTTAACTCAATTGTTTGCGAAACTTTGGATTTTTCTACCCAAGACGGCTAAAGGTTTCAATGGACTTTTATTATCACATACCATTTAAGGTATTACCATACAGCCATACAAAAAAGAAAATTAAAGCAACAAGACACACAACTACATAAAGTTAACATAAACATCCACTACAGCGGATTCCTCACATTCCTCACTGTGATGGAAGGCAAAAAATTCCAATCTTCTTCCTCTTTATTCTCCCGCGGTCAGGGCAGTCGAACCATCCGTCGGAGTGATTGAAGATCCCGCAGCCGGCGATCGAAACTCCCGCTTCGGTGTGATGGAAACACCCAAGACTTGGAGTTCCCAATGTCCATCTCTGACCAGAGACCGCAGACTCCGTGAGGTTAAGTCCACAAGCACCCATGATCGGAGCTCCAAGGTCGATCCCTGGCAAGGGGATCGCGGGCTCAGCGATGATAAAAATCCCGCAGGCATCCGCGGTGGAGCTCTCAGAAGTGGTCTCCAGCAAAGGCTGCCAACTCCTCGATGTTAGGCCGAAGTGCGGACGGAGATACGATACGCAAAAAAAATCGCTTCTCCGTCGAGGTGAGAGATTAGAAAAAAGTTACTCAATCACTGAATGCATTCAACATAGAGTGCTTTTTTGGATATCAACAGAATGAAGGGCTCGGGGAATAATACGAGAATGTGGAGATAAGGTGGAAGATCATCTATAATCTTATTGATTTGCTGGGAAGGGCTTAAAGAGAAGAATGGCCTATTCCTTATGATGAAATCTAATTTCTTACATGGTGCTTTGGAGGGAGGCAACTGGCAGCTATGCTCTTTCCACTTAACACTCCCTCATATTCTGCTAAGTAGTGTTAGATTGCTACACATCTGATTACATCTATGAATGGTACATCTGATCTTTGTGGATAGCATACAAACAAAGCTTTTCACTGTACCTCAGTACACGTGACAGTAATAAACTTAAACCATTTAAACAACAAAATAAACGAGATAAATGATAAAATATCAGTTTCTCCAGCATTTTTGTCTACCAACAATATACATGTTAAGTGATCAATAAACCGTTTGCTCACAGCTTCTTTAATGTATACACCATTGTAATTGATTTTTTTAAATGGTGGTACACTAAATATCACAAAACATTTACCTCGAGCAAATCTGGGACAGCTATCTTCTTGTCGGTTGTTTGTAGAAGGTTGTTGTGCAGAGATTGACTGACCTGTTTCCTGTGTTCCCACTATTCCTACATTGGTAAAGTACTGGATTAGCTATGTAGTGCCTTGGGATGTCCCGAGGCCATGAAAGATGCTGTATAATTACACAATTTTTCTTTTTAAATAGCATGCTTAGTTAATAGAATAAATATTGGAATTAGCTGAAAGAATTATTGGGAGGCATATTATTATTCTTCACTTCAGAGTTAGTCCTTTGGTGAAGTGGGGGGGGGGGGGAGATAACAGAGAGAGCAAAGTTGTACATTCCTCACCAGGGAGGCTTGGCGCGTCAGTCTGCAGCAGAGGTGCCATCATGGGTGAAATGTTAGGATGTCAAGTTTCCCCCAGAAGGACCAACCCACACCAGCATCAGGGCCGAGGACTGACGAGGTTAATCGTGAATGAAGCAACTGCTTTCAATGTTACTTAGCAACAAGACAAGCAAAATTTGAGCAATGCAGTGTGAACCGAGTGTGTTATTGCAGGGCTGTGCCTCTCTCCAGACACATTTGTTTCACAAATAAATAATTTAAAATCTATCATTCAATGCAGATGGCATTTTACACATATTGATGGAAAACGTTCCCCTCCCGAGGGCTTTGATTGCTAATGTAAGGTGCCAATACCCATACCAGATTATTAATGGAGTTTAAATTAGGAAATGTGCATAGTTGATCAATAGTCTTTTTTTTTTAAAGCTCTATATACTCACATTATAGTATTTACAGTGTGGACTTTAGTGAGTAAAGGGGGGTTTTATTTTCATTATTTGGAATCTTATCAAAATGATTTGTTTAATTTAATGTTACACTTAATTTGTCTTAATGTTGTTGCTTTAAATTACAGGGATAGAAAGTAATCTTTAATCTCCAAGTTAATTCGGTCACCAAATTCAAATTCAGCGGTATAAAAGCAGCAATTGGCTTTGGATTAAAAGGAAAGACAACAATTTGGCTGCAAGATGAAGACAAGAGGGTATGGAATTGAGGGGGGTGTACCTGGGACGCCAGGTATCACCGTTGAGACCTCTGTAGACGTTGTGGGCTTATCAATGAAACGTCAAAGAAGGAGGGTGCCCACCTGATGACCCCGATGACGTACCTGCCCTACCTTTCACCACTCCAATCCCACTGCCAAAATCAAGAGTGACAACTTACTACCGGTCCTATTAGCTCTACTTGTGTTGTGGCAGGGAGTGGGGAGGGCGAGTTTAGTTCGTTTAGAGACACATTACGGAAACAGACCCTTCAGCCCACTGAGTCCACACTGATCCCCGTACACTAGAACCATCCTTCACACACTGGGGACAACTTACACCTTTACCAAAGCCAAATAACCTACACGTCTGTACGTCTTTGGAGTATGGGAGGAAATCAGGGTGGTGCAGTGGTAGAGTTGCAGCCTTACAGAGCTTGCAGCGCCGGAGACTCAGGTTCGATCCCAACTATGGGTGTTGTCTGCACGGAGTTTGTACATTTTCCCCGTGACCGCGTAGGTTTTCTCCCAGATCTTCGGTTTCCTCCCACACTCCAAAGACATACAGATATGTAGGTTTAAGAAGGATTTGCAGATGCTGTTTGACATCAGTCTGAAGAAGGGTTTCGACCCGAAACGTTGCCTATTTCCTTCGCTCCATAAATGCTGCCACACCCGCTGAGTTTCTCCAGATGTGTAGGTTGATTGGCTTGGTGTATATGTAAAAAATTTCTGTCTGTGTGTGTGTGTGTGTGTGTGTGTGTGTGTGTGTGTGTGTGTGTGTGTGTATGTTAATGTGCGGGGATCGCTGGTCTGCGCGGACTCGGTGGGTTGAAGGGACTGTTTCCGCGCTGTATCTCTAAACTAAATCTAAACCTGGGAGAAAACCCATGCAGTCACAGGGAGAACATACAAACACAATACAGACAGTACCCATAGTCAGGATCGAACCCTGTCTCTGGCGCAGGAAGGCACAACTCTACCACTGCGCCACCGTGCTGCCCTTCTACACCACTGCAGAGTTGATGCTGATGACGGAAAAGCAAGAACATTTAAATGAACAGATAAAGTGCAGCCTAGCAATATGAGAATGATGGTCAGTCCGTTACGAAGGAACAATACAAACCAGCAAAGGAGATCATTTAAAAGCTGCCATAGTTCAAATGAATAAAAGCAAAATGCTGAAATTGGACTCAGTGCCAATATTCCACAGTACTTGTGGAAGAGGCAGTCAAAATGGAAGATGAAGAAAGACTGGATAGACGCGGCTTGTACTCGCTAGAATTTTGAAGATTGAGGGGGGATCTTATAGAAACTTACAAAATTCTTAAGGGGTTGGACAGGCTAGATGCAGGAAGTTTGTTCCCGATGTTGGGGAAGTCCAGAACAAGGGGTCACAGTTTAAGGATAAGGGGGAAATCTTTTAGGACCGAAATGAGGAAAACATTTTTCACACAGAGAGTGGTGAATCTCTGGAATTCTCTGCCACAGAAGGTAGTTGAAGCCAGTTCATTGGCTATATTTAAGAGGGAGTTAGATGTGGCCCTTGTGGCTAAAGGGATCAGGGGGTATGGAGAGAAGGCAGGTACAGGATACGGAGTTGGATGATCAGCCATGATCATATTGAATGGCCGAAGGGCCGAATGGCCTACTCCTGCACCTATTTTCTATGTTTCTATGACTTGGTGGCCAGGATAATGAAGAATGATACAAAGGCTATAAAAGGAAGGAACATGGTTTTGAAAATCAAGAAACTGATCCTTTTGATTGGAGCTATGAAACAGCACGGAGCAAAGAATAAAGATGAATATTTTATATAAACTCAAGTCAAGTCAAGTCAAGAGAGTTTATTGTCATGTGTCCCAGATAGGACAATGACATTTTTGCTTGCTGCAGCACAACAGAATATAGTAAGCATAAATACAGAACAGTTCAGTGTATTTATCTTGCATAGACCATATATATACACATAAATAAACTACATATATAAAGGGCATAGTAGATATCAGGATCATAGAGGTCGATGTCATAAGAATAATACAGTAAGCATAGGAGATTTTAATCTACCGATATACAAGGCAAGCCAAATAATGAATTCATGCAGAAGATAAACACAAAAAGCTGCAGAGAAGGAATGGGTGACGTTTTGGGTTGAGACCCTACTTTAGACAGTTCATGCCATTCAGAAGACATTTTCTAGACCAGTATGATAAGAATCATTGGGAAAAACAAGCTATTTTACTTCGGAGTTACGTGAGTGACTACGTGAAGAGCCCGTTCAGCACGCATGCGCGACATTTGCGTTCACACAGTGCAACAGCGACGCAGCGGGAGTAGGCAGCTCCCGCTACAAGCCTGAAGGAAAGGTCATTAGGTAAGTACTTACCTTCAGTTTAAAATCGGGACTTTGCCTTTTGTTTGTTGCAGAGGGAAGCGGCCCCCGTCCGACTCCAGGGAAGGAGCCGTCAGTGGAGGGGGGAGAGGCGGCAACGGGACCGCACACGCTGCGGTCCACAGACACGGGTGCTGCGCCGATGCCCAGTCCGCTAAACAGCTGTCTGACCAACAGCAGCGGACTGGAGGGAAATTCAAAAACCGGCCGGCACCCCTGCAGACTCCCGACAAGGAGACTCGCCGCCCGAGAACCGCTGAAATGCCGCCCGAAAACGGCAGACAGCCTCTAACAGCAAGGTCAGGACCAACCTCGGGCTGGAGACAGACACGGAAGATGGAATCAGCACTTCAAACAAGAACAAGCAAGTGTCTGTTCTCCAAGCCAGAGGAAGGTCATGGAGCCAAAAACTCCAGCGAGACTTGCCTCAGGAGCAGGGGCAAGTCCTCCAAGGGAGCATAACACTCCCACTCCAGTGCCTACAGCACTGGCCATCTCCCTTGTCGAGGGATCGATGGGGACCAGGGCTGGGCTGGTCAAGAAGAGGGGTCACTGGCTGAACAACATCGGGAGTATGCTTGAGATACAGGATCAGGAAGAGCTGCTGGGTGTGGCCGCTATGTGGCTCCACCACTAGCGAGATGGCTTTTCAGTCTCAACTGACGGCCAGCTTACTACCTGTTCTTTTCAAAAAACCTTTCCAAGACAGGTAGTCATGAGGTGTTGGATTTCATCACGCCTCCCCTAAATTGCATTTACTCAAAGTGCCCACCGTTACTGGGGGGTACATTGAGCATAGCTTTAAAACCCAAATATTTTAAAATGCATTTGATATCCCTGACGTCGGCTATCATTTCGCATGCTCATTTCAGAGGGACAGGGTAGTATGGCAAAACACCTGACCCTACTGCTCGCAGTGCTCCGCAACTTCTTAGGAAGTTATAAAACCTGCCCTCAACTTAAAAAAATTTACAGTACTGTGAGAACGCCGACCTCTCAACCACAGATCCTGTTAATCAAAGTTATCAAAGTTATCAAACCAAGCCTAAAAAACTGGAGAAGTATCCAAAACATTTGGCATCTAGAGGGCAGGGTCTGGAATGAGCACCACACGAAACCAGCAGCAGTGCCTTTACGCGTCTACCAGTAGGCGTCCACTTAATAGTACTGGTGAAAGCTCGGGGCCCGCATGCCAACCAAGATTACCTTGAAATCATCTGCAAATTTAGTAAAAAACTGCATTTAAAAAAAAAAAATTTGCATCTTTTGGCACCAGCTAACACTTATTATTAAGTTTTAATTTATTTAGATTAAGCCACCCCCAACACCATCCCTACAAACAAGGAACCAGAAACCAAAGAAATGAACACACAGAACAACAGTGAAATAAGATAAGTATGGTTCCTACCATCACACAAAAGGTGAAGGATTTGTACTAACAAAGCATTCAAGGACAAAATTGAATTAGATCCCATCCTGCTCGGCCTTTTGGCTAAGATTAGTAGTATCTGTTTTATCAGTTAATATCTGATACGTCCCTTACCTAGGGACCATACAATACCAGTTCAGCATGCACCCCAAGGGGTCTACCCTCCCACTAAAAAGAACATGAGGGTCTAGCAACTGGGGGTAAAATTATATTAGGGGTCATATAGAAGCCTATATGAACCTTTGGTACCAACAAACCAAGGTGGTGATGTCTCACCATCATTGATATACAAGGGGTCATAAAAAACCTAGTATGAACCTTTGGCACCAAAAATCCCTAACTGGTGTATGTCGCACCATCATTGACTTAGCACTTGAATATCTCGCCAGGTCACGCTTGGAATATTAAAACTGCCAACCTTTCATCCCAAGGATACTTAATGGTAGACATCAGCTTAAAAGATGCATACTATTCAGTACCCATTCAAAAAAAAACTAAAAAAAACTTGGGAGATAACTTGGCAGTATTAATTATCGACTATGGCAATAAAGCCAAACTGTTCCCAGATATTCTAACCAGACCTGACAATATTAAGGAACAATCGTCGTGGCATGTTCCAATGATATTAACGACGGCAAATCCATGGGTATAGCTATCACAGCCATAGCTATTATTCTTTTAGCCGAGCTTGTCATGCTATCCAGATAGATCTACGTTGAAACCATCGCTCTCAGCCTTGGCTAAGATCAAGTGGAGTATCTGTTGTTATCAGTTCTATTTTGACTCGTCCCTTATCAAGGGACCATATTTTAATTGATTTGGAACAGGGAGATGGAATAGGGGCTTGCTCCGTCCATTCCACGCATCAACCAGTATTGCAGTACCTTGAAATATAAATCCTCTACTGTTGACTATCTGGTATACAATACTCTACCCACTCATCTTTAACTTTGGCATAGGAGAGTCAGCATGACACAACCTGTAACAATTAATGGTACTTATCTACCATTCAACAGTGGCAAGAATATTGGGAGTTAGTAGCAGCTTTTCCAGCTACTTAACTTGAACCTTTCCATTAAGGCAAGGTGCTAATGTTTAAACTAACCCACACCCAGAACATGGTGGCAAATGGACTAATCTGGAGTCGTCATCACTATAGACACTGGACGTAAAACCTAGTTGGAAATATTGAGTACGCTCTATTGGTAAAGCATATTATTCTGCAGTGCACCATTTTGCATGTTCGTTTATAAATTAACAATTAACAGTAGTGACATACACAAACCACTTGGGCAGAATAAATCGATATCATGTGACATTTATTTAGCAATTGGTAACTGTAGGTCGTCAAAAATATGCGACCATCAGCAAACTTACCTACTAGGTGAGCTAAATACTGTAAACAGACATATTAAACCAAAGTATTTTGCTGGAATTACAAAGCAATATGGAACACCAGATATCGATTTCCCTGTATTTCAATTGAATTCTCCACGTACCGATGTATGTCGCAAGAAACCAAACTTGAGGCAGTGGCAATGAATTCATTCCCACTGAATTAGGAAGCATGGGGGGAAATCTAATCTATGTTTTCCCCCTTTTTTCCTACCTCATCAGGTACTATGGCCTCATCAGTCGGGTACTACGCACATGCCACGATAAATCAAACTACTGGGTTGCAGATTTGAAAAGACCATCACTAGGCCTGGATTGCAGAATTGGGAAGACCTCTGCTGGGCCTGGATTGTCAATAACGCTATCAACACAAGGATAGCATCCCATCGCATATCCACTAGGGAACATACTTGGCGAACATCAAGAAGTGGGAAGATACCATTCAAATACAGGAACTACATATTCAACTACAACAAACCTGTACTGGAGTTCTGGCAGGTCTTCACCACTATGAAGGATTCAGCCAGAATTGCTCTGTCAGCCTACTTAACTCGGGCACCAGGACCACAGGCCATAGGGTACCTCCCGCCGGTGATCAAATTCAGGAGAGGTTAATCCCCCAGACCCAGGTACACCCAAATCTGGGATGTCAGTGTGGACCTGACGTACCTTTGGGGATGGTCACCAGCCAGGTCCCTCACCCTGGAACAGCCCACCCTGAAGGGACATGCTGATGGCCTTGTCTCAGCACAAAGAGTCCAGTTTCCTCCATCCACTACGATTGGACAATATGGTCTACTACACCATGTTACATTACCATTAGGGACTGGGCAAACAGAGCAGACCAGAAACATCAGGTCTAGTTATGGAATTCCGGGCATACCCACCTGAACCACGGTTATGTGTCATGACCCACTTATTGAACTACATCGACACAATAAGTAATCCTCGAGGGAGAGAAAAAGCCTTGTGGGTCAACCACAAGAAACCTTATGGTCGGGTGACGAGCCAAACTATCTCAAGTGGCTCAAGCAGGTACTGGGAGCTGCTGGAGTACATATTAACGTGTATAAATCTTACTCCACCAGGACAGCATCCACATCAGTGACTACGAGGATGGACGTGCCAATGGACCACATCCTGGTTACAGCGGGGTGGTCTAGGGAGTATACGTTCCAAACTTTTATAACAAACCACTGGCAGAACCTGTATCGTTTGCAGAAAAAGAATCTGCAAAAAATATATAATTTAAACCCGGGGGGCATTTGGTCTTGTTGTTGTTAATAACACCATTATTGTTTTTACAAACAGATTCATGGTTGATTACGATAACATACTTCCTCCCTCAAATGACTTCGGCAGCGAGTGAAGTATGAACTGTTACACGGTTTGAAATCACAGAGCTTTAAAATCTTCACGTAGTCACTCACGTGACTCCGAAGTAAAATAGTAAGATTAAACGAGAACTTACCAGTTTGAAGTTTGATCTGTATTTTATGAGGAGTTACGATGAGGGATTACGTGCCCTCCGCTCCCACCCTCAATAATATGGGTCAAACTGATAACTAAGGTCTCCTTTTCTTTACTATGTTTATTTCAATAACTGTGTCTGTCTGTGATTCCACACCGCTGCTTTGAAGTATGTCGCGCATGCGTGCTGAACGGGCTCTTCACGTAATCCCTCATCGTAACTCCTCATAAAATACACATCAAACTTCAAACTGGTAAGTTCTTGTTTAATCTTACTATTTTAGGTCATAATGTGTAATGAGAATTTGATAACTTAGTGGTTAAAGGGGCTTCAAGGAAATTGGGAGTTTTATTTAAAAATTAAAAGTGATTTAGTTTACCCTGCAACTATGGTCTTAAATCTGAATAAAGCAAAGCACAAATGATGTTGTGTGGTTCGATCATGAGTGAGGTTAAGAATCTATATAGCAAGAGCATAGAACAGTACAGCACAGGAAAGGGCCTTTCGGCCCATAATGTTTGTGCTGAACATGATGCCGAGCTGAACTGAGTTAATCTGCTTGCACATGATCCATATCCCTCCATCCCCTACAATTCCATGTGCCTATCTAATAGCTTCGTACCTGCTACTGCCTTCACCACCCCGGCAATGCTTTCCAGGCTCCAACCACCCTGTGTGTAAAATAACGTGCCCCGCACATCTCCAATAAACGTTCTCACTCTCACCTTCGATCTATGCACTCTAGTGTTGCACACTGGGTAAAAGGTTCTGACCGTCCACCCTATCCATGCCTCACATCATTTTATATACTCTATCAAGTCTCCCCTCAACCTCCAACATTTTAGAGAAAACTTTAACATTCAACCTCTCCCCTTAGCTAAAACCCTCTAATCCAAGCAGCGTTTTGGTAGGCCTCCTCTGCATCCTGTCCTAAGCTTCCACATCTTTCCTGTAATGAGACGACCAGAACTGCATCTAATATTCCAAATGAAGCCTAACCAAAATCCTATAAAGATGCATCAAGACTTCCTGACTCTTATATTCAATGTTCCTAGCAATGAAGGCAAGCAAAGGAAAAGTGTATGACATTACTTAGACTTGCACTGATTATTAAAGACTTCAAAATTTAGCAATGGAGGACCAGGTGATTGATGTATCCACCGGGTGGCACTTCAATGGCAGCCTCGCCTACAGTATGTCTGTCCTTTTCGTCTTTTATTTTTTATTTTTAGTGTGTTTAAAAAGTATGCGAATGTTCTCTGGTTTGTTTTATGTGGGGGGCAGGCAGGGGGGGGGAGAAACTTTTTTTCAATCTCTTACCTTGCCGGAGATGTGATTGTTTTCCGGATCGTATCTCCGGTCGCTCTGCGGCCTAACATCGTGGAGGTGGAGGCCTTGCTCGGGACTGACTTTGAGCCCCACCGCCGGGGACATACCATCGGAGCCAATCCCTTGCCTGGGATCGATGCTCCAATCGCGGCCTGCGGACGTTTAACATCAAGGAGCTCGCAGTCTCGGATTGAGACCGATGTGGGGCAGCTCCAAAACAACGTTCGACTAGCCCTGCCCGGGAGAGAGATTGAACTTTTTTTCGCCTTCCATCACAGTGAGGAATGTGGAGGAGTCAGTGTGGTGGATGTTCATGTTAAAATGTATTTTGTGTTCTGTTGCTTTTTATTGATACGACTGTATGGCAAATCAAATTCCACGTATGTTGCAAAACATACTTGGCTAATAAAGTATGATTATGATAAGGAAAGGGATTGTAGAATACGAACTAGCAAGAAGCAAACACAGACTAAAAAATATTGATAGGTTGGTGAAAAACAAAAAAGTTAATGAGAATGCCTTACAGATCAAGACAGGAGAAATTGTATCAGGAAGAAAAGAAATGGCTTGGAAATTAAAACAATTATTTTTTCTGTCTTAATGTAAGACAACACAGAAAATCTGGAAATGGCAGAAGTACAATTCTACAATCATTTTAAACTCATGGAAATTAGAGCAAGTAACAAAACCTATTGGTTTTCCTATTGGAAAAATTAGTGGGACAAAACAATTAATCCCCAGGATCCAATGAGCTGCATCCTAGGGATTTGAAAGTGGAAGCTATGGTTAACAACTTAGAAATAATTCCATTAATTCTAGAATGGTTCCCACAGGTTGGAAGGTAGCAAATGTAACCCAACTCTTTAAGAATGGTGTGGAAAATAAATTAGAGGAATAATAAATAAATTAGCAATAGAACAGGCCCTTTGGCCCACAATGCCAAGACCAACTGTTATCTACCTGCACATAATCCATATCCTGCCCTTACTTGCATATCCATATGCCTATAAAAAGTATCTTAAATGCCACTATGGTACTTGCCTTCTAGTAGTGCATACCAGGTACTCACCACCCCTTGTGTTAAAAACCCCGTGCAACTCCTTTAAACCTTGCCCGCCACCTTAAAGTAATGGCCTCTAGTATTTGACCTTTGCATCCTGGCAAAACAGTTCTGCTAGTCTATCCTATTTTATATAATTTTATATGTTTCTTTCATAATTTTATATAATTCTATCAGGTTTCCCCACAACCTCCGGCATTCCAGAGAAAACAATCCAAATCTTTCCAACTGTTCCCTGTATCTAGTTCAGTTTAACTTACTTTAGAGATACAGCGTGGAAACAAGCCCTTCGGCCCACCGAGTCCATGCCAACCAACCTGTACACTAGTTCCATCCTACAGACTTGGGACAATTTACAGAAGCCAATTAACCTACAAACCTGCAGTTTTGGAACATGGGGGGAAACTGGAGCATCCAGAGAAAACGCACGTGGTCACAGGTAGAACGTGCAAACTACATACAGACCAGACCCATAGTCAGGATCAAACCCAGGACTCTGGTGCTGAAAGGCAGTGCCACCCTAGCAACATTCTGGTAAACCTCCTGTGCACCCTTTCCAAAGCTTCCATATCCTTCCTGTAATGGGGCAACCAGAACTGCATGCAGCATTCCAAATGTGGCCCAACCAAAGTCCTATCAAGGTGCATCATGACTTCCTGATTCTTATACTCAATGCCCGCCACAACCTATGAAAGCAAACATACCAGATGCCTTCTTCACCACCCTCTCTACTTATGTTGACACTTTCAGGAAGTTAGGGCCTTAAACCCCAAGATCCCTCTGTACACAAATGCTGATAACATCACCCCTCACCTCTCTGAGGGGGGATGGGGAAGGTGATGGGGGAGGGGGATGTGGGGAAGGGGGGGGGGGTGTGGGGAAGGAGGGGTGTGGGGAAGGAGGTGTGTGGAGGTGTGGGGAAGGAGAGGGGTGTGGGAAAGGAGAGGGGTGTGGGAAAGGAGAGGGGTGTGGGAAAGGAGAGGGGTGTGGGAAAGGAGAGGGGTGTGGGAAAGGAGAGGGGTGTGGGAAAGGAGAGGGGTGTGGGAAAGGAGAGGGGTGTGGGGAAGGAGATGGTGTGGGGAAGGAGATGGTGTGGGGAAGGTGGGAGAGGCAGTGGGGGAGGGGGAAGGGGGGTGGGGGAAGGGGAGTCATGGGGAAAGAGGGGGGGGGTAGGGGAGGGTGGTTGCAGCCGCGCAGCTCGCACTCTGCTCACCCCGCACCTTCGGCCTCACGCAGCAGTTCCCGGTCCCACTCTGGCTTCACTCAGAGGCTTCCGATTCAACTCAAGAGCTGGTCGTGCGGGTCGCCGCAGAAGCAGTCTGCAGGCTACTCACTCTCCGCAGGCTACTCACTCTCCGCAGGCTACTCACTCTCCGCGGGCTGCTCAACACACTCCGCCCCTTCAGCTTTTTATTCTTATTGCCGCCATTATTGACAGCGGGTTCCGGAAGGGGCGGTTTTTACGATTTTTAAACCTTCATAACTTTTGTACTATTTCACCGATCGGAACAAAACTTATTTGACTTGCAGCAGAGGAGAATGGTAAGGTGGCATGGGGGGTCGTTTTTGCGCAAACTTAAAAACAACGCAGACTGGAAGTGGTGAAAATGAGAGCTTTAGCAATAGTATAGATAGAAGATAGAATCTGGCTTGTTCTTTTCCACAAATCCACATTGCTTACTTTGTTTCTCCATCAGATGTTAAGTATTCTCCTAAGGCAGGTGTTAATGAATGTTTGCAGCTTGTACCTTGGCACAGGTTCACCTATTATTTAGATTGAATTGAATTGAATACATTTTATTCGCCAAGTATGTATACATACAAGGGATTTGCCTCGGTGCTTTGCTCGCAAGTAACAACACGATATACAGTAAACAATTAAGAATAAAACATTATAATTTAAACATGTGAAGAATGAAATAAAATACCAGAGCACAAGGAGGCTACAGACTTTTGGTTATTGAGTAGAAAAAAGCTGTTTTTTACGTCTGGCTGTGTTGGCTTTGACAGTCCGGAGTCGCCTTCCAGAGGGAAGTGCTTCAAAGAGTTTGTGGTGAGGGTGAGAGGGGTCAGAGATGATCTTACCCGTTCGTTTCCTGTTCCTTGCAGTGCACATTTCCTCGATGGAGGGAAGGTTGCAGCCAACAACCTTCTCGGCTGATCGAACGATGCACTGCAGACTCCAGATGTCATGCTTGGTGACCGAGCAAAACAAGACCATGATGGAGAAGGTGAGGACAGTATGATGGCAGTATAAAATTGTTGCTGATTTTATGTATTTATTTGTTCTTCAAAGAAAGCTCAAGAGTTCCAATACTTGTTTATGTCACCGTTTTAACTCAAATTGGGTAACCATTAAATGATGAAATTAACTAGTTTATTCCCATTTCAGGCAAATAATTTACCAGAAAGGAGGGCTAGGAGTAGTTACCTTATGGTGATTTAACAATACTGCAATATTCCAGTGTAATCTTCTTAGTCTTCACAAAGGATTATTCCAATGTTGTATCAATTAATTACTTTTCTTCCATCCAAAAGTGAAAAGTGGGGATGTTTGCACACTGTGTTCAATTCGTTATGCAACTCTTCAACTAATGAAGCAGCCCATGCCAACATTCAGCAAGGCCTAAACAACATGTACTCAGGGTCTAATAAGTAATGTTTGTGCCTCAAACATGCCAGGCATTTACATCTTCAGCAGCAAGTCTGACCACCTATGCCTGAGGCTAAATGTGATTATCATCATCGAGTGTTCCACCCTCAATACCGTGAAGATCAACTTTGACCAAAAACTCAACTGGACCAACTATATAAATACAATGGCTACAGGAATACGCCAGAAATTGGATATCCTGTGGAAAATTGACTCGCATTGTCATACTGAAGTCCTTTCACCATCTACAAAGCAGACTCAGCAATGCAAATGTCACTGGCAATGAAGGTGTTTATTGTTCATCGCTAAAGGACACCAGTGAACAAGAGAAGATTTTTACAGCAGTCCAGTGTTCCTATTTTAGTTTCTGCCACTGTGATTACTTTTACTTCCAAGTATTATATAATTATGAATTCAATTTAAATCCCCAGCTGCCAGCACCCAAGTCCATACTAGTGAATATTTGTGTATTACATGAATTTTTGATCTTCTGTGAAAGAAATAGCAGAAATACTAGAATGTGTATTCACACATTTAGAAACATAGAAAATAGGTGCAGGAGTAGGCCATTTGGCCCTTCGAGCCTGCACCGCCATTCAATATGATCATGGCTGATCATCCAACTCAGTATCCTGTACCTGCCTTCTCTCCATACCCCCTGGTCTCTTTAGCCACATCTAACTCCCTCTTAAATATAGCCAACGAACTGGCCTCAACTACCTTCTGTGGCAGAGAATTCCAGAGATTCCCCACTCTCTGTGTGAAAAATGTTTTCTAGTGAAGCAGCTGTGTTACAGACTTTATCTTACTACAATTCTTCTGAAAGATAGGATACATGGGCAGATTGCAAGTTGGGGATAGACTGAGGAGGGTGGGCAACTGCAAGAACTTTTCTCTTCTTATTACTGCTGCTTAATACAATTTGCTTGACTCTTAGTTCCTCTTCATCTATACCCAAAGGCAAATTTAACTGAGCCCTCCCAAAGAATATCAAATCCATGCAGGCAGTCAACCCAGCCTGGAAACAAAATGGTCACTGCCCACCACACAATATAGAAAATTGGCAAGAAAGATCCAAATGTATTCAAGCACTTCAGCGGGGCATATAACCTGCTCCTTAAATCCACATTGCTATTCCGTTAGATCTTGTAACTTAGCTGCCTTCTCACCATTTCTCTCGATACTGCCCACCAGAGGGAACTGTTTCTCCATTATCAAACCAAAGTAAATCCCTCTATTATTTTAAAGATGTCAATTATCTCCCCATCTTCTAATGTCAATGAATGCCTGCTGGGTTTATGAAAGACCCTGATAAGTTAAGCATATAATTCTCGATAATGTTCAGGCAATTCAATATGGAACCTCTTCCGCGGCCATTAGATCCTCCTCTACCTTATGATGTACAGAAAGGAATGTTGTGTTCCAGATGGGATCTGACCTAGACCGTGCATATTTGAAGCACACCCAGCTCCACTTTGTACTTCAGTTCCCCGAACTAACAACATTTCAAACCTCTTTTGGAATCATTTCGAATCCGACCTCTCATTTTAGTCAATGTGTACACAGGGACCCCTAATCCCATCACATCCCAAGATCTGTTCATCTCTTACCAATTACTAAAACAATCCAATATCATTCTTGGATGGAAATTTGATCGTCTTCTAACTCACAATGATTTGTCCACCCACTTACTGTTTTTGCCCTCATAAAAACTTTCTGTTCCCAGTTACACAAGTTGCTGCGTCTCATCAGAACATTAGGATTGGGAGGCGGCATCATTTTGGGCCTTTGTGGCTGATCCTGTGCCTCAACCACTTTTCTGCTGGATTCCCAAATGCTCTAGAAATTCACTACAATCCAAAATCTATCAACACCAAGACCGAGCATCCATGGTTTCCAAGATGAAAAACCATTGCCAACCCATAGCCTCCCATATGATTTGTGAAACCAGCATAACACAAAATATTGTTTTGCATATTTCTAAATGTCTATGTGCAGGAATGGGAGGGATGCCTTTATAGTGTAGAATTTGGGTTTTCGTTCTGCCCAACACACTGGATCATCAGCAGTAAAAAGATGCTAAATGGCCTATTAATCCCGAGGTAAAATGGATAGCTCACATTTTTCTCCCTTTACAGCATTGCTGAAGCAACATGAACCAATGAAACATTCTCATTCACAATGGATATTGCTGAAAATATAAGGTAGGCACAAAATGCTAGAGTAACTCAGCGGGACAGGCAGCACCTCTGGAGAGAAGGAATGGGTGACGTTTCGGGTCGAGGCCCTTCTTCAGGCTGAAAATACAACTGTCTGATCGAATAAAAATATAAACAAGCCTGGAATGTTCTAAATTCACCTAGTTAGATATTGCAGACAATAAATAAAATGTAACACACCCATGTTATAAGAGTAGAATTAGGCCGTTAGGCCCAACGTGTCCACTCCACCATTCAATCATGGCTGACCTCAGCCTCCCAATCCCATTTTCCTGCCATCTCCCCATAACCCTTGACACCCATTCTAATCATGAATTTGTATATCTCTGCCTTAAAAATATCCACTGACTTGGCCTCCTCAGCTCTCTGTGGCAATGTTCCACAGATTAACTACCCTCTGACTAAAGAAGTTCCTCCTCGTCTCTTTTCTACAAGAGCGCCCTTTAATTCTGAGGTTGTGACTTTCCTAGACTCTCCCACCAGTGGAAACATCCTTTCCACATCTACTCAATCTCTGCCTTTCATTATTCTGTAAGTTTCAATTATGTCCCCCCTCAACCTTTCTAAACTCCAGCAAATAAGAGGCCCACTGCTGTCAAACGCTCATCATATGCTAACCCACTCATTTCTGGAATCATTCTTGTAAACCTCCTCTGAACCCTCTCCAGAGCCAGCACATCCTTCCTCAGATATGGGGCCCAAATTTGCTCACAAATCTCCAAATGCAGCCTGACCAGTGCTTATAGAGCCTCAGCATTATATCTCTGTTTTTGTATTCATAAAATATAACAATGGAAAATATACTTCAAATTTTAAAAATTGGCTTTTAATAACATATTTTGCTGCATTTTCCTGACAACTACTGACATTTGCATATGTCAAGAAGCTTGGATGTCCCATGCATGGAAGCATGAACATGGAAGTCCTGAACTTGCTCAGAACTTCTAAAGGTTTCCGCCAAATGTCAAAGACATCTACAAATTTACAGTTGCTTGACTGGTTAGTCAGCCAGGTGGCATAGCTTGGCACATTGTCCATGTACATTTCTGTATAGTGGGCTTGCTTGCATGATGCTATTCACATCGAGGGTCATACACTGCACAGGGGTTCACCGAATAGGTTGGAGCCAGACTTGTGAAGAAATTACCATTTGAAAGTCAGCTTGAGGTAAGTGTACATTTAAATGGTAGTTGAGCAACAAGCCTGCATGTCTTGGTGCTACCAGGGAATTCTGGGGCAATGATGTCGTTGGAAAATTGATATGAAGAAGCTGCAATAGATAATAACAAGAGAGAGCACGGGGGCGCAGCGGTAGGGCAACTGCCTCACAGCGCCAGAGACCCGGGTTCGATCCTAACTACGGGTGCTGTCTGTACAGAGTTTGTACGTTCTCCCCGTGACCTGCGTCGGTTTCCTCCAAGATCTTCGGTATCCTCCCACACTCCAAATACATTTATTTATAGGTTATTTGGCTTGGTATAAATGCAATTTGTCCCTAGTCTGTGTAAGTGTGTGGGGATTGCTGGTCAGTGCAGATACGGAGGGCCGAAGAGCCTGTTTCTGCGCCATATCTCTAATCTAAACTAAAATAATGAAGAGTTAACTACTAAATATCTTTGTAGCAAGTGAGTTCTGAAAGCTTTGGAATCTAAATTCACGTCCAGCCACCAAAGAATAATGTTAGATGAAAGCCAGGCCAAGATACAGAAAATTCCTTCAAAATGGGAACTCGCTGAGAAAATAAGAGTGTGTAAAAATAAAATGGATGTGAGGAAACAGGGCACAGTATTAATGAATTCTGGAAAACAGAGACATTCTCAGGAGACTGTTGAAAATGCATAATACCAAACAGAGGATAAAGTCTATTGGTCTTAATTAGCTTTTGCATCCCTGGTTTTAATTAGGCATTAAAAGAAAGGAAAAACACAGCCACTGTGCTGCAAAACACAAGACAAAGAGTTTTAAAAGTGGCTTTTGCTTCTAATCCCTTCAAATCATCATTTGCATTTCGTTAATGAAAGAAAGGTGAGAGGCTAATAATGCAAATTTGCATTCAATCAATATTTCCCTCTATGTATTTCTGTGACATTTATAGAAAATGAAAATAATCATCACCAAGCAATTACTTTCACTTTACATGGTATGTATTCGAAAACACAGCTGTGATTATGAGCAATCTTTGCCCCTTTTCAGCAGATGTCTATTAAATGAATTTTATTATTTTTACATAATATCTGACCTTGAGTTTTCAGTGGCTTGGCCAACACTTATTTAGTTTGAACAAAACAAAAGGGCATTCAGCTCATTGAGCCCGCGCTGGCTTCCAACAGAGTTATCCCAATAGTCCCATTCCCCCCTCCAAACTTTCCTGCAGCTCTTTTAATTAAGTCCTCCTTTAATTAATTATCATTGATAATTACACGAGTCAATTAACCTACAGTACTGTGAATGCATGTCTGATGTTTGTGATTGGAAAAACCTGTAAGCTGCTTTCCCAAACGTGCTCCATAAATTAACTGGGGGGCTCCATGAGATATTACCCCAGCCTGACTGATTGGCTAGTTTTCATTTTAGTTTTAGAGATGAGGAGCGGAAACAGGCCCTTCGTGCAATCCCCGCATATTAACACTATTCTACACACTAGGGACAACTTACATTTATACAAAGCCAATTAACCTACAACTGGCTGTACATCTTTGGAGTTCAGATGAAGGACCTGACCTTTGACACTTTTTCTTCCCAGAGATGCTGCCTCACTTCATTGCTTCCTGCATTTTCTGCTTTTACATAAAACATCGTGGTGAGGGGTGGAGTGGCAGAATTTATTTCATGAGGCTAGGTGCAAGTGGAAGTTCAAGAAGAATAGTTTGGAGGGATTCTAAATGTGGGGCTGGATATTGGAAAGGAGGGGGGGGAGGGGACTCTGATTACTGTGGGTCTCGGATGGGCATCCTGTGATAATTAGGAGAGGTGGACAAGGTGCAGGTATCAGTCGGGTGGATGAGGTGTTTCTTGATTTCGGAGAAAACATTAAGTGGATCAAAAGTCCTTGCTTCAAAAATTCAGCCCTTTATGACTGCCTTCTGCTTTTAGGTTTTCTCAATGCCTCTATTGGATCGATGTTGTAACTTTTATATTTGCTGAGTATTAAATTTAAGAATTTTCTGAGTCACGCTTTTGGACATGAGATACACAAGTCCAATAGATCTTCTTCTGTCCACAATCTACTACATTCACTAGCTATTTCCAGCCTTTCAAAGTGCCCCCAAGGTAAAGAAACCTCCTAATTCAACCGGGTGGCGCCCTCAGCGATTGCAACCTCGCCAACGGTCTGTCTGTCTTTTAGTCCTTTTTGTTATTTTTAGTGTGTTTTAAAAGTTTGTGTTAAATTTCTCTTACCTTGCCGGAGATGCGATTGTTTCCCGGATCGTATCTCCGGTCGCTCTGTAACCTAACATCATGGAGCTGGTGGCCTTGCTCGGGACTGACTTTGAGCCCCACTGCGGGGCCGTAGACTTACCATCGGAGCTGATTCATTGCCTGGGATCGATCGCCTGTGGATTTCAACATCAAGGAGCTTGCAGCCTCGGGTAGAGACCGATGTCGGGAAGCTCCAACCCGCAGTCAGATCGCCCGGCACGGGGAGCTGACATCCCCCCCCCGATGCAGGAACTTGATCGTCCCGACGCGGAGTGCCCGACCGCCAGCTACGGGAGGCAAGATCGTCCCGTCAACGGAAGGCTCGAGCCCCTCGACCGCGGGAGAACAAAGAAGGCAAGAGATTGAATTTTTTTTTCGCCTTCCATCACAGTGAGGAATGTGAAGGAGTCTCTGTGGTGGATGTTTGTGTTGAAATGTATTTTCTGTGTTCTGTTGCTTTATATTGGTATGACTGTAGGGCAAATCAAATTCCTCATATGTTGCAAATCATACTTGGCTAATAAAGTATGATTATGATAAGGTACCTGACATGAATATCAACAAACAAACATCTAAAAAAGAGCCCAGCATGAAACAAGATAAAAGGCAGTTTTAAAGATCATTTTACTGGAACCAGGAAACCAAGAAGCCTGCGCTGAATATGCATCTGGTAACTTCAGATAATTATTCTGCACTGTACCACCTGCAAACTTTTATTCTGTGTTACCACCATTTTTTGTTTGCACTATGGCCCCTTTGGTCATTAAATCTCCATAGATATTCCCATTAGTTTTCTCCTCTTCAGCCTTTCCCTGCAATTTAAATTGTGTTTTTCTCCAACTGTTTCGAGTTCTGATGCAAAGTCATTGACCCGAAACATCAACTGTTTCTCCCTCTGCAGATGTAACCTGACCCCCAGAGTGTTTCTGGTCTTTTCTCTGCACCGCCCTGCCCCCTTCTGCCCCCATCACTCTGCTTGGTTCATAACAGCTCCCAGCATATGGTATTTCTATTATTTTATACAATCTGACATGCAACCACAATCTGTATCTGTTGGAACCACTCCAGTTTAACTATCACATTGCAAAATTTAGCATTCAGGCCAATATTAAACATATCTGGGTTCTTCTCATTAAAACACAGCAGCGTTCAAAATGACCCAGGAATGCAAAGGTAGTCCCGATTTATCCAACTCATTAATTGTTCCGAAGGTTGATAGTGCTGAACTAGATGCAGTTAAGCAAAATTGGTTTTAATAATAGTCTTAACCTTAAGCTGCAGAATTAATACAATGGAGTTTCAATGGCTGCAAGGGATTCTGACTTCCTGGTAACAGCTTGCATGATCCCATTGAAGCCGTACAATCTTTTTGGTGCTTCCATCAGTTGTTGAGCTGTATGACAGGATGCCATTATCCATCGTTAAATTTTGAACAGAGACACAAAATGCTGGAGTAACTCAGCAGGACGACAGCATCTCTGGAGAGAAGGAATGGGTGACGTTTCGGGTCCTTCTTGAGACTCAAATTTTGAACCATTATTATCAGTGATGAATCTGCTGCGCTGCTTGAGAGGAAAGTTCTAGTCTCTGAATTAATTACATGAAGGGATGACAGCAAATGTAGGGGTAGTGTAAAATTAGGAGGGCAGCTTAGAGCTGATGGTTTTCACAAGAATCTTGTGCTTTTATCCTTCTAAGCAGTGAAGGTTATGGTTCTGGGACAAGCTGTCACTTAAAGTTTTGTAGGAACTCCAGTAGATATAATACACTGCTGACATGGTATACTGCTAGTTGAGGGTTTTGAACTTTAGACTAATGGACATAGCATTCAAGTGTATTTCTTTGTCACAGGTGAAGTGATCTGTAGATGCACTGGTGTAATTGTACTCATGCAGGACAGGGCAAAATATTCTGCCAAACCCTTGATTGTGCCATGTAGATGCTGGGAGAGGTTATGTGGATGCAGTTATTGCAAGTGAAGCCCATAATCTCTTCAAGTACTGTAGCTACAGAACCTGAATGGATAGCTCTGGATGCTTTAGAAAAATGCAAACTGGAGAACCTCAGAACTGGTCAAGACACTGCATCAGGACACTAATCCAACCCAAAATATGAATATGCTTTTGCCTCCACAGATGCTACCTGACCTGCTGAGTTTCTCCAGCAGATTGTTTTTGCTCCAGATTCGAGCATCGGCAGTCTATTGTGTCTCAAAATACCTCACAGTGTTTTACAGTCAATGAACATTGTCATTGATATGATGTAGGAAAAGTGGTGGCAATTATTACAGGCAAGCTACACAGACAACAAAGTGTGAATGACCAGATGTTGATTGAAGAATAACAATCGAATTAGTAACTGGGACTAGCCTTCTGAGTTAGATCACATATGCCCGCCTAAAGAGGTTTTTTTCCCGAAGAGACACAACTGACAGTACAACGTTCCCTCGGTCTCGCACTAAATGGTAAGCCTAGATTTTGTGCTCATATCTCTGGACTAAGTCTTTGACGTACAATATTCTAACTGAAAGGCAAAAGAGTTGCACACTGAACCACAGTTTAGTTTAGAGATACAGCACAGAAACAGGCTCTTCCGCCCACCGAGTCTGCACTGACCAGCGATCCCCGCACATTATCCTGCACACACGAGGGACAATTTTACATTTATACCAAGCCAATTAACCTACAAACCTGTACGTCTTTGGAGTGTTTTTAAAGCTCGCCCACGCTCTAGAATAACTAACACTGTCAGACACTGATGCTCATAGTAAAGACACAACTTTATTACGCTAGTGGAAGTGGGAGAGTTACTGCAAGTATGGTCACATACTTGCCAGCTCTTTGCAGTCCTACTCAATTATATTGTGCACAGGCAGTATATTTATACATTAGTCATGGGCCCAGCTAATCACACAATCATCACAATTCTGCACCGTTTCTTATTGTCTAGAACAGACTTGTTTTTCTCTGCAGTACTACTTGGTATCAGGCCTCTTCCCTTTTTAGTCACAACACCCTTTGCAGTTCTGCAAAATCACGTTATTCATTAGCTAGAACTTCTAAGTAAGTAAGATTCAGATTCAGATTCAATCTTTATTGTCATTGTGGAGTGTACAGTACAGAGGCAACGAAATGCAGTTAGCATCTCCCCAGAAGAGCGAACATAGAATAATGAGCAATAAATATATATACGTACATACAGCAGTAGTAGTGCAATTTTTCTGGGGGAAGAAGTGTCCGGAGGGGGGGGGGTTGACTGGCAATCACCAAGGTGCGGAGTTAAGTAATGTAACAGCAGCAGGGAAGAAGCTGTTCCTGGACCTGCTGGATGGGAGGAGGGTAAACAGACTGTGGCTGGGGTGAGAGCAGTCCTTGACGATGCTGCACACCCTTTGCAGATATCGCTTGCTTTGGACAGACTCAATGGAGGGGAGTGAGGAACCGGTGATGCGTTGAGCAGTTTTCACCACCTTCTGCAGTGCTTTCCGGTCGGAGACAGAGCAGTTGCCATACCATACTGTGATACAGTTGGTAAGGATGCTCTCGATGGTGCAGCGGTAGAAGTTCACCAGAATCTGAGGAGACAGATGGGCCTTCTTTAGTCTCCTCAGGAAGAAGACGCTGGTGAGCCTTCTTGACTAGAGTTGAGGTATTGTGGGTCCCAGAGATGTCATCAGAGATGTTGACCCCCAGAAACCTGAAGTTGGAAACACGTTCCACCTCCGTCCTGGTAATATGGATGGGGGTGTGTGTGCCGCCCCAGACCTTCTGAAGTCCACAATGAGCTCCTTGGTCTTCTTGTAGTTAAGGGCCAGGTTGTTGTCAGCGCACCTTGCTGCTAGGAGCTGGACCTCCTCCCTATAGGCCGAATCATTGTTGTTGCTGATGAGGCCAATCACCGTTGTATCATCTGCATATCTGATGATGGTGTTAGTACCATATACAGGTGTGCAGTCGTCGGTGAAGAGGGAGTAGAGGAGGGGGCTCAGCACACAGCCCTGTGGAACGCTGGTGTTCAGGGTGAGGGTTGAAGAGGTGTGCTTGTCTAAACTAACAGACTGGGGTCTGTTGGTTAGAAAGTCCAGTATGCAGTTGCAGAGGGAGGGGTCGATGCTCAGGTCGCTGAGTTTGGTGATCAGTTTTGAGGGGATAATGGTGTTAAATGCTGAGCTATAATCGATGAACAGCATTCTCATGTAGGTGAAGAGCGAACATAGAATAATGAGCAATAAATATATATGCGTACATACAGTAGCAGTAGTAGTGCAATTTTCCAGCTTCTCCCAGTCCGTCCTCAGTTTCTCCGGGGCTCCGATGACGTTCTCTGCTCCGCTTTGGGGGATGTGTTCCGTATCACAGCTTCAGCTTGGTTCTGCAGATTGTCCAGCTCTCCTTCCTTGCTGCTGAGTGTTGCACAACTCCCACAGTTCCCGGAGTGATCCATCCAGGTGATGCTTGCTGCTCTTGTGTGTCATGCAACGGTCATTTTTTTGCCATTAACTGCAGCCAGTTTTGGAATTTCTCCCAGTTGTCCAGATAAACCTGATGCTGCTGGACAATTCCTTCCAAATTCGTCAACTTTTTGCTTGGCTTTCATCTCAAGTTCCTTGTGATCCCGTTGAGCTTCCTTATTGAGTCTCATCTGCGGTTTTGGTGAACAAGGACCCCGATTCCTGGAGAAGGCGCTCAAGCAAAGCTGTCTGAATAAAGATGCTGCACGGCAGAATTTTGTGATGGTTTAGCTGATGCTTCTTGTCCTTTCAGGTCAGTTGTGATTCAAGATCAGACTCAGCTTATGTTTATATTTACCAGCCATGCAAAATAGTCCTCCCTCGCTTTCATGTATTTCGTCCAGTGCAGCAACACCAATTCATTGCGACTATGACAATGCACCATGTTCATCTGTGTATCTTCCCACGCTGTTTTAATCTGTTTCAATGCCCTGTGGATCTCATGCTTCTTGTCATCACTGTTGTCCTCCAGGAGCGAATCTGCCTTTACCTGTACCAACTGTATCAATCAATCAGTTTTATTTGTCACATACACATGCAAGTGCAGTGAAATGAATTTGCCAGCAGCGGTACAATTAAAAAAAAGAACACACCATACACAATAAGATTTAACACAAACATCCACCACAGCATTCTTCACTGTGGTGGAAGGCACAAAGTACAGTCAGTCCTCCTCCATTGTTCACCCGTGGTCGGGGCCATAAACCTCCGCAGTCACCGCTACGGGTGGCCGGCCGGATGTACAGGCCCTCTCGTCGGGACGGTCGAACTCACTCCGCGGCTTGGAGGTCCCGAATCGCCGCGTTCCTACCAGAGACCATGGCTTCAGGATGTTGTAGACCGCAGGCCGGCGGTCGGAGCTCTTCTCTGGCTGTCCCCGGCGTGGGAACCCAGGCTCCGGATGGTAAGTCCACGCCTTGCCCGCGGCTAGAAGCTCCGCAGACCGCACGGCTTCAGGATGTTATAGGCCGCGAGCCGTCGGTCGGAGCTCTTCTCCAGGGATTTCATTGTCCTATCTGGGACACATGACAATAAACTCTCTTGACTTGACTTCGATCCCCAACGAGGGAACCCAGGCTCCGAACGCCGCGCCCACGGCTAAAAGATCCGCAGACCTCGGCTTCAGGATGTAACAGTCCGCGGGCCAACGATCGGAGCACTCCCTTCTGGTAACCCCAGCAAGGGCTCGACCGCTCCGTGGTGACTCCAGGTAAGGCCGCTCCAATCCATGCTGTTAGGCTGCGAGGGAGGCGACATGGAAAAAGTCGTCTCTCCGTGGAGGAGGCGTCCGAAAGCAGTTCCTCTCTTACCCCCCCTCACCACCCCCACACAAGACACACCTAGAGTCACTAAAACAAACATTTGGACACTAACAAAACAAAAAAGTAGAAATAACAAACACACAGCTGGCAGGGCAGCCGTCTCGCAGCGCCCCCACCGATCATCCACATTCTTCCTTCAGGTTCCTCAGCCAAGATTTTCTCAGTCACCTTCAGCATGGCTTCCAGAGCTTCCTTTAATCCTTCAACATTGTCAGTAACTTGCAAACGTTCCTGGATCATTTTCATCCAAGACTGAGCATTTGTCAAAATCCTCCTTTGCTCCCTGCACAGTCATTGTAGCGATGGGAATCAGTCACATTTTCCAGAAGCCCTCCTGCTGCTTAGCTGCTCTGGGCTTGGGGTATGGGGGCATAAGGGGGTGGAGGAACGCTCCATTCTAACTCGCGTTCCTCCTCTTCTTCATCTATGAACAGGGTCGCTATGCCAGATAAGTGGTCCCCGGGGTTTTCTCGTTTGACGCCTGTTTTTTTTGTTACCAATTGTCGCTTACTTTGCGACTCAATCAGGCCTCTTTCTTTTTCGGCCTTTTCTTGGTGTTTATCATGCAAATTACATTCTGCTTGTTTAATAGTCTCAACATTCCATGTTCCCCCTACTGGCCAAGGTTCATGTCCCAAACGTTTGGTTAATAGACAATAGTCGATAATCTTTTCGCTTTTCTGAATTAACAGAACACATCTGTTGCACTTGTATTTCCTGAAAAAAAACTTTTTCTTACTTTACATTCTCCTTAGTCTGAATGTTCAATTATTATCTTACTTTGCAAAATCCATACAGACAGCAACCGTAGGTAGTCGGGATCAACCCCCCCCCCCCCCCCCACCTCCTTGTAAGTGCTGTAAGCCAGCAACTCTACCGCTGTGCCACCATGGTTAGGAGTATTTCACCAAAATGGTCCTCACATTTCGTAATAGATATTTTCTACTTCCTATACACTCTTCATCGCACATCTTCACCAGACTCTTGAGCATTTGCCTTGATACAAACTTTAAAAAATCCAGCACAAGAAGCACAATAGACAATAGCAACAACATATGCAGAAAAACTACAATAAAAGCAGAATGTTTGAAATACATAGCAGATCTGACACTTCTGAAGAAAGCAAAAACGTTAACTTTTCAGGTCAATTACCTATTTAACAGAAGAAAGAATTGAGACAATTATTTATTCTAACATTACTAGTGAGATAATTATTTTAAGAGTTTTATTTTGATCCTCTTGATTTGGGATCACAGGTTAGTTTCTGATCCCATAGGTTGTACACTGGTGTCGGCCCTGAAATGAATAGGGATTGTTATGGGACTAGTGAGCAGGAAAAGCCACCTCTCATGTATGCAAAGATCGCCAACAAAATTAATTTTTTAATTTTCTATTTAGTAATTTCTGAAGACATTTATTACAAAAAAGTGTACTTGTATTAAAGCAATAAACAATCTGCTGAAGGAACTCAGCGGATCAATCAAGTGGGGAGAAAGGAATGACTGACATTTTGAAATCCTACCACATGATTTGACCCGAAACATCAACAATTCCTTTCCACGCACAGAAGCCTCTTAACCTGCTGAGTTCTTCCTGTCGATTGTTTTGTTGCTCTAGATTCCACCATCAGCAGTCTCTTGTGTTTTCTACTTAATCTTAAAGTCGTTTCACAGAAAGATTGAGCGTTTAATTGAAAAGAGGAAAATTGTTCTTAGTCCCATAGTTGGAAAACTATTAACAGCTGCCCTTTTACCTTGCCTGTCTTGAGTTTGAGTTGAGTTTATTGTCACGAGTACTGACGTACAGTGAAAAGCTTTGAATCTATCAATGATTCCAAGATCTTGGTGATTATTGGGACTTACTCCAGCATTGTACCCAGAACAATGTTTTATTTATTTCCTTGAAAATCCACACGGCTTGCTCAGCTTTGCTGCATCTCACCCAGAAGACTTCAGGTGTGGAGCTCAAAAATATTTTACATTGTTTACTTCCGCTTTTCAATTCTCGGAGTTGGTGGAACTTCAAAAATGACCAGGACGCCAACACACACTGTGGAGCGAATAGACAGATGACCTTTCAGTTTGGGATTTTTCTTCACACCTTTTTCTGTCAATTCCCTCCACAGATGCTGCCTGACCCGCTGATTTCTTCCAGTATTTTGTGTTTTGCTCAAGGCTCCAGCATCGGCAGTTCCTTGTGCATTATTCTCCAGACCTGTTTCACTTTAGCATACTGGTGTTACTTTCAGTCAATGCCAACAATATGCAACCAAATTAGTGGGTTTTTTCCCCCATCGTCTCCACTCAAGATACTAGTGTGGCAGCAATGCATTATTTTGCGTACTAGACTGCTTTAAATAGTTTAGTTTAGAGCTATTGCGTGGAAACAGGCCCATCAACCCACCAAGTTTGCCCCGACCAGCGATCACCCATACACTAGCTCTATCCTACATACTAGGGCCAAATTTTACAGGCCAATTCACATACAAACCTGCATGTCTTTGGTATGTTGGAGGGGAAACCGGAGCACCTGGAGAAAACCCCGCTGTCACAGGGAGAACGTACAAACTCCATACAGGCAATACCCATAGTCAGCATCGAACCAGGGTCTCTAGCACTGTCAGGCAGCAACTCTCACTGCGCTAAAATAGTTCTACAATTGTTCACAACCATTATCAATTTGAATCCTTCAGCAAGACGTCAATATTATTTTCCGAGAAACCAGACCAATACTTTTGTTTTTCATTGGGCAAGTGGCAAAAGATATACTATGGTTCACTTAAATGGGGTTTGAAGCAAACATTGAATCTGACTGTCTAGAGTGTATTTACCACATTCCTTTTATATCCAACACATTTTAATTTGTCTCCCACTGATGCAACTGTTAATATTTTCTATTTATTTGTATTCCATTCATGTTGAATCTATGAGCAGCTCAATGCGCAAAGATCTAAACTGGCGCAGTTGTCATATCTATTGTTGAACCCAGCTAAGTGGGTGGTATGCAGTAGGAAAGTTGATCATAAAATGAACACAGGTCGTAGTTTCTTCATCTGATTGCATCCGAGCACCCAGAGTTGAACAGATCAGTTGGTTACAATCACAACTTCTTCCTGGCAATTCAACGTTAGCCAATTTATAATCAACATGTGATGAAACTTTCTAAATTGTACAACTGATTGTCAACATAACTAATCTATATATTAAAAAGTATAATTTTTCAAATCATATTTTTGATTCATAAACTGTACCACAGAAAGCTAATAGCAGAGAGACCTGGGGCAGTAATCCAATGACAAAGGCTCAACACCTTCCGAAGCAGCTGGGGAATTTAAATTCAATCAATTAAATAAATAAATGGATCTCACACCAACAACTGTGACAAACAACGAGAACGTCTTTAGCATGTGGTAGGAAATCAAAGTACCTGGGGAAAACTCAAGCAGCCACAAGAAAAATGTGCAAACTCCAAATAGGTAGATACCAAGACCAGGATCTCACTCAGGACTGCAGCTGTGAGGCAGCAGTACCACCTCTATGGCCTGTATTGCTGTTATTCCGACTGGTGAGCTGCTAGCCAAAACCTGCCTCGAAATTTTGGATGGATTATCATTTTATCTTTTAATAATTCTCATTTTAGAATTAAACATTCAAACATTGACAGCATGCTTCAGTTTGGGGGCACAGCTTAACTGACTGTTAAAGGTTTTCTGTGAGATTTACAATAGGAAGCTCATGCTACACATAGCCTTGGTGATCAGGTGGGAGGTGTCCGTTTGGGAGGTTCACTGGGGCCCCACACAAGTTCAAAGCAGGATTAGTGGATAGGCAAGCAAAGGTGCAAGGAAATTCAAAGCCATTTCTGAACAAAATGGGATTAATTAAAGCTGAAATTAAAAATTAAATAGATAATCCATATTTTATCATTGGAGACAAGAGTAGACATTGGAAACACTGCTGGAGGAACCCAGTGGGCCAGGCAGCATGAATGAAGGGAAAAGGGCACGTAATACTTTGGTTCGGGACCTTTTTTCAGTCAGTTTGTCAGATTTTATTATTAGCATATGAACCGCCAGCCTTTTTGATTCAAGACTGCACACTAACTTTTATGCATTCCAACTACTAATTCTCATTGTATTAGAAATCTTTGGTGCTCATCAGTGCAGTGGATGTGACACTCTCAAGGCCAGAAATTAATATCAATCCCGAATTGCCCATGCAACGTGATAGTAAGCTGCCATGTTGCCTGCTACATCCCTTGCGGTAAAGCCCGGTGCCGGTCCACCAGATTCCATTTTCCTTGATGGTGCTCAGCTTCTTGAGTATTGTTGGATCTGTATTTGCGGATTAATGAACTGCCTAGCATTACAAAATGTGCGTCTTTAAATATTTGGAAAGGCATGAGGCACTCAGAAGACAAGTCAACTGCTATAATAGCAGGTGCTATAGAATGCCCAGCTTTGGAGGTGAATCATTTGCTGGACTGTTCAGCATCTGCCCTGCTCTTGTAGAAGTAATATTTACACAACTGTTGCACTTTAGCTCTGGTCAATGATTATCACACCTCCCCGTCCCATCTCTGGGAGTCATCGTTCAGAAAATGTGTCCATATGTACTACTGTTATATATCAAGATGGATGTTTGTTTATTTTTTTTCTTGGCAGAGTTGGCCATTATTTGCTACTTATGTAGCACTGAGTGCTTTTGTCACTTATCACCTGAATGCTGGCATAGTCTGTACCATTGACTGAAGAGTTGTGAACAGACCTCAACATTGATCATTTATCATTAGCTCTGACCTTAAAGTGAAGAGCTCAAACACCTGTAGGTGGACAGGTCTACGATGCTGTCCTGAGGAACTCCTGCAATAAGGTCTAAAACAGCTTGATTTTTATCCTCTCCAGTTAGATTTTCTCTATAGGTAATAAGTAAATGAGCAGCAATAGCAATTTAGATTGAAGTAGCTCTTCACTGAATGATAGCAACTTAACTTTATATATTACTGCAAAAATCATGAGATAACAGCCAGTATTGTGCATATTCCATTGGGGGCATAGGTATAGAAATCACACAGGGTTTTTGATTTCGATAAAAGAGAAAGGAAGGCTGGCTATATCGGTCTTGTGGTGTTCGTATTATGGGATCTCAAGGAGGGATGAGAATAAGCCAATGCGACATCAGCCATCATATGCCCGTTTTCTCTGGTACTCTGCAAACCAAATATGAAGCCCTCCATAACCTTCAACAGAAACATCTAAGGAATTCCCTCTATACTGCCTTTGTTACCACAAGTAACCTCTACCATAGTAGTGAAAATGATTCTTCCAGAGTATTGCATGTTAACCAATCTGCAATTCACAAATACTTGCAGGTATACTGTTCTTCAGCATGACATTGGCTTACATAGGATTTATGCCACATGTTCATGGTTGAAGTTATCCTCCACTCCTGTCTTTCTCCACCAGGAGAATCTCCATCACTGAACCTATCAATGTACAGCACATTTTTCCAACGGGCCTTTGTTCAGATAATGGATTTAGGCTGTGGGCCGAGGAGCTTTATTCTGCAGTTTTGTGACCCAAGTCACCAAACTACATGAAATTTTCACATATTGTGTAATTTTTTTAAATATAAATCACCCCTGAAACTCGATATGAAGAAGGCTTGCACATTTTTATTAAATTAGAGAAAAACCGGAAAAATGTCAGGAATTTTTTAGTCCAATCAAAGCACGTTTAACATTGAGTTGTCTGCCAGTTGGCCAATCACGCACTTTGTTTCAGGCTAGCACACAAAATGGCTGAGGGGGCTTCACAGATGCCTGTTTTACAGGAGATTCCGATTTGTTGTTCTGTGGAATAAATGTCGTGGAAACTTGCAGCATGTTAATTGTATTTAGTAAGAAAAGCATTAAAAAGGCTGAAGAAAGTACTGCGAAGTGGATTAAAGTGCAAGAAAGCCTTCAAAGTCCCTGCTGATGTGCTGGAACACAAAGGCCGCCATGAACCAACTCTAACTGAAAGGTAAGACTAAAGTCTGAATTTATGAAAATCTATCTGTATGGAGTTTAATTAATTTAATTGCACCCTTTTATAATGTGAATAAATTCATTCATTCCTTACTCATTCATTCATGAAATTGAGGGCCTAAACTATAACACAGTCAATTAAACATTGTCACTAATGCCAGCTTGTAGTAGAGTAATAAGTCTTTAACAGCAAATTACTCGCGGTAAATAGTGATCGATATCCCTCCGTTTTTTCCCCATTATCGGGGTCTGAAAACTACCTCTACAGACGGCACTATGTACAGCCTCCCCGCCCCCCGCCCGCGGAGATGATCCGCGACCGCGAATTGGCCGCTTATTAATTGAGACCACGGCTTCACTTTACCGCGAGTACCTAGGCCCCGCGATCGGAGCACTTTTTCCCGGTAAGTTTTCGCAGGCAGCTCCGAGATTAGCTGTTAAAGACTTATTACTCTACTACAAGCTGGCATTAGTGACAATGTTTAATTGACTGTGTTATAGTTTAGGCCCTCAATTTCATGAATGAATGAATAAAGTACTGCGAAGTCGTCAACAGAGCGCAGAGGATCATCGGGACAGAGCTACCAGCCTTGGAGGGCATCTACCACACGCGGTGCCTCAGGAAGGCCCTCAGCATCCATAAGGACTCATCACACCCCTGCCACGGTCTGTTTCAACTACTTCTCTCCGGCAGACGTTACAAGGCCTTCTACGCCCAAACCGCCAGACTCAGGAACAGTTTCATCCCAATAGCTATAGCGGCTCTGAACCGGCCCTAATGAGTGCCCCCCCACCCACCCCCTTTGGACAGTCTCCCTCAGATGGTCACGTCAATCAATTCAGCTTGTTTATTTATGTATTGTATTTATTTACCTTTCCTGGACATCAGTGGAGCTGCACACTAAATCTCGTTGCACTGACGTGCAATGACAATAAAAGATATATTATTATTATTATAAGTGAGTGAGTGAGTGAATGAATAAGGAATGAATGAATTTATTCACATTATAAAAGGGTGCAATTAAACTCCATACAGATAGATTTTCATAAGTTCAGACTTTAGTCTTACCTTTCAGTTAGTTGATTCATGGGGGCCTTCTTTGTGTTCCAGCACATCAGCAGGGACTTTGAAGGCTTTCTTGCACTTTAATCCACTTCGCAGTACTTTCTACGGGGTGGGAGATTGCAACCTTCACGTGGTCCGCCCTGTTTCGACAAATGCAATCAACCCGGTGTGCACAGTCAAATAAGATCAAATAGAACAAGTTGTCGTACAACTTTAGGCTGTGCACGCCATACGCAAGAAGAAGAAGTACTTTCTACAGCCTTTTTAATGCTTTTCCCACTAAATACAATTAACATGCTGCAAGTTTCCACAACATTTATTCCACAGAACAACAAATCGGAATCTCCAGTATAACAGGCATCTGTGAAGCCCCCTCAGCCATTTTGTGTGCTAGCCTGAAACAAAGCGCGTGATTGGCTAACTGGCAGACTACTCAATGTTAAATGTGTTTTGATTGGACTAAAAAATTCCCGACATTTTTCCGGGTTTTCTCTAATTTAATAAAAAATGTCCAAGTCTTCTTCTTATCGAGTTTCAGGGGGTGATTTATATTAAAAAATTTACACAATATGTGAAAATTTCATGTAGTATGGTGACTTGGGTCACGAAATCCTATTTCTAGACACATTTTTGATGCTCGGCCCACAGCCTAATTGTCTCCAATTGGACAACAGTACCCATGTCGACATCAGGACCACCCACATGAAATTTATTCGAAAAGAAAAAACTTTCAATTCATATTTAAGTGATATCTCGGTGCTGTTTCATCATGGAAAATTATATTACAAATTAACAATCATCAGGAAGCACTCATGATATTTTTATTTGACACTATCCAAAATTCCTCCATTATTTGAATGTCTTCATGGATTATTGACTGCTTCAGTCATGGTTAATTTGTGAGAATAGACCAATGCCAATGGTCGTAAAAGCGGTTAAACTCTCCACCAGCATGAAGCCAGTATTTGGTTGCAAGATTTTTCCTGAAGGTGGGTTGGTGTGCATTTCGACTGAAAGGAATTGGCATCACCGACATGGTTAGTTTATAATGATAATTTGCCCTAAAAAATGTGACAAAGAACTATGTGAATGCATACAATTCTTGTGGTGGACTACTTTCACTGCACATCTGAATAGACAATTCCAGGATTTGAATCAGTAAATGGCAAGTCAGGATGGTGCAGAAACGTGTAGGGCATTTCAGAGGTGACAATGTTCCCATGCCATTCATCCTGCCAGGCACCAATACAATCTTAAAAGATTAAGACAATAGACAACAGATACTGGAAACTGGAGCAAAAAAAAAAAAGAGCTGATGCCAGAATTCGATGAGTGAGGCATCATCCATGGATGGAAATCAACAGTCAACGTTTCAGGTCAGGACACCCCATCTGGACGGTCTTAAAATGTTCATTTGTTGGCTCCTCAAATCCTTCTTGCTCTTCTGAATGCTACAGAAGGCTCATCAAAAGACAGAGACAAAGAACTACCAATGGTGATTTACACTATTTCTGAGTCCAGGTAGCATCTCTAGAGAACATGGATAGGTGACTTTGAGTCCCGACCCAAAATATCACCTATCCATGTTCTCCAGAGATGCTGCCTGACCTACTGAATTACTACAGCACTGTGTCCTTTTGTACACATTACAATATGTTTTCTCCTAGTTTGTTAGCAAGGAGCACAGCAACTGAGTAATAACAGAACAAACTCTTTGAAATCTCAATTGAATATTCTATAATCTTATCTGACAGCTTTGGGTAACTTAATATTGGCATGAAATTATTTGAATTATTCTAATTGCTAATTTCAATATACTTCCTAACAAAGCCCTTTAATCAGACGTTTTGAGTAATGGGCAATTCAAGTTTTTATTGGACTAGAAGCAGACAAATAAGCAATTTTGTGTATTAAATATAAAATTACATAATTTCTGGATAAAGGATTACCAAGATCGATCTCTTAGGTAGGCATAATTCTCCCGTGCCTTTCATCCGCAGTACATGTAACACACGAAAGTATGTGCAACTCGCGTGCCATCGACGCTGCTTCAAGCCTTCAATGACAACGGTCTATAAAGGCAGCTTTAATTCTGCCTTTACACCGTGGACTGCGTGCATGTGCTGCGCAGCATACTGCGCATGCGCAGCGCAAGTTTCTTGGTGGGTTTTTCAAACATGGATTGTCATTATCTTAAGAGTATCTTAAGAAACAAAGAGAGAAGAATGTGTAAAATAAGTGTACAAATAATGTGGTAAGTACATTACTTCGAGCTATATGTTTTTAAAAACTTTAATAATAGATAAGGCTTTTGAAGTCAAATTACTTTATAAAAGTCGACTGACTACCTACCGGAGAGGAGTATAATCTGCGCATGCGCGGTTTTTAAGATTTTTACAAGCCGACTGACAGCTTACGGAGAGGAGAACAATCTGCGCATGCACGGTTTTCAAGATTTTTAAAAAGCCGACAGACTGCCTACCCTGAGTAATTACTCACGGCATGTGCCTGATTTCTACGGTGGGATTTTTAGCATTACAGCATGGTGCTGTACTGCACTGGTGTTTCTGACCAACACATGATTGCATGTAGCATAACTCGTGCTTGGTTTAGTGAAAATTATGTTTGACAGTCAAATATTCCACCACTTCTGCAACTCTGCGCTTGTTGATTAATGAGTGGAGAGCCACGAATTGGATTCTCCCTAGCCGAGTCCATCCACTCACCATCCCGTTTGACATGTGGGTAAGAAAAACCAGCAGTTAGAGTTCACCATGATGACATATAGCTGAAGCCACATGGACCAGACTAGGCAAAACTGACAGGATTCCTTTCTGGAAATGAGCTTTGCAAAAACCTAACATGTTGGGGATCCATGGAGCAAAAGAGAGATTAAGGTAAAAGGGTGCTTGAAGGTCAGCATGGACACAGCATTGCAAAGCGTCTTTGTCGATCTTAGCGCCACAGTCCTTTGACCCAATATGTTGATTCCGACCCTGAAACACCCATGTACGGTAATTCAATTTTTTCCCCATATCACATGCCCATCAATTCTCCCCCACTTGTCTATTCCCCTGCAACCCACCCACACTGATAACCAATTAATCTACTCATCAGCATTCTTTTGGCACATATGAGGAAACTGGGAAATCCAGAGAATACAAAGCAAATGTGCAAATTCTATTCACAGCATCCAAGGTCAGGAGTGAACTAGTATCTCTGGAACTGTGAAGAAGCAATGCTAGGTTCTGGGCTACCGTGTTGCCCTCTCAAAAACTATTATTACAGAGTTTAATTAATTTATGACCTTAACTAACTTTCATCCTTGTAGTCACTTCCCAGCTGGAAACTCTATGACATGCACTGTAGAATTACAAAATAAGCCTGCAATGTAGAATATTAAAAATCCTACAGTTTCTGTGCCTGAAAGCAAACTATTATTCACAATTCATCCTGATTAAACTCTTCCATCATCATTGATATTTTAATATTGAACACGAGAAAATGCAGCCTGGTGACTGTCACTGATACAAGAAAACATTAACTTTATCTTTTGTTTGGGTGACTGATTTTATTCTGCCTAGACCTGTTTTCTCAAAAAGGTGACAGGACCAAGTGGAGTAAATCTTTGAGCACCATAGATGGCATCAGGTCATGGGGAAAGACAGCAGCTATGGTCTAACCTGCTTTCAAATATATGAGCAGCAGCATTCAACTCTGTCATCAGTGTATGGTGCTGTACTGCCCCCTACAGTCCACAACTCTGCCAATTTATTTTACCACCAAGCTAATCTCCAATCCACTTAATTCTGAGCACATTGCCTTTTGTAAAATCTACAAATTACCTTTTGTGTAAATCAGTACCCTATATTAGCAGAGTGACGGGTGATAGAAACATATAAAATTCTTAAGGGATTGGACAGGCTAGATGCAGGAAAAATGTTCCCGATGTTGGGGGAAGTCCAGAACCAGGGGTCACAGTTAGGACTGAGAAGAGGAAAAAAAAAATTCACCCAGAGAGTTGCGAGTCTGGAATTCTCTGCCACAGAAGGCAGTGGAGGCCAATTCACTGGATGTTTTCAAAGGAGTTAGATTTAGCTCTTAGAGCTAAAGGAATCAAGGGATATGGGGAAAAAGCAGAAATTTTAGATGAGCAGCCATGATCTTACTGAATGTGGCTCAAAGGGCCGAATGGCCTACTCGTGCACCTATTTTTCTGTTTCTATGTTTCTATAGGGCCTGTCCCACTTAGACAAATTTTTAGGCTACTGCCGGCGACTATAATAATCGTAGCAGGTCGCTGAAAACCCGGCGACTGGACCCCCCTTTACGACAAGCTACAACAACCTACCACCTAGTCGACGTCAAGCTACCAACAACCGGCGACCCAATCGTCGCGACTTAGGACAACCACGTACGACCACACCTACGACCACACAGACGACAACCTACGACAATCGGTCAATCTATGACGCCGGTACCTGTCGCCGGTTGACGTAGGTAGTCGCCAATGGAATTCACCGAAGTCAGCACTGGCGACATCCTACATCACCTGGTGACAACCTACAACAGTACCTACATCAGGAGAAGTCAAACTACACTTATTGGCATCAAACTGACTTTTTGAACATTTTGAAATGTTTTTGAACATTTTGAAAATCCAGCGACGACCAGAAACACAACTCTTTGGGCGATGGAGACTACTCATGACCATATGGGCGACACCCCAGCAACCATGTTGCGACAGCCTAGTCGCCTGAAAAATCGCCTAAGTGGGACAGCCCCTTATGTTATAAGTGGTGAGTAGAATGAGTTGGCAAAGGTCCTGAGGTTGCAGCTTCATAAGGAGGCTGTAACATGTCCTTCGGTTCTATGCTAAGAAAGGTACAAGAGTAATGAAAAGGGATCAGTTTCATTAAGATGGATAAGATTAAAAGAACTATGCTATCATTGCAAATACAGAAGAGATAATTTGAATCCAAACAATAGTGTGAACCCTTGTGGCGGATGTCAGCAATTTGCAGTTCCTGTCCAAGTTAAATATCACCTTGACTTTGAAAAATAGCATGGTACCTTCACAGTTGCTGCATTAATACCTCCAAAGTTCCTACGTGACACCAAGAGCATCAAACATGTAGCTCGCTTGAAGATGGTTTCCCAGCAACAGAACAATTGATGAATCTTTGATTCAGGACAAGTCTATACAGATTAAGCACAGATAATGATCACCGATTCATTTATGGAATATCAAGGTCAAGTAGAGATATAAAAATATGGCAAGCCATTATTTAGGGTTTATTTTATGATGCAGGAGTTTGTTATATCTTAACGTACAAAAAATGTGGAGGCTGAGATTTATTCTTTAGAAAGTCTATTTTCTTCCCAATTTCACATCTGCAAACACAACCCAGAGATCAAGTAGAATAGCGTCTACCAAAGAACAAAACAATGACATAAAACACAGTGTTGGATTAACTCAGTGGGTCAGGCAGCCTCCGTGGAAGGAATGGGATACGTGATGCTTTGGGTTGGGACCCTTCTTCAGACCAACAGTCAGGACCCATCTGAAGAAGGATCCTGACCTAAAACGTCACCTATCCATTCCCTCCGAGGATTCTGTCTGACCCACTGAGTTGTTCCAACACTTCGAGTATTGCTCCAGATTCCAGCCTCTGCAGTTCATGGTCTCTCCAAAACAGTACACAAGCTTCTAAAAGCATTATAGGTTGTTGGTTTAGGGGCAAATGTTACACATTCTATCTTCTCCACCTTCCCTATGAAGTCTGAAGAGGGGTCTCGTCCCGAAATGTCACCTATTCCTTTTCTCCAGAGATGGTGTATGACCTGCTGAGCAACTCCAGCTTTTTGTGTCTTTCTTCAGTATTGCTCCAGGATTTGGAATGTCTTAAAAAAACTCTAGTAATACTTCTCCGATTGATTTGTTTATTGAGGATGAGAAACAATGCTGCACTGGGCCAGGTAGACCAGCTTCTGGCAGATGGGCTCACCTTATATTAGAGACTGCAAACAATGTTATTTAGGAGGAACATTTAAATTACAGAAAGCAGAGAGTTTAGGAAAATAGCTCAGGCACAATGGAGATAGCCAAGGGTACCCTTTCTACATCACTATTCTATCCCATATGCGATTCAATTTTCTGATTAAAATCCTGATCAAGTTAAGCAATGCTAGAGGAATCAGAAGTCTAACGAAATACATTCAACAGAAAAAAAATGGGTACTTACTGTATCTACAATATGTAGAAATGAACTGCAGATGCTGGTTTACACCGAAGATTGACACAAAATGCTGGAGTAACTCAGCGGGACAGGTAGCATCTCTGGAGAAAAGTAATAGGTGACGTTTTGGGTCAAGACCCTTTTCCAGACTAAGAGTCAGGAGAGAGGGAGACAGAGATATCGAAGGGCAAGGTGTGATGGTATCTACAATGATTTTTCCCACATTGTGTTGAATGACTTACCAGGCTGTCAGGGTGCCACAGTAGGTAGAGCCTCTGCTTCACATGTCTGTTAACTAGGCTCCATCCTGACCTCCAGTATTGTCAGTGCAGAGTCTGTATGTCCTCCAGTTTCCACCAAGATCCCAAAGTCATGTCTGTCGATTGGAAGTTAATTAGTTACAGTGAATTACCTCTGATATTGGCGGATGTTAGGAGAATGAGAAAGCAGGCGTGTTTCCAAAACAAACCCACAAGTTTGTTGCAGAAGGACGATGATCAAGGAAAATGTAGAATGGTTCATTGTTAGTTGAGGGGAAGGAGACGAGGAGGCATACAATCGGTAACATTTAATAAGGACAGTAAAACAAGTCAGAGGTCTGGGGGGGGGGGGGGGGGGGGGGGGGCAGAGAGAGGGAAAGCAAGGTATACTTGAAGTTAGATAAATCAATTCATACCACTGGGCTGTAAGCTGTGTAAACCCACAAGGTTAGCAGAAGAACTAAAGATGGAAGTGAGACAAGTGGGAGGTAAATGGTCCTGGGAAAGTTAAAAGTGCACCCATCTCCCGCCAATGCAGGCGTCGTTCCCACCGGCGCGTCGCAGCCTGTTATTTGGCGGAATGATGAGGAATTTACCAGAGATTGGACCGCTGGCAGAACATTTACAAGGTACAAGAAAAGGCGGGACGCCGTTAATGGCCGACGCCTTCCACGGACCCCCCCCCCCCAAACACACCGGGATATCCCGCGGATCCACGCTAAATCCCAACACATGCGTCTGGAAGGTTCCGTTAAACAAAAATCTGTCAAACCGGATTTTTTAGTAGTGAAAAGGAACAGGCATCAACGGTTATCCTTTCTTCCTTTCTTATTTAAAAAGGCCTCGCCCCCTCCGAGTAACTTGCGAGATGGGGAGTAATGATTGTGGGCAGCGGGAAATTAAAATAAAATGAGGGAGGCCGTTGAAGAGTTAGTTGCGAGGAGAAGTGAGGGATGCAGAGATCCAGACTGGAATAATAATGAAGACAAATCTTCCCGGAGGGAAAACTTTCCCGCCGGGAAATGCCATTTGAAGCCCTCAAACACGGCCATAAAACTCGTCTGTTGGTGCTATCGCAGTTTAAATCATCGCAGGGGGCGTATATATATATATATATATATATATATATATATATATATAGTAGATGCTATCACTAAATATCTTTTGCCAGGGAATTAAGTAAAACCGTTTAAACCAAGATCTTATAGGAACAACTTACCGTCTCCAACTTGTCAGCCAAACTGCAGTCGTCGAGAAAGTGAAACAAACTGCAGTTATTTATCTATCTATCTGTCTCTAATTAAACTTAATAATCCAAAAGCACTTTAACGAGGATTTGACCGATTAACACGAGGACATGTGGGCATGCTGATTATTCGCTAAATGCCGACATTAGGTCATTTTCCCATAATTGGATTGCAGTTTAGTTTAAAAGGCAGAAAAGGGAAGTGGGCCCTACTATGGTTTTGGTTTAATCTGTTCTTAATCCCCTGGCAGAAGATGTTTAGTGCTGGCAACCAGACAGCAGAGGCCGGTCTCTCTGTGGCCGAGCTCATGGTAGACGACAACATGACCGGCCTTGGGCCCAGCAGGTGTATGGAAGAGTCAGGCGCCACCTTGAAAACGTGCATCATTGCAGTAATGTGTGGCCTGATCATCCTGGGGAACACCGCTGTGTTTCTGGTCATCTCCTCCTCGGTGTCAGGGTGGTCTGGAAACAGCCGCCATGTCCTCATCTCACTGACTGGAGCTGACGCCGCCCTGGCGCTGATAGTCATCCCCCTGAACCTTTATGCGAACAGTGTGCCACAGCTCCGTAACCAAACCGACTCTCCCTTCTGCCACATCGTGGTGTTTCTGGACGCCAGCATCCTCACCTCTTCCATCTACTCCCTGGCCACCATCAGCATCGAGCGTTACATCGCCGTCTTCTTCCCCCTCCGCTACACCAGACTGATGACCAACTGCAGAATCAAAGCCCTCATTGCTCTTGTCTGGCTCTTGCCTCCAGTCCTTTTATTCCCCATATCCATCCCAGGCGGGATTGTCAAAGTTTACTTCTCCAACGCGTCCTTGATCTGCAATCTGGATTTTTCCAGCAATGTGCCTTACACGCTGACGCTGACGGCCTTCATCTTCTTTCCCTGCTCGCTCATCATGACATTCGCTAATTGCCGTCTCTGGTTTGCAGCCAGGAGTCAGAGGAAACGGTTTAAGCTGTCAAAGGTGAGCAGGAGGCACGATGCTGCTTCCAGAATCCTGCTGCCCGTGGTTATTGTCTATTACATCTGCTGGAGTCCTTGTGTCTGCAACATGATCTACCAGGGTGAGCAAAAAGCGCAAATCTTCTCTTGGCAACTACCTCTTTCTGAGTTGGTAATATTTTCTCCCCTCTTTCTATTCCCACTGCAGTCATTGAGCCCAGGGAAAAAAATATTTTGGAATATTTCATACAATTTACCTGTGGCTGTATAGAGTTCATGCCTGCTCAGCCTCGTTTAAATTCATTAAATAATCCTGTCTCTGTCCCC
The DNA here is from genome assembly GCF_010909765.2 of Amblyraja radiata. Classification (NCBI taxonomy): domain Eukaryota; kingdom Metazoa; phylum Chordata; class Chondrichthyes; order Rajiformes; family Rajidae; genus Amblyraja; species Amblyraja radiata. The sequence continues at coordinate 6,789,035 of NC_045972.1, read as the reverse complement.
TTTGCTGTTGTTCACAACCCAGATCAGAGGTGGAGCAATTAAGAAGCATTTTCCAATTAATCCATAATTTTTTTATTAGAATGTGAACTGCTGCCTGTCCTGAGTTACTCCAGCTTTGTGTCTAAACTAATAATAGCTATTTCTGTTTTATGCCATGTTTTTTATGCAGATTTGGGGAGAATAATCAAATTAAATGCGTAGAATCATAGTGTGAATAGGCCCCTTGGCCTAACTTGTCCATGCTGACCAAGGTGCCCCATCTAAGGTAGTCCCATTTGCCTGTGTTTGGCCCATGATCTTCTACCCTCTATGTGGAAAGGGTTGTGCCTCAAGTCTGTATTAAAATATCCCTCTAATCTTAAACCTATGCTGTCTGGTTCTTGATTCCTCTCCCCTGGGAAAGAAATGTATACATTCACCCAACCTATCCTAGCTTTTGAGAAACAATTTTTTGTTAAGCATTTTAATAACTTGGGGATACAAGTGTTAACATTTGGGGTAGTGAAGCAAAAAATTTGTATACCGATTTTGCTAATATTAACCACTCGAGTTGGAGGAAATTATCGGTAGACGATTATAAAAGGTTCAGTTTGACAATCTTCTGGTTGCCAAATACTTTAGTTCCCCTTCCCATTTCCACACTGTCCCAGGCCTCTTCCAGAGGTCAGAGTGAAGCCAAGCGCAAACTGGAGGAACACCACCTCGTATTTCACTTGGGCAGCTTACAACCCAATGGTATAGAAATAAAAACATAGAAAATAGGTGCAGGAGGCCATTCGGCCCTTCGAGCCAGCACTGCCATTCATTGTGATCATGGCTGATCGTCCCCTATCAATAACCCGTGCCTGCCTTCTCCCCATATCCAATGACTCCACTAGCCCTTAGAGCGCTATCTAACTCTCTCTTAAATCCATCCAGTGACTTGGCCTCCACTGCCCTCTGTGGCAGGGAATTACATAAATTCACAACTCTCTGGGTGAAAAAGTTTTTTCTCACCGCAGTCTTAAATGACTCCCCTTTATTCTAAGACTGTGGCCCCTGGTTCTGGACTCGCCCAACATTGGGAAATTTTTTTCTGCATCTAGCTTGTCCAGTCCTTTTATAATTTTATATATTTCTAATGTATGATATTGGTTTCTCTAACTTCAAGTAACACTTGCATTCCCTCTCTCTCTCTCTCTCTCTGTCTCTTCCCCACCCAAATCGTAGTACTAGCTTCAAAGCTGCCTTGTTGAGTCTCATTGTCTGTAACTTGTTTTCACCTTGGCCACAAAAAGCTGAAGTAACTCAGATTTCACCTAGCCTCCAGCTAACCATGGCCTGTTCCCTTTATCATTGTTACTCTTTTGCATATCTTAAATTTGTTTGTTCTATATCTCTCTATCCCATCAACTGTATCTCTCGTTTTCCTTTCCCTAACTCGGTCTGAAGAAGTCAGTAGGAAGAAGACTGAAAAGCAGGACTTCTAGGGTGGTTATCTCTGGATTGCTTCCCGTACCTCGTGCTAATGAGGACAGGAACAGGGTGATAGGGGGTCTTAATGTGTGGCTGAGGGGCTAGTGAAGGGAGCAAGGATTTAGATTTATAGACCACTGGGATCTCCTCTGGGGTAGGGGTCACCTGTACAAAAGGGACAGGTTACACCTTAACTGGAGGGGGGCTGACGTTCCAGCAGGCAGTTTTGCTAGGGCTACAAGTGTGGGTTTAAACTAAATAGTGGGGGGAGGGATTGACAAATTGGGAGTATAAAGATGGAGTTAAAGGGGAAGTGAGTACAGGAAAAGTTACAAAAAACTCTCAAATTAATGTGAAGGAAAGTTCAAGAAGGGATAAGAGAGTAAGGTCAGGGGCAATTGGGAGAGGGGAGGTGAATGCTGGTCAAAGTGTTGTGTATGAATGCGCAAAGTATAAGAAATAAAGTGGACGAGCTTGAGGCTCAGTTAGAAATTGGCAAGTATGATGTTGTGGGAATTACAGAGACATGGCTGCAAGAGGGACAGGGCTGGGAACTGAATATTCAAGGGTATACCTCCTATCGAAAAGACAGACAGAGGGGGTGGGGTAGCTTTGTTGGTGAGGAATTAAATTCAGTTCCTTGCAAGGGTGAGATTGAAACAGGAGATGTGGAGTCAGTATGGATAGAATTAAGGAATTGTAAGGGTAAAAAGATCCTAACGACTTATCTACAGTCCCCCAAACAGTAGCCTCCTGGGTGCAAGTTGAATCAAGAGTTAAAATTGGCATGTCCTAAAGGTAATGCTACAGTTGTTATGGGAAATTTCAACGTAGGTAGACTGGGAAAATCAAGTTGGTACTGGACCTCAAGAAAGGAAGTTTGTGGAGTGCCTCCGTGATGGATTCTTAGAGCAGCTTGTACTGGAGCCTACCAGGGAGAAGGCAATTCTGGATTTAGTGTTGTGTAATGAACTGGATTTGATAAAGGAACTTGAGGTTAAGGAGCCATTAGGAGGCAGTGTCCATAATATGGTCAGGTTTAATCTACAATTGGAGAGGGAGAAGGGTAATTCAGAGGTGTCAGTGTTACAGTTGAACAAAGGGGACTATGGAGCCATGAGGGAGAGATGGTAGATTGTCATAGGTAGAGTCATACAATGTGGAAACACATCTTTCAGCCCAACTTGCCCTCTCTGACCAGCATGCCCAATCTACACTAGTCCCACCTGCCTGCGTTTGGCTGATAGCTCTCTAAACCAAGGGTTCCCAACCTGGGGTAAATTTACCCCCAGGGGATAAATTTCACCAACCCAGAGGGTAAATTTGATTCTGGATTTGTACATATTTTTTCTCATTGGCTGACTGTTTGGTTTTGGTATTTGTTCATAAATAAGTGAAATAACATTGTTATGTGCTATTACCATTGGCAGTCGGTAAACTGGACAAAAAAGGTTGGGAACCCTTGTTCGAAACTTATATGTCTCTTAATCGTTATGATAGTACCTGCCTCAACTACTCCTTTAGGAGCCTGTTCCATGGACCCACCACCCTTTGTGTAAAAAAACCCCAAAAAACAAGTTACCCCTCAGATTGCTATTAAATCTTTCCCCCTCAACTTAAACCAATGTCCTCTTGTTCCTGATTTCCACAACTCTGGCCAAAAGGCTCTGCATTTACCCAATCTATTCCCCTCATGATGTTGTACACTTCTCTAAGATCACCCCTCATCCTCCTGCACTCCAAGGAATATAGTCCTAGCTTGCTCAACCTTTCCCTATAGCTAAGACCCTTGAGTCCTGGCACTATCTTCATAAATCATCTCTGTACCCTTTCCGGCTTGACATCATCTTTCCTAGTCACCTTTGTGGTGACCAGAACTGAACACAATACTCTAAACATGGCCTCAACATTGTCTTGTACAACTGTCTTGACCTCCTTTGTCTTGACCTCCTTCTATACTCAATACTCTGACTGATGTAACATAGTAAATAGGCGCAGGAGGAGGCCATTCGGCCCTTCGGCCCTTCGAGCCAGCACCGCCATTCAATGTGATAATAGCTGATCATCCCCTATCAATAACCCGTGCCTGCCTTCTCCCCATATCCCTTGACTCCACTAGCCCCTACAGCTCTATCTAGTGGGAGAGTCTAGGGCCAGAGCCTTAGAATAAAAGGACATACTTTCAGAAAGGAGACGCTGAATTTATTTAGCTACAGGGTGGTGAATCTATGGCATTCATTGCCACAGATGGCTGTGGAAGCCGTGATTTGGTATTTTTATGGTGGAGATTGCCAGGTTCTTGATAAGTAAGGATGTCAAGGGTTATTACAGGAGAAGGTTAGAGAATGGGGTTGAGAGGGAAAGATATATCAACTATTACTGAGTCGTAGAGTAGACATGATGGGCTGAATGGCCGAATTTTGTTCCTATGAATTCTGAACCAATGCAGGCCATGGTGCTGAAGGACATCCTGACCACCATATCTACCTGTGATGCCTTGTTCAAGGAACTATGCACTTGCACTCGTAGATCCCTCTGCTCTACAATGCTCCCCAGAACCCCGGCATTCACTGTGTAGGTCTGGCCCTTGTTAGATTGCCAAAAATGCAATACCTCGTATTTCTTTGTATTAAATTATATCAACCATTCTTCAGCCCACCTACCCAACCGATCAAGATCCTGCTGCAATTTTTGACAACCATAGTCACTATGCACAATACCACCCACTTTAGTGTCATCTGTAAACTGGCTAATCATGCCATGTATGTTCTCATCCAAATCATTGATATAGATGTCAAACAGCAAAGAGCCCAGCACCGATCCCTGAGGCACACCACTAGTCACAGGCCTTCAGTCTGAAAAGCAGCCTTCTGCCATCACCCTCGGCTTCCTTCCATGGTCACATTTCTATCATTCAGCTCTCTCCTTGGATTCCTGCTCGTGCGATCTAACCTTCCAGAGCAGCTTATCATGTGGCACTTTGTCAACTGCCTGCTGAAATACATATAGTCAGTCAGTGTGGAAACCTGCCCTTCAGCCCAACTTGCCCACATCGGCCAATATATCCCAGCTACACTAGTCCCACCTGCCAGCGTTTGGCCCTCTAAAGTTGTCCTATCCATGTACCTGTCTAACTTTCTTTCCATGGTGGACTTTCTTAAATAGTCCCTGCATCAACTACCTCCTCTGGCAGCTCATTCCATACACCCACCACCCTTTGTGTGAAAATGTATGCATTGTCTACAGCTCTGACCTCATCAAATCAATGATGTAGAGAGAGAGAGAGAGAGATAGAGAACAATGAATGAAAGATATACAAAAAAGTAACGATGATAAAGGAAACGGGCCGTTGTTTGTTTGGTGAAAATGAGAAGCTAGTGTGACTTGGGTGGGGGAAGGATAGAGAGGGAGGAAATGCTGGGGTTACTTGAAGTTGGAGAAATCAATACTTGTACCACTGGGCCATAAGCTGCACAAGCGAAATATGAGATGCTGTTTCTCCACTTTGCGTTTAGCCTCACTCTGACAAAGGAGGAGACCTAGGACAGAAAGGTCTGTGTGGGAATGGGAAGGGGAATTAAAGTGTTTAGCAACCAGGAGATCAGGTTGGTTCTGGCGGACTGAGTGAAGGTGTTCAGTGTAACGATCGCCCAGTCTACGTTTGGTCTCACCGATGTATAAGAGTCCACATCTTGAACAACGGATACAGTAGATGAGGTTGGAGGAGGTGCAAGCGAACCTCTGCCTAACCTGAAAGGACTGTTGGGGTCCCCAGACAGAGTCAAGGGAGGAGGTATAGGGACAGGTGTTGCATCCTCTGCTGTTGCAGGGGAAGGTACCTGGGGAGGGGTTGGTTTGGGTGGGAAGGGATGAGTTAACCAGGGAGTTGCGGAGGGAACAGCCTCTGTGGAAGGCGGAAAGGGTTGGAGGTGGGAAAATGTGAGTATTGTTTGGATTCTGTTGGAGGTGGCGAAAATTTCAGAGGATTTTGTTGTATGCGATGGCTTATAGGGTGAAAGGTATGGACCAGGGGGACTCTGTCTGTTGCGACTAGGGGAAAGGGACGCAAGGGCGGAGCTGTAGGGTACCAAGGAGGGCCTCAGTCATAGATGATAGGAGAGGGGAACCCCCATTCCCTAAAGAATGAGGACATCTCGGATGTCCTGCTATCGAACACCCCATCTTGGGTGCAGGTTTGGCGTAGTCAGAGGAATTGGTGAGTAGGGGCTAGAGTCTTTGCAGGAAGCAGGGTGGGAAACAGCATAGCTGAGATAGTTGTGGGAGTCTGAGGGTTTGTAATAGTCGTTAGTCGATGGTCTATTTCCTGTGAAGGAGACTGAAATCAAGAAAGGGGAGGGATGTGTCTGAGGGTCCAAGTAAATTTGAGCAGGTAGTAAATTTAAACAGAATGGAAATTGGTTGTAAAGTTAAAGTCCATGAGTTCTGCATGGCTGCAGGAGGTAGCACCCATGAAGTCTCCAATGTGACATAGATAGAGTTCGGGGATAGGGCCCGTGTACGCCTGGATCAGGGATTGTTCAACGTACCCTACAAAGAGGCATGCATAGCTGGGGGTGCCCATAGCTACGCCTTGGACTTGAGGGAAGTGGGAGGAGTCAAAGGAGAAGATGGTAAGGGTGAGTACCAGCTCTGCTGAGTGGAGTAGAGTGTTAGTCGAGGGAAATTGGATGATTCTGCAGTTGAGGAAGAAACTGAGGGCTTTAAGGCCTTCCTGGTGGGGGATGGAAGTGTGGTGACTGAACGTCCATAGTTAAAATGAGGGAGTGGGGGCTCGGAAGCGGAAGTAATTAAAGAGACGAAGGAAGCGGAAGTACTTAAAGATACTAATTCACAGGCGGGGGCAAAAATAGCCAAGCAGAAGCAATTCCAGGTAACAATATATGCTGATTATATGAAAACTAAAATCCTCTGAAATAGGTTTTTGCTTTATTAATCAATACTCCTATTTAACACCCTATGTTCCATTGCCTCGATGATTATTTTTATTTTAGCTTTGGTTCAGCAGGTCTCTAGTCAAAAGGCTGAATGATCAAGATTCTCTTGAGAGCTGAGTGCATTGCCAGAGATGCTTTTTGAGATGTTATCAAATCTTGCCCCTATCAGTTCTCTTGGGTGGGGTGGAGGGTGAGGGGAGACTCTTGCTGTGTTGCTTTGAGGAAGAACAGGTGAACATTGTTTTCTAAGGATAGCATACTGTATCAAATGCTGGATGGCATAGATGTAAGCAGGGATGGTAGAGGTCTGGGGTGGGTTGCCAGGAGGTGGTAGATATGATTGCAATAAGCATTTAGACAGACTTATGGGCAGGCAGGTATAGACGGATATGGACCATGTTAGCTCACATTGGCATCATGGTCTGTGCAGAGATTGTGGGCTAAATGGCCTGTCTCTTTCCTGCAGACATCTCCACTACATTAACAAATTTTAAGAAGTGCCTCTTAACCCCAACACCCCCCCCCCAAACTCAAAATAGTATATTTGTAATATTGTTCTCCCCGATGGCATCACTTCACACAATTGCTTTAAATCGCATCTGCTAGTTCTGTTCATAGATTACTGGCTTGACAAATGTTCTCGTAATAGCTAAGAATGATACTGGTTGTGTGCAAGTCCAGCTGATTGTGTTTGCAATGAGAAGAGCAGTGGTCCTGATATGAAGCCTGAGGGATGCAACATTTTAGAAAAGCATCCTAATTGGATGATTGTGCAATTACCAGCTTTTCAACTGCAAGGTTGTGGTTTAATTTCAGCCCAATTGAACCTCTCATGTCGGGTAAAGCATCCCACACATCACAACAGTCATTGCTGATGTACTATGATGATTGTAGTGCTTGCCATCCAGAAAATGCACCACAACAGCTTGCTAAATCTGCCTTGGCTACAACCTTTGCCATTTCAAAGGGCAATGTCAGCTAGTATCTGGTAGCATCACCATCCAAATGTTGGCTTTCAAGACTTGCCCAATGCTGCACATTGTCATTCCTTTAGAGTAAGGATCAAAATTCAGATCTTTTAACCATGCAAGAAAGTAGCTTGCTCTCACTTACCAAAAGATAGTTATGACTGGCATTGCTGGAAATGCTCACACCCTATATGTGAATAAGAAGAAATATGGCATATTTACCAAAAATATATTTGGGAAAATTAGCCTCCCCTATGATATGGGCTCACAGCATCAAATTATCTATTACTTTTCACAAAACAAGTTTTTGTTTAAAGCTGATTTAAATGTTGTATACAGACCGAGTAATTCACTGTTTTATTCTGATATAAAAGAGGGGGAAATGCCTGTTAATAATCTTTCAAGAGACTCCCAATGTTGTCTAACTCCAAGTAGCCTTGTTTTCCTTCTCTCTCAAGCCCCTTCCCCTTTCCAGTTTTTCTGACCAGTCTTACTGTCTCCAACTACATTTTATCTCTGTACCACCCACTCCCCTGACATCAGTCTGGAGAAGGGTCTCGACCCAAAAGGTCACACATCCCTTCTCCCCAGAGATGCTGCCTGTCCTGCTGAGTTACTCTGCTTTTTGTGTCTATCTTCAATGATTCTCTATTGTTTCTCTAATCTATTGTTAACTATCTGTGTTTACAATTCAGCTCTAACGCACCAGAGGGTACCAGAATGGTTGGAATTTGTTGCCTTATGGTTGCCATGTGGAAATGGCTTCTTCAACTGCATCGTATACTTCTGGTTAAACAAGAGTTTCAGAAAAAAGTTCCAAGAAATGGGACAAAAGCTTTGCTGGTCCAAGTATTTTGTTGCCCAACATGCTCCAATTTCAAATGTTTCTAAAGGAAAATATGTCACCAGAATTTGGAAATGCCAAGGTGAAAACACTGCAAGAGTTTGCAGCATCTCATCTACTTGTGACTTGGTATCTTCTGGCAATGAAATCATTTTATTAAATGCATACTGAAGAGTGACGAATGAAAATATGGAATTGGAATATTAAAAAGTCTATGGATGCGAAATAAAACTATTAACAGCAGCATAATATTTATCATGCTCGATATAGCAAAAACATTCTGTAGAGAAATTAGCTGGAGTGGGAAAAAAATGTAGGAGCAGTGTATATGTAAATTGTTACCTAATCAATTGAAGCTGAAATGAAAGGATGTGCATTTGGGCTAATGGAAAATTATTTTGGCTTGCATTTTTTTTATGTGGATATAATTTCTGTATGGATTGCGAATAATTAGTGTGGTACAATAATTTGTTTGAGTAATGTTGATTGTTTTTCAATATTTTGATCTTCTAATTGGCTGATTTAATAAATTTGTACTTGATAGTTTGTTTTGATTACTTTTTATTGTTTAATAAAAACTGGTTACAAGTTTATAAAAGGAAATGTCATATTTGCATATTTAAGGTTTCATATTAGGATAGCTTAATGAAGAAAAATTGCCTTCCTCAAAGGGCAATAATCATAATTAAATACCTAGTGTTGGGGGACTGGGTATTGAATTAGAAAGAGGGAGAAGGCAAAGAAGTCTTAATAGAAGATTCGGCTGCAATTGAACATTTCCAAGTATGTAATTAACTATGCTTTAGCCGAGACATTAAATTGACCAAACCAAAATGGCTGCCTACAGTAATGGCATTGCTTTTGTTAAACGAACCAGTACCATTCCAAATTGAATTAAAGTGCAAGTTATATGCAGAAGGAATTGGCACCAGATCTGCAGTGAGAACCTAAAACCCAGTAAAAGCATACAAATTCTGATTATGAATGTTAATAATACTAATTTACAGTTTGCATTAAATAATGAAAAACGAGGAAGGCAATTCCAAAACTTATTTTAAATTTCAATAATTGATGTTTTCAATTACTAAACCACCGGCTCTTTATTACAAGCTATTTTATTTTCTATTCTGATTTGTGCTAGAAACAGTCCAACTGCAATTACTCCAACTGAATACATTAAATGCTTATGATTTAGGATGGCTGGTCAGAACTGTCCAAGGGTGATCTATTGAATCAAGTTCAAAGATGATCTACCTTAAGTATGCTTTGATTTGATTTCACATTGTAGAACCTTTGCAGTTTGCTTTTATTTGATAAAACTTGACCAGTATTAGAATGGTGTAGTTGAACTGATCACCAACTTCAATCATGTAAATTGGGTAAGTGTGGAATTTTTGATCTCCAAACTAAACATGCTATCATCATGGCTTAAGCCCATTTGCATCAGAACATCCAGTATAGCAAGGGAAAGGTGGCTTACAAATCCAAAATCTATGTTTGTTTTTCTTTGGAGCAGGTTGATTTAGTTAAGTTTTGGTCGATTTAATTAGTTTTGAAGAACTGATTTTCCTCAAGATGGGTTTGATTGAACAAAAACGATCTTTAAAAGATTTTAGTAGGAAAATGTCACCTTTTAAAATTTTTTTAATGTAATAGTTTTGGAAATAAGTGTATGTATGCTTGCCTGAAACTGAGTTTCCTTTTATTAAAAAGAAACTTTGGTGACAATTGTAAATTCAAGATTAATTTCTTTCTCAGCTCCTGTACCTTTGACTAATATTTTGAATTGGCCTTTGACATTCAAGATCAAATTAACATCAGTTAATAAACTTATAGTTGGCTATTGGAACACATCCTGCAGATTCCTGACAAGGCGAGCATGCTATATTATGTTTAAGATATTTAATGATGAGGTCTTGATCGAAGCAAGTACACTATCAATTGAAACAAAGATGCAACTGTTACACAAACTGATCATTTATCAGTAGAAAATCTGGGGAATAAATATTTCAATACTCTTAAATGTTTTTGTGGGGCAAGAGATAAAATTGATTTTTAGCACTTTGGGACAGTGTTGCTACTTGATTCTGCTATTTGTTTTGTTCAGTAGTTTTATTCCTGTGTCTGCATTATTTAGGATTTGTTTGCTAATATCAATAAAACTGTAAACAATGTCAACTTAGATGCTGTTAAAATTGTGGTAATAAACCTGAATGAATATATCTGAAAATAAAGCTATGATGCCTCAAACTATGCTTGTCCATAAAGTTATTGAATCATTTTCTCTACTAATCCCTTGCCTCCTACAAAAATATTCCTTGGTGCAGAGACATAGAGCACAGAAACTGGCCCTGCAGCCCACCATGCTCATGCCAACTATTTATGTTAATCCCTTTCTCCAGATCTCAGTTGTAGCAGAAAGTACATCTGTATTCTTTCACAGGATCAAAGCAGTGTATAGAGAAGAACTTAAATTTCCCTTGTAATAATCTTGTCTTCTAGAAGCTTAGTTGTCATAGTCATGAAACGGGCCCTTTGGCACAACTCACCCACACTGACCAACAATGTCCCAGCTACACTAGTCCCACTTGCCTGGTCCATATCCCTCCAAATCTGTCCTATCCATGTACCTGTCTAACTGTTTCCTAAACGATGGGATAGTCGAAGCCTCAACTACCTCCTCTGGCAGGGTGTTCCATACTCCCACCACCCTTTGTGTGAAAAAGTTACCCCTCGGTTTCCTATTAAATATTTTCGCCTTCACCATGAACCTATGTCCTCTGGTCCTCGGTCTCCTAATCTGGGCAAAAGACTCTGTGTATCTACCCGATCTATTGCTCTCATGATTTTGTATACCTCTAAGATCTCCCCTCATCCTCCTGTGCTCCATGGAATAAAGACCCAGCCTACTCAACTTCTCCCTATAGCTCACACCTAGTCCAGGTAACATCATCGTAAATCTTTTCTGAACCCTTTCAAGCTTGACAATATCTTTCCTATAACATGGTCCCCAAAACTGAACATTATTTTAAATGCGGTCTCACCAATGTCTTATACAACTGCAACATGACCTCCCAACTTCTATGCTCAATACTCTGACTGATGATGGACAAAGTGCCAAAAGCCTTTTTGACCACCTTATCTACCTGTGACTCTATCTTCAAGGAACTATGCACCTGTACTCCTAAATTCCACTGCTCAACAACTCTACCTAGAGGTTTACCATTCACTGTGTGGGTCCTGCCCTTGTTCGACGTCCCAAAATAGAACACCTCATACTTCTCTGTATTAAATTCCATCAACCATTCCTCTGCCCACCTGGCCAATCGATCCAGTTCCTTCACTATCTGCAAAACCACTAACTTTTGTATCATCAGCAAACTTGCTAACCTTGCCCTGTATGTTCTCATTGATGTAGATGACCAAATCATTGATGTAGATGACAAACAGTAACGGGCCCAGCACTAAACCCTGAGGCACACCACTAGTCACAGGCATCCAGTCCGAGAAGCAACCTTCCACCATTACCCTCTGCTTCCTTCCATGGTGCCAATTTGCTATCCACTCAGCTATCTCTCCTTGGATCCCATACGATCTAACCTTTCAGAGCAGCCTACCATGTGGAACCTTGTCGAATGCCTTACTCGAGTCCATGTACACAACATCTACAGCTCTGCCCTCATCAACCTTTTTGGACACGTCTTCAAAAAAATCAATCAGATATGTGAGACACGACCTTCCACGTACAAAACCATGCTGACTGTCCCTAATCAGCCCTTGCCCTTCCAAATGCCTGTATATCTTATCCCTCTGAATACTCTCCAGTAACTTACCAACTACAGATGTTAAGCTCACCAACCTATAGTTCACAGCATTTTCCCTGCAGCCCTTCTTGAAAAGAGGCACAACATTAGCCACCCTCCGGTCTTCTGGCATGCCTCCTGTATTGTTCCATTTTAATATGTAACTTGAACATATTGGGTCGGAAGAAGGGTCTCGACCAGAAACATCACCCTCTCCTTCTGCGATGCTGTCTGACCTGCTGAATTTCTCCAGCTTTTGTCCATCTTGAACTTTTTTCATCCATGCATCCTGACTTCGATATCTCAATGTATGGTTGTTAATGGAAAATGAATTTTTCTCCCTCCAATTTTTAGTAATCTTTCCCCACTTTTCCTGATTCTAACTATTAAGCTGCCATTATGTCAACGTGCATCAGTTATTTAAAATTTGAGGATGAGGTGCCTCTAATTGATTCAAAGTATCTGATAACATCTATATAATTAAGTCTCATCTTGACCACTTCCTGTCTGCGCTGTATATTGATTTTAGAAAAAACGCTACCCAATATCGCTATGATTTTGGGCCATCATACAGTCCTCCACCACTGAGCAGGCTCTGAGGATTTTTCCCATCGATGAAAAATAAAAAATCCTTGAGATCCTCTCGCCTGTCAATCACCGTATGTAGGTAACGCCCATTCGGGGAGGAGGGGGGGGGGGCAGGACTTTAAATCCCCGGATGCTTGGCCATGACTCAGTCACTCAGCAAGATTGCGAGGGAGAGGCCACGACTCTCATTCTAAGCTGTGAATGGACTGAACTGTGAGTCTGCAATGTACTTGCAGTAAATGATTTGATAGCCCTTAATGAAAATGAAATGAGTTGTTTGGACTGCCCTGTGTTTGAAACTGAAATGGTAATGAAATGAAAATGCAATCAGCTGTTCGGCCTGCCCTGTGCTTGAAACTGCAATGGCAATGGAAGCAAAATGAAAATGCAATCAGCTGTTCGCTCTGCCCTGTGCTTGAAACTACAATGGCAATGGGAGCAAAATGAAAATGCAATCAGCTGTTCGGCCTGCCCTGTGCTGGAAATGGAAATGGAGTTGTTTGGCCTGCCTGAAACCACTAATTTCGGCCCACAAGGCCCCTATTAGCCAAGAAACCAGTCTCTTTTGCTCAAAATACCCGTATTAGCCCAGGAGGAGCATTTTGGCCCAAAAGGCCCGTGCCAGGCCAGGAAAAGTCAAGAAAAAGTGCCTTTCACTGAGATTTCACTCTGATTTTTTTTTTTTTTTAAGTGCCCCTTCGGCCCATCAGGAGGAGTCTCTTCGGCCCATCAGTAAGTATTCCCCCTGCAAGTATTAAACCTCATCCCAGTATTTTTCTCCCTCCCTTCATTGGCTCCCTGTGAGATACAGGCCATGATAGACTTTCCTCCTTCATTGCTGTGATCTGCAGAAAAAGATGAAAAATGTCTAAAATTGATTCTCCACCCTCTCCCACTTCTCTCACAGAATCTCTCATCTGGTTTGTGCAGAATTTCTGGCAGTTTCTGAGCTGCCAGCCCACCAGGCATGAGTGAGTTGCCAGCCCACCAGGCCTGAGTGACTGAGCTGCCAGCCCACCAGGTCTGAGTGACTGAACTGCCAGCCCACCAGGCCTGAGTGATGGAGCTGCCAGCCCAGAGTGACTGAGCTGCCAGCCCACCAGGCCTGAGTGAGTTGCCTGCCCACCAGGCCTGAGTGACTGAGCTGCCAGCCCACCAGGTCTGAGTGACTGAGCTGCCAGACCACCAGGCCTGAGTGACGGAGCTGCCAGCCCACCAGGCCTAAGTGACTGAGCTGCCAGCCCAAGAATCCATTCGCCCCACAATGTCCATACTAGCCCTCTGGAAACCAGTCGCTTCGGCCCACAACACCCATACTAGCCTCCAGAAAGCTCCCCCCCCCACACCCCACACTGGCCACCAATATTGGAATTGATGAAGAGGTGGAATATTGCGTTGGGGGACCAGCCCTACCGTGTGAACATGGGACCCAACGGTTCCCACTTAGTCTAGTCAGATACTAAAGCCCACATTTCTCCTTGTATTGGGTGCAATTAACATGGGAGGATCATTGAAACATGTTTGTCTCTCACTAAAAATATGATATCATTCACAAACATTGCAAGGTCCTGCAAAATCACTTTATTGCAATCATTTTAAAATTAGTTAAGCAATATTTTTTTGCTGATGTAGATGATTATCAAATCTATAGAATTATACAGTAGGTTGCTGCTTGCTCTTGAATTGATTCTGATTTGCAATATTCTACAATGTCAGTGGTTATCCATATACATGGTCTTGATAACTTTGTAACTTGGATTAAACATTTTTTTCACAATCTTGGTAAAAAAAATACAAAGTTTTTTTAGATAGTAGATAGAATAGCTTAATTAACTTCAATTCCTGGATTCAATACCCATATCAAAATTTCCAGTGGAATGTTGAACTCCGTTCTGTTGCCATCATTAGTGGAGAAGGAACTCCCAGAGTGCTATTAGTTTGGAATTTCCAAGGTTTTGACTTGGTGATGACGGACATAAGCTGGTAGATTTTCATATCAGACTGCATGCAGTTTAGAGGGGCATTTTGCAAGTTTAATTTAGTTTAGAGGTACAGGGCGGTAGGCCCTTCGGCCCATTGAGTCCGCACCGACCAGCAATCCCCACACACTTACATGACCATACACATGCTAGGGATAATTTTACATTTACATTTATACCAAGCCAATTAGCCTACTGTCTTCGGAGTGTGGGAGTAAACCGAAGATTTCGGAAAAACCTACGCAGGTCACGGAGAGAACGTTCAAGCTCTGTACAGACAAGCACCTGTAGTCAGGATCGAACCAGGGGCTCTGGTGCTGTATCTAACTATCTATATTAACTCCATTTGCTTGCATTCATATTTAATATCCCTCCACAGCCTGCTCATTCAAATACCCGGTAAGGTGTCTCTTAAATGTTAATCTTACTGCCTCCATCACCACTTCTGGCTACCAATTCTAGATACCAATTACTCTTTTCATGAAAGATACATCGCTCAGACCTCTTTAAACATCTTCTCTCTCTGCCCTCTAGTTTTGGACTTTTCCTATCATACTGTCCATTCACCCTATTCATGCTTCATAATGTTATGTACTTCTAATATGTCACCTCTCTGTCTTTGCTCCAGGGAAACAGAGCTGGCTAATCTAATCTCTTTGGATAACTCGAGCTCTCCAATCCAGGCAATATTCTTGCTAATCTTTTCTCTCTCTAGTTTAATCATATCCTTCCTATGTTGTGGTGACTAGAACTGCACACGATGCACCAAGTGTGTCCTAACCAACACTTTGTTTAGCTGCAACATGTATTCATTGCCATTATTCTTGAATCTTGTACATGAATGCTACTTGATTTATTAAGGCATGATTGAATGTGGCTCACATCTTGGTCAAAGAGAGGTCCTTTGGCCCACTGAGTCTTTGGGCATCAACTTCCCTTTTACATTACATTATCCATCTATATCAATCCTTTTTCATTATCCCCACCTTCCTTTCAACACCCCTTGTCTCTGACACCCACCTACATATTAGTTGCAATTTGCAATGACCAATTAACTTTCCAGCATGCATGTCTGATTTGAGAGGACACTGAAGACTTGGAGGTTATCCCCACAGTCACGGGGAGAAGGTTAAATACACCACATAGACTGCACCGGAGGGTAAGATTGGCATGGGGCTGGGTGGATCAGCCGTAATCACATAGAATGTTACGGCATGCTTGAGGGGCTAAGTAGTTTACTCTGGAACATATTCGTGGTGTCTTTGTGCGTTCTTGAAGGCAAGCACTATAAAGTCCAGGCATGCATAATGTTGGAATCACTCAATTTCTCCTGGTATATTTTTTCAAATGCTTGCTTCTGTTCTTCTGTGAAATGTTCCTTCCAGTCTCCGACCACTCCTAAATAACACAAAATGATGAAAACATAATCATGATGAGGCCAAGGGGAATTGGAGCTTTCTGGTTTGAGTCCTTGTATTTCCACTAACCTTTCCTCATGAATTTTCCTCTTTCTTGATCCATAATTTCATTGGGAACGAGTGTGTAGTTGATCATCTTGTTTTCTTTCATATTTGCAAAAGTGCAGTGCCGTACAATTGTGTCTGTAGCTTCAGGTGATAGAGGATGCTCCAGGAAATTGCATAATTTTATGACAGAATTTCTCAGATCCTGTTGGAAGTAATAGATGAGAGTAAACCACCAATATTTGTATCAACTTTTAAAATGCATTTTCATATTTTTGTGAATTTCTCTAACTTCTTTCTCAAATGTTTGGATTAGGTTGCAGGTGCAATGTAACGTTTTCAAGACCCTATTGGTCTGAGCTACAGCACAGTGACTAGCGCTTTGTTAAGGTGCAATTGAAAATTGTTCTTTTTCTGAAGTTGCACCTGGTAATGACCACTACATGATCACTCCCCTGCACTTAATGCTCAAATGATTTCCCTGAGCACAAACTTGGTTCGTGTCATTTGGTGACGTCATTCAAACCTCCTGCGGGTGTGTGTGTGTGTCTGCGGGGGGGGGGGTTGTGCAGGAGTGTGTCTGCGAGGGGGTGTCAGCGTGTGTGTCTGTGCGGGTGCATGTCTGTGTGCGGGTGTTTGTGCGGGTGTGTGTGTTTGTGCGGGTGCGGGTGGCTGTGTGCGGGTGTGTGCGGGTGTGTGCGGGTGTGTGTGTTTGTGCGGGTGTGGGTGGCTGTGTGCGGGGGTGTGCGTGTGTGCGGGTGTTTGTGTGCGGGTGTGTGTGTATGTGTGCGGGTGTGTGTGTGCGGGTGTGGGTGCGTGTGTGTGTGCGGGTGTGTGTGTATGTGCGGGTGTGTGTGTGCGGGTGCGGGTGTGTGTGTGTGTGCGGGTGTGTGAATTGTCTTGAGGTGTGATGAGTGTATGAGGAGTTGTGTGAGTGTGTGTGCAGGGTGTGTGATTGTATGAGGGGTGGTGTGTGTGTGTGAGGGTAGTGTGAGGCGGGTGTGAGGGGTTGTGGTGCGGGTGTGTGTGTGAGGGGTGTGTGTGTAGTGTGCGGGGTGTGATTGTATGAGGGTGTGTGTGTGTGTGAGGGCTGTGTGTGTGTGTGTGAGGGCTTGTGTGTGAGGGTGAGGGTGATTGTGTGTGTGTGAGGGTGTGTGAGGAGTGTGTGTGTGAGGTGAGGGTGGATCTTGTGTGTGTGTGGAGTGAGGTACAGGGTGTGTGGGCTATTGTGTGTGGTGTGAGGGTGAGGGTAGTGTGTGTGTGAGGGTGAGGGGTTGTGATGTGTGTTGTGAGGGTGAGGAGTGTGTGTGTGGTGGAGGGTTTGTGTGTGTGTGTGCAGGGTGTGTGATTCGTATGAGGTAGTGTGCTGATTGTATGAGGGTGAGTGTGTGTGTGGCGGTGTGTCGTGGGTGTGGGTGTGTAGTGAGTGTCGATGTTGTGGTGTGTGTGATGAGGGTGTGGGTGTGTGAGAGGGTTGTGTGAGGGTGGTGTGATGTGTGTTGTGAGGGTGTGTGATTGTAATGAGGGTGTGTGATTGTATAGCGGTTGAGTGTGGTGTGTGCGGGTGTGTGTGTGTGCGGGTGTGTGCGGGTGTGGGTGTGTGTGTGGGTGTGTGTGCGGGTGTGGGTGTGTGTGGGGTGTGGGTGTGTGTGCGGGTGTGGGTGTGTGTGCGGGTGTGTGTGTGTGTGCGGGTGTGTGTGTGTGTGCGGGTGTGTGTGTGTGTGTGCGGGTGTGTGGGTGTGGGTGTGTGGGTGTGTGTGTGTGTGTGCGGGTGTGTGTGTGGGTGTGTGGGTGTGTGTGTGTGTGTGTGGGGTGTGTGGTGTGTGTGTGTGTGCGGGTGTGTGCGTGTGTGTGTGTGTGGGGGTGTGTGTGGGGTGTGTGTGTGCGGGTGTGTGCGGGTGTGTGTGTGCGGGTGCGGGTGTGTGTGTGTGTGCGGGTGTGTGTGTGTGTGCGGGTGTGTGTGTGTGTGCGGGTGTGTGTGTGCGGGTGCGGGTGTGTGTGTGTGTGCGGGTGTGTGCTTGTCTGCGGGTGTGTGCTTGTCTGCGGGTGTGTGTGTGTCTGCGGGTGTGGGTGTGTGTGTGTGTGCGGGTGTGTGTGTGTCTGCGGGTGTGTGTGTGTCTGCGGGTGTGTGTGTGTCTGCGGGTGTGGGTGTGTGTGTGCGGGTGTGTGTGTGTCTGCGTCTGCGGGTGTGTGTGTGTCTGAGGCGGAGGGTGTGTGTGTGTGGGGTGTGTGTGTGTGTGCGGGTGTGTGTGTGTCTGCGGGTGTGTGTGTGTGTGCGGGTGTGTGTGTGTGTGAGGGTGTGTGTGTGTCTGCGGGTGTGTGCTTGTCTGAGGGTGTCTGCGGGTGTCTGCGGGTGTGTGTGTCTGCGGGTGTGGGTGTGTGTGTGTGTGCGGGTGTGTGTGTGTCTGCGGGTGTGTGTGTGTCTGCGGGTGTGGGTGTGTGTGTGTGTGCGGGTGTGTGTGTGTGCGGGTGTGTGTGTGTGCGGGTGTGTGTGTGTCTGCGGGTGTGTGTGTGTCTGCGGGTGTGGGTGTGTGTGTGTGTGCGGGTGTGTGCTTGTCTGCGGGTGTCTGCGGGTGCGTGTGTGTGTGCGGGTGTGTGTGTGTGTGTGTGCGGGTGTGTGTGTGTGTGTGTGCGGGTGTGTGTGTGTGTGTCTGCGGGTGTGTGTGTGTGTGCGGGTGTGTGTGTGTGTGTGCGGGTGTGTGTGTGTGTGTGCGGGTGTGTGTGTGTGTGTGCGGGTGTGTGTGTGTGTGTGTGCGGGTATGTGCTTGTCTGCGGGTGTGTGCGTGTCTGCGGGTGTCTGCGGGTGCGTGTGTGCGGGCCTGCCAGTCTGTGCCGGCGTATCGGTCTGTGTCTTGGAGGTACTTGGACCACATTTGTCACACCTGGGACATGATATTCCCAGCATAACCCCAGGTTAGGATGCCAACCACGTAAGTAAATGACTGCTTTTTGGATCTCAACATCCACCTCTCACTCTCCTATTATGTCATGTGTGCCCAAATACCAACCCTGTGGTCTTGTTTGAGTGGCAATATTTCTCATTTGAAAAGCCCTGTTGGAGCAATGCAAGATCAAGAGGTTTGTTATGATTTCCTATAAAAACTGACCACAGTAAAACTAGGTTGAAGGGCTGGATTATGGTAGACTGCTGTCAGACTATTGAGAGGGAGAGTTTGTTTAAAAAGTACAGAACTCTGCCGTTTTCATCTTTAAGTTGAATATTTCTAATTAAGGTTGGAAACTGTTCAAATGCTGTAAAAATATCTTTTCAAATAATCAAATTGTGTAATAAAAGCAAAACGTTAATGTTCAATTACTACCTTTATGAGCTCCTCATAAGTGATAAATAGGAAGTTGAGTTCATCCCCGTGATTCATCCATTCTTTGATATGTTCGAACCATGATCCATAATTCACTGAAAATAATAGTAGCAGGTTTGGATTTAATATTTTGAACCTTCTTGAAGCTTATGAAGCGTATGAAGCAGAACTTTATTGTATCTATAAGAGTCGCAGAGCTGTACAGCACAGAAACAGGCCCCTTGCCCTACCTTGGACCGACATCAAGATGGCATATGGCTTAGTCCATTGCCTTGATATTGACATTTGGCTCATAGCCCTCGAAACCCTTCTACATGCATACCTTTCCTAACGTCTTAAGTTGTAATTCCATTCACTTCTTTAGCTTCTTCTGGCAGCTGTTTCAAGATACGAACTACCCTCTGAGTGGAATAAGTTCCCCCTAATGTGCCTCTTAAATCTCTCCCCTCTTGCCTTAAGCCCATGCCCTCTGGTTACCTAAACAAACATGTTTAATCCTTCATTAGATAAGCAGCACTGTTAGTATTGCAGTTCTGCACAGCTATAGTTTGGTGTACTAAATTCACATGCTGGGAGAGTCCCTTGTGCCTGCATTTGGGCTTGGAACTTTGGTAGCTTTTCAAGTCGAGGCAAGAATGTGACTTGGATAAAGCAAGTCCAACTTGTTCTCAAGAAAATATAACAGCTACTCAACGGATAAATGTTCTTATAATTTCCCTTCTATCCTTCCTCCCAATTGTTTATATTGTTGGAGAGTGTTTGGAATTTAGCTGTGGATTCTGGATTGCAGCATTAAGATACATAAACCACAGATTCTCTTCTCATTATTTAGGTGACTACGCACTTCTTTTGAGTATCTCTCACTAAATATTTAAATTACGTAATTTGACTTGTGAATGCTCATTCACATCAGTAAATGAAACTATTGTAGCTGCACAACCCCATTGGGCAAAAAAAAATACATATCAAATGCTTTGAGATTATTCAAATTTATAATTGTGCAAAAATATTGAAGTGAGTATTATTTCCACGGACATCAGGAAATGTAAAGTTCATCATTATTGGGCAAGAATGAATGACATTTGCAATGAATGGGATTTTTTTTTCTAGACCGAAACAATTTTCCAGCATGGATCAAAGTTTGAAGTGCCTACTTTTGAAATCATACCTGATATTTTGCAAATAAATAGGATCAAAGTGCATACCTTCTCCAGTTACAAATTTCTCCAGAAATTCCCCAAAGGTTCCCGGCTCGGGTAGGAAGTTTGCCATTTTGTGAAAATGATAAAATGAAACAATGATGTCCTTTGGATTTCTTGCGACATAAATAACCTGCGTAAATGGGCAATGTTAAGTCTTCACCAAACAATGATATTTATTTGATACAACAGACAAAAACATTGACAAAAGTTAAGACATTGGTACAATAAACCAAAGATATTTCCTTGACTACAGTATAATAATTGGGAAAAAATTGATATTAAAATTTTGGAAAACCCAACAACCCCCACAATCAAGATGTGGATTATGGAGATGTCGGAGACCTTACATTTGGAAAAAATTAGATATGTTTTAATTGACAAACCAGAATTATTTATTAGAATATGGTCTCCATTTATAGATTACTTGAAGGAGTAGATTGGACCGGCGCGGAGGAAAGATGTTGTTAAGCTGGAAAGAAAGCAGAGAAGATTTACGAGGATGTTGCCAGGACTCGAGGGTCTGAGCTATAGGGAAAGGTTGTGCAGAATAGGACTTCATTCCTTGGCGTGCAGGAGGATGAGAAGTGGTCTTATAGAGCTGTACAAAATCATGAGAGGAATAGATTGGGTAGACGCACAGTCTTTTGCCCGAGTAGGTGAATCGAGAACCAGAGGTTTAAGGTGAAGGGGGAAAGATTTGGAGGAACCTGTGGGATAATTTTTTTTCACAATGGGTGATGGGTGTATGGAACCAGCTGCCAGAGGAGGTAGTTGAGGCAGGTATTATCGCAAACGTTAAGAAGCATTTAGACAGGTACATGGATAGGATAGTTTTAGAGAGGAATATGGGTCAAGTGCAGGCAGGTGGGACTAGTGTAGATGGGGCATGTCAGTTGGAGTGGGCACATTGGGCCGAAGAGCCTGTTTCTGCACTGTATGACGTGATGACTCTATAAGAAATGGTTGGGGTAAATAAACACTGTATTTTCTACATATGGAAAACATGAATCACATCCAAAATGGATGGATCACTTATTGACCCAATCAAGTACAGCCCAACCTGACGTGTAGAATATCTCTCTTTGTTTAACTGGATTGTTTGTAAAGTTCCACTGTAGCTACTTTTGTAAATAGATCACAGTATAAGCTAGCACTAAATTACTTGGGAGGTTGCGGTAGAAGTTCGGGGGAAAATACAGATTGTCCAGGAAGTTTAGTAGTTCTAATATTAGAAAGTGAACGTTAGCAGTGAACAAAGGAATAACGTTTAGTGCAAGGTAAAGCCAACAATGTCTGATATCATAGTTAAAGTAAGAAATGTTGCTGTAAGAATAGAAGTGTGAGGAGCGATTGTATTTTGTGGTTGGAGGATTCATTATCTGCACAGTAGCTGAGAGGTTAACTGTATAACTTAAGCCCCTGTCCCACTTTCCCGAGTTACTCATGAACTCTCCCGAGTTTTCCCCTTGATCCGAACTCGGAGAATTACGGTAATAGCCGTTCGTAGGTACTCAGGGCTATTTTATTTACTCATGGACATTTTTCAACATATTGAAAAAACTTCCCGACTTACCTGAATGCCCGAGTTCCTACGGCTGGCATTACGAACCACTACGAAACATCTACGGACTCCTATGGGCTCCTACGAACTCGCTACCGACATTCCCCGAGTTCGAATCAAGGGGAAAACCCGGGAGAGTTCGTGAGTAACTCAGGAAAGTGGGACAGGGCCTTTCGTTGTAAAGAAAATTCAGTAAAGGTCAACAACACTGTGGGGAGTGATGTTTAAAGCCTGGTTTTGTTCTCAATCAAGCCTGTCTGGTTCTCCATGAAATGGTTTCTCTTGGAACCAGTGTGTGTTGGAAACAGCGTGCACTATTTCCGCAGTAAAGCCAGTAAAGTGATAATGAGGCAAGATGATGTGCCTTGGAATGTTTCATGCCGAGTTCATCGAAATTAATTTTCAAACACTAATTAATAATTGTGTTAGAGTGGCAAAGCAGCATTTTACACCAAGTTTACCTCAACATGATATAACTTCAACTCACAACTTCATTTTGTAAAGCACCTTTAACTGAAATAAGAATGTTCAAAGATGCTGTAAGGAGCTTTATCAAACAGAATATTGATACCTAACCACAAGGAGAGATGTAGGCAAATGACCTAGAACTTGATTGAGAGGGCAGGTTTTGGAGAGCAATTTGACAGGAGGGGGTGCAACAGAGAAAGGAAATGATCTCGCCGCCGATCAACAGCCCTCTGACAACTTCCATTCATTTTCCACACACACTATTTACTCGTGCGTCTCAATGAGAGCAGCAAGTCCCAGTTACTGCACCCAGTGTGGGGGAACTGCTGTGGTGGGGGGGGGGGGGGGACAAAAGGGGGAGCCGGCGTGCTTTGTAACTTTGTCAGCGCCGTAGGTGGCTGCTGTTTGTATACATTGTGTATGCAAGCAAAGAATCTCACTGTGCCTAGTCACATGTGACAATATAGTTTTTCTATTCCTATTCCTAACCTTTGCCATACTGCAGCTTCCACAATGTGCTGCTCTACAGCTACCATAACCTTTGCCATACTGCAGCTTCAACAATGTGTTGCTCTACAGCTACCATAACCTTTGCCATACTGCAGCTTCAACAATGTGCTGCTCTACAGCTACCATAACCTTTGCCATACTGCAGCTTCAACAATGTGCTGCTCTACAGCTACCATAACCTTTGCCATACTGCAGCTTCCACAGTGGCATTAGGAGAGGGGCCAGACCTTGTCGTCTGAAAGCATAGCTGACAGTGGTAGTGAGCTTTAGATTTGGGAATGTTCTAGAGGCCAGAATTAAAGAGCAGAATTAATTGTCAGGAGATTGTAGGGCTGACAGAGGTTGGAAGGAGTTACAAAATTATTGGTTTTGAAACTTGTAATTGAAGGAATTAAAATGCAGAACCACAAGGCAAAATGTTGGTCCCAGTGTGATCATGTGTGACCCTTTCAGCAGAAGTTCAGCAAACTACTGGCTTGGTTGTGACAGTCCAAGACTGGAAGGTCACTTTCAGGGCAGTCATTTTTAAGTTGACAATTTCTGAATAATTCTTGTCTTTTGGGCTGTAATGCAGGAATATTGGGCTCATTCAAGCACACAAAACAAAAACAAACTGCTGGAGGGACTCAGTGGGCCAGGCAGCATCTGTGGGGGTAGAGTGATAGTTGACATTTCAGGTCGGGACGCCGTATTAGGACTGTGTTGAGGGAAGATAGCCAGTATAATGGGCCTGTCCCACTTTCATGACCTAATTCAGGACCTCTGCCGAGTTTTCCCACTCTGCCGAGTTTGCCCTTGACTCATACTCGCAGCATGGTCGTCACGAGGTCGTTGGAGGTCATAGGTAGATCGTAGCAGGCCGTGATACTAGTTGTAGGTACTCGTGGCATCAAGTAGGTCGGGGCGTTTTTTCCAGCCTGATGAAAAATGTCCACGAGTAAAAAGGTTGTGAATTAGGTTGTGAAAATGGGACAGGCCGTTAAAGAGGTGAAAGGGGAAAGGGATGGGGCAGGGGCTGGCAACAATGGATGGAATTAATAGGAGGGGAATGCTGGGCGACCAGGTAAGGAGAAAGCAGATAGACATCAAAAGCTGGAGTAACTCAGCCGGACAGGCCGCATCTCTGGAGAGAAGGAATGGGTGACGTTTTGGGTGGAGACAGGATGGTGCATGTAGAGAGAGGATGGATAAGAGGAGCTGTAGATTCCAGAATCAGATGAATGAAGGTGACAAGTGGAACCAGATAAGGGAGGGGTGATGGGGAGATGGAATCGGGTGGGGGGGGGGGGGGGGGTGGAATAAGAAACTGGGGAACAGGTAAACACGCTCCCCAGCCCCCAATAACCCTTTTGCTTTCCTCTTCCACCAAGTTCCATCTGCCCAGCCATCCTCCCTTATCCAGCCCCACATCTCACCGTCCCCATCAGATTCTAGTATCTGCAACCCTTCTTTCACCCATCACCTTCCCGCCTCTGTCTCTGCCTCCACCCTCCCCTCCTCTTACCTGGCCCCTTCATCTCCTCATCCCCCCTCACCTGCATCAACCTATCGCTTGCCAGCCTCCGAACTTAAGGTCATAAGGAATAGTAGTAGAATTAGGCCATTCGGCCCATCAAGTCTACTCCTCCATTCAATCATGGCTGATCTATCTCTCCCTCCTAACCCCATTCTCCTGCCTTCTCTCCATAACCCCTGACACCCGTACTAATCAAGAATCTATCTATTTCTGCCTTAAAAATATCCACTGACTTGACCTCCACAGCCTTCCGTGGCACAGAATTCCACAGATTCACCACCCACTGACTAAATACATTTCTCCTCATCTCCTTCCCAAAAGAACGTCCTTTATTTCTGTAAACTCTTCATACTGGTTACCTCCTCTCAATACTCTCAGTTCTGATGCAAGCTGGGTCTCAAGCCCAAATGTTGCCCATTCCTTTACCGTCTCCACTGCCTGACTCCAAAACGTCACTCAAGAGTTGCTGCCTGTCCCGCTGAGTTACTCCAGCACTTTGTGTCTATCCACTGCCTGACCTGCTGAGTTCCTCCAACAATTTATTACCCTATCCTGTTGCACCTGGCAAAATAATAATAATTAAGCCAATCTCAATACTAGCGTCTGCAGCCTCTTGTGTCCACATCATCACGCTAGTTACTGAGTTTGCCTACCTTTGCATTGGTCTGTTTGAGAGACTTGGCGAGGAAGTGATAGGGAAGGTGCGTGGTGAGGATTCGTTGATGCAGCATGTTCGTCACAACATTCTCACAGTAATAATGTTCAATCCAGGGCGTCCGAAGCCAGTTTGGGGTTGTGTTAGCAAGCTGTGGGTTCCCATCATTGTAAATAATCGTGAGAATCTCCTGCATCCATGTGGTGCCTGCGGAAAAGTAATTTGTGTTAATCATTGTAGTTTCCTTTATTGTCACGTGTACTGAGGTACAGGTAAAGCGTTTGTTGCATGCTAACCAGTCAATGAATAGACGAGACATAATTACAATCACACCGCCCACTGTGTTCGACTAATGATAATTCAAAGGTCTCCAATGAGGTAGATGGGAGAGGACTGTTCAGTTGCCTGATAACAGCTGGGAAGAAACTGTCCCCGAATCTGGAGGTGTGCGTTTTCCTGATGCAAGAGGCGAGAAGAGGGAGTGACCAAGTCCTTGATTATGCTGCTGGCCTTGCTATGGCAGCATGTAGTGTAGATGGAGTCAATGGAAGGGAGGTTGGTTTTGGCAATGGTCTGGGATGTATCAACAATTTTTCTGCAATTTCTTGCAGTTTTGGATGGAGCTGTTCCCAAACCTTGCTGTGATGCATCCCAATAAAATACTTTTTACGGCGCATCTGTAGAAGTTGTGGAGGGTTGCTGGGGACATGCCAAACTTCCTAAGTATAGGCATTGATGTGCTTTCATGGTCACAGGTTCGATGCAGCTGGTCCAGGACAAATTGATGGTGATATTTATTCCAAAGAACTTTTAGCTTTCGACTATAGGAGCAAAGAGGTCCTTCTGCAGTTGTACGGAGCCCTAATGAGATCACACCTGGAGTATTGTGTGCAGTTTTGGTTCCCTAATTTGAGGAAGGACATTCTTGCTATTGAGGGAGTGCAGCGTAGGTTTACAAGGTTAATTCTCGGGATGGCGGGACTGTCATATGCTGAGAGAATGGACCAGCTGGGCTTGTACACTCTGGAGTTTAGAAGGATGAGAGGATATCTCATTGAAACATATAGGATTGTTAAGGGTTTGTACACGCTAGAGGCAGGAAACATGTTCCCAATGTTGGGGGAGTCCAGGGGCCACAGTTTATGGAAAAAGTGTTTCCTCATCTCCGTTCTAAATGGCTTACTCCTTATTAAGCCATTTAGAACGGAGATGAGGAAACACTTTTTCTCACAGAGAGTTGTGCATCTGTGAAATTCTCTGCCACAGAGGGCGGTGGAGGCGGGTTCTCTGGATGCTTTCAAGAGAGAGCTAGATAGGGCTCTTAAAAATAGCGGGGTCAGGGGATATGGGGAGAAGGCAGGAACGGGGTACTGATTGGGGATGATCAGCCATGATCACATTGAATGGCGGTGCTGGCTCGAATGGCCGAATGGCCTACTCCTGCACCTATTGTCTATAGAGTATCTCTATTTAATGCAATTAACGTGTGTGCAGCTTTGCTTCCTGAAGTCAATCACAATCTCCTTTGTCTTGCGAACATTGAGGTAGAGGTTGTTATCTTGGCACCAGATTACAAGATTCTCATTCTCCTTCCTGTGCCTAGTCATTATTTGATACATAACCCACAATGTAATGTTGCAGAGGCGGAGGTACTATCCAATTTAAGGTGCTTGGGACATGTCGGGAGCCCTGCTTAAAAGTTACATTTGACACAGTGGAATACTTAGAACTTGCTGCTTTGTAATTAGATTTTTAATTCGAGGTCAGGACAAATTGTTTCATGTTTAATGTGTCATTCCTAACTGTCATGTTGACACTTGCGGGCGGAGCACCAAGGCAAATTCCTTGTATGTGAATATACCTGGCCAATAAACTTTTTCATTCATTCATGATGCACAGAAGTATCGCCCGTGCAATGTTTATATTGTGGATATTCAGCCCTATAAGAACCAGCACCTCTTCCCCTCTTCGGCCCTAACGGAGCATTCCCTCAATTCCATCTCACTCCATACTTCCATCACACCCTCCGTAACATCTTCCAGTGTAGCAGCAGGGGCTGTACTGCCTGTCATTTTACCTGCTCCCTTTATCCCATGCAGGTCCTCAACCACTTCTTCCAGTGGAAACTTGATTTTCCTGCAGACATTTCATTTTGTTATATTGCATTCACACCCATGGTGCAAATGTTCATAGGGAAAATGAACTCTAAATCAGGAACTATTTGTCGACACTTCTGCTTACTGCAAGCTCGATTGTGAGCTTCTGCTTGTCTCGCTTTAAATTTTCTATGTGCAGGAAGGAACTGCAGATGCTGGTTTAAATCGAAGGTAGACACAAAATGTTGGAGTAACTCAGCGGGACTGCCAGCATCTCTGGAGAGAAGGAATGGGTGACATAGAAACATAGAAACATAGAAAACAGGTGCACAGGAGGCCATTCGGCCCTTCGAACCAGCACCGCCATTCATTGTGATCATGGCTGATCGTCCCCAATCAATAACCCGTGCCTGCCTTCTCCCAGTATCCCTTGATTCCACTAGCCCCTAGAGCTCTATCTAACTCTCTCTTAAATCCATCTAGTGATTTGGCCTCCACTGCCCTCGATTTGGCCTCCACTGCCAAACGTTTCGGGTCGAGACCCTTCTTCAGATTCTTTCATTTCTATCCTATTTTGACTCCTGTATTTATTGGTCCAATAAGTCTGACATGATTCAGAACTCATTTGTCATCTAGGTATTGTACACCCCCTGAGACTCAACATGTTTTGACACAATCTCATGAGATCTACAGTTCCAATTATTTTAGATCGTGGCTGTGGTGTCAATTATGCGTTTAGTCAATGACCTAATGAATTGTTCCACAGCTCATAGCCAGGTTAAACCGCAATCTATAAGCGTCTACACGTAACCCATTCTATTCCTGTCAGAAAACTGCATTCAGAGCCTTTTCAAATACTTGTACTCAAACAATGAGAAATTGTCAAGAACATGCATTGACACTAACATAGTAAATACTGGAAAGGAACTACAAAAGATGAAACTAGTATGAAAACGTAGGTAACAATATCTGAAATTCCCTTGTTCACAAGTTGCATGTCTTGCCCAACTCCCTCTTGACATTTGTCAGCGATGTTTCTACCTTTGACAAATCATGAATAGTGTTTAGGAGAGGTATCTGACGCACAGGTGCTCTTACCTGATTTGGGATAAGTAACGATCAGTGCGTCGGTGTCATGAAACTTGAACTTCTGGGCGGATTCTAAAGATTTCAGCGTGTGCAGGTGCCCCGGAAAGTCAATGCCTGAATACCGAACTGTTACATCAAGGTTCGCCATGGCTGGTGCAGCTTGCAGTGAGTGAACTTCTTCCGACGGCTCAGAGAGCAGGTTTTTTATGCCCCAGTAACAGGAAACCAGTTGCCATTCCCTGCACCGGCCCCTCCCTCCAGGAGGAAGTTGTGGTTTTTTTTGGCTCTTGCATTTTTTGGTCAAATCCCCCACACAATGAGTTCCTCTCTGAAAATTAACTACAGTTTTCCCCAAATATTTTGGTGAAGCCTTCAGTAGTTGCAAGCTGGTGTACGACATGGAACCTATAACAGCAGTGCAGCCTTAACCCATTGAGTTCCGCAGCAGATATTAAAAAACGCATTTCCCCAGCTATTTCAGCCTATGCTCGCAGTAGTTTGTGGTCGTGGGTAATTTCAGTCAATGCGCAGTCAATTGCATTTCATTGTAGTCAATGGAATGCCATCTTGACCTGGAGTAATACTCAATCATAGGCAATTAGGCAACCCCAGTCTGAAGAAGGATCTCGACCCACAACATCAACAGAAATTTTGTCAAGTCAATAGATATTTTTAAGGCAGAGATAGATAGATTCTTGATCAGTACAATGTCAGGAGTTATGGGGAGAAGGCAGGAGAATGGGATTAGGAGGGAGAGGTAGATCAGCCATAATTGAATGGCGGAGTAGACTTGATGGGCCGAATGGCCTAATTCTGCTGCCATCATTTATGACCTTATAACGTCACCTATCCATGTTCTCCAGAGATACTACTTGACCTGCTGAGTTACTCCAGCACTTTGAATCCCAGTAGACTATTTCAAATATATTACCTTAAAGCTGAAACGAACTGTTTTGAAAAATGTTTTCATTTTCATTTGGGATATTTTTTTGCACAAATATATTGGTGCTTGGAGACTCTGTGGCTGTTGTCACCATGACTTGTGAGGAAGTGCAACTTGGTGCTCGCCAGGTAAGGTCTGCTTTTGCTTGCCTTTTCAAACCCAGATTCTCCATTTGATGTAATGAAACGCTTCGAGCAGCCATTGTTTGTTTATGAGTTACTCATCTAGAAATACAGAAATGACTTAACAAAATTGGGAAACTGAATCACAATTGATTTAAATTTTAAGTTCAATCTTTAGTGTCCTAAAAATGCTGCACAAAAGAACATTGCCATCATTCTTCCTATTGAAATTATTAAAAAGACATCCCTTATTCCAATCTGTACCGCATCATGCAGCATGTGTGATGGAGGTTCAACCAATGACATCAAAGATTATGAGGAGAAGGCAGGAGAATGGGGTTGAGTGGGAAAAATTGATCAGCCATGATTGAATAGCGGAGAAGACTCGATGGGCTGAATGGCCTAATTCTGAATTCCAGAGATGAGGTGGGAGTGACTGCGCTTGATATCAAGACAATATTTGACTGAGTGTGGGGTCAGGTAACACGGGTAAAACTGTTGAGCATCAAGACCAAAACATTCCAGTGGCTGGAGTCACCGCCAAGGTTGATTATCCCATCCCCAGGACATTAGGGCAAGAGCTCCTCAAGGTCACGTCCCAGCTGCTTCATCAATGACCTATCTCCCAGTTTGGCAAAAGAATAAATCAGGGAAGGTAGTGCATCCGTGGATAACAAGGGAAATCAGGGATAGTATCAAAACAAAAGATGAAGCATACAAATTAGCCAGAAAAAGCAGCCTACCAGAGGACTGGGAGAAATTCAGAGTCCAGCAAAGGAGGACAAATGGCTTAATTAGGAAAGGGAAAATAGATTATGAAAGAAAACTGGCAGGGAACATAAAAACTGACTGCAAAAGTTTTTATAGGTATGTGAAGAGAAAAAGATTAGTTAAAACAAACGTAGGTCCCTTGCAGTCAGAAACAGGTGAATTGATCATGATGTACAAGGACATGGCAGACCAATTGAATAATTACTTTGGTTCTGTCTTCACTAAGGAAGACTTAAATAATCTGCCGGAAATAGCAGGGGACCGGGGGTCAAATGAGATGGAGGAACTGAGTGAAATCCAGGTTAGCCGGGAAGTGGTGTTAGGTAAATTGAATGGATTAAAGGCCGATAAATCCCCAGGGCCAGATAGGCTGCATCCCAGAGTACTTAAGGAAGTAGCCCCAGAAATAGTGGATGCATTAGTGATAATTTTTCAAAACTCTTTAGATTCTGGAGTAGTTCCTGAGGATTGGAGGGTAGCTAATGTAACACCACTTTTTGTAAAGGGAGGGAGAGAGAAAACGGGGAATTACAGACCAGTTAGTCTAACATCGGTAGTGGAGAAACTGCTAGAGCCAGTTATTAAAGATGGGATAGAAGCTCATTTGGAAAGTGGTGAAATCATTGGACAAAGTCAGCATGGATTTATGAAAGGTAAATCATGTCTGACGAATCTTATATAATTTTTCGAGGATGTAACTAGTAGAGTGGATAAGGGAGAACCAGTGGATGTGTTATATCTGGACTTTCAGAAGGCTTTCGACAAGGTCCCACATAAGAGATTAGTATACAAACTTAAAGCACACAGTATTGGGGGTTCAGTATTGATGTGGATAGAGAACTGGCTGGCAGACAGGAAGAAAAGAGTAGGAGTTAATGGGTCCTTTTCAGAATGGCAGGCAGTGACTAGTGGGGTACCGCAAGGCTCAGTGCTGGGACCCCAGCTATTTACAATATATATTAATGATTTAGACGAGGGAATTGAATGCAGCATCTGCAAGTTTGCGGATGACACAAAGCTGGGGGGCCAGTGTTAGCTGTGAGGAGGATGCTAGGAGGCTGCAAGATGACTTGGATAGGCTGGGGGAGTGGGCAAATGCATGGCAGATGCAGTATAATGTGGATAAATGTGAGGTTATCCACTTTGGTGGCAAAAACAAGAAAGTAGATTATTACCTGAATGGTGGCCGATTAGGAAAAGGGGAGATGCAACGAGACCTGGATGTCATGGTACATCAGTCATTGAAAGTAGGCATGCAGGTGCAGCAGGCAGTGAAGAAAGCGAATGGTATGTTAGCATTCATAGCAAAAGGATTTGAGTATAGGAGCAGGGAGGTTCTACTGCAGTTGTACAGGGTCTTGGTGATACCACACCTGGAGTATTGCGTACAGTTTTGGTCTCCTAATCTGAGGAAGGACATTCTTGCCATAGAGGGAGTACAGAGAAGGTTCACCAGACTGATTCCTGGGATGTCAGGACTTTCATATGAAGAAAGACTGGATAGACTCGGCTTGTACTCGCTAGAATTTAGAAGATTGAGGGGGGATCTTATAGAAACTTACAAAATTCTTAAGGGGTTGGACAGGCTAGATGCAGAGAGATTGTTCCCGATGTTGGGGAAGTCCAGAACAAGGGGTCACAGTTTAAAGATAAAGGGGAAATCTTTTAGGACTGAGTTGAGAAAAACATTTTTTACACAGAGAGTGGTGAATCTGTGGAATTCTCTGCCACAGAAGGTAGTTGAGGCCAGTTCATTGGCTATATTTAAGAGGGAGTTAGATGTGGCCCTTGTGGCTAAATGGATCAGGGGGTATGGAGAGAAAGCAGGTACAGGATACTGAGTTGGATGATCAGCCATGATCATATTGAATGGCGGTGCAGGCTCGAAGGGCTGAATGGCCTACTCCTGCACCTATTTTCTATGTTTCTATGTTTCTCCCATCAGAAGGCCAAGGATGGGGATGTTCACTAATGATTCCCAATTTTCAATTCCATTTACGGCTCCAGCAAATGTAGCAGCCCATGTCTACGTGCGACAAGATATAAACAGTATTGAAACATGGGCTGACTTGTAAATAACCATTGCCCCACAAAGGAAACAGGCAATGACCATTTCTGGTGTGAGAACGTAACTATTTATATTTGATATGCAGTGATGTTGCCGTCACCTAAACACCAACACCATCCCCCACCCGTGACATTCACTTGCTTTCCCACCGGCTCACACTAGATGCAGTTTGTACTATGTACAAAATGCAGTGTAATTACTCCCTGGGCTACTCTTAACAGCACCTCCTGCTAGCAACCTCTCCCATCAAGAAGGGCACCACCACCGACATGTTCCCGTTGAAGTCATTTGCCCAGCATGGAAATGTATGTTTTTCAATTTATCATTATTGTTACAAAATGCTGGAACTTGCAACCCAAGAGCAAGTGAGAATACGTTCACCAGAAAGATTGCCGCAGTTCAAGAAGGTAGCTCACTACTACACTTCAAAAAGCAACTAATGATCAACACCAACATTTTCAGAAACATCCCAAAAAAAGGGGGCAAAGTTGGGGACTCTTGTTGTGTTGGGAAGATGTTGCCTGGGAACCCCCCCCGATTATACTGTACAACCAAGGGGCTGTCAAAACTATGGAAGTGGCAACCATGTGAGCATAGGTAACTTTCCAAACTATGACATGAATATGAAAGTCTTGAACTTCCTGGCTACATTCCACCTATGGTTCCCCATATTGCCTCCAGATTGAGTCTAGCCATGAAATAGAAGCTCATTAAGAACCTAACCCCCTACCAGTGTTGATGCTGAACTATCTGCTCTCAGATCCTGCACAAAGTCTTTAACAGGATCGTGAGCCTCATTCATTCCAAGGGTCATGGTGGGGAATTGGGGAAAAAGGAATATTTAAAGAAAATGTAAAATAAAGTCTTGTATTTTATTAAAGGTAGACAAAAATGCTGGGGAAACTCAGTGGGTGAGGCAAATGGTAGATGTTTTCTTTTATAATTTTTAAGTTTTTATTTTAATTTTCAACATTTTATGTTTCCCAATGTCACTACTGGGGGACGGGACTTTGGTGGGTCGTGTGTGTGGACTGGACGAGTCGTGGTCGTCCGACGGCATCGGAACATTGCAACATCGTGGGGCCCACTGCGATGGGACATGGTGAATCAGCGCAGGTGAGATCCTGGAAATAGGGAACATGGGCAGCGAGTGTGGGCAGCACGCCCCACGCTATAACTGTGACCAGGAACTAGCACTAAGAAGCTCGCAGGCAAAACATCCCCTTTTACTGACCACATGCCTCACAATAAAATACCTCCTTTGTTTCATCAAAGACCGATGTTCAGTATAAAGATGCAAGGATTGGAGTTCAGGTGCAAAACATACTTTGTGCTAAGATTTTCAAATTTACATCAGGTAGAAATATGGACTTTGGTAGTTTCCTTCAGGATTGTGGGTGGGGGGGGGGGGCATTTTCTGTGCCTGTGTAATCTTAAAATCATCATGTGTGGAAATGTTGCCATGTCTGGACTTTCTTTGTGGTTACTCTGTGGGAACCTTCTAAAGCAGCAGGTCTCACACAAATAGTCACTTCTAGCTGAATAACGTTTCACTCTGTGCGGCCACTTCCACAACGTTCAACAGATGCCTTACCTTTCCTCGATAATTCCTCCCTCTTCTGAGTCCATTTATCATCAAAGATCGACACAAAATGCTGGAGTAACCCAGCGGGACAGGCAGCATCTCTGGAGAGAAGGAATGGGTGACGTTTCGGGTCGTGACCCTTCTTCAGACTGAGGGTCAGGGGAGAGGGAAACTAAAGATATGGAAGGGTAAGGGGTGAAAAGGACAGAACAAAACACCCTCTCTCGCTGTTACATTTCGTCCACTTATCATCACCCAGTTAGTCCTATTCCCCCCACCTGACTCCATCCTCCGATCTGTTTCCACCTATCACCTACCAATCAACCGATGGGTGGCATGGCGGCACAGCGGTAGAGCTACTGCCTTACAGCACCAGAGACCCAGTTCAATCCCGACAAGGGGTGCTGTCTGTACGGAGTTTGTATGTTCTCCCCGAGAACTGCTTGGGTTTTCTCCGAGATCTTCGGTTTCCTCCACACTCCAAAAATGTACAGCTTTGTAGGTTAATTGGCTTGGTGTTTGTGTAAATTGTCCCTAGTGTGTAGGGTGGAGTTAGTTTGCAGGGATCGCTGGTCAGTGCGGACTTGGTGGGCCGAAGAGCCTGTATCCGAGCTGCATCCCTAAACTAATAAACTAAACTAATCCCCTATCTGACTGCATTTGCTCATAATCTCCCACTGCCCTTGTTCCACTTATTGCTATCAACCCCTCTCACACCCTTCCTCTCGCCTCTTTGTACAGCCTAACTTCGCTCTCAATACTGACCCGAGTCTCAACCTGAAATGTAGACCATCCCTTTGCTTCCAGAGATGCGGGCTGACTTATTTTGCAGTTCATCATTTAAACCAGTCTCCTCTGTCTACACCCCACATCCCACCCACTTCACATGGTAGCATTGTATTATTGAATATGCATAGTTGCTGTAAAGGTCTGTGAATCAAATATAAAAACATAGTCCTCCACTTCATGAACCACAAAAGGGCGGCACGGAGGTGAAGCGGTAGAGTTGCTGCCTTAAAGTGCTTGCAGCGTCGGAGACCCAGGTTCGATCCCGACTACAGTGCTGTCTGCTGTTTATACGTTCTGACTGACCGCGTGGGTTTTCTCCAAGATCTTCGGTTTCCTCCCACATTCCAAAGACGCACAGGTTCGTAGGTTAATTGGCTTGGGTTTGTATACTTGGTATAAGTGTAAAACAGTGTGTGTAGGCTTGTGTTAATGTGCGGGGGTCGCTGGTCGTGTGCCGAAGCAGTGGGTTGAACGGCCTGTTTCCACGCTGTATCTCTAACACTAAAAACTAAAAACAATAAGTGGCATGTGGAAAAACTTTGCCAACTTGGAGCAGTTGGCAAAGTTGCCTTGCCTAGACCCTTAATGACAAACAAAAGTGCCAGCTCTCATCATGATGAGAGATTATGCAACAAAGATCACCCTTCTTGCCCAACATTGGAAATAATGTGAGAATTTTCCTCATAGAAAGTGCCAGTTCATGCTCAATTTTTAATTGTAAGTTCAAACATGTTTTCTAATGTTCTCCTTTGATATAACCATGAATCGCATTACATTTTTTTTGGCAAGATGCATTGATATCCAGCAGCAAAAACAGATTGCTGGAGGAACCTAGTGGGTCAGTCAGCATCTGTGGGGTTAAATTAACACTCACTTTTGGTCTGAACCCAAAACGTCTCTTCTTCATTTCCATCCTCAGATGCTGCCTGACTCACTGAGTTCCTCCAGCAGTTTATTTTATGTCTCAAGTTCCAGTAAGTGCAGTCACTCCTGTTTCTGTTTTGTTATCCTATTTGCAGAAAGCCATTGCAGCCTCAATATTAATTAATTGTCGTACTTATTGGATCTGAATGTTCTGGGACAGTGCCCCTCCCTTGTATGCCGCTCTGATCCCTATCACTGGCTGAGAGGACAACCCCCAGTGTCACTGGGAACAGCTTGGACCAAATAGCTGATACTGGTTGGCCACTTGTCAGCCTACTCCCTATAAAACCCAAGCATTCTGGCCGGAGGGGATAAGGGAGAGGAAAGGAGGGAATAGGAGGAACAAAGGGAAAAAAAAGAAAAAAAGTGGCTGCCTGTATATTAACCACATTAGCCTGCCTTAACTATATCTTTCACCACACATATTATGCATGCTGCACATTCCTTATGTAGTCCAGTCTGGATCTTCATCCCTATTGATAACAGAACTTCAGCATTTCATGGTCGGACTTGATACTGACTACGGAGACGAGCGCATGTAATGTTTCCTCCGCTTGTGTTACAATAAAGACTCTTTGAGTTGTTACTCCTGTGTATGGGTCTCATTACACAACATGGTGTCAGAAGTGGGATAGTGTTGGCGTTTAATGGCAGTGTTTTAATCTTTAGGATTGATACAAATCCGTATTTCTTCCTTGTTCTGTTTGGTTGATACGACCCTGGTTGAGACCCAGTCCGATGGATCAGCAACAGGAGCAATCACACCTAGAGTCTCCATCCTGTTGTTCTTTTTGTATGCGATCCCGCATGGCATGGGGAATCCGGTGGGCAGGACGGACAACTGGCATGACCTCTGGGTCAGTCATGATTGTGCACTTGATGGGAAGCTTGCCGAGCTTGTCGTCGATGAGATCTCCGTATTGTGAGAGAAACTGTTGAGCTAAGAGTGAATAGCTGGGACAAGCCCGAAGGTAGACAAAAATGCTGGAGAAACTCAACGGGTGAGGCGGCATCTATGGAGCGAAGGAATAGGTGGCGTTTCGGGTCGAGACCCTTCTTCAGACTGATGTGGGGTGCTGCTCCTCTAATTTACGGTGGGACTCACTCTGGCCATGGAGGAGGCCCAGGACAGAAAGGTCGGATACGGAATGGGATGGGGAGTTGAAGTGCTGAGCCACCGGGAGATCAGGTTGGTTATTGCGAACCGAGCTGAGGTGTTGGGCGATATGCCAGAACCTCTTCCTGTCCACAGACAACAAGGGACTGTGCCAACACGCACAGAGGCAAAGACTGAGATGCCAGGATAATACAAAGACTGCCAGTGTTGCCTCTTCAAGCCCAAAGCTGAGCCGCCAGGGAGAAACCTGAGACCGCCAGCAAGGCAAGACTTTTTAATTCATTTTTTTAAAATCAAAAATATTTATTCGAACATTAAAATGATATATACAGTACAGTAAAACACAAGACAGAACCCACCACCATAATACACGACAAATGATAAACTACTATACAACTATCTTACACTCCTTGTCAAGGATGCATTCAACCACCCAGCAGTCACGGAAATCCCCCTGGGTGCCAGTGGACAGAGCGTTGTCCCTCTCGAACACCACCCAGGCATGGACGTAACCCCGGAAAAGGGGCAGGCAGCCGGCTCGGGCAGGCAAGACTCTCTAGGCAAGGGGAAACTGCAGGAAGAAGGCTGAATTTGATCCTGAGGCTCATCATTCAAAGACCAGGACTAAGCTGCTGGGACAAGCCCAAGATCACCAGCTCCACTGCACATGAACCCTGATGGTGAGGGACAGCACCCCCTATGTAGTTCTGGGCTTGTTTACCACTGTAAATAAAATATCTCATGTGAGTTCACCCTACCGCTAATGTTGGTGTGGTTACTGCCGAACTCGGCCTCTTCCCCGATGCCACATCCTGGCAAGGTGTACTATCCTGTTAGTATAAATTTGCAAAAGCATTCTGCTAAGTTTGGATGAAACCATGACACACTCACCTGCAGGAGAGATGTTTGAGATTCTGCAGAGGAAAGTTGAGCCTGACTTGCAGCTGGTAGATGAGGCATGCTGAAGCTGCCCCACCCCACACATACGTGTCAGGAAGGAGTGCCCACCCTCCTCACTGCTGGGCACTTTGTATTGCCCTCTATTCAATTTGATACGATACTACTTTATTTATCTCAGAGGAAAATTGGTCTGCCACCAGTCGAAAGGTACAGTTGAAAGTGCCGTGTGCATTATAATAATAATGAAATTCAAGCGACCAGTGCATAGTGCATAGGGACGACAGATGGCACAATGGGCTAAGTGTTCGGCTGGCGACCGGAAGGTAGCCGGTTCAAATCCCGCTTGGAGTGCATACTGTCGTTGTGTCCTTGGGCAAGACACTTCACCCACCTTTGCCTGTGTGTGAATGTGTGTGAGTGATTGGTGGTGGTCGGAGGGGCCGTAGGCGCAGATTAGCAGCCACGCTTCCGTCAGTCTGCCCCAGGGCAGCTGTGGCTACAGAAGTAGCTCACCACCACCGAGTGTGACTGAGGAATGTATGAATAATGCGATGTAAAGCGCCTTGAGTATTCTAGAAAGGCGCTATATAAATCCCATCCATTATTATTATTATATGTAATATTGCACAAACATGAAATTAATTTATTGAGTGGAAATGTCCAGGATGTGGGGTATGCAAAGGTGGGGGAAGGGGAGGGGAGTCAGTCTACCCCCCCGACAGAAGTGGGAGGAGTTGTACAGTTTGATAGCCACAGGGGAAAAAAGTACCTGTGGCGTCCTGTCCCGCATCTTGGTGGAACCAGTCTGTTGCTGAAGGTGCTCCTCATGTTGACCAGTGGGTCACGGAGGGGTTGAGCTGTATTGTCCAGGATGCTCCACAGTTTGAGGAGCGCCCTCCCCTCCAAGACCACCTCTCGTGAATCCAACTCCACCCCCAGGACGGAGCCAGCCTTCCTGATGAGCTTGTTGCATCTGTTGGCATCCGCGGCTTTCGCCCTGCTGCCCGTTCCCTTGCCGTTCTCTCTGCCCCTGATCAAGGCTGAGGGTGTGAGAACAATATGTTTACAGGAGACGCTCAGTCCCTGAGGATGTTGAGGTGTTTTGGTGGGAGAGGGGGTTTAGTTATTTATTTGGTTGGTGGAGAGGTGGGTAGAACTGTTGCAGGCAGTGCCACCATCAGTTGGGAATAGCCCAGCTGCATTATATTTGGCTGCTACTAATGCTCACAAATTGCACATGTACGTCAATGGCACTCATCACTTCTCAACTGTAATCTTCTTCAATGAATCTTTACTTTCAGTCATCTCCATCCAATGCAACTAATTTCATCCTTTTGCCGACCAGTGTTTCAAGTTAAATTAGACGTTTAATTTTAATAAAAGAATTGCAGATGCTGGAAAAATCGAAGGTAGACAAAAATGCTGGAGAAACTCAGCGGGTGATGCAGTATCTATGGAGCGAAGGAAATGGTGACATTTGGGGTCAGGACCCTTCTTCAGACTGACGTGGGTGGGGGGGGGGGGGCTATTATCAAGTTAAACCAGACTATATATTCCATGCCAAGCTAACTTTCTGAACCTGAATCTCCATTCAATGCAGATTATGACTTGCTAATTAATAGAAGTCATAGAGTGATACAGTGTGGAAATAGGTCCTTCGGCCCAACTTGCCCACACTGGCCAACATGTCCCAGCTACATTAGTTCCACCGCATTTGGCTCATATTCCTCCAAGTCTGTCCTATCCAGGTACCTGTCTAACTGTTTCTTAAACGTTGGGATAGTCCCAGCCTCAACTACCTCCTCTGGCAGCTTGTTCCATACACCCACCACCATTTGTGTGAAAAAGTTACCCCTCAGATTCCTATTAAATCTTTTCCCCTTCACCATAAACCTATGTCCTCCAGTCCTCGATTCACCTACTCTGGGCAAGAGACACTGTGCAATTAATCTCAATCTGATCTGCACTCCCCACCGACAATTTCTTCACCACCCTTCATTATACCCAGAATTACATGAACCATTTGGTATTCATACAAGATGCAGACTGCAGTTGGACATGGATTTAATATGTTTGTTATAAAGTTTTAAAAGCAAGAAGTAGTACGTCTTAAGAATGGTCTCGATGCAAAACATCACCCATTCATTCTCTCCAGAGATGTTGCCTGTCCCCCTGAATTACTCTAGCATTTTGTGTCTATCTTCAGTTTAAACCAGCTTCTGCAGTTACTTCCTACACTAGAAGGAACTCTCATTTCAAGAGAGAGTTAGATATAGCTCTTAGGGCTAACAAAATCAAGGGATATGGGGAGAAAGCAGGAACAGGGTACTGATTTTGGATGATCAGTCATGGTCATATTGAATGGCGGTGCTGGTTTAAAGAGCCGAAACCTATTTTCGATGTTTCTATGTAAGTATTATCAGTTGTTTTATTAACATGTACAAGTCCACATTGTACAAATCCACATCTGCTGACTGGATAAGCTTTTAATTATACCTCGGTACACGTGACAATAAATGAAACTGAACTGAACTGAACTGATGCACCTTGATTAGATTTTGGGGGGATTTCTTGAAGCAAGTAGTTGTTACCAGTCAGGCACCAGTCTTTCCAAGTGAGACGGGTGTGAATTGCTGCCGAGCCTGTCGCACACTGAAGATACAGCTGTCTAACTGTTACTCGATACTGATGCGGTATAGAGTAATACAGTGTGGAAACAGGCCGAAAGGCCTGTTTCCACACTGTATAACTCTATAGCGCATCGGTATCGAGCAGCTTTCATTGCTTCATAATCCAGTGATGTTGATTTGTAAATCCATATGTTTCAAACATTAGTCTGCGGAATACCTCCACAAAATTCACATATTCCAAGGACCCCTCTGCTAATTTTGATGCTCTCTCAGAAAGCTGTGGTAATATTACTAAGTGGTAATATTACTGTAGATGGTCCATGCATGCAACCAATAATATAGCTACCTCAGTACCACTAACCACGCCTTAGTTATCATGTATAATAACTCTCTCTATCTCTCCCTCCCTCTCTTGGTTGCAGCACGGTTATAGACTGCTAGTAGTCAGTGCTGGAATGTGTCTAATCTGAGTGATCATTAAACAATAAGTAGTTACAAGTGTGTCAGACTTATTGTCTTTACATGGTGTCAGATAGTTAAAACGCTCGCCTCCTGTTCATCGGGTTTTATTTCTTTATAAGTGTTGCTTTATCTGAGTTTTTTCTCGCACCCCTCTACCACTATGGCCTCCTCGTGCCGCAAGCCCTCGCCCCTTGTCTTTGATGCCGACATAGCGGAGCGCTGGGCGACTTTTGAGTTGGATTTCACACACTACATGAATATCGTTCACCGTAACGATCCCGACGCTGTCACAGCATCTCTCCTGTTGAACCTTGCCGGTCCTGATGCCATGAGGAGAGCACTTGCTTTTGCCTACAATCCCGCGGTCCAGGATGACAACGATCTGGTCCGAGTACCTGCGGTGTCTGCCAACGATCCGGTATGTTTGCTACGGAAGTTTGCTGAAATTTGTGACTTGCCCTCTAACCGCATTTTAGAGCGAGCTAAGTTCTTTACGCGGAAACAACAGCCTGATGAGCCAGTTGAGTGTTTTATTGCTGATCTGCGCTATCTCGCCCAGAGGTGCCGATTTGAAAACATGACTGACCAGCTTACTAGGGACATTTTAGTAACGGGGATGATGGATCAGAAGTTGCGATCGGAGCTACTAAGAAAGCCAGATCTTTCTCTGACCGAGGCCATGCACGCGTGCAGGTTGGCCGAAGTTGTTGACCCGCAGTTCG
Source organism: Amblyraja radiata (assembly GCF_010909765.2). NCBI lineage: Eukaryota > Metazoa > Chordata > Chondrichthyes > Rajiformes > Rajidae > Amblyraja > Amblyraja radiata. The sequence continues at coordinate 6,747,530 of NC_045972.1, read as the reverse complement.
GACAGCGGGAGTCCGATAGCCGAGCTATCAATCTGACGGTTTTCAACAGACCGCGTCCCAAAATAGACTACAATAGACCTGTGCCGCGGACGAGCTACCCCCCCCCCCCCCCCCCCCCCCGGCTCTCACGTTGTTAAAAAGTGCCCCAATTGCAATTATGTGCATTCTATGCAGTCGCAGTGCCCGGCTTACGGAAAATCCTGCAATTTCTGCAAGAAATTTAACCATTTCTCTGCTGCCTGCCGGTCCCGTGGGAAACTTCCCCCAGCTTCTAGACAAGTATTAAAGAACCTGGTACAAGTCGATAACGAGTTTGGTTCCCAGTCCTCTCTCGACACTGCCCACGACTCTGAGCCAATTAGTTCTCAAGGAGATGCCAGTGTATTCACACTTCTACACGCACCTGTTCTACTCCCTGATCCATTGGTCCTCGTTACCGTCAACAATCATTCTTTCTCGGCTAAGCTCGATACTGGGGCAAAGGTCAATGTTATGTCAACAAGCCTGTTCAAGAAGATTAGACTTAATGAGCTGCTGACCGCAGACCGTTCGACTTTACATGCTTATGGGGGTGAGGTGCTGAGACCTGTGGGGAAGGCCACGTTCAATTGTGTGCTGCAGAAGTTATCGTGGCCTCTCCTGTTCTATGTTCTCGACTATGACTGTGTGACTGTTGGGCAACCAGGCATGCCAGGACCTAGGACTGGTGTCCTTCAACCGCACCGTCAATGAAGTGCAGGTGTTGCTGAATCCGATGTCTGAGTACCCGGACCTGTTCGACAATGAGCTGGGCAAGCTCCCTCTCGTTTACAAAATCACCACCGACCCGAAAGTGGTGCCCGTGGTCCGTGCACCACAGAACATCCCTCGCTATGAAGGATAAAGTTGAGTCTATGCTGAAAAGCATGGTCACGATGGGAGTGCTGGAAGCGGTTAGCGAACCCACCGACTGGGTCTCCACCATGGTCGCCACCCTGAAAAAGGACAAGAACGAGATACGGGTGTGCATCAATCCGAAGGACCTGAACCTCGTGATAAGGCGACCACACTACCCCATGAGAACCGTGGAAGACGTTGCAGCTCAAGTCGGCCAGGCCACGGTCTTCTCTGTCCTTGACGCCAAGAGCTCTTTCTGGCAAATACCTCTCGACAAACGCTCCTCCGACCTGACAACGTTTGCCACTCCATATGGCAGATTCAAGTTCTTACGGATGCCATTTGGTATTAGCTCCGCCAGCGAGGTGTTTCGGCGATCCATGGAACAGCTGTTCGCTGGCATGCCATATGCCATCATCGTGGATGATATCCTAGTCTACGGGAAGAATACCGCCGAACATGACAAGAACCTCCGCCAGGTCCTGGACCGAGCCCGACAGATCAATTTGAAACTGAACGAAAAAAAATGCAGGTTCCGCGTATCCGAAGTGCCTTACGTCGGGCATATCTTCACTTCTAACGGTCTGAAGCCCCACCCGCAAAAGACTAATGCAATCTCCCAGATGTCAGCCCCCACCGACGTCCTCGGTTTGCAGCGATTCCTGGGCATGGTCAACTACCTGGGGAAGTTCATCCCAAATCTCAGTGAACTGAGCTCGTCCCTGGCCCAGCTAACAAAAAAGGACACTGCCTGGTCCTGGTTTCCACAACACCAACAGGCTTTTGAATGGCTGAAGTCTATGTTGACCTGCACCCCGACCTTAAATTCTTCGACCTGCGCCGTCCCATTGTTGTTACCTGCGATGCCTCTCGTTTTGGACTAGATGCTGCCTGCCTGCAGCTCTACGACGACGGATCGCTGCTACCGGTCTCGTATGCCTCGGACCATGACCGACACGGAGCAACGGTATGCTCAGATCGAGAAGGAGCTCCTGGCGGTGGTGTTCGCCTGCTCCAAGTTCAAAGACTTCCTCTTCGGCAGCAAATTCTCAGTCGAAACCGACCACCAGCCATTAGTGACTATCCTCAACAAACCGATACATATTGCCCCCGCAAGGCTTCAGCGCATGATGCTGCAGCTCCAGCGTTTTGATTTCAACATCGTTTACAAGAAGGGCACTGAGATGCATGTGGCAGACACCATGTCTCATGCCCCACTAGACTCCTGCGACCGCCACCCCTACGAGCAGGAGGACCTGCTGGTACTGAACGTCAACTTTGTCCCAACCAAGCAGCTACAGTGCCTGACCGAGCACACCGCGGCTGACCCTGCGTTGCAGCAGCTCGCAGCCGTTATCAAGCGCGGGTGGCCCGACAGACGCACCACTTTGCCATCGGGTGCCCAGCCTTTCTTCCTAGTCCGTGATGAACTGGTGATCCAAGACGGTGTCATCGTCAAGGGCCACAAGGTCGTGGTCCCTGCCTCCCTCTACGATCTATACTTCAATGCTGCCCACAACGGTCATCCCGGGGTCGATGCTACCATTTCTCATGCCCAAGGACAATTTTACTGGCCCGGGACATCAGGGACAGAGTGTCCTCCTGTCCCTCCTGCAACAACCTTGCCCCCACACCAGCAGCGCCAGCCTCTTTTGCAGCAGCCGGCGGCTACCATGCCCTGGACATCGCTGGCAGCCGACATATTCGAATGGCGGGGCAAGCAGTTCCTCGTCCTGGTCGACTCGTACTCCAACTGGTTCGAGGTGGACATACTTACCTCCATCACCTCCGAGATGGTCATCAGCAAGCTGCGCAGGCACTTCGCCACGTTCGGTGCCCCTGTACGCTTGCAGACCGACAACGGCCGGCAATTCACTAGCGCCGAATTCAAGGCTTTCGCTGCCAGGTGGAACTTTCATCACTGCACCAGCAGCCCTGAGTATCCACAGAGTAATGGACTGGCCGAACGGGCTGTGCGGAGTGCTAAGGCTCTGCTGGAGCAGTCGCGCCTGTCCAACTGCGATTTCTACCTGGGCTTACTCAACCTACGAAACATCTCCCGGGACCCAGCCATGGGTTCCCCTGCCCAGCGTCTGATGTCGAGGATGACAAGACCACCCATGCCAATCGCCCAACAGGCCCTGCTACCCAAAGTGCTCGAGCCTGCCACTGTCCAACATCGAATTGACCAGAAGCATGAAAGCCAACGGCGTTCCCACGATAAGTCCTGCCGCCCCCTGTCTCCACTACTGCCAGGCCAAGTCGTTCGGATGCAGACTACCACCGGCTACTCCCGCCTCGCGACCGTGGTCGGTATGGCTGACTCCCCAAGATCTTACCTGGTGGACTACGAGGGGACTGTCTATCGTCGGAGCCGTCAACACCTACTGGCCGTGAACGAGCCGAAGCCTGCACCTGCGGGTCCTTATGCTCCTCCGTTGCCATTCCAGCCTGTCACTGCCGATCTCCCTGCTGTTCCCCGCATGCCGCTTACCGCTCCGCTGCTGCGCTCTCCTCCTCCTTTGCGTTCTCCTCCTCCTCGGCCGCCTGGTTTTGGCCGGGTTTCTTCACCTCATCTGAGTTCACCTCCCCCTCCTGCCTTTCCAGCTTCGACTGCGCTTGATCCTGCTTTAACTTTCTCGCCTGCCTCCGAAACGCCTTCTCTTCTTTCCGATGGGGGGGGGGGGAAGGTATTGTACGCACGCGTTCGGGTCGCATTGTCAAGCCGCCTGTTCGCTACGGCGACTTTCCTTAAACTCGCATGCCCTGTGCTGTTACATTGCCACGGCTCTAATTCTGTTTTGATTTCTAAGGGGAAGGATGTAGATGGTCCATGCATGCAACCAATAATATAGCTACCTTAGTACCACTAACCACGCCTTAGTTATCAAGTATAATAACTCTCTCTATCTCTCCCTCCCACTCTTGGTTCCAGCACGGTTATAGACTGCTAGTAGTCAGTGCTGGAATGTGTTTAACCTGAGTGATCATTAAACAATAAGTAAAGTTACAAGTGTGTCAGACTTAACTTCTTTACAATTACCAAGTGGTAATATTGATACGCTTTGTGGAGAACCCCCCTGAAAAACTAATCACGGTGTTTCCGGGGATTCACTGAGAATTTTGGTGCCCCAAGTCGGGGCGGCCCGGCCCGGGGGAGAGGTTCGGCGCCCATATCGGGGCGGCCCAGCCCGAGGCTGAAGTCGGCACGATACTCACGTGAGGGTGGCCTGAGTCCGGGGTTCGGCCGCGGGCCAGCGGCTGCGTCTGCAGGACTGGTGGGCGGCGGGACTGTTGTAACATCGCCTGGGGGGTATCGCCTCAGCGCAGAGGGAGAAGAGGAGGGAAGAGACTGCAGACCTAAGACCTTTGCCTCCATCACAGTGAGGTGTTGGGTGGACTCACTGTGGTGGATGTTAATATGTGTTTATTGTTGTTTTTTATTGTATGTATGAATGACTGCTGCAATTTCGTTCAGACTTCGGTCTGAATGACAATAAAAGGCTATCTATCTATCTATTTCATTACCTACTTGAATTACTTCCCCATTATATGCTCCACATGACATGGATTCCCATTTACTAATAAAAAGCAGGGAATCCAGCAGACCACCGATTACTGGCCTAATGGAGACACAAGGGATGACAGATGCTGGAATCGTGAGCCAAACACAAAGTGCTGGAGAAACTCAATGGGAGGAATGAACAGATGACGTTTTGGTTTGGGACCCTTGTTCAGACTGATTACCAGCCCAATATGATTTTGCCTATTTTATATTCAGCCAAAAGATAAAATTACTTACAATTGCTATAGAATAAAATACATTAGGGGATATGGTGAGAAGGCAGGAACGGGGTACGGAGTGTGGATGATCAGCCAGGATCACAGTGAATGACGGTGCTGGCTCGAAGGGCCGAATGGCCTACTCCTGCACCTATTGTCTAATGTCTATTGTCGTAAGTCATAGATACACTAGCAGGGATGACAGTGGAAAAACAATGGCAGGTGTTTCTAGGAATAATACAGAAGGTGCAGGATCAGTTCATTCCTAGGAGGAAGAAAGATTCCAAGGAGAGAAAGGGACGACCATGGCTGACAAGGGACGTCAGGGCCAGTATAAAAATTAAAGCGAAGAAGTACAACGTAGCAAAGATGAGCGGGAAGCAAGAGGATTGGGTAATGTTTAAAGAACAACAGAAGATAACCAAAAAGACAATACGGGGAGAAAAGATGAGGTACAAAGGTAAGCCAGCCAAGAATATAAAGCAGGATAGTAAAAGCTTCTTTAGGTATGTGAAGAGGAAAACATTAGTTAAGACCGAAGTTGGACCCTTGAAGACTGAAAAATGTGAATTTATTATGGAGAACAAGGAAATGGCAGATGAGTTGAACAGGTACTTTGGATCTGTCTTCACTAAGGAGGACACAAACAATCTTCCTGATATAGTCATGGCCAGAGGATCTGGGGTGACAGAGGAACTGAAGGAAATCCACATTAGGCAGGAAATGGTGTTGGATAGACTGATGGGACTGAAGGCTGATAAATCCCCAGGGCCTGATGGTCTGCATCCCAGGGTCCTTAAGGAAGTGGCTCTAGAAATCGTGGATCGCGCCTGTTCTGAGCTATCATTATTTCAAAGACGTTTCCTTGATTATGGCCTGATAACGACAAAAAAACTAACACTCAAATTTTGGAAACATACATCAGTCCCTACTCTTAAGATGTGGATTATAAACATGTCCGAGACGCTACATCTTGAAAATATTAGACTTGTCTTGGCAGAAAAACCAGATCATTTTTCGAAGACATTGATTTATTATAAGGATAGTATGGTACAACACAACTTTGGATTTAAATCTAATTAAGGGTTGGGTGAGGTGGGTGGGGAGGAATGTGAGGCAGGTATATTACCACTTTTTTCTTTCTTTCTCTTTTTGTCCTTTTTTTTTCATTTTTTCTATTCTTCTTTTCTTTCTTTTATTTATTCACTCTTTGGCTCCACCACGTTGGTAGTCTAGGGGTTCTATCTTTGCACATCTCACTTTTTCTCTTTCTTGCTTTTTCTCCTTTCTTTTCTTCCAACTATAGCTAAAAAGTTAAAATTGAAGCTGTACAATAACTGTATCATTTTTATATGCCGTTGGTTCTATTTTTGTACACTTGCTTCTAATAAATTAAAAATAAATAAATAAATAAAAGTTAAAAGAGATTTAAAAAAAAAAATCGTGGATGCATTGGTGATAATTTTCCAATGTTCTATAAACTCAGGGTCAGTTCCTGTGGATTGGAGGGTAGATAATGTTATCTCACTTTTTAAGAAAGGCGGGAGAGAGAAAACGGGGAATTATAGACCAGGTAGCCTGACATCGGTGGTGGGGAAGATGCTGGAGTCAATTATAAAAGATGAGATAGCCGCACATTTGGATAGCAGTAACAGCATGGATTTACGAAGGGGAAATCATGCTTGACTAATCTTCTGGAATTTTTTGAAGATGTAACTAGGAAAATGGACAAGGGAGAGCCAGTGGATGTAGTGTGCCTGGACTTTCAGAAAGCATTTGATAAGGTCCCACATAGGAGATTAGTGGGCAAAATTAGGGCACATGGTATTGGGGGTAGAGTGCTGACATGGATAGAGAAGTGGTTGGCAGAGAGGAAACAAAGAGTTGGGATTAACGGGTCCCTTTCAGAATGGCAGGCAGTGACTACTGGGATACCGCAAGGCTCGGTGCTGGGACATCAATGATTTGGATGAAGGGATTCAAAGTAACATTAGGAAATTTGCAGATGACACAAAGCTGGGTGGCAGTGTGAACTGTGAGGAGGATGCTATGAGAGTGCAGGTGACTTGGACAGGTTGGGGGAGTGGGCAGATGCATGGCAGATGAAGTTTAATGCGGATAAATGTGAGGTTATCCACTTTGGTAGCAAAAACAGGAAGGCAGATTACTATCTAAATGGCGTCAAGTTGGGAAAAGGGGAAGTACAACGGGATCTGGGGATCCTTGTACATCAGTCTATGAAAGTAAGCATGCAGGTACAGCAGGAAGTAAAGAAAGCGAATGGCATGTTGGCCTTTATAACGAGGAATCGAATATAGGAACGAAGAGGTCCTTCAGCAGTTGTACAGAGCCCTAGTGAGACCACACCTGGAGTATTGTGTGCAGTTTTGGTCCACTAATTTGAGGAAGGACATTCTTGCTATTGAGGGAGCGCAGCGTAGGTTTACGAGGTTAATTCCCGGGATGGCACGACTGTCATATGCTGAGAGAATGGAGCAGCTGGGCTTGTACACTCTGGAGTTTAGAAGGATGAGAGGATATCTCATTGAAACATATAAGATTGTTAAGGGCTTGGACACGCTAGAGGCAGGAAACATGTTCCCGATGTTGGGGGAGTCCAGAACCAGGGGCCACAGTTTAAGAATAAGGAGTAAAGCATTGAGAACGGAGGCGAGGAAACACTTTTTCTCACAGAGTGGTGAGTCTGTGGAATACTCTGCCTCAGAGGGCGGTGGAGGCAGGTTCTCTGGATGCTTTCAAGAGAGAGCTAGATAAGGCTCTTAAAAATAGCGGTAGCAGGGGATATAGGGAGAAGGCAGGAACGGGGTACTTATTGGGTATGATCAGCCATGATCACATTGAATGGCGGTGCTGGCTCGAATGGCCGAATGGACTACTCCTGCACCTATTGTCTATTGTCCACTGTCTATTGTCATAAGGGATATGAGCAGAATTAGGCCATTCGGCCCATCTGGTCTACTCCGTCATTCACTCGTTGGTGATCTATCTCTTCCTCCTAATCCCATTCTCCTGCCTTCTCTCCATAACCCCTGACACCCGTACTAATCAATACCTGATATTGCTTCTGATATTTTATTTGTCAATTCTGAGTTGATCAATCTATGCCTTATAATAGACAAGGTAAGCTCAGACTCTGAGCCTGCAGATTTAACACAGAGGAGGTTTCTGTGGGCGTAATGGGACTGGGAAACTATTCAGAATCTGGTGAGATCCAGGACAACAAAGTGGAGTCCTTTTAAAAGTTATCATGTACAGTATTATCACCAAGGCTACAATGAAAACCATGACCTCAGAGTTACTAACGTTTCTAAAATTATTTTGTCTCTAATGTAACAGCGGGTAAAATGCACACCAGAGGAAATCCTGTGACTTGTGACTTTGAATCTGAAAGTTGCATCTTTTCAGTGAGAGCTATTTTAGTTGTTGCTTTGAGATTGAGTGGTTGCGTGGAGACGTGACCAGTGACACGATCGAGCTCAGTACTCATCTGGTGAAGTCTTCAGTTTCAGCTGATGCAGCTTTTAACATTTCACTAATTCTGATGGTCATCATAGATCAATGGTTCAAATCATTCACAGGTTTAAGATTTTTTACCAGTTTCAGAGGTAATTTATAAAAGGTCTTTTTGAGGTATACGTCATGATGGCTGCATTTCTGTGGAGTTAGCAATGTCGTAGTCTGGTTATTCATAGGCAGTGATGTTGGGAGTTGCCTTCCTCTGCTGCACCTTGATATTTTCTTCAAATAAATATCTTATAAGCTCTTTCAAATGAGGGGGGAGAGATAATTGAAACAGCTCACCACAAAATACAAAACAATGGCTATGGTTTGTAAGTCTTGTGTAGGAAGGAACTGCAGATGCTGGTTAAACACTGAAGATAGACACAACATGCTGGAGTAACTCAGTGGGACAGGCAGCGTCTCTGGAGAGAAGGAATGGATGATGTTTCGGGTCAAGAGACTCCTTCAGTCTGTGACCTGTGACAATAAAAACACCATTGAATCATTGCTGCTTATCTAGCTGTTACTGTCATCTTCATCTGAGAGGTCAGCCTCCAACAGTATCCAAAGCATTATACTTACATTTTAAATAGGGGGAAAGAAAGTGGTCTCGTAACCATGCGTGGTCCGAGAAGGGCCCTCCAGCTAACGTTCAGTAAGACATCAGAGACACAAGCAGCAACAACTTGAGACCACATTTTGCCAAGTTATGGGCCTGTCCCACTTAGGCGATTTTTTAGGCGACTGCCGGCGAATACGACATTGAAACTCACCGAAGTCAACACCGGCAACAACCTACGTCACCTGTCGACAACCGACAACATCCTGGCCACACCCTACGACATCCTGCCGACTGCCTACATTAGAAGGTACACAAAATTGCTGGAGGAACTCAGCGGGTGCAGCAGCATCTATGGAGCGAAGGAAATAGGCGACGTTTCGGGCCGAAACCCTTCTTCAGACTGATGGGGGGTGGGGAAAGAAAGAAGGAAAAAGGGAGGAGGAGGAGAGGAGGTTGTGAAACTGTCTCCGGAGAGAGGAGGAGAACTTCTTCAAAGTAGGCATACCTTGAAGAGATATCGCAGTGGAGTAGACAAAGTGTTCAAAAGGGAACTGCAGATGCTGGAATATCGAAGGTACACAAAATTGCTGGAGGAACTCAGCGGGTGCAGCAGCATCTATGGAGCGAAGGAAATAGGCGACGTTTCGGGCCGAAACCCTTCTTCAGACTGATGGGGGGTGGGGAAAGAAAGAAGGAAAAAGGGAGGAGGAGGAGAGGAGGTTGTGAAACTGTCTCCGGAGAGAGGAGGAGAACTTCTTCAAAGTAGGCATACCTTGAAGAGATATCGCAGTGGAGTAGACAAAGTGTTCAAAAGGGAACTGCAGATGCTGGAATATCGAAGGTACACAAAATTGCTGGAGGAAGACTGCCTACATTAACCTGGTGACAAGCTCTGACAGCACCTACGTCAAGCTACATTAACCTGGTGACAAGCTACGCTCATTTGGCGTCAAACCCAAGGTTGCCAATGTCGCCGAAAACATTTTTCAGCGACCAGAAAGACACTACGACTCTTTAGGCAACTGAGGAGACTACTCACAACAGGCCCATTAGTTCCTCTTATCCGATACTGCCTGGGATCTGTCAAATAGTTGCGAAAACGTGCAAAGATGTAATGTGTTTAAGCTAAGTAGTGAGTAATAATAGGGCCAAAGAGTATAATTGAGTCGAGTCATTCTTTGGTCTGAGGAGGTCCACCCATGTACAAAGTGCCAAAATGACACCACAGGTTTAAGAAATAAAAGCTTTAGGTGGTACGGGTGGCGCAGCGGTAGAATTGCTGCCTTACAATGCTTGCAGCACCAGAGACCCGGGTTCGATCCCGACTACGGGTGCTGTCTGTACGGAGTTTGTACGTTCTCCCGTGACCTGCGTGGGTTTTCTCTGAGATCTTTGGTTTCCTCCCACACTCCAAAGACGTACAGGTTTGTAGGCTAATTGGCTTGGTAAAATGTAAAAATTGTTCCTTGTGTGTGTAGGATAGTGTTAATGTGCGGGGATCGCAGGTCGGTGCTGACCCGGTGGGCCGAAGGGCCTGTTTCCACGCTGTATCTCTAAACTAAACTAAACTTTGAAAAAAATGGTGTAATTGTGATGATAAAATCTCCTAATGTATCTACAAGAGGAAAAGCAGAGGGCCAATCTGCACTTCACGCTGCCTTGGAAAAGCAGCCGACATAACCAAAGACTTAAGATAGACATGAAATGCTGGTGTAATTCAGCGGGGCAGGCAGCATCTCTGGAGAGAAGGAATGGATAATCAAAGACTTGTTCCACCTTTCTTCTGCTCACTCTTGCTGAAAGAACGGACCATTAGACTCAGGAGCAGCTTCATCCCCACCTGTCATCAGGTATATGAATAGTCACAGAGAGAACGTGAAAACCCCATATGGACAGCACCCAGAGTCAGGATCGAACCCGGGTCCCTGGCACTCTAAGGCAGCAACTCTACCGCTGCACCATTGTATTAAATACAAAAGGTGCAGTGTGCTTTGAAGATACGAGAAGTGCTTTGAAGCCAAGAGATTGCAGGTGCAGGATCCGTGAGCATAAAACAAACTGCCAAGGAACACAATGTGCTTTCTGAAATAGGCGGTTGACCCAGAACATCATCTGACCATTACTCCACGTGGATACAGTGATATCAAATTTGAATTAATGCCAAGGTGTGTATAATATTTTCATGTTTATCATGGATCAATCATCATGACTTTGACAGGATAAATTAGAACGTTATCATCCTTTCCGATGGAATTTATATTACATTAAGGATTCCATGGCAACCTGGATCATATAATTTGCTGATTAGAGACTCCTGCTACAGAGATTATCTGTAAATGTAACAGTATCTCAAACGATACCCACCCAACCTAGCACCAATTTAACTGCTTGCTCTTGCTTTGTTGTGTGCATATGAACCATAAATCTATCTTATGTTTGCCTGGCAATATATCAATATGGATTAAAGATTGCTGAAAGCTCCCTTGTGCCTTGACAAAACTAGAATGAGACACTGAATGTCCAGAAGGGAGCGTAGACTTGAGCTTAGTTCAACACTTTATTCAAAAGAGAGCTTATTTCACTGTGCAGTATACAAATAATGCTGGAGAAACTCAGCGGGTTAGGCAGCATCTATGGAGAGAAGGCATAGGCGACGTTTCGGGTCGAGACCCTTCTTCAGACTGATGTTGGGGAGGCAGGAAAAAGAAAGGAAGCAGGAGGAGACATAAGGACAAGGGGGGAACTGAGAGGGGGAGGGGAAGGAGGGGGAAAGCAAGGGCAATCTACAATTAGAGAAGTCAATGTTCACACCGCTGGGGTGCAAAATACCCAAACAAAATATGAGGTGCTGTTCCTTCAGTTTGCGCTGGGCCTCACTCTGACAACAGAGGAGGCCCAGGACAGAAAGGTCAGATTGGGAATGGGAGGGGGAGTTGAAGTGCTGAGCCACCGGGAGATCAGGTAGGTTAAGACGGACTGAGCGGAGGTGTTTAGCGAAACGATCGCCGAGCCTGCGCTCGGACTCACCGATATAGAGGAGTTGACACCTGGAACAGCGGATGCAGTAGATGAGGTTGAACCTCTGCCTCACCTGGAAAGACTGATTAGGTCCTTGGATGGAGTCAAGGGCAGAGGTGTAGCATTTCCTGCGGTTACAAGGGAATGTGCCAGGAGAGGGGGGGGGGTTTGGGTGGGTAGTGACGAATTGCCCAGGGTGTTACGGAGAGAACGGTCACTGAGGAAAGCAGAAAGGGTAGGAGCTGGGAAGATGTGGCCAGTGGTGGGTTCCCGTTGGACGTGGCGCAAATGTCGGAGGATTATATGCCACATGCGACGGCTGATGGGGTGGAAGGTGAGGACAAGGGGGACTCTGCCCTTGTTACAAATAGGGGGCGGGGGAGTAAAGGCTGAGCTGCGGGATATAGAGGAGACGTCACCTAGTTCTTTTCTCTAGAGATGCTGCCTGACCTGCCGAGTTACTCCAGCCTTTTGTGCCTGTCTTTGGTTTAAACCAACATCTGCAGATCTTCCTTACACTCCCTGCGACTGCAGTGTCTTCGATTCCTCCAACATCTCACAGACTTGCTGGTTGTTGAGGTGACGACAGACAAATCATGGGCGGAGGTTATCGGCACATGAGAGTACGGCTGACATAAGTGGACTGCTGACATTTTGTGACATAAGAAAATATGATTGTAAAACAAAGTTATTTTGCTTCATTCCTGAAAATGTCAGATACTAAGGTTTTGAATGTGAGTGATGTCTCAAGCCCAGAAATCATCATGTCCCAACAACATGGTGTCAGGAGAATCAGTCCCGAGTCTCCGCTTCTGGCCCTGCCAGGAGAACATTTGGATTTGGTATTTTCCCTCATTAGTGACTCTCCTCAATGCCACGTGTTTAATTGACTGGCCATTTCTATACTGACTTGTCCCTGACACTCACCAGTATCTATGGCTTGGAACAGCCACCTCTATAGGCTCGCACAAGGCCCCAGCAGTCTAGTTTAGTTTACTGCAGAAACAGGCCCTGCAGAAACAGTCCATGCCGACCAGCGATCTCCGCACACTAACCCTATCCAACACACTAGGGACAATTCACAATTTTACCTGAGCCAATTAACCTACAAACCTGTAAATCTTTGGAGTGTGGGAGGAAACCGGAACACCCAGAGAAAACCCACACAGGTCATGGGGATTATGTACAAACTCCATACAGACAGCACCCATGGTCAGGATCGAACCGGGTCTCTGGCGCTGTAAGGTAGCAACTCTACCGCAGCGCCACTGTGCCACCCTCTGATAAGAGGTCTGAAACAGTGTTTCCGGCCATTCACTTCACTCCTGGCTTCAGGATGCCCTCAGGAGTAGTCAGTGAAGGCCATGACTGACCTTCTGGGGTCTGTCTTATTCTCCAGGACTAACTCCATAGTGCTTAATTTGCAATGCACATCAGATGACTACAATTGACAAACTCAGGCTTTTCCCAACTTTGCATTTACCTGGTGTGGTGTTACCTGTGCAAAATGTAACCTTATGCCTATAGCTGCTGACTCTTACTCAGTGGAAGGATTAATCAGAGCTGCCAACTCTCACGCATTGAGCGTGAGACTCACGCATTTCGCCCAATTCTCACGCTCTCACACGTCGCTGCCTCAAAAAGGCTGGCAGTATCATCAAAGACCCACACCATCCTGGCCACACACTGATCTCCCTGCTACCTTCAGGTAGAAGGTACAGGAGCCTGAAGACTGCAACAACCAGGTTCAGGAATAGCTACTTCCCCTCAGCCATCAGGTTATTAAACCTGGCTCGGACAAAACTCTGATTATTAGCAACCACTTTCTGTTATTTGCACTACCAGTTTATTTATTCATGTGTGTATATATTTATATCATGGTATATGGACACATTTATCTGTTTTGTAGTAAATGCCTACTATTTTCTGTGTGCTTAAGCAAAGCAAGAATTTCATTGTCCTATACAGGGACACATGACAATAAACTCACTTGAACTTGAACTTGATCACAAATTTCTCACGTTCTGTCGTGAGAAATTCTGTGATCAACGAGAATTTCAAAACTAATATCAAATGCTTGTGTGCGCGTCTGTTGACAAGACAGCAGCATTCTTATTCTCTGTTATTCTCACTCTGTTATTCTCACACACCTCCAAAGCATGTCCCCATGTAAATTTACATTGAAAGACAAGGACCGGGCACTGAATGAGTGTCACCCAGCACAGCAAGTAAGGCCATGTCCTGCTCCCGGCGGCAGTCGGAATTTAAAGATTTGCGGGAAGCGGCTGACATGAGCGAGGCCGGTGAGCAGCAGGAGAGAGGTTTATGGGCCGTGGAACCAAAGGGGGCTGTAGCCGGCCCCTACTTTTCTGGCGAGACATGCTTCAATGTCTCCGGCTTTGGACAAGGCGCTGTTGTGCTCCGAGCAACCTGGTCGTGGATGTTGGTGAGCCGATGCGGAGGCAGGGATGGAAGCAGAAGCAGCGGCAGGGACAGATGCGGACGGGGAGCCGGGGCTGGTGAGTGTTTGCCGGGCTGGCGAGTCGCTCGCTGCAACTCCGGCCATGGAGCAGCCTCAGTGCAAGAGTCAGAGGCGTCGGAAGCCGTGAGAGTCTCTGTGCCGAATTTGCCCAGGTGTCCGGCATGGACCACGCTGCGGCTCGGTGCATCCTGGAGGACAACCAGTGGCCGCTGGAAGTAGGTACCAAGCACTGTGTAGAAGCGGTGGAAGATAGTGGCCTTCAAATGGGGGTGGTTGGAGAAAGCATCCTGCTTGCCTGCTAGATTTTCACTTACTGTAACTGCAGGAAAAATGTTCCCGATGTTGGGGGAGTTCAGAACCAGGGGTCACAGTTTACGAATAAGGGGTAGGCCATTTAGGACTGAGACGAGGACAAACTTTCTTCATGCAAAGAGTTGTGAATCTGTGGAATTGTCTGCCACAGAAGGCAGTGGAGGCCAATTCACTGGATGTTTTCAAGAGAAAGTTACATTTAGCTCTTGGGGCTAGCAAAATCAAGGGATATGGGGAAAAAAACAGGAAAGAGGTACTGATTTTAGATGAACAGCCATGATCATATTGAATGGTAATGCTGGCTCGAAGAGCCGAATGGCCTATTCCTGCACATGTTTTCTATGTTTCTATGCTTGAGTATATGGCAATAAAACTCGACCACTTGATTTTTAAGCATTCATGCATGGTGGAGGTATAATGTAGTCATAGAGTGATACAGTGTGAAAACAGGCCCTTCGGCCCAACTTGCCCACACCTGCCAACATGTCCCAGCTACACTACCTGCTTTTCGTTCATATCCCTCCAAACCTGTCCTATCCATGTATCAGTCTAACTGTTTCTTAAATGTTGTGATAGTCCCTGCCTCAACTATCTCCTCTGGCAGCTTGTTCCGAAAACCACCGCCCTTTGTGTGGAAAAAGTTTTCCCTTAAAAAGTTACCTCTTAAAAATACTTTAAACAAAAAACATTGAAATCATACTTCTACAATGCACTAAAACATAATTTCAATACATCAAATTTCAAAAAGTCCCTACCATGGGAGGGGGGGGGGGGATAGGGCACCCCCTACCACACCCACCCCCCACTCGGTCGCTCCACTGCCTCGCCGGGTACCCCAAGGCCAGTGATTATTGATCGTTCAGCCCCCCCACTTTCAAAAACGCTCCACGGCCCCTGGTTCAGACGGAGAGCACTGTCAGATGTGAGCAGGGAACTGAGGCTGGTTGTCCGTGATGTCTGGATCCCAATGCTCAGCGCTTTGTGTTTTGGAGTTGGCTAATGTTATCGATTTGTAATTAGCCTGATTTATAATTAGTTGACATAACCTTAATTTATTAATCTGGAATATCCAGGGGGATGGATTAAGTGTAATATTAAAATGACATGCAAGGTGTCAGGCTGTCTGTCACAACATACAGCCCTGATAACCCATTATTTCCTTCAGTTAAATATTGGGAAGGTAGCACCATTGTCATTTGCCACCAACTATTATGTTTGTTTACCTCACTGACTATTTCTAACCCCCCCCCTCCCCCCCCCCCCAAATTCCTTTGACAGTTTGAATAGAAATGTCCCCAATCTCGTTGTTTTATTTATTGAACACGTAGATGAACATCCTCAAGGAGTGTAATCAGATGGAAACTGATTCAGATGCGATGTTTAAGAGCTTGTTCAAAGAAGAGGCATATTTTAAAGGAGTGACAGAGATATTTGCAGGGGAATGTGTGAGGAGACTTTTATTTGTCTTGAGTTTTAGTTTGAACTAGGACATCTAAATATTCAAAGTTTAATATAGTAATTGTGCTGATACTGACTCCAACCAACCACGTAATGAATATCATCCATTCCGGAGGTTCTATTTTTCTGATGCCATTTAAACTTCACTTGAATTTCAATCACTTCAATGTAAAAGTAATTTGGAATGGGGAGCATTGGAACAAAAATTTGCCCTCGGTACATATTAACTGTAATATAATAATTTATGCATGTTGGTAGGTGCAATCAAATCAAAGATCTTTTTATCATTGTTGTGTTATGAATAACACAGAAAATATTATTTACACTCAAGATCACATTAAATAGAATATTATTTCATAAATATATATTGTTATTGGATTTTGCATTTTGGAAAAGTCCCAGCTGAGAGGAAGACAGCGAAATACTGAAAATATTGGGGGTGAAAATGACTTCAGGACAGTTTATTAGGAAAATGAAGGAAATGGTAAAGGGGCTATCTCACTGCGGTGACCTAAAAGAGTTTAGAAGAGTTTAGGAGAATTTGAAAAAATGTCATGTTGAAGACCCCCTTCGACTATGTTGAAGACATCCTTCGACCTTCTTCGACTATGTTGAAGACTAGCTTCGACCAGCTTCGACTAGCTTCGGGAAAATTGTGGAGAGTGAAGACGACCTCCTTCGATCTCCTTCGACCTCCCTTCGACTATGTTGAAGACTATCTACGACTACCTTTGACTACCTTCAATTACCTTCGACTACCCTCGATTAACTATGAATAACATGCCGACCTACTACGACCTACTTCGACTAAACCTACGAGTAAAAAAAGTATCGATTTTTTCCATGGCGACCTTTTTTTACTCAGGGGCATTTTTCAACATGTGACCTAGCTGAGGCCTCGAGTATGCGGGGACTACTCTCGAGCATGAGGGAGAGTTACAAAGACCTCCTAGGACCTCGTGTCGACCAAGCTGCGAGTATGAGTCGAGGGCAAACTCGCCTGAACTCGCGGATTAGGTCGCCGCAGTGTGACAGCCCCTTTACAGAATACTTATACAGCTGAGTGAGTATAATTTTATGGATGAGAAATTGTGTTCAAGCAATTGATGACTTCTTTGACAAAGTAACTAGCATGTTAGATAACAAGGAAGCCAATGGATGTAGCAAATTTTGTTATACAAAATTTGGTCTGTGAAGTGCCCCATAAAAGATTACCGCATTAGATAAGCACCTGTGGACTTGAACGTAATCGGTTAAGTCCAGGGGGTCAGATATGGGGCTTTATGTGTGGGCCAGATATATTGTCAGTGCAGAGGGGCTAGGAGCAAGGCCAAGTGTGCATCCAGAGTCAAGGTCTGGAATAGTACTAGGTGTGCTGTCAAAGCTGGGACAATGGGAGTGTTCAGCACTGGGAACCAAAGCAGGTAAGCAGCTATGATCAGGGTAGAATAGAGGGCCAGGTGTAAGGCTGAACTCAGGGTCAGGAATGAGAGAAGGTATGTGTAGATGGGTTATGCATGCAACCTATAATGTAGTTACCTCATCACCACTAACCACGCCCCATCATATTAGTATAACTGTAGTATCCTCCCTTTGTTCCTCCCACTAGGTCCCAGTACCCCTGAAGGCTGGATGCAGTCAGTGCTGGGACGTGTGTGCCATGTGCTATAATAAAGTACCAGTAAAGGTTACAGTGTGTCAGTTATCACTCCTTTACATGGTGTCAGAAGTTTAAAACTCGCATTTCCCGTTTACCGGTTTTCATTTATTTTGTCCCCGTTAGTGCCCAGTGTTGGGTTTCCCTTGACATGGCATCCTCATGCCGAAAGCCATCTCCCCTTGTCTTCGACGCTGACATTGCGGAGCGATGGTCGACTTTTGTGATGGACTACACTCACTACGTCAATATTGCGCACCGGAACGACCCAGCCGCAGTCAAAGCATCACTCTTGCTCAACCTGGCCGGTCCCGACGCAATGAAGAGAGCTCAAGCCTTTGTCTACGAACCAGCAGTCCTGGATGACAACGAGCAGCCGGTCGAGCCAGCTGAATCGGCCGACGACCCGGTATGTCTTTTGCGCAAATTCGCGGAGATATGTGACCTGCCCTCCAACCGTATACTGGAGCGGGCCAGGTTCTTCTCACGCAGGCAACAGCCGGATGAACCTGTTGAGTGCTTCATCGCCGACCTGCGGCACCTTGCCCAGCGGTGCCGATTTGAAACCATGCGCGACCAGCTCACCAGAGACATTCTCGTCACTGGCATGATTGATCAGAAGCTACGTGCCGACCTGCTGCAACGGCCTGACCTAACCCTGACTCAGGCAATGCATGCGTGCCGCATTGCCGAAGTGGTCACCCCTCCTCATGGACAGAGGGGGTCCGACACCCGAGCCATAAATCTAACTGGTGTTGCTGGACAACGTCGTATGAGGGACAACTTTCGCGCTCCACCGCGGCCCGTTCGTACATCCCGGGACCCGAGATCTAAAAAGTGTCCAAACTGCAATTACGTGCACTCCACAGAATCACAGTGCCCAGCCCTTGGGAAGACCTGCAATTTCTGCGGGAGAAGGAACCATTTTGCAGCTGCCTGCCGGTCCCGTGGGAAAGTGCCCTCAGCTCCCAGACAACTCCTAAACAACCTTCTGCAAGTTGATAGCGAGATGGATTCTCAGTCCTCTGTTGACGCTGCCCCCGACTCTGAGCTCAGCTTTTCCACGGGAGATGTAAGTATTTACACTCTCCTCCACAGCCGATCTCGCCTCCCTGATCCTTCTGTGAATATAACTGTAAACAACAAGTCCTTCTCTGCTAAGCTGGACACGGGGGCGAAAGTGAACGTAATGTCAACAAAGCTGTTCCACCAGATAAGGAAGACTGAGCTGCTGATTGCAGATCGCTCTGTTTTGCGTGCCTATGGGGGAGAGGAACTAACACCTGTGGGGAGGGCGACCTTCCACTGCGTGCTGCAGAAATCTTCCCAGGACCTGTCTTTCTTTATTCTGGACAGTGACTGCGTGACGTTGCTGAGCAACCAGGCATGCCAGGATCTTGGTCTGGTGTCGTTTGACCGTACGGTCCACGAGGTGCAAGCTGTGATGGATCCACTATCCGAGTACCCAGACTTGTTTGACGACAAGTTGGGGAAGCTGCCGTTGGTGTACAAGATCGTGACTGACCCATCTGTGGTGCCTGTGATCCGTCCACCCCATAGAGTGTCGTTCGCCATGAAGGGCAAGGTGGAGAGTATGCTGAAAGACATGGTCAACATGGGAGTGCTGGAGGCTGTCAGCGATCCAACCGAATGGGTCTCCACCATGGTCGCCACGTTGAAGAAAGGAAAAAATGAGATACGGGTATGCATCAACCCCAAGGACTTGAATATGGCGATTAAACGGCCCCACTACCCCATGAGGACTGTCGAAGATGTTGCCGCCCAGGTGGGACAAGCCACAGTGTTCTCCGTCCTCGATGCCAGAAGTTCGTTCTGGCAGATACCCCTGGACAAACGTTCCACGGACCTGACCACGTTCAGCACGCCCTTCGGCAGGTTTAAGTTTTTGCGGATGCCGTTCGGCATCAACTCCGCCAGCGAGGTATTTCAGCGTTCTATGGAACAATTGTTTGCAGGTCTGCCCTGCGCGATCATTGTGGACGACATACTGGTCTATGGGAGGGATGTGGCCGAACATGACCGCAACCTCCGACGGATTTTGGACCGTGCTCGGCAGATAAATTTGAAGCTTAATCGGTCAAAGTGCAAGTTCCAGGTGCCTGAGGTCACATACGTTGGCCACATTTTCACGGCCCAAGGGTTAAAGCCAGACCCGCAAAAGACCAGCGCCATCTCAGAGCTGCCCGCCCCGACAGACGTTGTCAGTCTGCAGCGTTTCCTGGGTATGGTGAATTACCTGGGGAAGTTTATCCCCGACCTCAGTGAATTGAGCGCACCCCTGAGACAGCTCACTAAAAAGGACATTGCCTGGGCATGGTTTCCACACCACCAGCAGGCGTTCGACCTGCTAAAGACGAGGCTGGTCAGCACACCTACCCTGAAGTTCTTTGATCTACTGCGCCCGATCGTGGTCACTTGCGACGCCTCTCGATTTGGACTGGGTGCTGCCTGCCTGCAACCCCACGCTGATGACTCGCTGCTGCCCATCTCCTATGCCTCTAGGACCATGACGGACACAGAGCAGCGTTATGCACAGATAGAGAAGGAGCTGCTGGCGGTGGTTTTCGCGTGTTCGAAGTTTAAGGACTTCCTATTTGGCACCAGGTTCACCGTTGAGACGGACCACCAGCCACTGGTAACGATACTGAACAAACCTATACACTGCGCCCCTGCCAGGCTCCAGCGGATGATGCTGCAGCTACAGCGCTTTGACTTTAAAATCACATATAAGAGGGGCACCGAGATGCATGTGGCTGATGCGCTGTCCCGGGCCCCCCGGGCATCCTGCGACCGGCACCCCTTCGAGCAGTCGGACTTACAGGTACTGAACGTTAACTTCGTCCCTTCCCAGCAACTACAGTGCTTGGTTGCACATACCGCTAACGACCCCGACCTGCAGCAGCTTGCTGCTGTCATCAAGCGCGGGTGGCCCACCAAACGGAATTCGTTGCCTGCCAGCGTCCACCCCTATTTTTTGGTCCGCGATGAGTTGGTCCTCCGGGACGGCATTATTATCAAAGGACACAAAGTTGTAGTCCCTGCTTCGCTGCATGGCTTGTATTTTGACGCCGCCCACATGGGGCATCCCGGGGCAGATGCCACTATCTCACAATCCCAGGAACAGTACTACTGGCCGGCCATGGCTAAGCACATCCAGGCCAGGGTGGATTCCTGTCCGGACTGTAACTCTCTTGCCCCGCATCAGCAAAGACAGCCGCTTTTGCAGCAGCCTGCCCCTGACATGCCCTGGTCCCGGCTGCCGATATTTTCGACTGGCGCGGGAGGCAATACCTTGTGCTAGTAGACTCTTACTCGAATTGGTTCGAGGTGGACCTCCTCCCTGCCATCACCTCCGAGATGGTGATCAGCAAGCTTCGCCGTCACTTTGCCACGTTTGGTTCCCCTGTCCGGCTGCAGACAGACAACGGACGCCAGTTTACCAGCGCCGAGTTTCGAGCGTTTGCTGCAAAGTGGAACTTTAATAATTTCACCAGCAGCCCGGAGTACCCTCAGAGCAACGGTCTAGCTGAACGGGCGGTCCGCAGCGCAAAGCACCTGCTTGAACAGACCCGCCTCTCGAACGGGGATTTCTATCGGGGTCTCCTGAATCTTCGGAACATTACCAGAGACAGTACCATGGGGTCCCCTGCCCAGCGACTCATGTCCCGTGTTGTCCACCCTCCGATGCCTATTGCCCAGCAGTCCCTGATGCCCAAAGTCCTGCAGCCTGCTGATGTCCAACAACGTATTGCCCAGAAGCACGAGATCCAGCGTCGCTCGCACGACAAATCCTGCCGCCCTCTTTCGCCACTGATGCCTGGACAGGTCGTCCGTTTGCAGACGTCCACCGGCTATTCCCGACTTGCCACTGTTGTCGGGTTTGACAGCGCGCCACGGTCCTACCTCGTGGATTTCGAAGGGACTGTATACCGACGCAGCCGCCAGCACCTGTTGGCGGTTAACGAGCCTAAACCACCTCCTGCGATTCCGTATACCCCTCCATCGCGTGTCGAGCCTTCCTCCACTATCGTACCCTCTGCTCCCTGCATGCCACGGTCGGTCCTTTTGCCTCGGGTACCCCCCCCTGCTCCTCCCGGGTTTGCTCCCCAGGCTCTGTTGTCCCCTGCAAGGTCTTCTCTCTCTTCCACTTCCACTCGTTCTACCCCTACTGTTTCACCTGGCTCACCTGTGCCTCTCCGTTCCCCCTCCAAGCTGGGTTCTCCACCCACCTTCTCTCCCCCTCCTGTTTCTGTTCCTGTCCCTCCTCCTATTCTTTCGGGTGGGGAGGGTGAAGGTGCTGTGCGCACTCGCTCGGGTCGGATTGTAAAACCTCTGGCTCGCTACGGAGAGTATGCTTAGCTTTGCAGGTTCTGTATAATAAACCTGCCACTGTTGTAACTTGTTTAAATTGTAAGGGGAAGGATGTAGATGGGTTATGCATGCAACCTATAATGTAGTTACCTCATCACCACTAACCACGCCCCATCATATTAGTATAACTGTAGTATCCTCCCTTTGTTCCTCCCACTAGGTCCCAGTACGCCTGAAGGCTGGATGCAGTCAGTGCTGGGACGTGTGTGCCATGTGCTATAATAAAGTACCAGTAAAGGTTACAGTGTGTCAGTTATCACTCCTTTACAGTATGCAACTGGAGTCAGGGTCAGGAGTAGTACCAGGTGTGCAGTGCGACCCAGGTTGGTCAACATGGGCCAAGTGTTTGATTATAATCTGATGTTCAAGAAGGAACTGCAGATGCTGGAAAATCGAAGGTAGACAAAAGTGCTGGAGAAACTCAGCGGGTGCGGCAGCATCTATGGAGCGAAGGAAATAGGCAACGTTTCGAGCCGAAACTCTTTATAATCTGATTTCCATACATGAATACACTAAGATCATTCACGTGCTGCACCTGTTGATCAGAGCCTGGCTCTACTGTGGAATGTAATTAGGAATGTAATTTAGCTTAACCTTATTCATAGATAAACCAATTTAAAGCATAAATATTGCATTCAAGTGTAAGTTAAAATACTCGCTACAGTATGCACCAGATTGCACAATTTCAAGCTGAAAAATGCAAAAGCTCCGTAGCAGCGAGCTTGCAAAGATATCCTCCATCAAACCTTCTTAACATTTCTTTATCTCTGTTTTTTAGGTTATAAAGTACAGCTTCAATTCATTTCCTGTTACAATATTACAATGCCGGATATCCACAAAATACCGTTATATCCAGTTTAGTTTATTGTCACTTGTACCGAGGTACAGAAAAAACGTTTGTTGCCTGCAATCCAGTCAGCGGATATTTCCCCTGTTGGACGGATCTAGAACCAGAGGGGTCAATGCCTTATGAGAAGTGGCTACATATTGAAGGCAATTGAGAAGGACCCTCTCTCAGATGTCATTTCTCTTTGGACTTCTCTACTCAAGAGAGCTATGAAGATTGTGTCACTGTGCATTCAAGGCTTGGGGTAATCAAGGGTTACTGGAATTGAACGTAAAATGAAGGTAAGATCAGCTATGATCTGATAGAATTTTGGTCTCCTAATTTGAGGAAGGACATCCTTGTGATTGAGGCAGTGCAGCGTAGGTTCACAAGATTGATCCCAGGGATGGTGGGACTGTCATATGAGGAATGATTGAAAAGACTAGGCTTGTATTCACTGGAGTTTAGAAGGATGAGGGGATATCTTATAGAAACATATACAATTATAAAAGGACTGGACAAGCTTAGTGCAGGAAAAATGTTCCCAATGTTGGGCGAGTCCAGAACCAGGGGTCACAGTCTTAGAATAAAGGGGAGGCCATTTAAGACTGAGGTGAGAAAATACCTTTTCACCCAGAGAGTTGTGAATTTGTGGAATTCCCTGCCAGAGGGCAGTGGAGGCCAAATCACTGGATGGATTTAAGAGAGAGTTAGATAGAGCTCTCGGGGCTAGTGGAAGCAAGGGATATGGGGAGAAGGCAGGCTTGGGTTATTGATTGGGGACGATCAGCCATGATCGCAAAGAATGGCGGTGCTGGCTCGAAGGGCCGAATGGCCTCCTCCTGCACCTATTTTCTATGTTTCTACGTTTCTAGAATGGCAGAGCAGGCTCAAGGGGCCAAATGACCTACTCTTGTTTTCAGTACATATGCTCTTATACTTCTAATTATACTTTGGTCAAGCCAGTCTAACATCAGTTATAAATCAGAATACCCCCTGTGTTTATGTGTGTAGGAGCAAACGGAATGGCCACGTGGAGTTGGTGTTCGAAGTAAAGTGCGATTTAGAAGGGTCTCGACCCAAAACGTCAGTCATTCCTTCTCTCCAGAGATGTTGCCTGTCCCGCTGAGTTACTCCAGCATTTTGTGTCTATGTGTAATTTATTAAAACTGCTGCGCACCAACTACGCCTGGCCTTTCCATTTTTTCACCTCCAGTGTGAACCCAATTAATTGGGCCAAGAAGGACAACACTGAGTTGAACAGCTGAGTTTCAACTCAACACTAATTTGAACATTGCCTCTTACAAGACTTATTTTACAGTAAATGGTTTAAAATGAAGCAGCAAAGATCATGAATAGGGACTTAAGATCCTAACTGCGCATGTATTTTGCAAAATTATTCATTGATAAGTGGAGTCCAAGTGCAGACTTGAAGATCGCACGTTTCCTCTTCCAGTCAACAAGGACATGGACATGGCCACAGAACAGAAGCAGGCAATGGTAGACAAAAGTGATGGAGAAGCTCAGCGGGTGCAGCAGTATCTATGGAGCGAAGGAAATAGGCAACGTTTCGGGTTTCGTCCCGAAACTTTCCCTATTTCCGTCACTCCATGGATGCTGCTGCACCCGCTGAGTTTCTCCAGCAGTTTTGTCTACCTTCGATTTTCCAGCATCTGCAGTTCTTTCTTAAACAGGAGGCAATGGTCTGGAGTCCATTTACCATCCTTACATGAAGTAGGTGCTTGGGATTAAGGATGCCCTTCAACCTCATTTGAACAACTCACTTCAGTCTATCCAACAGCTCCATTACCTGTGATTACACAAACTCCATTACACAAGATTTACTATCTCAGCAGCTTTCCATTTTGCAGAATCAGCCATTTTGGGGGAAAGTACTTCTCTTTTACTGGCATATTTTTAATCATTTATGAGCAAAGGACATCCCTGAAGATACGACCAAGTAAACGTTTGGTGATTGCTTCTCATTTGATCAACTTCTATTGCACGGGGGGGGGGGGGGGGGGGGGGGGGGGGGTTGAGAAAATTTCCAGTGTATGGCACTCCTGCCATGCACGATGATGATTAAAATATTCTGATGCAATGGGTGGGAGCAAGCAGAGGTCATGACAAGTAAATATTATGAGTTTAAAGATGAACGCATGCCAAGAATTTATTTTATACTGTTTTAGTTGGCCGTGGTAAACTTTCAGTAATGCAGCAATGGCAATTATGATAGAAGTTTGCTTATCTATTGAAGGCAACTAAATTTGTGCTGTCAGCTGAAGGGTTATCATGTCTGATAAGCTCTTGAGCTATTTACTGCAAGTTTTTTTTCACACATAAAAACAAAACAAATGCATGCTCTTTGGACTTTAAGACACATATTTTTATCTTAAATGCATCAGGGTTAAACGTTGAATATGAAATCTGGCAGGTCAGTATCAAACATCATCTAATTTCCCTTGTCATTGGAACCAGATGAACTGGGGCTCAATGGCACTTTCCAGGTCCTCTGGGCTACCTGCTCAGCTTGTCCTATCATTCTTCACATAAATCCTTCACTGCTAAAGACATACGTGAATCCCCTTGTGTCCTTACGCAAGGTCTGAAGATGTGAATCAATAAAGGAACTCAATTATATTTTTACGCGCAGGAAGGAACTGCAGATGCAACTGAAGATAGACACAAAAAGCTGGAGTAATTCATAAATTTCACCTATCTCCCTGTTAACAATAGCCTGTTTCCTTTATCATCGTTAATTTTTTGCATATCTTTCATTAATTTCTTCCATATCTCTCTATATCAACATCAACATCTCTCATTTCCCTTCGCAATGTGAAGAAGGGTCTCGACTCGAAATGTCACCTATTCCTTTTCTCCAGAAATGCTGTCTGACCCAATGAGTTACTCTGATTTTTATGTCTACCTCCATCAGCGATTGCAGCGCCGGAGTCCCAGGTTCGATCCTGACCAGATTTATGTATAAGCTTGACAAGCGTAAGCTTAGGACCTCGAGATCTGGCCGGCGCTGCAATCGCTGATCAACTGGTCGGCTCTGGGCACTTTCTCGCTCACTTTGAATTGTGGGAGATCTGGCCGCCATTGCTGTCCGGTCGTTGCCTCGCTGTGACCGCTGAAACCCAATGCAGAATCACTCTCTGACTCTGTAAACAATGTTATAAACGAGAAAACAAAACGGTGTATTTTTATATATGACTATATAACTATATTTATATGTGTGTGTGTGTGTGTGTGTGTGTGTGTGTGTGTGTGTGTGTGTGTGTGTGTGTGTGTGTGTGTGTAATATATATACCCACACACACACACGCACAATTTCCCTCCTGGGATTAATAAAGTTCTATCATATAGTATCGTGTGTGTAGGAAGGAACTGCAGATGCTGGTTTAAACTGAAGATAGACACAAAAAGCTGGAGTAACTCAACAGGTCAGACAGATTCTCTGGACAAAAGGAAATTATTACGTTTTGGGTTGGGTCTGAAATAGGTTCCTGCACACCTTTGGAATGTGGAAGGAAACAAAAACCCATGCGATCAAATGGAAAAGGAGCAAACTCCATACAGACAGCACCCATATTCAGGATCAATTCAGGGTCTCTGGCACTTTTAGGCAGCAACTTTATGGCCAATGTACTGCCCCATAGTCTTGAACTTAATTAAAACATACAGTAGCTGTAAAGGGGGACATAGCGTCACTTGGAGATTTAAAACTGAAAATTGATATTTTCATTTTTTTAGTAACCAAAGTTATCAACGTATAATTTTTTGTGTGTTGGAAAACAAAATATAGTGGCACAGCTGGTAGGCTTGCTGTCTCACACGCCAGAGATCAGTGTTTGATCCTGTCCTCGGGCACTGTCTGTGTTAAATTTGCACATTCTCCCTGCAAGCGTGTGGGTTTCCTCCCACATCCCAAAGATGCATTGGCTTTGTAGGTTAACTTGTCTCTGTAAAATTGCCCCTAATATGTGTGGAGTGGGTGAGGAAAGTGGGATAACAGAACTTGTGTGAATGGGTAGACAAAAATGCTGGGGAAACTCAGCGGGTCAGGCAGCATCTATGGAGCGAAGGAAATAGGCGACGTTTTGGGTTGAGACCCTTCTTCAGACTGATGTGAGGGTGGGGGGAACGGGAAGAAAAAAGGAAGAGGCCGAGACAGTGGGCTGAGGGAGAGCTGGGAAGGGGAGGAGAAAGCAGGGATTACCTGAAATTGAAGAAGTCAATGTTCATACTGCTGGGGTGTAAACTGCACAAGTGAAATATGAGGTGCTGCTCCTCCAATTTACGGTGGGCCTCACTCTGGCCATGGAAGAGGCCCAGGACAGAAAGGTAGGATTCGGAGTGGGAGGGGGAGTTGAAGTGTTGGGCCACCGGGAGAAGGAGCGAAGGTCCTTGAATTGATTCAAGGGAGGAGGTAAAGTGACAAGTGTAGCATTTCCTGCGGTTGCAAGGGAAAGTGCCAGGAGAGGGGGTGGTTCGGGTGGGAAGGGACGAATTGATCAGGGAGTTACGGAGGGAGCGGCCTCTGCAGAAAGCCAACAGGGGAGGAGATGGGAAGATGTGGCCAGTGGTGGGATCCCATTGGTAGACAAAAAAGCTGGAGAAAATCAGCGGGTAAGGCAGCATCTATGGAGCGAAGGAATAGACGACGACGTTTCGGGTCGAGACCCTTCTTCAAATTGATGTCAGGGGGGGGGGGGTCACGAAAAAGAAAGGAAGAGGCGGAGACAGTAGGCTATGGGAGAGCTGCGAATGGGAGGGGCAGGAAGGAGAAATCAAGGACTACCTGAAATTAGAGAAGCCAATGTTCATACCGCTGGGGTGTAAACTACCCAAGCAAATATGAGGTGCAGCTCCTCCAATATGCGGTGGGCCTCACTCTGGCCATGGAAGAGGCCCAGGACAGAAAGGTTGGATTCGGAATGGGAAGGGGAGTTGAAGTGTTGAGCCACCGGGAGATCAGGTTGGTTATTGCGAACTGAGGGGAGGTGTTGTGCGAAGCCATCGCCAAGCCTGCGCTTGGTCTCACCGAGGTTGATCATACGCTGAATAATCCAACCACATTTTTGTTTGGAAGTGGAAAGAAATAATAGAAATTGCATTCATTGCAATGTGTAAAGAGTTGAGATACTGTATTATAATTTTGCTACATGTCATTGTGGCATATATCATGTCTTGATTGGTGAATATGTTTAGTTTGTGACTTTATTTGAAGCAGAAATAATATGTGAATGCTTCATTTAGCATAATTCCTCCTGGTAACTGCACACTTTGTCCGAGCACATTATCGCACGCATCATGCAAGCCGTTTTAAATGACCACCTAAACTGTCATTTGGCAACTTAAAAAGCTGCCTAGGTTGCCCGGCTGACAACAGAGAAAGAAAATTAAGTGAGAGCCCTGCAAGGTGTATAATATTTTTGACACTGTCATAGGCTTTTCTTACATATGCTGTCACCACGCACTGTAGTCTCTAAACAACCCTTCAGTAATTTTCCTTGCCCTCCATTTCAGAATAATAGTGTTTTAAGCCAATAACTCGACACTAGCACTGGCAATAAATAAATAAATAAATGCCGTTTTCTAGCCCCTTATCTCATTGGCCACGCTCGGCTGCAAATCGGTGTCAATCTGGTGGACCATCTTCCTCTAGTCGTGGGGGTTGGGAATTGGGAGGGGCCTCACAAGTGGAACAGCTTCGGGCCTCTCTTCATCTAAATCCGGCCCTGATCCCGACTATGGGTGTTGTCTGTATGGAGTTTGTACATTCTCCCCGTGACCTGCGTGGGTTTTCTCCAAGATCTTCGGTTTCCTCCCACACTCCAAAGACGTACAGGTTTGTAGGTTAATTGGCTTGGTAAATATAAAAATTGTCCCTAGTGGGTGTAGAATAGTGTTGGTGCAGGGATCGCTGGTCGGCTCGGACCCGGTGGGCCGAAGGACCTGTTTCCGTGCTGTCTCTCTAAACATAGAAACAGACCCTTCAGCTCACCGGGTCCTTGCCGACCATAGCACCTGTTGTTGGTTTTATGTTATCCCACTATCTCATCCACTTCTTACATACTGGAGGCAATTTTACAGACTTATAGATTAACCTACAAACCCGCCGGTATTAACATTGTGGGAGGAAAATTGAGCGTCCAAAGGAAACCCATACGGTCACAGACAAAGTGTGTAAACTCCACATAGACCTCACCCGTGGTCAGGATCAAACCTGGGGTCTCTGGCACTGTGAGGCCACAGCTCTATCAGCTGTGCCACCATGCCGTCCAAAGGGTGTGACAGCTTTGTACATATCCCAAATGTTTCACTAACATTATCAATATTCCCACTGGCTTAATGATAGCCGGAGCTAAGCAAGGGGGGAAGACCACAGCCTAGGGTCCTTCCGCTGCTGGACATTGGGGGGGAGGGTGTGGTGGAGATGCCCCTCAAAAAATAAGGGAAGGGATTCCACGCCAGTGGGCCACATGAGTGGCAAGGGTGGGGGATAAACTTTTGAAAGTTG
The DNA here is from genome assembly GCF_010909765.2 of Amblyraja radiata. Taxonomy (NCBI): domain Eukaryota; kingdom Metazoa; phylum Chordata; class Chondrichthyes; order Rajiformes; family Rajidae; genus Amblyraja; species Amblyraja radiata. Next base: position 6,718,116 of record NC_045972.1, on the reverse strand, counting down.
TGCAATGTGTGTAAACAGTTTGGAATGTTTGTATAGTCTCCGAAAATGTCGGATGAATTTTTTGCACGGTTCCTGTATTGTATATATTTATTACTTGAATAAAGTCTATTTTGAAATCTAAAAATAAAAAATTTAAAAACAAAAGTCTCTGTCTAACAACAATAACGGTAACAAGGAATGCTGAGCCAATGCTGAAATGTTATGAAGGTTTTGAAGGATCAAGCTGGAGAGGGTACAGAGAAGATTTACAAGGATGTTGCCAGGTCTAGAGGGTCTAGAGGTTGAGCAGGCTGAGACTCTATTCCCTGGAGCGCAGGAGGATGAGGGGTGATCTTATAGAGGGGTATAAAATCATGAGAGAAATAGCTTGGGTAGATGCACTCTTGCCCAGAGTAAGTGAATCGAGGACCAGAGGATAAAGGTTTGATGTGAAGGGGAAATGATTTAATAGGAACCTGAGGGGCAACTTTTTCACAGAAAGGGTGGTGGAATTTTTGGGACAAGTTGCCAGGTGAGGTAGTTGAGGGAAGGGACTATCCCAACATTTAAGAAACAGTTAGACAGGTACATGGATAGGTACACAAGAATGCTGGAGAAACTCAGCAGGTGCAGCAGCATCTATGGAGCGAAGGAAATAGGCAACTTTTCGGGCCGAAACCCTTCTTCAGACTGATCCAGACAAGGTACATGGATAGGACAGGTTTGGAGGGATATGGGCCAAATGCTGGCAGGTGGGACAAGTGTAGCTGGGACATGTCGGCTGGTGTGGGCAAGTTGGGCCAAAGGGCCTGTTTCCGCACTGTATCACTCTATGACTATGTTTATTAACGTGATGTGGTTTGTGAAGACTTAAAGTTGTGAACTGATGGGTGGAGTGGTATGGGTGGAGGTTTCAGATGACCTATACCAGGTTCAATAGTCTAAAAGACACAATCAAGGTAAGATTAGACAAGGTTTTCAAGTTGTGTGGGCTGTGGCTGCAGAAGAGTTTATAATTAAAAACAAAGATTTTGAAATATAATAATTAGTGGATGAGGGGTTTTAGATCTGTTAGGCTAATGGCAATGAGAAAATAGGAATCCAAACATAAACATAGAATTGTGGAAGTTCTCAGCAGATCGGGCAGGATCTATGGAGGCAAAATCAAGTTTAATTAATGAATTTTACTTACATAATTATCCTGCAACTTGAACTATGTTTCTTTCTCCAGAGACGTTGCCACACTGTCGGTTTCCAGTGCTTATTACTCTATTTCAGATAAGCAACATCAAAAGTGGGTGTACTGAAAACGCCTAATGCCTGCCTTTAATCTTCAGACAAGACAATGCTGACATTTTATCCGTGTGTGTTTTTAATATGTTAATGTATCTGTTAACTATTTTACACAAGCACATTCATATTGTTGCAGAATTTAGCACTGTGCTATTACATGCCAGCGTTGCCTCCTTGTAAATAAAACTGCTGCAAATAAATGGAAATGAGTTACTGCACTAAATGCTGGTAGACAAAAATGCTGGAGAAACTCAGCGGGTGAGGCAGCATCTATGGAGCGAAGGAAATAGGTGACGTTTCGGGCCGAAACCCTTCTTCAGACTTGTGTTTTATGGAAGTGCTTTAAATGGTAGGTGTTTTATTTTATAATTTTTAAGATTTTATTTTAATTTTCAACATTTTATGTTACCCAATGTCACTTCAGACACTGATGTTTTAGCTTTTTATGAGTTGAAGAATTAAACACAAATCATGTCAGAAATACCAATTTATTTATTTATTCATTTATAAATTAAATCATGTAACTACCTGTGTGTTTTCTTGGTTTGTTTGTAGCAGCCAGTTGTGGCCAACCACAAAATGTAGCAGGCAATAAGGAAGGGAAAACAGAACTTTAGAGGAACTTACAGTATGTGCAGGAAAGAACTGCAATTACTGGTTAACACCAAACATCGACACAAATGCTGGAGTAACTCAGTGGGACAGGCAGCATCTCCGAAGAGAAGGAATGGGGGAAGAAGCGTCTCGACCCGAAACGTCACCCATTCCTTCTCTCCAGAGATGCTGCCTGTCCCGCGGAGTTACTCCAGCATTTTGTGTCTACCTTGTATTGGAGCTTTACCTTGCCACAGGGAACTGCCCCTTTTTGATAGAGAATATTAAACAGTAATATTAAATGGAAAATAATTATAGCAGAGAAGAAGGCTGTTCAGTCCTTCTTGCCAACACGGTTCTCCATGAGAGCAGCTCTTGTTTCCGCCATCGGTCCATCCACATATATATTTAGTTTAGTTTAGTTTCTTTAGTTTAGAGACACAGCGCGGAAACACGCCCTTTGGCCCACTGAGTCCACACCAACCAGCGATCCCCGCACGCTAACACTACCCTACACACACTAGGGACAATTTACACTTACACCAAGCCAATTAACCTACAAACCTTTACGTCTTTGGAGTGTGGGAGGAAACCGATGGGAGAAAACCCACGCGGTCACAGGGAGAACGTACAAACTCTGTATAGACACTAGTTGGGATCGAATCCGGGTCTCCCGCAATGCAAGCACTATAAGGCAGCAACTCTACCGCTGCGCCACCGTGCCACGAATATTTCACCAGTTATACTCCATCAATTTTTTCCCAGTCATATATTTAACCAAATTCCACTTGAAGGTGACAGTGCAAACTGCCTCCAATGCATTTTCACCAATGCATCTTAAATTCCACCATGTGTAACGGTAACAATGTAACATACAGCAGTATATTCAATTGAATATATTCAAAGAATCAGCCTTCCTAGCATTTTTGGGCAACACTGGGCAGTGACGCAGTGGTGGAGCTGCTGCCTTACAGCGTCAGAGTCCCGGGTTCAATCCTGACAACAGGTGCTTGTCTGTATGGAGCTTGTACGTTCTCCCCGTGACCTATGTGGGTTTTCTCCAAGATCTTCGGTTTCCTCCCACACTCTAAAAACGTACAGGTTTGTAGATTAATTGGCTTGCTTTAACTAAACCTGCCTTTAAACCTCCTCGCTCGCTCCACTCCATCCAGGGACCCTGATAGTCCTTGCAGGTGAGACAATGGCTCACATGCACCTCCTCTCACCTCATCTACTACATACGGTATTCTTCAAATGGCCTCTTGTACCTCAGTGAGACCAAGCGTAGACTCGGCGACCGTTTCACGGAACACTTGCGCTCAGTCCGCCATGGCCTGCTGGATCTCCCGACCTTTGTCCAACATTCTGCCAAGCAAACACTCCCCTCACCTGTATCCACCTATCACTTGCCAGACTTGGACCAACCTCTCTTCTAGCTTTCTCCTGCTAACCACAAACAGTTGGAAGAAGGGTCCCGACCTGAAACATCATCTATCCATGCTCTCCAGAGATCCCGCCTGACTCACTCCAGCACTGTGCGTCTTATTTCATGAACCAGCATCTGTAATTGCTTGTGTCTACATTAACTATATATTGTCCCCTTACATTTGACCTCCCAAAGTACAACGCTTCACTCTTGTTCAGATTAAACTCCATCTTCTGGAGCTGGTCGTTATCCTGCTGTTTACTTTGACAGCCTTCCTCACTGTCCGCAGCTCAACCAATTTTGAAGTCTGCAAACTCACTAACCACCTCAGCTACATTCACGGCCAAGTTATGTACATGTCTGACAAACAGAGGGCCCAGCATAGATCATTGCAGAACTCCAGTGGTCACAGACCTCCGACCAGAATAATACCCTGACACCACACCCTCTGTCTTCTATGAGTAAGTCAGTTCTGAATCCAAGTGACCAAGTCATCGTGGAACCCAAGCACCTTAATCTTCTGGATCAGCCTACCTTGTGGGATTTATCAAATGCCTTACTGAAATCCATGTAGGCCACATCCACTGCTCTACCCTCATTCATCACCTTTCTCACCTTCTCAAACTCCTACTACAGTCTACATAATCTTCGAACACACAGACTTTTACAGCCACCGTGATAACCTTCAGCTCAGCGACATTACACACACATTATGCTCCACTGCAGATACAGGGTCATATTCTTGGTTGCTGTTTCACTGCAGTGTGGGTCTTTGTGTTTGTAGGGGTGGTGTGGAAGGGAAAAGAGAGCCAGAATATTGAACAGGAATTAGTTAAAAATAGACACAAAAAGCTGCAGTAACTCAGCGGGACAGGCAGCATCTCTGGATAGAAGGAATGGGTGACGTTTCGGGTTGAGTCCCTTCTTCAGACCTTCTCAGGATCTGAAGAATGGTCTTAATTCGAAACGTCATCCATTCCTTCTCTCCAGAGATGCTGCCTGCCCGGTGAGTTACTACAGCTTTTTCTGCCTGTCTCCAGTTTAAACCAGCATATGCAGTTCCTTCCTACAGTTTCTGCGGATTTTGGTTTTGGATTGATGAGAAGCTGGCTTTTGCTTTGGTTTATCCCCCACAAGTGAAATCATATTTTACGTACCCTATTGAATCACGACATAATTTTAAAATTCTCTGCCAAATCTACACTCAGCCTGAAGCAACCCCTTCATTCAGGCTGGGTTACATGTTAGGGATATCCAACAACACCTGTCACAGCAAATTACTTAAATGGAGGCCCCATAGCAGTAGCGTCCACGTCGCGGGGATGGAAACCGGAAGTATCCTGAGCTAATTCTGCTACCACCATCATTTATTGCAACAAGTGATGGCTCCCACTGATTGTCGCAGGACGGACGATGACAGCGAGGTCCACATTTGAAACATGAAAGATGGACACGAAAGAATAAGACTTAAATGGAGAACCACCAGTGAAGTAAATGATTCCTTTTGCATACATTTCCTCTTTAAGCAACAGAAATATATAACTTCCCTAATGCTAAAATGTACATTCTAGATGTCAAATAGGTCTCTGAGACCGTATAGAGATAAAGATAGTTCTGCTGTAACGCAACAGAAACCTCATGTTATATAGAAAATCATGTTGTAAGAACAGTTGCAACAGAAACCTCATGTTATATCGAAAATAATGTTGTAAGAACAGTTATCAATGGGGAAAAGAGGGTTAGGATCTAGAATTTCAGACTTGCAACGTCATTTCTCCCCGCAGGATATTCAACAATAGAGGTCTTCTTAATAACTATATTTTCTGTACTGCAAGCTAAAAGTACTAAAGGCTGCCCGTTACCTTTAATAAAGTAATATTGCACAAGTCGCAATAGAAGCGATTACTTGGCAATTTCAAGTGACCATTTACAGTGAAAGTAGCAGCTGCGATTTTAAGGGACAGTGCTGTCTGATTACTGCGGGAGGCTACATGGAAACAACTTTTTACCAAGACACCTTTTTCTCTTCTTGCCAATTTCCAAAGTATGAGTAAGTGCTTCTCTAGTTCCCACCCGAAATTGCATTATTATTAATTGGGCCCGTGAAATTCAACGCAGGGGAGGTGCCCCCCGAGGAGCCGTGGCCATGACGCCTGGCTCTTGACCGGGATCCCGCCCAAAAACTCGTCAAAGTCCACCAGAAGGCTCGCGGTCAGCAAGACCTCACCCGAAGGCTTGGATGGTGGGACAGGGAGGGAGCTGGAGAAGACGGATGTGAGGAGCAAGGGTCGGTAGGAACGTGCCTTCAGGTAGGCTGCAGCAGGCACCCCCAGGCCACAAAGATGGCCGGGCGAGGAGAGGAGAGGAGAGGGATGTCTGTTTGCGGGAACTACTCCAATACACCGAGTGCACGGGCCGACTGGACTTTGGACTTTAAATAATGGTGCCAAAAATGGCAGCGCCCACATGTGTCATAAAAGCAAAAAGAATTTCACTGCGCAGTTGCACGTGACAAGTAATGCACGATTGACGATATCCAATTTGTGTTGTGGAAACAAAAGAATGTGACCATTCATCCATTTATGCCCCTCGTGATTTTATATACAGGTAATAGACCAATCTGTATATAAAATCATGACGAGCATAAATCAGTTGAATGGTCACAGTCTTTTTTAAAGGGGTGCCTAATACTAGAGGATAGAGTTTTCAGGTGAGATGGGAAAAATTTAAAGGGGAAATATTTTTACTTAGAGCATGGTGACTATGTGTAACGAGGGAGAGGTACAATGTTTAAAATACATTTGGACAGATACATGGATAGAAAATGTTTAGAGTGATTTGGCCAGTACCGGTAAATGCGAATAGCTCAGGGAGGCAACATGTGTAGTATACATGAGTTTGGCCAAAGGCCTGTTTTCATGCTGTATAAACCCATGACTCCATAGATTCAGTGTCAGAAAGGGTGTCAGAGGTTACGGGAAGAAGGCAGGAGAATGGGGTTAGGAGGGAGATATAGATCAGCCATGATTGAATGGCGGAGTCGACTTGATAGGCCGAATGGCCTAATTTTTCTCCTATCTCTTGTGATCTTGTGATTCCAGAAATGTAAAGAGTATTTTCTTAATCAGATTTGTTTTTCCTGCCGGTAAGAAAGGAGACAATGCCGGCAAAATGCAGGGTCTCCATCCATGTCAGTTGGTTTCTGCAGATTCATTCCCAGGAAGGCCTATGTTATGTCTGCCACAGTGACCATTGGTACAGGCGTACCTGAGACTGGCGGGGTAGGACCTGCCTTTCCCACATTGAGAGGCAAAAACCAGGGTGAATTCATCAGGATCAGAAAGACAATCAATTTCCACTGAGTTGATTCTTCAGACTGAGAGTCAAGGTACAGGGAGACACAGAGATATGGTAGGGTAAGGTGTGAAAATGAGACATCAAAGGGACAAGGGTCAAGGAAAATGTAGAATGAATCATTGTTAGCTGAGGGGAAAGTGCCAATGAGACGTACAATCAGTAAAATTTCCATGAGGAGGACAGTGAAACTAGTCGGACAACTAGGGTGGGGGAGGGATGGAGAGAGAGGGAAAGCAAGGGTTACTTGAAGTTAGTGAAGTCAATATTCATACCACTGGGTTGTAAGCTGCCCAAGCGAAATATGAGGTGCTGTTCCTCCTACTTGCGTTGGGCCTCACTCTGACAGTGGAGGAGGCACATGACAGAAAGGTCAGCATGGGAATGGGAGGGGGGGTTAAAGTGTATAGCAACTGTAGGCCTTTCTGTTCTCGGCCTTTTAACTGGGTGCGGTGTAAAGCTGACGAATGAGATGTGAAGTGCATCCTGCCCCTCGGCTTGGAGCAATTGTTCCGTAACCTCCAGTTTATCTCCGGCTTCCATGCTTCAATACGCAGACACAGAAGTCAGAGCAAGTTGATCCACATCCTCATGGAACCACTGGCTAAAAAAAGGTGTAGGAGGGAACTGCAGTTGCTGGTTTAAACCGAAGATCGACACAAAACGCTGGAGTAACTCAGAAGGAATTGGTCATTCCTTCTCTCCAGAGATGCTGCCTGTCCTGCATTACTCCAGCATTTTGTGTCTATCTTTGGCAAAAAAAGGTCATATCTGGCTCCTCAAACTCTCTAGGAGTTGCATTCCATCTAGAAACTGCATTCCATCTATTCCCTACCTTAGTTTTCCTCACATTTAATTACATTCCTGAAATCCCAAACTCTATCCCCATCAACAAAGCACAGGTCAGAACTGTGATGGGAAGGTTTCCACTTCACTGGTGGAGTGAACATGATCCAGGACATAACATTTTATTTGGTTGACAGCCTATCCACCTAAATACTCAGTCCTGCCACTGCCAACACACTGTAGTTACAGTGTGTGCCCTCTACAAATGTGGCCAACCCAACAGATGCCTGGGTACGTCACCACCTTCTGGTTCCCCAGGTCCCATGGAGGTAGCTGTTTATTCATTCTGTTCTACCGAAATAGCAACAAGGTGGACCACCTAAGACCACCGTGATATTCTCTTAAGTGTGTGGACTAATACAATGAAATCATACAAGGATACTATGAGGATGCAGGGTGACTTGGACAGGCTGAGTGAGTGGGAAGATGCATGGCAGATGCAGTTTAATGTGGATAAATGTGAGGTTATCCACTTTGGTGACAAGAACAGGAAGGCAGTTTATTATCTGAAATATGTCAAGTTGGGAAAAGGGGAAGTACAACGAGATCTGGGTGTCCTTGTACATCAGTCACTGAAAGTAAGCATGCAGGTACAGCAGGCAGTGAAGAAAGCTAATGGCATGTTTCCCTTCATAACAAGAGGAGTTGAGTATAGGAGCAAAGAGGTCCTTCTGCAGTTGTACAGGACCCTGGTGAGACCACAACTGGAGTATTGTGTGCAGTTTTGTTTTCCAAATTTGAAGGACATTCTTGCTATTGAGGGAATACAGCGTAGGTTCACGAGGTCATATGTTGGAAGAATGGAGCGACTGGGCTTGTATACACTGGAATTTAGAAGGATAAGAGGATCTTTTTGAAACATATAAGATTATAAAGTGATTGGACACGCTAAATGCAGGAAACATGTTCCCGATGTTGGGGGAGTGCAGAACCAGGGGTAGGCCATTTAGAATACAGTTTAAGAATAAGGGGTAGGCCATTTAGAATGGAGACGAGGAAAACTTTTTCACCCAGAGAATTGTGAATCTGTGTAATTCTCTGCCTCAGAAGGCAGTGGAGGCCAATTCTCTGGATGCTTTCAAGAGAGTTAGATAGAGCTCTTAAAGATGATGGAGTCAAGGGATATGGGGAGAAGGCAGGAACCGGGTACTGATTGTGGATGATCAGCCATGATCACGGTGAATGGCGGTGCTTGCTCAAAGGGCCGAAAGGCCTACTCCTGCACCTGTTGTCTATTGTCTATCAAGTTCCCAGGCACAATTTCCTTTTAGAAATATAGCCCTTTAGCCCGCTGCGTCAATGCAAAGCATTGATCACCCGTTCACACTTCCAACACAACAGGGGTCTCCTACAGAGGCCAATTAATCTCCAAACCTGTACATCTTTGGGACGTGGGAGGAAGCTGGAGTACCTGGAGGAAACTCACGCGATCACAGGGAGAACTCCATACAGACAGTACTGTGGTCATAATTGAGCCCAGGTCTCAGGTGCTGTAAGGCAACAGCTCTATCAACTACGCCACCGTGCTGCTCAAATATTAAGTTAACTGCCGTCTGAACAAGGAAACAATTTTGAAAGTAAGAACCTAAAGACACATAAGGCACTAAATGATTTTACAGACAATAGATAATAGACAATAGGTGCAGGAGTAGGCCATTCGGCCCTTCTAGCCAGCACCGCCATTCAATGTGATCATGGCTGATCATCCCCAATCAGTGCCTCGTTCCTGCCTTCTCACCATATCCTCTGACTCCGCTATCTTTAAAAGCCCTATCTAGCTCCATCTTGAAAGTATCCAGCGAACCGGCCTCCACCGCTCTCTGAGGCAGAGAATTCCACAGACTCACAACTCTCTGTGTGAAATATACAGCTAGGGTGCTGTATATTAAAAGTAGCTTCTCATTAACAGAGCAATCAGAATTAAAGGGCATTCTTTCAGAAAGGAGGTGTGGAGGAACCTCTACAGTCAGAGGGTATTTAATCTGTGGAACTCATTGCCACAGAGGACTGTGGATGCCAAGTCAGTGGATATTTTTAAAGCAGTGAGACAAATTCTTGATTTGAACGGGTGTGAAGGGCTATGGGGAAAAAGCAGGAGACTAAGATTACGAGGCAGGGATCAGCCATGATTGAATGGCAGAGATTGAATGGGCCGAATGGCCTAATTCTACTCCTATAACGTCAACATGTGAGCGGGGGTGCTGGCTTCTGACAGTGCTCATTACTGGAGGAGCAGGAGTTCTGATTATTGACAATTGCACCTTATTTGTGGGGTAGTCAATGGGGGAGAAGTTCAGAGATAGAGATAGTGATGGTGGTTCAGTTGTTATAGAGAAGGTCAACGTTGGACTGAAAATCGAAGTTTTGCATTGAGAGAAGGCCAATTTCAAAATGACAGAACAGGACTTGGCAAAAGTTGACTGCGGGCAGTTATATGCAAGAAAGCCCTCAAGTGATCAGTGAAAAATGAAATGGTAAGATTTCAGAGCCATAATAGAGAGGATTAGATTAAAAATAAACAGTAGCTAATGGCAAAACTGAAAACAGGGGAGGCCCTAAGGAATGTGCAGGAAGGAATTGCAGATGCTGGTTTAAACCGAAAATAGACACAAAAAGCTGGAGAAACTCAGCGGGACAGGCGGCATCTCTGGAGAGAAGGGATGGGTGACGTTTCGGGTCGAGACCCTTCTTCAGACTAGTTAGGGAAAACGGAAACGAGAGATATAGACAATTATATAGAGAGATAAAGAACAATGAATGAAAGATATGCAAAAAAAGTAACAATGATAAAGGAAACAGGCCATTGTTAGCTCTTTGTTGGGTGAGAACGAGAAGCTGGTGCGACTTGGGTGAGGGAGGGATAGAGAGAGGGAGAGAGAGAGAGAGTGCCAGGGTTATTTGAAGTTAGAGAAATCAAATTCATACCACTGGGCTGACAGCTGCCCAAGCAAAATAGGAGATGCTGTTTCTATAGGAAAATGCGTAAGTGATAGAAGTGTTTAAATATAGTAATTAGGAGCTGAAAGTGGATGACCAAATAGCTGACAGCTTACCAACAGTAAGTATATTTACAGACAAGAGGGTAACCACAGAAACGTGGAGGTCAGTAATAACCCAAAGTTGTAATGTGTATTGAGTCACAGGAAGTACATGTGGTCTATAAAATCATGGTGGTGGAGGACATTCTGCAGGGGGTGCTTAGGGAAATTAGGGAAAGGGAAGACATATGACTTAGTTTTAACTCATGACCAAGGATATTACTGTGTGTGTGCGTGAAATGTTGCATGAGAATTTGAGTTACAATGCTTTAGATAAAGAACGAGGGAATGTGAAAAAAAAATTCTGACAGTGCATCAAGGAAATTTCAATTCTACATTCAAACATTTATAGAATGAGAAAAATGAAAAGATAAAATACAGTTGTACAGTTTAGTTTATTGTCACCTATACCGAGGTACAGTGAAAAGCATTTATTGCGTGCTATCCGGTCATCAGAAAGACAATACATGATTACAATCGAGCCATCTACAGTTTATAGATACATGATAACGGAACAACGTTTAGTGCAAGGTAAAGCCAGTAAAGACCAAACAGGGGTAGTCCGAGGGTCACCGATGAGGTAGAGAGTAGTTCAGGACTGCACTCTGGTTGTGGTAGGATGATTCACCAATGTTATTTGTGAAGTATGTTTTTAAGAATACATGTGGCAGGGCCTCTCATTCAAAGAGGCAGCGACTCTTTGAGAAGCTTTGTAATATGTGAGAGCTACGTATGGCTCTGCCTACAATTTCTCTTTCCTTTTGTCCTTTGGAATAACTCTTTAAGATATTCTTTAAGTGTGGACATCTTTATTTTAATGCTTTTGTTATTTGGAAAGATACCTAAGAAAAAAGGCACTACACTAGGGCGTCATGGTGGCACAGCGGTAGCGTTACTGTCTTACAGCGCCAGAGACCCAGGTTCGATCCTGACTATGAGTGCTGTCTGTTCGGAGTTTGTAAGTTTTCCCCGTGACCTCGTGGATTTTCTCCGAGATCTTCAGTTTCCTCCCATATTCCAAAGACGAACAGGTTAGTAGGTTAATTGGCTTGGGTTTGTATACTTGGTATAAATGTAAATTACATAGAAACATAGAAAATAGGTGCAGGAGTAGGCCATTCGGCCCTTCGAGTCGAATGTGATTATGGCTGATCATCCACAATCAGTATCTCGTTTCTGCCTTCTCCCCATATCCCTTGATTCTGCTAGCCCTAAGAGCTCTACCCAACTCTCTTTTGAATGCATCCAGTGAATCGGTCTCCACTGCCTTTTGAGCCAGCAAATTCCACAAATTCACAACTCTCTGGGTGAAAAGGTTTTTCCTCTTCTCAGTTCTAAATAGCCTACCCCTTATTCTTAAACAGTGGCCATGGTTCTGGACTCCCCTAACATCGGGAACATGTGTCCTGTATCTAGCTTGTCCAATCCCTTAATAATTGTATATCTTTCTATAAGATCCCATCTCATCCTTCTAAATTGCAGGCAATACAAGCCCAGTCGTTCCATTCTTTCATCATTTGACAGTCCCGCCATCCCGAGAATTAACCTCGTGAACCTACGCTGCACTCCCTCAATAGCAAGAATGTCCTTCCTCAAATTAGGAGACCAAAACTGCCCACAATACTGCAAGTGTGGTCGCACCAGGCCCCCGTACAACTGCAGGAGGACCTCTTTGCTCCTATACTCAAATCCTCTCATTATGTAGGCCAACAGGCCATTAACTTTCTTCACTGCCTGTTGTACCTGCATGCTTACTTTCAGTGACTGATGTACAAGGATACCCAGGTCTCGTTGCACTTCCCTTGTTCCTAGTGTGGGTAGGATAATGCTAGTGTATGGGAATCGCTGGTCGGCGCGAACTCGGTGAGCCGAAGGGCCTGTTTATGCACTGTATCTCTAAACTAAAACAGGTTCAGGTTTTTACTTCAGCTTGAACAACTGCCTTTTATTCTCACAGTGCTGGAGTAACTCAGTAGGCCCCGCCCACCTGCTGCAGTCTCCGGCGAAACCAGGAACCCGCCCAAAGGCTTGATGGAGTCCGCCCGAAGGCTCGCGGTCGACAAGACCAGGAACCTGCCTGAAGGCTTGGCGGATGGTGTAACCGGGAGGGGGCTGGAGAAATCAGACATGATGAGCAAGGCCCGGTCGGTAGGTGGGTGAACCAGGATAATGCTTCCAGCACCATCAGGTCAGCTGCAGGAGGCGCCCCTGGGACACAAAGATGGTCGGGCGAGGAGAGGAGAGGGACGTCGGTTCACAGGAACTGCTCCAGTACTACGAGCGCGCGGGCCGACCGGACTCTGAATAATGGCGGCAATAATGGCGGTGCCTCCATGTGTAATAAGTGCAAAATAAATTTCACTGTGCAGTTGCATAAGACAAATAAAACTCTATAACTATTGAGGTCAGGCAGCATCTCTGGAGAACATGGATAAGTGACAATTTAGGCCAGGACACCACTTCAAAATAGTTGGAGTAATGGGGAGAGAGGTTGAATAGAGGTAGAGTGGGACAAAGCCTAGCGAGTGATAGGTGGGTACAGGTAGGGGCAGATGGGAGGGGGAGGGGATGATTTATATATTCCCAAATATTAAACATTCTGAATTGATATTTTTGGAAATATTTTGACACAATTGGAGGTAATCTCACGTGATGTCCTCTTCAGAGAAGTTTTTTCTCCTGGAAGTAATATTCCTGATTTTGTTTATGAATTTTGGTTCTAACTAATATTTAGGTTAAATTTAAAATTGGTACGAATTTTTTGAGAGGAAGAGAATATAACGTGCTGAAGTACCATTAATTTCTTGTAATCACTTAATTCAAATAAAGATCTATTACCACAGAATGATACATTTTCATCTGATTGTGTTTATGAGTCTTGAGTTTATCATTGCTTATTGAGTCTTGAGTTTTTCATTGTGTTCTTGCACAACCACTGCTGATTCAGCCCTTTGTGCATGACAAATAAACAAAATATGAGGCACTGTTCCTCTAGTTTGCCTGTGGCCTCACTCTGGCAATGGAGAAGCCCCAGGACCAGAAAGGTGAATGTGGTACATATTGGGAAGGGGAGTTATAATGGGAGATCCAGCAGGTACTGGCAGACTAAGTGTTTGAGCTTAGTTCACTCATCCCTTCCCAGCCACATTGCCGCCCGCCTAGGTACTCCAAGAATAGTAATGTGACGACTACCAACCAAGAGGTTGGTTATGGCACACGTCAATCTCTGCCTCAGCAAGAGCCTGGACTCTCTACAATTTGCCTATCAGCATAATAGATCAACATGGACTGCGATCTCGCTGGCTCTCCACGCTGCACTGGACTACTTTATAATAAAAACACATATGCCTAGCTGTTGCTCATGGACTACAGCTCCATGTTCAACAACATTGTCCCCTCCAAACACGTTACCAAGCCCAGGGAACTGGGACTCCGTGCATCCCTCACCTCAGCAACCGGATCCACGACTTCCTCATCAACAGAATGCATTCGGCACGAATTGGAACTCAAACACCCAGGAACGAAGGAGATTACAAAAAGAGGGAAGCCCCGCCTCAATAAAAAACCTTGGCCATGCTCTCATTTCACTCCTGCCATCGGGAAGAAGGTACAGGAGTCTGAAACCTGTGACATCCAGGTTCAGGAACAGCTTCTTCCCAACAATTGTCACGCTATTAAATGCTACGAACACGAACTGAACTTCGAACTATAAACTGCCTTGATTGTTTTGTCCTTGAGACTCTTGAAAGGCGCCCATAAATAAAATTTATTACTAGGGAGTTTGGACCAAGTTATGTTTTGCAATATATTGTTTTTTTTAATTTATTGAACTTTTTAAAATTTGTTTATTGTTATCTATTGAGATATGTGTTTACAATCCTGTGGTGCTGCTGCGAGAATTCATTGTTCTGTTTGTGCCAATAAAACACACTTGAGGTCGGTGGGGGTGCTGCAAGCCGGCAGCCCTGCCAGCAGCGTGTTAGTTTTTTCTACTTTTTTTTTGTTTATTTAGTGTGTTTTAATGTATGTTTTTAATGTTTCTCTGTGTGTCTTGTGTGGGGGGTGGTGTGGGGGGGTAAGGGGAAAACCGCATCGGTCGCCTCCTCCACGGAGAGGCAACTTTTTCCATGTCGCCTCCTCCGTGGCCTAACATCGAGGATCGGTGCGGCCTTTCCCGGAGACGCGCCCGGGGTTTCAGCTGCGTGTGCAGCGTGGACTCTCGTTGTGGAGCGGGCAAGCCCTCGCAGGGGCTCGCCGGAGGGGAGCGCTCCATTCGCTGGCCCGCAGCAGCCTGGGATCCTGGGCCTGGGATCCCTTGTTGGGGACCCCGGAGGAGAAGAGGTCCGACAGCCGGCCCGCAGCCAACTTCTACCACGGGCGCGGCGGGGACTTACCATCCGGAGTGGGGTCCCTCGCCAGGGAAACCTGGAGGGGAGCTCCGACTGCCGGACCCTGCGGTGCTTCTGGCTGCAGCACGTCGGGGACTTTAGATCTACGACCGCCGACCTGCGGTCTACACCAACCTGAAGCCGCGGTCTCCGGTGGGGAGGCACCAATTCAGGACTTACCTGGACTTTACCTTTACTCATCTGTACGCCCGCAGCGATGACTGCGGAGGGTTGAGGTCCCAACCACGGATGAAAATGGAGGACTGGCCAAATTTTGTGCCTTCCACCACAGTGATGAATGCTGTGGTGGATGTTTTTGTTAAATTTTTATTGTGTTTTTGTGTGTTCTTTTTCATTGTACCGCTGCTGGCAAATTCATTTCACTTGCACTTTATGTGCAAGTGATGAATAAAACTGATTGATTGATTGACCTTTACTCTTGTGAAGGATATGGCTCATGTCCAGCCAGAGAAGATTAGTTTAACTCGGCATCATGTTTGTCATGGACATTGTGGGCTTGAGGGCTTCTTCCTGTGCTGCCCTGTCCTATATTCTATGTAAAGATATTTGTGAATGTAAAAGGTGATGAGACAGAAAGGGCATGAGAGGTAAGAGTGGTTCATACCTGATACATTTCCGCAGGGAACAGTAACAGTATTTTGGTTCCAAAGCATCATTAAAAGTGTCCCTGTCCTGGGTAGCATGCGGTAGAGCTGCTGCCTTACAGCAGCGGAGATTCTGGGTTCGATCCTGACTACAGGTGCTATCTGCACGGAGTTTGTACTTTTTCCCCGTGACTTGCGTGGGTTTTCTCCGAGATCTTCGGTTTCCTCCCACACGCCATAGACATACAGGTTTGTAAGTTAATTTGCTTGGTATAAGTGTAAATTGTCCCTAGTGTGTGTAGGATAGTGTTAATGTGCGGGGATTGCTGGTTGGAGTGGATTCGATGGGCCAAAGGGTCTGTTCCACACTGTAATCTCTAAATTAAACTAAACTAACTGTAGTAAATTCATGGAATCTGTCTAATCAAAGGCGTCATTTTGAGGATCTTCCTGAAATAACTCCCTGAAAGTAAGAAAGCACACACTGGTACATGCAAATTCTCCTTAGAATATGTTACTGAGCACACACTCACATATGCTTATCTTACATTGCACTTCCTATAACTGGTGTTTTTACATTATATATAACAAAATATAAATAGTGATAAAATGAAATATTGATCAATGGTCAAACAGAACACAACACTCATTATCGACTTCACATCATCAATGAGTGAAATATAATTACGTTTATATCATTCTTTTTAAATATTTCCTTACAACAGGCATTCCTCATTGTAGAAACAAAGAACTGCAGATGCTGGTTTATACCAAAGATAGACACAAAGTGCTGGAGTAATTCAGTGGGTCAGGCAACATCTCTGGAGAAAAAGGATAGGTGACCCTTTTTCAGGCTGTACAGGCTTCTTTCTGACAGGATTTTGGTCAGCCTTTCAGGTCCATGCAAGCTCTCAGAGAAACCCCCTCGAACCCATTCCCCACTTACATCCCTACTTCTTCTTCTTATCGAGTCCACACACAAGATTAGAAGTTGTTCAGCCAGAGCTGAACACACTTCTCGGCATCTGCACAATGGTGTCTGTCTTGCGCTTCTTGTGCTTCTTGTGCGTGGTGGTGGAAAGATTGGTTGAAACAGGGCCGCGACGTGAACGCTCTTTCCTTGGCCCCACTTACATCCCTGTTTCCCAGTAACCTCACATATCCACCAATCCCTTAGCCACCTACAATAGTGGCAATTTGCAGTGGTCAATCAACCCATCAACCAGCATATCCAGAAAGAATACTGAGCATTTAATGTAACATGTTCACAAGGACAATGTGCAAACTCCACAAGGACAGCACCAGTGACCAGGATTGGAAGTGGATTGCGAGATCTATGAGCTCCACCACCTGCTCTACCACTCTGCTACCATGCCACCCAGGTGGGGCAATGTTTACAGTTTAGTTTATTGTCACGTGTACTGAGGTACAGTGAAAAGCTTTTGTAGCGTGCACTCCAGTCAGCGGAAAGACAATACATGCTTAGAATCGAGTCATTTACAGTGTATGGATATCGAGGAGACCTTTGTGAGAGGCTCAGCTATAATGGAAGAAGGGACCACCCGTTTCCTAAAGAATGAGGACATTTCCGATTACCTGGTATGGAACACCTCATCCTGGGCGCAGATGTGACGTAGAGGAAGGAATTGGCAGCAGGGGATAGAGTCTTTACAGGAAGAAGTGTAGTCTAGATAGCTGTGGGAGTCAGTGGGTTTGCAATAGATGTCAGTCAATAGTCTGTCTCCTGTGATGGAGACAGTGAGATCTAGAAATGGTAGGGAGAAGAAGGGGGGGAGAAGGAGGGGGGGAAGGGGGGGGAGAAGGAGGGGGGGAAGGGGGGGAGAAGGAGGGGGGAAGGGGGGGGAGAAGGAGGGGGGAAGGGTGGGGAGAAGGAGGGGGGAAGGGGGGGGAGAAGGGGGGGAGAAGGAGGGGGGAAGGGGGGGAGAAGGAAGGAGGGGGGAGAAGGAAGGGGGGGAGAAGGAGGGGGAGGGGGAGAAGGAGGGGGTAGGAGGGGGGAGGAAGGAGGGGAGAAGGGGGGGAGAAGGAGGGGAGAAGGGGAAGAAGGAGGGGGGGGGAGGGGGGAGAAGGAGGGGGGGGACGGGGGGAGAAGGAGGGGGGAAGGGGGAGAAGGAGGGGGTGGGGGAATTGCGGAGGAGGGGTGTGGGGGGGAAGGGGGAGTAGGAGGGGTGTGGGGGGGGAGAAGGAGGGGTGGGGGGGAGAAGGAGGGGTGTGGGGGGGGAGAAGGAGGGCTGGGGGGGGGAGAAGGAGGGCTGGGGGGGGAGAAGGAGGGGTGGGGGGAGAAGGGAAGAAGGAGGGGCGTGGGGGGGAGAAGGAGGGGTGTGGGGGGGAGAAAGGAGGGCTGTTGGGGGGGAGACAGGAGGGGTGTGGGGGGGGGGAGAAGGAGGGGTGCTGGGGGGGAGAAGGAGGGGTGGGGGGGGGGGAGAGAAGGAGGGGTGTGGGGGGGAGAAGGGGGCTGTGGGGGGGAGATGGAAGGAGGGGCTGTGGGAGGGGGAGAATGAGGTGGTGTGGGGGGGAGAGGAGGGGTGGGGGGGGGAGAAGGAGGGGTGTGGGGGGGAAGAAGGAGGGGTATGGGGGGGAAGAAGGAGGGTGGGGGGGAGAAAGAGGGTGTGGGGGGGGGGGAGAAAGAGGGGTGTGGGGGGGGGGGAGAAGGAGGGGTGTGGGGGGGAGAAGGAGGGGTGTGGGGGGGGGAGAAGGAGGGGTGTGGGGGGGAGAAGGAGGGGTGTGGGGGGGGGCTGGGGAGAAGGAGGGGTTGTGGGGGGGAAGAAGGAGGGGTGTGGGGGGGAAGAAGGAGGGGTGGTGGGGGGAAAGAAGGAGGGGTGTGGGGGGAAGAAGGAGGGGTGTGGGGGGGCGAAAGCGGGGTTGTGGGGGGGGGGGGAGAAGGAGGGGTGTGGGGGGAAGAAGGAGGGGTATGGGGGGGAAGAAGGAGGGGTGTGGGGGGGAGAAGAGGGGTGTGGGGGGGAAGAAGGAGGGGTGTGGGGGGGAAGAAGAGGGGTGTGGGGGGGAGAAAGAGGGGTGGGGGGGGGGGGGGAGAAGGAGGGGTATGGGGGGGAAAGAAGGAGGGGTGTGGGGGGGAGAAAGAGGGTGTTGGGGGGGGGGGGGGGAGAAGGAGGGGTGTGGGGGGAGAAGGAGGGGTGTGGGGGGGAAGAAGGAGGGGTGTGGGGGGGAAGAAGGAGGGGTGTGGGGGGGAGAAAGAGGGTGTGTGGGGGGGGGGGGGGAGAAGGAGGGGTGTGGGGGGGAAGAAGGAGGGGTATGGGGGGGAAGAAGGAGGGGTGTGGGGGGGAGAAAGAGGGGTGTGGGGGGGGGGGGGAGAAGGAGGGGTGTGGGGGGGAAGAAGGAGGGGCGTGGGGGGGAGAAAGAGGGGTGTGGGGGGGGGGGGGGAGAAGGAGGGGTGTGGGGAAGAGGAGAGGCCCAGGACCCAGAACAGTCAGATCACCCGGTGCTGAGCCTGGGACTCAGGTAAGGCGACGGCCCGCTGGTGGGCGGTGGAGTGGCGAGGGTCGCTGGTGGGCGGTGGAGTGGCGAGGGTCGCTGGTGGGCGGTGGAGTGGCGAGGGTCGCTGGTGGGCGGTGGAGTGGCGAGGGTCGCTGGTGGAGGTCCGCGGGGGACTGTGGTCCGGGTCAGCGGCCGAAGCGTCGATAGTCCCGGTCAGCGGATGACCGGGGAGGTGGTGAGGGTCGACGGCGGCGGCAGCTTGGGTGGTCCGGGTGTGGGCTGGGCCGGGAAGGCGGGTGAGTGTTAGTGCGGCCCCTCTTGCTGATGGCGGGCCTGGGCCTGGGACTGGGCCTGGTGGTGGCGGGCTGGCGGCGCGGGCCAGCGGCGGTGGAGCAGCCCCGGGCGGGCTTACGGGTGAGAGAGGAGCGTCTGTGGAGGGAGCGGTCTGTCTTGCAAATGAGTGGTGGGAATATGCATCAAAATTCTTTGTAGTTATTCCTTTTTTCCATGAAAAGAGTGAAGGATCAATTGCAGTAATGGAATGAGTGCATCAGACCTTCATGGGTTACCGGTGCACTATCAATGCCATGTTAAGGATATCTTGGCTGTTCATTGCCCCACTTGCATGGAAACAGCCCATCTGGTGCAACTTGTTTATGCCAACCAGGTTGCCTAACCAACTAATCTAACATGCCTGTGCCTGGCCTATATCCCTCTAAACCTTTCCTATCCTATATACGAAGTGTCTTTAAAATGCCCTAATTGTTTCTATTTTTACCACTGGCAGCTTGTTCTATATATGCACCATAGGAGGAGGTGTCTGAGAGTTGCCGCCTGAAGGCAACATGCCAAATGTCTTCTTCACCACCCTGTCTACATGTGTCGCCAAATTTCATGGAATCATTTACCTCCACCTCTAGATTTCCTATATTTTACTGTATAATTCCTGCCTGGGTTTGTCTTACCAAAATGCAAAACGACATTTCTCTAAATTATGCAATTCCATTGCCCATTGCCCAGTTGATCAAGATCACATTGTAATCCCAGATAACCTTCTTCACTGTATACACTAATTTTAATGTCATTCACAAACTTACCAGCCACGCCATTTACATTCACATCCAAATTGTTAATAATGAACAACAGCGAACTCATCACCGATCCCTGTGGCACACCACTCATTATAGATTGAGTTGGTGTTCCAGGCCAACCTACTATACAGTACCTAGTCAACAGCTTTGCTAAAGTCTTTGTAAACAATGTCTACTGCATTGCTATCTTCAATCTCCTTGGTCACTTTTACAAAAAAAACTCGATTGAATTTGCAAGTCACAATTGAAGTTTGTGCAGGCCTTCAGGGCGGCACAGTGGCACAGTGATAGAGTTGCTGCCTTACAGCGCCAGAGGCCCGGGTTCGATCCTGATGACGGGTGCTGTCTGTACGGAGTTAGTACGTTCTCCCCATGACCATGTGGGTTTTCTCCGAGATCTTCAGTTTCCTCCCACACTCCAAAGACGTACAGGTTTGCAGGTTAATTGGCTTAGTATAAATGTAAAATTGTCCCTAGTGTGTGTAGTGTAGTGTTAATGTGCGAGGATCGCTGATCGGTGCTGACTTGGTGGGCTGAAGGGCCTGTTTCCGCACTGTATCTCTAAACTAAACTAAACTAAACAATTTCCTACAAACAAGACCATGTTGACTATCCAGCAAAATGGTCTCTGCCTACTGAAGAGTGCAGAGGATAGTGATGATGGAGATACGATTGAACACTTCCACATCAAACCCCACCCACATCAATCAGGATTCGGAATTATACGGGGAAGTATATGAAAGGTGTGGTAAATAGCACAGATGCAGGTGGAGCAATCTTTAGAAGGGCTGCAAAATTGAACCATCAGGAAGCATCACAGTCATTCGAGCAGTCTAGCCCTCCCACTGCTGAAGCTACAAGGTTACACCATGTGCAAGTTCTGAGAAGCTTTCACGCATAATTGTGTAAGTGCTGCACGAGAGGATATTACACAATGTTGAATTTTTAACTTTATATTTGATATTCATGTATTTTTTTCAATACATTGCCATATTTTTGTTGGCAGGGGGCCTTTCAGTTAGCCAATGAATCATGTAGCACAGAGACAGGCTAACGTAGCCATGCCAAGCAAGATGCCGCATCTAAGCTAGTCCCATTTGCCTGCGTTTGACCCGTGTCCCTCTAAACCTTTCCGATCCAGTCAGTGATGAAAGCAAAGATGTGCTTTGATGTTGAGCAATTGCAGGTTTTGAAATTCTTGCTTGGTTGCTTACAGGTCGGCGTTTGCATGTGATTTTCAAATGCTGGACCAGGGGAATCTAAAGATACCTTGTAATGATGAAAGGGTTGTGTGGTATCCTGGCGGTAATGTGTGCGGTCGCTGGTGAATTGATCACATCATATTCCATCTCCTCCTGGTTGTTCTACTCCTCCTGCAAGCTCACCACTCATTGCAGTCAATGTGGTGCAGCTCACAGCATCCACAACCATTCTGAGGTCCCTGCCTGGTACACACTGACCCCTATCTTACGCACAATATCCGCTTCCACCCGAGTACATTTGTTTGTCAGGTGGATTGAAACTTGGTTGACTTGTATTATCAAACCTTTATTTACATGAGTAGTAGGCCCCCTTCGGTCATGATTGACCATGGGTGATGCATCCTAGTTTGCAGGTGATGTGTGATCGGATACAAGCCTGGGCGATGTCATATGGAGGACAGGCTGTTGCCCATGCAGCACGTCTCCCCCTTCCACGTCGCTGATCGATCCAAAGGAACAGCAGGGCTGTTACAGTTTGGCACCAGCGCCGTCGCAGGAGCTGCCAGAGCGAGGTTGTAGACAACAACGAACTGCCTTAGGGGCTCTGACTCCGGATTTTCTTGAGGTTTACTCCTGGAGCCTTTTCCATGACTGGATGTGGCCACAAGGCAGTGGAGGTTTTAAATCAGAGTTTTCCCTCTCCTAGATGGACCGCCTTCCCAGGCTGACGAGCCCCATCTGCCCGAGACTCATAGGCGCCTACCTTCCCGTGCAGGTTTATAGCACCTGCCCACTGCCCAGATTGAGCATTACATGAGTCTTTATTATTTAACTCTTGCATCCCCCTCTCTCTCCATCCCTCCCCAACCCAAGTTGTACCAGCTTCAAGGTCGTCTTGATGATTCTCATTGTCTGTGACTCATTCTCACCTCGGCCACAGCTAACATTGCTTGTTTCCTTTATCATCATTACTTTTTTGTATATCTTTCATTCATTTGTTCTATAATCTCTCTACATCACCGTCTATATCTCTCATTACCCTTTCCCCGACCCTCGACCCAAAACGTCACCTATTTGTTTTCTCCGGAGATGCTGTCTGTCCCGCTGAGTTACTCTAGCTCTTTGTGTTTCTCTTTGGTTTAAACCAGCATCTGCAGTTCCTACATACACATTTAGTATGGCTGCTTGCCAATGGATTCAGACATGGTGAATGATCACTACTCTGAGACATGTCTGCATCTGCATATATATTGTACACAAGCGACTCTAAATTAGGTGGTATCACAGATAGTGAAGATGGTTATTGAACATTATAATAGGGTCTCGGTCAGCTGGGCAGGTGGGCTGAGGAATGGCTAATGAAGTTTAATGCAGAAAAGTGTGAGGTGTTTTTCTTTGTTTAGTTTATTGACACGTGTATCGAGGTGCAGTGAAAAGCTTTTGTTGCGTGCTAACCAGTCTGCAGAAAGATCTTCTTCTTATCGAGTCCACACACAAGATTAGAAGTTGTTCAGCCAGAGCTGAACACACTTCTCGGCATCTGCACAATGGTGTCTGTCTTGCGCTTCTTGTGCTTCTTGTGCGTGGTGGTGGAAAGATTGGTTGAAACAGGGCCGCGACGTGAACGCTCTTTCCTTGCAGAAAGATAATACCTGATTACAATCGAGCCATTCACAGAGTATAGATACATAATAAGGGAATAACGTTTAGTGCAAGGTAAAGCCAGCAAAGTCCAATCAAGGATCGTCTGAGGGTCACCAATGAGGTAGATAGTCGTTCAGGACTGCTCTCTGGTTGTAGTAAGATGATTCAGGATGCCTGATAACAGCTGGGAAGAAACTCCCAGAATCTGGAGGTGTGCGTTTTCACTCTTCTCTGCCTTTTGCCAGATGGGAGAAGGGAGAAGAGGGAGTGGTCAGGGTGTGATTTGTCCTTGGTTATGCTGCTGGCCTTGCAGAAGCAGCATGGGGTGTAAGAGGGAGTGGCCAGGGTAAAGTTAAACCAGAGCAAGTTAATGTTAGGGCTCTGGGAGTGTTGTGGAGCAATAGGAACTAGGAGTGAAGGTACATAGTTCCCTGAAAATGGCACCACAGGTAGATAGAAAGCCTTTTACACATCGATCTTCATCAGTCGGGGTACTGGGTAAAGTTTTGGACATTATGTTAAGACTTTACAAGCCATTTGTGAGGCTGTATTTGCAGTTTTGCATTCAGTTTTGGTCCTCCTGCTATAGGAATGGTGACATTAAGCTGGAGAGAGTGCAGGCGACATTTACAAGGTGTTGCCATGATTCGAAAGTCTGAGCTACAGGGACAGTTTGCACAAGCAAATAATTTATTTGCATAACTTCTCAGACAAGGAGAATAGTCAAGCAACAGACGACTCTCGATTCAAAGCATGCAGAATTTAAATATAATTTTTGATAGCATAGAAGCAAGGTTGGTCACGTACGATTGTTTGCAGGGTTAACTATTGTGATCCAGCAATCATTAACTTTCCACTGAAAAACAGGCTTCATTTTCTATGTAGAAAGACTTGGGTGCCTTGGTTTATCCCTAAGTTCATAAGTTCTTTGTCCTAAGCAGACTTGTAGCGTCAGATTCACCCTCAAACTGGAGGTGTGCGTTTTCACACTTCTATACCTTTTGCCCAATGGGAGAGGGGGAAGGGTGCGACTCATCCTTTATTAAAATATGAAATAGCGGCACATTTGGAAAGCAGTAACAGGATTGGTCCGAGTCAGCATGGATTTACGAAGGGGAAATCATGCTTGACTAATCTTCTGGAATTTTTTGAGGATGTAACTAGGAAAATGGATAAGGGAGAGCCAGTGGATGTAATGTACCTGGACTTTCAGAAAGCATTTGATAAGGTCCCGCATAGGAGATTAGTGGGCAAAATTAGGGCATATGGTATTGGGGGTAGAGTGCTGACATGGATAGAAAATTGGTTGGCAGACAGGAAACAAATAGTAGGGATTAACGAGTCCCTTTCAGAATGGCACGCAGTGACTATTGGGGTGCCGCAGCTATTTACAATATACATCAATGATTTAGATGAAGGGATTCAAAGTAACATTAGCAAATTTGCAGATGACACAAAGCTGGGTGGCAGTGTGAACTGTGAGGAGGATGCTATGAGAATGCAGGGTGACTTGGACAGATTGGGTGATTGGGCTGATGCATGGCAGATGCAGTTTAATGTGGATAAATGTGAGGTTATCTACTTTGCTATCAAAAACAGGAAGGCAGATTACTATCTAAATGGTGACAAGCTGGGAAAATGGGAAGTACAACGGGATCTGGGGGGTCCTTGTTCATCAGGCTATGAAAGTAAAGGGCCTGTCTCACTGTACGAGGTAATTCAAGAGTTTTCCCCTGATTCGAACTTGGAGAATGTCCGTAGCGGGTCCGTAGGAGTTCGTGGATGTCTCGTAGCGGCTCGTACAAGTAACGGTAGGTACTCGGGAAATCTGGTAAACTCGTGACGTTTTTTCAACACTCAAAAATGTCCACGACTAAAACAATACTTGTGATGAAAAAAATTGTCACTTTTTACTCGTACGAGCCGCTACGAGACATCCACGAACTCCTACCGACCCGCTTCGGACATTCTCCGAGTTTGAATCAGGGGAAAACTCGGGAGAACTCTTGAATTACCTCGTACAGTGGGACAGGCCCTTAAGCATGCAGGTACAGCAGGCAGTGAAGAAAGCGAATGGCATGTTTGCCTTTATAACAATAGGATTTGAGTATAGGAGCAAAGAGGTCCTTCTGCAGTTATATAGGGCCCTGGTGAGACCACACCTGGAGTATTGTGTGCAGTTTTGGTCCCTTAATTTGAGGGAGGACATTCTTGCCTGAGAGAATGGAGTGGCTGGGCTTGTATACTCTGGAGTTTAAAAGGATGAGAGAGGATCTTATTGAAACATATAAGATTGTTAAGGGTTTGGACACGCTAAAGGCAGGAAACATGTTCCCGATGTTGGGGGAGTCTAGAACCAGGCGTCACAGTTTAAGAATAAGGTGTAAGCCATTTAGAACGGAGATGAGGAAACACTTTTTCTCACAGAGAGTTGTGAGTCTGTGGAATTCTCTGCTTCAGAGGGTGGTGGAGGCCGGTTCTCTGGATAATTTCAAGAGAGAG
The DNA here is from genome assembly GCF_010909765.2 of Amblyraja radiata. NCBI lineage: Eukaryota > Metazoa > Chordata > Chondrichthyes > Rajiformes > Rajidae > Amblyraja > Amblyraja radiata. Next base: position 6,692,701 of record NC_045972.1, on the reverse strand, counting down.
CGAGATAGGGTACTTAAAGATAGCGGAGTCAGGGGATATGGAGAGAAGGCAGGAACGGGGTACTGATTGGGGAAGATCAGCCATGATCACATTAAATGGCGGTGCTGGCTCGAAGGGCCGAATGGCCTACTCCTGCACCTATTGTCTATTGTCTATTATGCTGCTGGCCTTTCCGAGGCAGCATGAGGTATAAAGTCAATTAAAGAAGTCAATGAAAGAAAGGTTGGTTGGTCTGGGCTGCGTCCACAAATCGCTGCAATTTCTTACGGTCTTGGAGCTGTTCCCAAACCAAGCTTTGCTGCATCTTGATAAAATGTTTCCTGGGCACATCCTGCAGTGAACCAGCAACCTGTGAACTGCAGTCAGTACTGTTTGTTAATAAATAGCGTTCCTTTTACTTCCAACACTGTGTACTGCTTGTACTTTACATTTTGAAATAGTTCATGGAGATTGTTTCTTGTTTATATTAATGGCTACTTTATCTTAAACATTATATTTTGACTATTGCTACTCTTCCCTGGCAAATCCTCCATCCTATAATTGTTTTTTGCCCCCTTCCCTCACCTCTATTAACTTTGGGGTTTTCTGCTTGCTTTACCTTCCCTGCATTCTCTTATACTTCCCGCTTCTGATAACTTCAATAGACTTAGGGGTCAGTGTTGAAACTAAGATGCTCATTGATGGTCTTGAAGAAAGCTGCCCACAAAGACCCAGTGCTGCAGTGGTGAGAATGTTTTCCCCTTCTCCGATGCCCTCTGTATGACATCAGGCAGGCTGGGGAGCAAAGTTTTCTTGCAGACTGCACAGCAGAAGCAGAATGCGCAACTTTTAATTAACTTTGTAAAACTCATGCATTAATAAAAATTGGAGCTTTTGATTAAATTAGTTGTAATATCATTAATATTTTCATTTTATCACTTTAAAATCTTTTATGTTTTAGTTCAATTTAGTTTATGGTCATGTGTAACGAGGTACAGTGAAAAGCTTTTGTAGCATGCTAACCAGTCAGTGGAAAGAAAATACATGATTACAATCGAACCACGGTGAGCAGATACATGATAAAGAGAATAAAGTGAGTAATGTTCAGTGCAAGATAAAGCCAGTAAAATCCAATCAATGGTCGTCCAAGGTCACCAATGAGGTAGATAGTAGTTCAGGTCTGCTCTCTGGTTGTGGTAGGATGGATGGTTCAGTTGCCTGATAACAGCTGGGAAGAAACTGTCCCTGAATCTGGAGGTGTGCGTTTTCACACTTCTATATCTTTTGCCTGAATGGAGAAGGGAGGAGTGGTCAGGGTACAATTTGTCCTTGATTATGCTGCTGGCCTTGCCGAGACAGCATGAGGTGTAAATGGAGTCAATGAAAGGGAGGTTGGTTTGTGCGATGGTCTGGACTGCGTCCACAATTGGTTGCAATGTCTTGCAGCTTTGGATGGAGCTGCACTCAATCAAGCTGTGATGCATCCCGATAAAATGCTTTCTACGGTGTATCAGTAGAAATTAGTGAGAGTTCTTCGGGGCAGGCCAAACTTCCTAAGCCTAAGAAATTAGGGGCGTTGGAGTGCTTAAAATGTTTAAATGAGGGGATTAGAATATAGCACCATAGAATTCATTTTATTGGGAGTGCAGTAATTTTATTAGCAATAATTATGATTTATTACATCATAGAAATGTCATGAAGCCTTGCATAAAAAACCCACAATGATTTTGTTATACTTTACTCTGGGGTAACCTTCCACGGAAGGTGTAAATTTAAAACAAAATGATGTAATTCTGGAAATCGTGCAGTTTCCACCGGTGTCACAGTCTAAAAGTGCACAGTGTAGTGTAATCAAGAACCAGAGAAAAAAGGTTTAAGGTGAAAGTGGAAATATTTAATAGCAGGGCTCGAAATTAACGGTTGCCCGGGTGCCAATGGCCACCTAAAGTGCCGCCGGGCAACCTAAATGCCGAGTCATTTTGCCCGGCTTGACACTGCAGATATTGGTTATATCGAAGATAGATAGATACAAAAAACTGGAGTAACTCTGCGGGTCAGGCAGCATCTCTGGAAAAAAGGAACGTGACGTTTTGTGTCAGCGGCGGCGACGGCTGTAGTGTGGGGCAAAGATACTAGGTGCAGGGTGACGGAGGGTAGGAGCGAATGACAGGCCCGCACAACAGCAGTGGCGGCGACGGCTGTTCCACCTCCTCCTCCCGCACCCTGCCCGCCCTGATAGCGGCCGCTGCTTGCCACTCCGCCAATGGCGATAACCGCTTTCAAAACAAACCCTCCTTCACATCGAGGCCGGGAGGAGGAAGGGAGAGGCCCCCTTCCGTCGTCTGAAGCACCTGCACCGCTCGGCCCTGCACCTTCCTGTTGGCTGGCGGAGGAGGGGAGGCGGTGGCGAGGAGATCCCAACTGCCTCCCCCTTTGGCGGCGGACAGGGATGGCCAAGGCAGCAGGGCGATGATGCCGGTGTTGTCCGAGGAGTGCTGACCTTCCTTCCTCCCCCCCTCTCTCCCCCCCTCTCCCCCCCTCTCCCCCCCTCCTCCCCCCCCCCCCCCCCCTCCCCCCCCCCTTCCCCTCCCCCCCTCTCCCCCTCTCTCTCCCCCCTCTCTCCCCCCCCCTCTCCCCCCTTCTCCCCCCCCTCTCCTCCCTCCCCCCTCCCCCCTCCCCCCCCCCCCCCCCTCCCCCCCTCTTCCCCCCCCCCCCCTCTCCCTCTCTCCCCCTCTCTCTCTCTCTCGCCCCCTCTCTCTCTCCTCTCTCTCTCCCCCCCTCTCTCCCCCTTCCCCTCTCCCCCCCCTCTCTCTCCCTCTCCCCCCCCTCTCTATCTCCCCCTCTCCCCTCTCCCCATCTCGTACTTCCTCCTAAACCTCCCTTATCCTGGAACCCCCTCCTCTCCATCCCACACTGATCCCCGTTCCCGCCTCTATTCAGTCCTCACTGACATCCCCTGTGCTCCCCTCCCCAGTTGCCCCCCCCCAACTATTCATCCTGCACTGATCTCCCTATCCACCTCACATTGATTTTCCTGCCACCCCCCATGTATCCTACACTGGTCCCCCAATTCATCCTGTACTGAACCCCCTTCCCATCCATCCTGCACTGCTCCAACCATTCATCCTGTAATGCGCCCGCCCATTCATCCTGTACTGATCCCCACCATTCATCCAGTAATGATCCGCCCATTCATCCTGCACGGACCCTCCGATTCACACCGTACTGACCCCCCCCCCCCCCATTCATCCTGTACGGATCCCATCTATTCATCCTGCGCTGATTCCCCCCCCATCCATCCTGAACTGATCCCCTTATTCAAGAAGAATGGCAGGATCAGTCTGAAGAAGGGTCTCAACTCGAAACGTTGCCTATTTCCTTCGCTCCATAGATGCTGCCTCACCCGCTGAGTTTCTCCAGAATTTTTTTCTACCCCCATTCATCCTGTGCGGATCCCCCCCCCCAATTCATCCTGTACTGAATCCCCCCCATCCATCATGCACAGATCCCCCCCGTCCATCCTGCACCCCCATTCAAAAACACTGACATCCCCCGAGCTCTCCCCTCACAATTTTACCTACTCCAACCAACACACACTAATTCCCCTGCCTCAATCCATCCATTCCGCACCGATTGCCTTCTCAACCACCACCACCCCTCCCCCTGCACTGATTCACAACCCCCCCCCCCCTGACCCTACTGTGCTGGAAATGTCTTCAGAGCAAACATTGACTATGTTTGATAACGGAATGCAATCAAATGTGTTTCAATTACCAATGTTATTATTTGTTTTAATCCATAAAGATGGATGAATTCAACTGTGAACACGTGAAGCATTAAAACCGCAGTGTTCAATTGTCACTGCTACCATTGACACATTATTACAGAATTCATTTTAACGGCAATCAATGCTCTTAATATGGAGTATCAGTACTGTAGTTATTTAATGAGCAACATTCACAACTATACGTTGGATTTATCCAGGTTTTACTTCTACAGTCGGCCATATACATCACAAATTTGGTCAGGAGATATTTCAGTTGAAATTTAATGTCAATTCTGAAGTGGGAATGATGGAAACAGCGTTTATCTAATAAAAAAATTTAATCTGCTGTTCACAACACATACATCTAATCTGAATGTCCGGTAATGTGGCGTTTTGACACCTTTAAACATATTACCAAAAGAACATTTGCTGCAGTTATGTCCTTTGGCCATCTTTTGTCAGTTAGTGTAATGTTTAACCTGTCAGATGGGTATAGTTGGTTTTAACAACTATCATAAAATGCCTTTAGAAATTTCCTTGCAACCTGTCTATTTTGTTGTGGATAAATTATGTGGGAAGCGAGAGTGTTTCTGTACCAATAGCAATAACGACCCATGCTATGGCCATGTCATGATAATTTTCAGTTATTCACAAAAAACATGCTTGCATCAATCTGTAGTGTGCATGGTTAAGCATATATGTTACCATGGTCCAGGATTTATTGACACAGGTTGATCATATGCTGAATAATCCAAGCACATTTTTGTTTGGAAGTTGAAAGAAATAATAGAAATTGCATTCATTGCCAAGTGTAAAAACAGTTGAGATACTGTATTGTAACTTTGCTGCATGTCATTGTGGCATATATCATGCCATGATTGGTGAATATGTTTAGTTTGTGACTTTATTTGAAGCGGAAATAATATGTGAATGCTTCATTGAGCATAATTCCGTCTGGTAACTACGCACTTCGTCCGAGCACATTATCGCACGCGTCATGCAAGCCGTCTTAAATGACCACCTAAAGTGTCATTTGGCAACCTAAAAAGCTGCCAAGGTTGCCCCGCTGGCAAGGGAAAAAAAGTTAAGTGAGAGCCCTGAATAGGAACCAGTGGGGCCATTTTTTTCAGAATGAGGACGCGGGTATATGGAATGAGCTGCTAGAGGCAGGTACTATCACATAATTTAAAAGGTATTTGGATGGGTACATAGATAGGAAAGGTTTAGATGGATATGCACCAAATACAGGAAGGTGGGACTAGTGTGGATGGGGTATATTAGTTGGGATGAGCAAATTGGGCTGAAGGGCATGTTTCCGTGCCGTGTGACAGCATGACCAGCAGGTTTGTGGCCAATAATACAACAGATTTAAACCTGACTTGCTCCACTGATGATGTGTGATCTGCTGAGTCTCCCCATAATTATTATCTCCGCTCAGTTTACTCTGGAATAATCACCCTCATTATTCTTGCCACACATTCACTAACTACAAGCCTTGTGTTAGTTTCCTTGCCATGTTGTGTGCCAAGTCTAGGTATTATGCCCTGAGGAAAGCACAATTCAAGCAGGGCAATCCTCTGTAATGATCCCCATTTGATCCCCTTTGTACACAGAGCCTGGGAGTGGAGAGGCCTTGAGACCCCCAAGTCTTCAGGTGAGTGAGGTCAGCAGCCACACTATTTTCCTGGCCACACTTATCATCACCACACACATTCAGTCTTCCTCAGTTACTTTCAATCTCAGATAAAATAACTGAGAACAACGCAGTTGAAAGTTATTTGTGAAGAAAATCAGCACGAAATGGTCTGGGTACACTGCCCAACATCTCAAGGCGCCGACCTGTAGGGGGTATGGCTGCCTAGCCTGCAGCTGTCTGTTTTTTCATCTTTTTTTTAATTTTTAGTTAGTTTAGTGTTTTGTTTTTGAGGAGTTCTAGCTTTTTTATGTGTGGGGGAGGGGGGGGGGGGGGGAAGGGGGAAACTAATTTTCAGGGTCCCTACCTGGTCGGAGATGCAGCTTTTCTCCGGGCTGCACTTTCGACCCGTCCTCGCGGCCTACCAGCAGGCCTGGAGCAGCGTTTCCTGAGGGGATCGCCCGGGGCATCGGCGGCGGCTGCGGAGCTGCGGGTCCGAGGAGCGAGGGGACCGCCCTGAGCCTCGGCATCGGCGGCGGCGGCACCGGCATCGGCGGCGGCAGAGCTGCGGGTGTGAGGACGGCGGTGCAGCGCTGGAGCGCCATTGCGGGGCGGGCGGTGCCTTGCCTGAGTCGCCGCGCTGGAACTCCGGTGAGCTGGGACCGGCGTTAAAAACATCGCGGAGCTGCGGGCGGCGGCGCTGAAACTTTACATCAGGAGCCTGGGATCTCTCGATGAGATCGCCAGTTGAGCTCCATTCGGCGCGGCCTTGTCGGCTCCGGAAGCCACGGTCTCGAGTAGGGAGGCGGCCGTTCCAGGGTTCCCAAGCCGCTGAGAGGACTCTCCCGACGCCGGAACACCATCACCCGGCGAGGATGGCCTGGAACATCGGGCCTCCGTGAAGGCAACTGTGGAGGCCTCAATAGGCCCGACTATGGGTGAACATTGGGGATGGGACTGGACTTTGTGCCTTCCCCCATATGGGAACCATTGTGGGGGGATGTTTTTATGTTTTTATGTTGAAGCTATTTATTATTGCTATGTTTGTATTCTCTTTTATGTGCTGCATTGGCAAAAAGAATTTCACTACACCTAGGTGTATGTGACAATAAATTCAACCTTTGAACCTTTGAACCTTCTCCACTGCTTGTGTCAGGTGATCAGAAGTATTTGCATCTTGTACAGTACGATATAGTACAGGAGGGAAATTGGTCTGCCATCAGTCATAAAATACAAGATACATGAAGTGAAATTATAGTGACGAGTGGATAGTCCAGGATTGGAGATGTGCAAAGATTTGTGGAGGGGTGGGGAGAGCGGAATGGCATCAACATAGGGGGACGGAACCAGCTGGTGAGAGGCTGCTACTTGGCCTTTATTCTATCCCGGTTAGGAATCACAGAGCCATAGAGCTATGCAGGGGAAAGGAGCCAGTCTCCCCCATGAAGGGAAGGGAGGGGAGTTGTACAGTTGTGTTGGCTGTGATGGAAGACTTCCATCACAGTGAGGTGGAGATTCACTGTAAGGGATGTTTGTGTAAATTGTGTTGGTGTGTGTTTTGGTTCTTTCCTTGTATGACTGCAGAAACCAAATTTCGTTTGAACTTCATGTGAGGTTCAAATGACAAATAAACGGTATTGATATTGTATTGTATTGTGTGCATTTCTTTAGTTTACCTAGAGTGAAGTCATGCAATAAAAGCAGTGTTATCTGTGAATACTACCCAGATGCAAATAAGACCTATGAGTTTTGCATGGGCTCAAGCCTTAAGCTAGCTCAATTCTGGGACCATTGTATTTAGTGCTCTGGCAGTGTGAGCAGCTTGTTAACAGTCTCTTCAATCTTTTGATGTTGCAACAGTGCAATTGCTAAATCTCAGGGGAAAGAATTGAACCGTGAGTATGGCTTGTTTAATATTTTTGCATGTCGCCTTTCTCTATGTCGTTAATGAATAGCTGTTTTTCTAGTTCCTGGGCCAAATTATAATGCATTTATAATGAACGCCGGAGGCTAAAGGTTAATGCAAAAGAGACTCAACCAGCTCGCTAGGTATTTAACGCTCAAAAAGCACATTGTCGTTTGGATACAGCAGATCTTGCAGAATTTCCATCAGAACTTGGTGCTTGGAGTAGAGGCTGTGGTGAGTAAGGGACCTTGGTGAGGTTGGTCTGGGGGAGTGATTCAACAGCAGATCCAAGGCCATCTCATGGGAACAGTGGCATCAACACAGGGGGACGGAACCAGCTGGTGAGAGGCTGCTACTTGGCCTTTATTCCATCCAGGTTAGGAATCGCAGAGCCATAGAGCTATGCAGCAGAGAACCATCTCACAAGTTCACAAATTATAGGATTAGAATTAGGCCATTTGGCCCATCAGGTCTACTCCTTCCATTCAACACTCTTGAATCATGGCTGATATCTGCCTCTTAATCCCATTTTCCTGCCTTCTCCCCACAACCCTTGACACCCATTCTCATCAAGAAATTGTCTATCTCTGCCTTAAAAATATCCACTGAATTGGCCTCTACAGCGCCCTGTGGCAATGAGTTCCACAGAATTAACTACCCTCTGACAAAAGAAATTCCTCCTCACCTCGTTTCTAAAAGAGCTTCCTTTACTACTGTAGGGGGCGCTCCTCTGTGTGCAGCCATGTCAGCAGCGCGTCCGTTTTTTCAACTTTTTAAATTTTTTTTAGTATGTTTTAAAGTATGTATTTAATGTTCCTTCGTGTGTTTTGTGTGGGAGGTGGTGTGGGGGGGGGGTAAGGGGGAAACCGCTTCGGTCGCCTCCTCCATGGAGAGGCGACTTTTTCCAGGTCGCCTCCCCCGTGGCCTAACATCAAGGATCGGCGTGGCCTTTCCCGGAGACGCGCCCGGGGTTTCAGCGGCGGGCGCAGCGTGGACTCTCGATGTGGAGCGGGTGAGCCCTCGCTGGAGGGAAGCGCTCCGTTTCGCTGGCCCGGGGCAGCCGGCAGCCTGAAGTCGCAGCCTGAAGCCGCGGTCTGCAGAGCTCCAGCTGGTGCGGCGTCTACAGCCCGGGATCCCTCGTGGGGGACCCGGGGGAAGAAGAAGCCATCACTGCCGGCCCGCGGCCAACTTCTACCGCGGGGCTGGCATGGACTTACCATCACCCCTGGAGGGGAGCTTCGACCGCCGGCCCTGCAGTCTACGGTGCTTCTGGCTGCGGCGGGGACTTTAAATCTCGACCGCCGGCCTGCGGCCTATATCAACTTAAAGCCGCGGTCTCCGGTGAGGAAGAGCCGATCCTGGACTGACTCTGGACTCTGGCCCTGTACACGGGGGGGAAATGAAGGAGGACTGGCCAAATTTTTGTGCCTTCCACCACAGTGATGAATGCTGTGGTGGATGTTTGTGTTACAGTTTTATTGTGTGTTCTTTATTATTGTACTGCTGCTGACAACCCAAGTTTCCACCGATCCTGGTTGTGTGGCAATAAATTATATCTATCTATCTATCTATCTATCTATCTATCTAATTCTAAGGCTACGACCTCTGGCCCTAGACTCTCCCACCAGATGGGAGACTGTCCCATCTCGTCCATGCTGACCAAGTCTAACCAAACTATTGCCATTTACCTGCCCCCCCTGGCCCATATCCTTCCAAATTTTTGCTAACCACGTACTTGTCTTTTAAATATGGAAATTATACTCACCTTTACCACTTCCTGTGGCAGCGTTGTTCCATGCACGCACCACCCTCCATATGAAAAGCTTGCAGCTCGGGTCCCCTTTAAAGCTTTAGTCTGTAAAGCAGCGTTATGGGTTGCGCATCCTGTGTCCAGATCCCATAGTTTGAATAACCAAATATGCAGCAAGTGCCTGCAAGTACCAGGTACAAGTGCCTGGTTATGGGGTTGGTGAGAGTGCTGCAGTCACTGCTGTGTATCCGTGAGGCTGAGAGCCACAAAAATGTTGTCGACTCAAAGCTGACCAATGTATGGACAGTGAGGGAATGGATATCCACCGATGGAAGAAGGAGATGGGGAAGCTAGTGCTGGAATCTCTCCAACGCATTTTGTTCTTGAAGCTGGAGAGAAGAGGGAGAGGGAAATTGGGAAGAGTATTAGTGGAAGAAGATGGGAGCGGGCAGGTAATACTGAGGTTGCACCATTTTTAGTTTAGAGATACAGCGCCCTTCAGCCCACTGAGTCCGCACCAATACTCTTCCCTATTACATCAACACTACCTTACACACACTAGGGACAATTTTACATTTATTTGTACATTTAAATCCAAACCAATTAACCTACAAACCTGTACGTCTTTGGAGTGCGGTAGGAAACCGAAGAACTCGGAGAAAAACCACGCAGGTCATGGGGAGAATGGACAAACTCCGTACAGACAGCACCCATAGTCAGGATCGAACCTGGGTCTCTGGCGCTGTAAGGTAGTAGCTCTACCACTGCGCCACCGTGCTGCCCTTATTTCATCCAGGAACAAAGGTGTCATTGAATGGCTGCAGGATGACCCAAAGGAGCCAGTGAACAGCCAGGATTTGTGGGCTAACTTGGTATCACATGCTAGTGTGTGGATATGGAAAGGCAGAGCAGACAAAACATTTTCTAATCTCTTACCTCGACAGAGATGCGTATCGTATCTCCGTCCTCACTGCGACTAACATCAAAGAGTTGGTGGCCTCTGCTGGACACCGACTTCGGGAGATCCAACCGTGGAAGCCTGCGGTCTTTAACATCGTGGAGCTCGCGGTCTCTGGTTAGAGACCGACTTCGGGAGCTCCACGCCGCAGGAGCTTTGACCGCCCTGACGCGGGAGCTTCGACCGCTAGCTGCGGGAGGTTCGATCGCCCCCACTAAGGGTGGTTCGACTGCCCCGACCACGGGAGAATAAAGAGGAAGAAGATTAGACTTTATTGCCTTCCATCACAATGAGGCATGTGGGGAATCAGCTGTGGTGGATGTTTATGTTAACTTTTATGTAGTTGTGTGTCTTGTTGCTTTTCTTTCCCCGTATGGCTGTATGGTAATTCACGTATTACTGTACTTAATTGGTACATGTGACAATAAACTGACCTTGAACCTTGAAACAAATAGGTGGAGAGGCAGGTAGTGGTGGAAGCAGTCAGCAGAAGGACCTGGACAGACTGGGAGAGTGGGCAGATGGAATACAGCATCGTAAATTATGCAGTCATGTACTTTAGTTGTGGGGATAAAGGCCTGGACTATTTTCTAAATAGAGAGGTTTCAGACTTGGGAGTGCTGGTGTAGGATTCCCAAAAGGATAATTTACAGGTTGAATCAGTAGTAAAGAAACCAAATGAAATGTTAGCTAAAATATATAAGCATGGATGTAATGCTGAGGAATTTTAGACCACATTTTGGAGCAATGTAAGCAGTTTTGGGCCTGTACTCGCTGGAGTTTAGAAGGGTGAGGTGGGATCTCATTGAAAGTTACTGAATAATGACAGGCCTAGATAGATGGGATGTGGAAAGGATGTTTCCACTTGTTGGAGAGTCATGGACCAGAGGGCACAGCCACGATATAAAAGGACATACATTTAAAAAGGAGATGAAGAGGAATCTATGTAGCCAGACAGCTGTAAATCTGTGTAATTTATTGCTAGAGATGGCTGAGGAGGCCGAGTCTTTGGGTAGTTTTAAAGTGGAGATTGATAGGTTCTTGATTAGTAAGGGTGTCAAATGTTATGGGGAGAAGGCAGGAGAATGGGTTGAGAGGGAAAGATAGATCAGCCATGATTGAATGGCAGAGCAGACTCTCTGGGTCGAGTGGCCTCATTCTGCGCCTATGTCTTATGTAATCACCTGTGTTGGGGATGGCCAGACAACACTTTGGGTTGGGACTCTTCTTCAGATGATTTCAGCATCTACAGGTTCTTGAGTCCTGCTCTTGTTTATTATGTGTTTTATGTTATATCTCTGATATGAAGTGTGAGAAAAGAGGAAATTCACATCAATTTATATCTAATTCACAGAAATCAGTGATAAAGAAGATGTGGATTGCTCTCTTCCTGTTGTGTGTTTGTCAATGCTCTGCGGATCAGTTCAGACTTCGAGCAGAGGCATTAATGAAAGAAACTCCTCTTGTAGATGGGTGAGTGAAACAGATTTCTAGGTGAAGTTACTAATCATCATGTCACTATCTCAAATGTCATCAAGCTGGGTTTCCATTAAATCACACTTGAAACTTCATTGCAGTTTATTTAGTGTCCTTTAGTTTTTTAATTTAGAGATACAGAGGGGAAACAGGCCCTTCAGCCCACCGAGTCAGCGCCGACCAGCGATCATCGCATGCAAACACTACCCTACACTCACTAAGGATGATTTACAATTATACCAAGCCAATTAACCTACAAACTTGTACGTCTTTGGAGTGTGGGAGGAAACTGGAGATCCCGGAGAAAACCCATGCATGTCACCGGGAGAAAGTACAAACTCCGTATAGACAGCAACGATAGTCAGGATCGAACCCGGGTATCTGGTGCTTCTTCTTCTTATCGAGTCCACACACAAGATTAGAAGTTGTTCAGCAAGAGCTGAACACACTTCTCGGCATCTGCACAATGGTATCTGTCTTGCGCTTCTTGTGCGTCTTGTGCGTGGTGGTGGAAAGATTGGTTGAAACAGGGCCGCGACGTGAACGCTCTTTCCTTGACCCCATCTGGTGCTGTAAGGCAGCAAATCTACCGCTGCGTCACTGTGCCGCCCAGTGTAGGTAGCTTTCAAGAACATTCTTGGCAATGTTTGTCTCTTTTTCTTGATATACATCCTTACATCTCCACACATGTTAGGGCGGCATGGTGGCGCGGTGATTGAGTTGGTGCCTCACAGCGCTTGCAACGCCAGAGACCAGGGTTCCATCCTGACTACGGGTGCTGTCTGTACGGAGTTTGTACGTTCTCCCCGTGACTACGTGGGTTTTCTCTGGGATCTTAGGTTTCCTCCCACGCTCCAAAGACGAAGAGATTTATAGGTTAATTGGCTTGGTTAAAGTGTAAAAATAATTGTCCGTTGTCTGTGTAGGGTAGTGTTAATGTACAGGGATCGTTGGTCGGCACGGACTCGGTGAGCCGAAGGGCCTGTTTCCGGGCTGTGTCTCTAAACTAAACGAAACTAAACATAGTTTTTAATCTTGTTATAAAATGTATTGAAAGTTGATAAAAAATAATTTCCAGTGGCACTGATTACATGACAGAATGTCCTAAATAGCAATGACAGACTGGTCTTTTCAGGTGGCAGAGATTCACTTGCACCTCCTCCAACCTCAAGTACTGTATCCGCTGTTCCAGATGTGGACTCCAATATACGAGACCAAGTGCAGGCTCGGCGATCGTTTAGCTGAACATCCCCGCTCAGTCCACCTACACCTACATGATGTCCCATTTGCCAAACACTTTAACGCATCCTTCCATTCCCATTTTGGCCTTTCTGTCCTGGGCCTCCTCCATTGTCAGAGTGAGGCCCAACGCAGATTGGAAGAACAGCACTGCATATTTCTCTTGAGCATGTTACAACCCAGTGTGATGAATATTGACCTCTAATTTCAAATAACCCTTGCTTTCCCTCTCTCTCCATCCCTCTCCCATCCTAATTCTCCGACTAGATTGACTGTCTTCCTGATTAAATTTTACCTTGAATGTCTCATCACCTTCCCCCACATTTTCCTTGATATACTTCCGCTTTGATGTCTCGTTTTCACACTTTATCTTTCCATAGCTCAATCTCTCCCACTCCCTTGACTCTCAGTCTAAAGAAGGGTCTCTACCCGAAATATCACCCATTCTTTTTATCCAGAGATGCTGCCTGTCTCGTTGAGTTACTCCAGCAATTGTGTCAATCTTCAGTGTAAACCAGCATCTGCAGTTCCTTCCTACACATGAAGTTTGTACTTGCACTAGGATTTTACCCTGGATGAGACAAGTGCCTGATGTCAGAAGAGATCTTGGCCATGTGGGGGATTTGCTGTCCAAGATGACTGGAGCACTTATGCAGTTTAAAATAATTCTGAAGGGATTCGGCAGGCTAGATGCAGGAAAAATGTTCCCGCATTTGGGGGAGTGCAGAACCAGGGGTCACAGTTTAAGAATAAGGAGTAGGCCCAGAGAGTTGTGAATCTGTAGAATTCTCTGCCACAGAAGGCAGTGGAAGCCAATTCACTGGGTTTTTTTCAAGAGAGATTTAGCCCTTAGGGCTAAGGGAATCAAGGGATATGGGGAAAAAGCAGGAACAAGGTACTGATTTTAGATGATCAGCCATGGTCATATTGAATGGCGGTGCTGGCTCGAAGGGCCGAATGGCCTGCTCCTGCACCTTTTTTCTATGTTTCTATGTTTTGGTCACTGCTATAGGAGGGGTTTTGTTAAGATGGAAAGAGTGCGTAAAAGATTTACAAGGATGTTGCCAGGACTTGAGGGCCTGAGCTTTAAGGGCTAGGACGAGGACTTTGTTGGGCAAGCTAGGACTTTATTTCTTGCAGAACAGGAGACGGTAAGGTGATCTTATATAGCTCTGTAAAATCAAGGGGGGGGGGGGGGGGTGGGATAAATAGGTCTTTTATCCAGAATAAGGAAATCATAAACCGGAGGAAACCTTTTCATACAGAGGGTGGTGGGTAAATGGAATGAGATGCCAAAGAAGGTGGTTGAGGCAGGTACTATAACAACATTTGCAAGCCATCCCAACAGGTACATAGATAGGGAAGGTTTAGAGGGATATGCGGCCAGGTGGGACTAGTGTAGATGGGGCATCTTGATTAGCATGGACACGTTGGGCTGAATGGTCTGTTTCTATGCTCTATGAATCTATAAGGCTCTATCTATATAAGTCCATCCACTCTTGAGATTGTTGGCTAGACTCATTAGAGAATGTGGGGTTTGTAGCCTCTGGGCTGGGGTTGGTTTCAGTATCCTAGGGTTATGGGTTGGCCACTTCATGCAGGTGCTTGATATCAAGATGCAGTAATCATCATCCAGCAGAGTTTGTGTGCCTTGACATCAGCTTCCCAGTGCTATAAATATTTATTTTTATTTTTTATTTTTTTAAAATTTATTAGAAGTACAATAAGTTACAGTAGTACAAGCCAGATATATCTTATTACATTTGTTGTACCCCTTCATTTTTTGAGCTTTAAGAAAGATAGAAATAAAGGAAGTAAAGAAAGTGAGAGAGAGTTGTGATAGTGCGAGAGAGTGTTGAAAAAATAAGCCCATTAGAGATAGAGTTAGAGAAGAAAGTTAAGAAAGACCCTAGAAAAGAGAGAAAGAAAGAGAAACAATTGCTCTATTATAAAAAACCACGCAAAAAGGGATATACCAACTTCATATTTTTCATCCCCCATTACCAGATCCTGGCACCATTTATTTTTCAGTGCTATAAATATGACGTCATTTCTTGCCTTTGTCTCAACTTGCAGGCCTTCAAAATACCCATGAAATGTCAGCGAGGTGAATGGTCATAGCAACATATTCTGTACAAGCAGGGATCTGGGCTTATCCGCAGCAAATGTCCTTCAGGTTTTTTAATTTCCAGGAGACTCACTTTGCTGCAGTTTCAATGGAGTTAATGTAATCTGAGAGTGTCCTGAAATGTTCATAAATTCATGTGATAGGAACAGAATTAGGCCATTCGGCCCATCATGTCTACTCTCCCATTCAATCATGGCAGATCTATCTTAACCCTCTTAACCCCATTCTCTTGCCTTCCCCCCATAACCCTTGACACCCGTACTAATCAAGAATCTATCTATCTCTGCCTTAAAAATATCAATTGACGGCCTCCACAGCCTTCTGTGGCAAAGAAGTCCACAGATTCACCACCCTCTGACTAAACAAATTCCTTCCCTTCTCCTTTCTAAAAGAACGTCCTTTAATTCTGAGGCTATGGCCTCCGGTCCAAGACTCTCCCACTTAGTGGAAACAGCCTCTCCACGTCCACTCTATCCAGACCTTTCACTATTCGGTAAGTTTCAATGTGGTGCCCCTCATCCTTCTAAACTCTAGCGGGTACAGACCCTGTGCCGTCAAACGCTCATCATATGTTAACCCACTCATTCCCTAGATCATTCTCTGGGATCATTTCAATGCTAGCATATTAGTGGTGCAGATGCTGGAGAAGTTTATCACCAGCTGAGATTGGAACCACAATATTTGAACTTGATTTGAACTTGAACTAGTCTCTTGTAGTTTATAAGATTATAATGTTTCTTCGTCAGATAGATAAAGAATTTATAATTTGTTCCATTAAAAAATGACTCATTTGTTCCAGTGCTTTTGGTCTTTTGATTGTGTTTTGTTATTGGGTTATGTGAGAGCAAGCACAGAAGTAATAGTTCCTCCATAACATTGATAAGCATTTTCCCCCATGTCACCATTTCCCATTTTATTGGAATGCAAAGGTCAATGGAAAAAAGTTTTTGAAAACACAAGAATCGTCATTCATTCTCAACGTACTGAAGTGGTTTTTCAAAGTAAATTGGTAATTACATAGCTAGTACATTTCCCAATTTATGAAGAATTTTAACAGAATATATGCTGGTTAACGTATCGGAACCCATCCTGTTGTTTGACATTTGAAGGCTTTTCTTTCCAAAATTAGACACAATGACTTCCCTTACCAACTTCTACTGCGTTACCACAACCAACTGAGCAAAGTGGATCTGAATAAAGTGAATGAAACCCACACTAACATCAATAAGCTGAAAGCTGGGCTTGTGGGAGCACAGGTATTTGATTTGCTTATTCATTGTGCATTCATTTTCCAGTTTAGTTTAATTTAGGGATGCAGCATGGAAACAGGCCCTTTGGCCCACCAATTCTGTACTGACCAACGATCCCCGCACATTAATAATAATAATAATAATAAATTTTATTTATGGGCACCTTTCAAGAGTCTCAAGGACACCTTACAAAAATTGAGCATGTAGAGGAAAAACATGTAAGGGGAATGAAATAAATAGTAGAGACATGACTAGTACACAAAGTAAAGACAGAATTCAATACAAAACACAGTATGAGGCAATTAATGCACAGATGAAAAGGGACGGGGACGTGGGGCTAAGGATAGGCAGAGGTGAAGAGATGGGTCTTGAGGCGGGACTGGAAGATGGTGAGGGACACGGAATTGCGGATCAGTTCGGGGAGGGAGTTCCCAAGCCTGGGAGCTGCCCTGGAGAAGGCTCTGTCCCCAAAACTGCGGAGGTTGGACTTGTGGATGGAGAGGAGACCGGCTGATGTGGATCTGAGGGACCGTGAGGGTTGGTAGGGGGAGAGGAGGTCAATGAGATATGGGGGGGCCAGATGGTGGAGGGCTTTGTACGTGAGGATCAGGATTTTGTAGGTGATCCGGTGGGAGATGGGAAGCCAGTGAAGTTGTTTGAGGACTGGAGTGATGTGATGCCAGGATTTGGTATGGGTGATGAGTCGGGCGGCTGCGTTCTGGACCAGTTGGAGTCGGTTGATGTAGGTGGAGCTGATGCCAAGGAGAAGTGAGTTGCAATAGTCCAGTCGGGAGGAGATGAAGGCATGGATGAGTCTTTCAGCAGCGGGCGGTGTGAGAGAGGGTCTGAGTTTGGCGATGTTGCGGAGATGAAAGAAGGAGGTTTTAATGACATGGCGGATGTGAGGCTCGAGGGAGAGGGTGGAATCAAAGATCACGCCAAGGTTGCGGGCCTGGGGAGAAGGGGAGACAGTGGTGCCGTCGATGGTGAGAGTGGGGTTATTGATTTTGCTGAGTGTGGCTTTGGAGCCTATGAGGAGGAATTCTGTCTTATCGCTGTTTAGTTTGAGGAAATTATGTTGCATCCAGGTTTTTATAGCTGACAAACAGGAGTTGATATGGGAGAGGGGGGCGTTGTGGGGGGATTTGGTGCCAAGGTAAATCTGGGTGTCATCCGCGTAACAGTGGAAGTCCAGATTGAAGTGGCGGAGTATCTGACCAAGGGGGAGGATGTAGATGATGAAGAGGAGGGGGCCGAGTACGGAGCCTTGGGGAACGCCTTGAGTGACTGCGGCTGTAGCAGAGGTGTGGTTGTGGAGAGAGATGAAGCGGGATCTGTTGGAAAGGTAGGAACGGAGCCTGCTGAGTGCAGAGCCTTCAATGCCGAGGTCTTTGAATCTGGTGAGCAGGATGTTATGGTTCACTGTATCGAAGGCTGCGCTCAGGTCGAGGAGGATGAGGATGTTGAGGGAACCAGTGTCAGCAGAGGTGAGGAGGTCGTTGAGGACTTTGAGGAGAGCAGTTTCTGTGCTATGGACATTAACACTATCCTACACACATTAGGGACATTTTTTTCACTAATACTACGCCAATTAATCTACAAACCTGTACGTCTTTGGAGTGTGGAAGGAAACCGAAGATCTAAGAGAAAATCCACGCGGTCACGGGGAGAACGTACAAACTCCGTACAGATAGCACCCGTAGTCAGAATCGAACCTGGGTCTCTGGCACTGCAAGCGCTGTAAGACAGCAACTCTACTGCTGCACCACCGTGCCACCCTATTCAAGTATTCAAGTTCAGATTGTATTGGTGGATAAAGAAAAGTAAATTGAAAGATATAAACTGGGTAAGTTTAAATCAAGCTCTTCAGTTGCAGGGAGAATAACATGGACTAAGAGAAGTAAATTGCTATTTCTGAGGTAATTTATTTTATTAAAGCATTGAATCTCTGTTAGGCAGGGAGAATGGTGGACAGCCTTATACAAATCCATCAGGGAAACATTGAGTATGAGCGTCATCTTATCATAATGTCTACCATTTTAGGGAAACGTGCAATATTGCCGTTTACAGTCTGGACTTTATTCATGTCAGAGTCTTGTTACATTTCTATTATTATCATTGTCAAACAAATATGTTAATCAGTTCTCATGAAAGAATTTAATTGAACCAGAATGGCCCCATCTGTTTAATATGAGTATGCCTTTGCCACTCATTTCAAAAGTTGGACTTTTATAACATTCCAATATGGAAAAACATCTATTAATAGGAATCTGAGGGGTACCTTTTTTACACAAAAGGTGTTGTGGGTATGGAACAAGCTGCCAGAGGAGGGAGTTGAGGCAGGGACTATCCCAACTTTTAAGAACCAGTTAGACAGGTACATGGTTTGGAAGAATACAAATTTGGAGGGATACGGGCCAAAAGTGGGACTAGTGTAGCTGTTTCCATGTTGTATCACTCTATGACTATCTCACAATGTATGGGGAAAAATAATACATGTCATTGGCCAATGTGAATAAGCAAATAGAAACATAGAACGTGGCCAAAATCCAAATGTTCCAAATCAGCAGAGTACTAACTTGCTGTACAGGTCATCAAGCCATCTATAACACCAACAATATGACTTCCATCTCCCTCTGGATCTGCCTAAAATTTATAGTAATGGCATTTGATTTTGGATATACCGATTTGGAGATAGTCTACTATAAAAGCTTTTGGTTTCATAGAAAGTAATTAGAAAGCTAAATCAATGGAGTGTCACCTGAATTGGAGTGCAGTTTGCTAAATGAATCTCCAAATCTTTTAGTTTAAGAGAAGGAAACCCTGTAAAATAGTGGAATGTGTGCAGTGAAGGAAGACTTTCTATCTTGCATGATCCAGCACAAAGATTTGATGTCCCAAGTCTCATCTTCTTGTGCCACTCTACTATTGTGCCAGAGTAGACTACATGAGCCAAATGGCCTAATTCTACTCCTATCACTTAAGACCTCTCTATTAAAAGTGTTAGAGAGTGACTCACCTCAAAATCGTCCATAATAAATCTCAGAATATTCAATGGGTGCTAGTAAGCATTGTGACATACTGCCATGTAACTCGCCCACCACAAACTATCAACTCAATGGCTATTTCTAAGGCAGAGGTAGATCGATTCTTGATTAGTACGGGGGTCAGGGGTTATGGGGAGAAGGCAAGAGAATAGGGTTAGGAGGGAGAGATAGATCAGCCGTGATTGAATGGTGGAGTAGACTCGATAGGCTGAATGGCCTAATTCTGTTCCTATAGTCTACTACCCCAGAGCCTAACAAAATGTGAGTGTCTAAAAAAAAAATCCAATCTAATCCATACTTGAATGCAATATCACCATAATCTATATACAAATATCTGGGTGTAGTTAATAATTAGATTCCAAGCTGTTTTTTCCTTCTGCTGGCAATAAAAAAAGGTTGCCCACAATCAGCATGAGGGTTGTCCATTGTTGAGCCGATCAGCTATCAACAAAGAGTTAAGAACGGGACTGGATCAAATCTCTAGCGAGGTGACTTTTTACTTGCCAGGCCTCATGGTGACAATTCTACCATTGTAAACTCTACGATGTAAGACATTGTGACTGATATAAAGAGAGGATGTGTTTAGAGGGCTATGTGCCAAAAACGAGTAAATGGGCCTAGCCTTGAATGCCAATTTGGTTGTTATGGTCAAGATGGGCGAAGGGCTTGTTTTTAAGTTGTCTAGTTCAAAGTTTCTAAGCCACTAATAGAACAAGGAATGTCCTTATAGCTCAGCTCCCCAGGTTTTCCTCCTGTTTATCAGGAACAATACCCCTAAAACAAGTTTAATACCCATGATGATATTCTTGACACTATTCTGCAACTACCAAGCGATTAGATTGATTCTCGTGCATTTGCTTTTATTTAATTTAGTATGTACAAGTTCAAAATTGGAAAATAACATACAACCTGTTGTTGCAGTTTTGGGTCGCATATGCACCGTGTAGCACGCAGTATAAGGATGCTGTGAGACTAACGCTGGAGCAAATTGACGTCATACAAAGAATGGATTCGCTGTATTCTCAAACTTTCCGTAGTGCACGTACAAGCAAAGGTAAGTTATCACATTTGCTACTAGCAGTTGCAATTAATCTATGAACATATTCAATGATGTTGCTGGCCTTGTAACCTACTTAAACCTAAAACTATTCTTCACCACATCCTCTGGTGACTACCATTGGTATGAGCAATAATTGATATCTTTCCCTTTCATGCAAGAGTCTTTCGCATATTAATTTGTGTGACTCCTTGTCAGGAGGCTGTTCAGAGGTCCATGATCCCGTAGTGGATCCTAAGCAATGGAAACATCGATGCTGAAGATCGACAGTATCTTCCATCATTGACCCAGAGTACTACAAAGATACAAAGGATACAAAGTACTGAGCACTTCATCACTGTGTAAGAAGGAGCTTCACCGAAGATAGACTCAAAAAGCTGGAGTAACTCATTGATTTCACCTAGCCCCCAACTAACAATGGCCTGTTTCCTTTATCATTGTTACTTTTTTGCATATCTTTCGAATTTCAAACTTTACCCGTGCCCTATATCTGTCTTTACTCAGATGGGCACAAACATAAAATAAAACAGCTCATAGATCATTGTTGAGTCTATCAAACAAGTCGGTTTATCAGCCACATACATCGGGAAGCAGTGTGAGCAAGTCCAAACTGCTTCACTAAGTCAAAGTAACTACAATTTTCATATGCTCATGACACAATGGTTACTTGTGGAGTTGACATGAACCATCATTAATCTGTCTCTGTAACCTTCCATCTTTGTCGTTCCCCAGAGTTAACTTTAATCTTACGTTTCTTGTTGTTTAGCAATCCTCCCATATATTTAACATGTGGATACCATAAATGTCCAGATTCTACTCGCCAAATGGAGTCCCCTCGTAAAAGAGGTTGTTTGATAACCTTTGGAAGACGTGCCTGCTAAACACAGTGACCAAGAGGACAAAGGACATTATTGTCACATACACCAATTGGTGCAGTGAAAGTTGCGTTACCATGCAGCACACAAATAAGACAAAGACAACACTATAGAATTGAACATAAAACATAAAAACATCCCCCCACAGCAGAATCAAAGTTTCCCACGGAGAGGGAAGGCAACAAAGTTCAGTCCTCTTCCTCTTGTTCACCTGTGGTCGGGGCCTATTCAAGAGCAGCCGTAGTACAAGTAATATCATTGCTGAGGTGACCCGTTGTCTTGGCAAAAACATTTAATTGTACCGTTGACCCTGCGTTTACCTACATATGACAAATAAAACTGAACTGAACTGAACTGAAGATTGCAACATATAAGAATCTAGACAGAACTGTGAAGGTCTATATCCCGCACCCCTAATAGATAAGGAAGCCTGCTTCTCAGCAGAATGTTTCAGCTTTAGCCATTCTGACTACATTCTTGGCCATTCTTCCCATCATGCTCCCCAGTATCTGAGTTCTAGGGTTAACCAAACTATAACCTGCTCATCTTCTTTATAATACTCAAAATTCCCGACAACACCCACCTCCTTCATTCTTACCCTCCCCTGCCTGGTGCCTCTGCGATTGAAACAGTCAGACATGGCCGTCAGTAGTTGAGTGACAAGGGGTCCTAGCTATGTAACTTTGATTTGTCTCAGGTTGATGATCACATATCGTTTGCCTTGACACGGCTGGGTTGTGATCATCACAAATCCATTGGTAAGTCTCTCTGATCTCTCTACAGGGGCAATAGGTATTTGAATGTCTACCATGATGACACCATTTGTCGTAATGTCTTGTTGCTACCTGGCCCCATCACAGGAAAGGCCCCACCACATTTGGTAGGAAGGAATTGCAGTTGCTGGTTTACACCGAAGATAGACACAAAATGCTGGATTAACTCAGCGGGACAGGCAGCATCTCTGGAGAGACGGAAAGGGTGACGTTTTGGGTCGAGGCCCTTCAGACTGAGAGTCAGTGGAGCTGGAGACACAGAGATAAGGAAGTGTAAGGTGTGAAAACGAGACATCAAAAGAGATCTTATCGAGTTCACACACAAGATTAGAAGTTGTTCAGCCAGAGCTGAACACACTTCTCGGCATGCCACTTCTTGTGCATGGTGGTTAGCAAATTTGCAGATGACACAAAGCTGGGTGGCAGTGTGCACTGTGAGGAGGATGCTATGAGAATGCAGGTTGACTTGGACAGGTTGGGGGAGTTGGCAGATGCATGGCAGATGAAGTTTAATGCGGATAAATATGAGGTTATCCACTTTGGTAGCAAAAACAGGAATGCAGATTACTAACTAAATGGCGTCAAGTTGGGAAAAGGGGAAGTACAACGGGATCTGGGGGTCCTTGTTCATCAGTCTATGAAAGTAAGCATGCAGATACAGCAGGCATTGAAGAAAGTGAATGGCATGTTGGCCTTTATAACAAGAGGAGTTGAGTATAGGAGCAAAGAGGTCCATCTGCAGTTATACAGGGCCCTAGTGAGACCACACCTGGAGTATTGTGTGTAGTTTTGATCCCCTAATTTGAGGAAGGACTTTCTTGCTATTGAGGGAGTGCAGCGTAGGTTTACAAGATTAATGCCCGGGATGGTGGGACTGTCATATGCTGAGAGAATGGAGCGGCGGGCTTGTACACTCTGGAGTTTAGAAGGATGAGAGGGAATCTCATTGAAACATATAAGATTGTTAAGGGTTTGGACATGCTAGAGGCAGGAAACATGTTCCCGATGTTGGGGGAGTCCAGAACCAGGAGCCACAGTGTAAGAATAAGGGGTAAGCCATTTAGAACGGAGACGAGGAAACTCTTTTTCTCATAGATAGTTGTGAGTGTGTGGAATTCTCTGCCTCAGGAGGCCGGTTCTCTGGATACTTTCAAGAGAGAGCTAGATAGGGCTCTTTAAGATAGCGGAGTCAGGGGATATGGGGAGAAGGCAGGAACAGGGTACTGATTGGGGATGATCAGCCATGATCACATTGAATGGCGGTGCTGGCTCGAAGGGCTGAATGGCCTACTCCTGCACCTATTGTCTATTGTCTATTGGTGGAAAGATTGGGCTGCGACATGAATACTCTTTCCTTGACCCCATCAAAAGAGATGCATATCAAGGAAAATGTAGAATAGATCATTGTTAGCTCGGAGAAGGTGACAACAAAACAGATGAAATGTAATCGGGAACTTTTCACTGGGGCAGCTTACACCCCAGCAGTATGAATATTGACCAAGTAACCCTTGCTTCCCCTATCTTCCTTCCCTCCCCCTTCCCAGTTCTCCGACCAGCCAGACTGTCCTCGATTACATTTTATCTCTGTATACTTTGTTGTCAGCTTCTCCGAGCTAACAATAATCTATTCTACATTTTCTTTGAACTTCATCCAGCATTAAAACTCTCTCCAATAACCTGATCCAATCTTGTCTACTGCAGTCAGTGTCCTCGATGTGACTCCATCTACATTGGCCAGACTGAGTGCAGACTGGGTGCTTTGCTGAATGCCTGCACTCTGTCTGCAATCATCACCTTCATCTCCCAGTTGCATTTCTTGTAGTGAACGGTCTCCCTGCCCAACACTGGCCCGTTTCCTTTATCATTGTTACTTTTTTGCATATCTTTCATTCCTTTGTTCTATATCTCTCTACATCACCATCTATATCTCTCGTTTCCCTTTCCTCTGACTCTCAGTCTGAAGAAGGGTCTCAAACCCGAAATGCCACCCATTCCTTCTCTCCAGAGATGCTGTCCGCCCCGCTGAGTTACGCCAGCATTTTGTGTCTATCTCCAGCACATTTGGTGTTCACTTCCATCCAGGCTTGTTTGACAGGCTTCTGCCATTCACTGATAACGGCTGCATTACAATTACAGTTTTACTGGAGTTGGTTGGTATTATACATGTACCACATCTTACATGTGCTTAAGACAATGATCTCGACTTGACCAATGTTTCAACACCAAGTCTGCTGATGATACAAAACTAGGCGGGGTTGAGAATAGTGAAGATTTACAGATGAGCTGAATGGAAAGGTATGTACTTGATAGATACAATATATTGTGAGAAAAATAAAGTTGCTTACACTGTACCAATCAAAAAAGAAAGTTATTTTATTAATTGGGTAGTGTTGATATTCAAAAGTATCTGTGTAGGAAGGAACTGCAGATGCTGGTTTAAACTGAAGATAGACACAAAAAGCTGGAATAACTCAGCGGGACAGACAGCATCTCTGGAGAAAAGAAATAGGTAACGTTTCGGGTTGAGACTCTTCTTCAGACTGCGTGTCAGGAGAAAGGGAAACGAGAGATATAGACGGTGATATAGGGAGATAAAGAACAAATCAATGAAAGATATGCAAAATAGTAACGAAGATAAAGGAAACAGGCCAATGTTAGCTGTGAGCTTGGTGAGAAAGAGTACAGACAATGAGACTCAACAAGACAACGTTGAAGCTGGTACGACTTGGGTGGGGGAGGGATGGAGAGAGAGGGGATGCTGGGGCTACTTGAACTTAGAGAAATCAATGCTCGTACCACAGTGTTGTAAGATGCCCAAGCGAAATATGAGATGCTGTTCCTCCAATTTGCATTTGGCCTCACTCTGACAATGGAGGAGACCAAGGACAGAATGATCAGTGTGGGAATGGGAAGGGGATTTAGTGTTTGGCAACTGGGCGATCAGGTAGGTCCAGGCGAACAAAAGGATCTGGATGTCCTTGCATTCGAGTTACCGAAAGCCAGTGTCTAGATGCAGCAAACTGTTCGGAATGAAAAATGGTAAGATGGCCTCTGTTGCAAGATGATTTTTGTATGAGTGTTGCAAGTATTGCACTAAAATTACTTAGGATGTCAGTGAGACAACATGTGGAGAATTGTGCACAACTTTGGCCGCTACATCCTTAAAGTTTAAACTTTCCTTGAACTCACCAGACTGATTCCAGGGATAACAGGTTTTGTGTACAGGAGAGGCTGGGCACACTGTGCCTGTATTCTCTGGATTTTAGAAGTATGAGAGGAGATCTTATTGAAACGTACGAAGTCCTCCCATGGCTGGATATAGGGTGGATGGTTCACTTTGTTGAAGGGTCTAGAGCCAGAGACTGCAGTCTCAGGCAAAGACTGGGACTGAGATGACATGTGCAATGTCTTCACATAAGAGCTGGTAAGTCTTTGTCATTCTCCAGTCTGGTGCACTGAGGAAGCCCGGATGTTAACTTTGTGCAGGATAGAGATTGATAGATTTCTGGATGTTACGAGAAATGAGGGATACGGGGATCATGCGGGATAAAGAAGCCCACGTTGAAGATTAGCTCTGAACCACGTGGGCGGCATGGTGACGCAGCGGTAGAGCTGCTGCCTTACAGCGCTAGAGACCCGGGTTCCATCCTGACTACAGGTGCTTGTCTGTACGGAGTTTATATGTTTTCCCCGTGACTTGCATGGGTTTTCTCCGAGATCTTAGGTTTCCTCCCGCGCTCCAGACGTACAGGTTTATAGGTTAATTAGCTTGGTATAAATGTAAAATTGTCCCTAGTGTGTGTGTAGGATAGTGTTAATGTGTGGGGCACGCTGGTCGGTGCGGACTCAGTGGGTCGAAGGGCCTGTTTCTGCACTGTATCTTTAATCTAAACTAAACCAAACTTGATGAAATATACAATAGTTCCGGGCTTGTCTCATCTCCAAGCCAATTGCTTTTCAGGTAAAATTCAAGGTAACGTTTTCTGTGGAACATTCATTTATTGCACAAAATTGATGTCTTTGTTCAGCTCACATACTGGAATTTTCGAAAGGGCCATGCCTCTGTGAAGCTGTGATCATGTGAGGTGATTAATGGGGAATCTCAGGTGCTTTCCACACCTACACGTCACAGGGTGGAAGTTAGGAATGATCAAGAAGTCAGATGCCGACCACAATGGACAGAAAATCTGCCCAAAATCTCCCTGTAAACCAACCTCTCCATTTTAAAGCCCCATTAGATCCCCCAATAAACATCACTTCTGAAAAGAAATAAAATGTCCCAGGGTTATTAAAGATCCAAACTTTGGAAGTAAACAAAAATGTATTTTCTCTCTGATAGTATTTATTTGAAAGGAATATGTGCGGCACGGCGGCGGCGGCGTGGTAGAGTTGCTGCCTTACGGCGCCAGAGACTCGGGTTCGAACCTGACTATGGGTGCTGTCTGTACGGAGATTGTACGTTCTCTCCGTGTCCTGTCTGGGTTTTCCTTGGGAGCTCCGGTTTCCTCCCACATTCCAAAGACATTTGTAGGTTATTTTGTTTCGGTAAAAATTGTAAATTGTCCCTAGTGTGTGTAGGATAGTGCTAATGTAGGGATATCCATGGTCGGTGCGGACTCGAAGGGCCAAAGGGCCTGTTTCCGCGCTGTATTTCTAAACTAAACTAAAGAAGTATTAAACAGTGACATATAGTCCAGCTGGCATTTTCACTTATAGTTAATTCTCACCATCAAATGGAGCAAAATAATTGAAGTGTAGTTATTAGAGAAGATATGCTCTAATTGTACAATTAATTTAACAATTATCCAGAGATTATGCCTGACCTGTTGTTACTCCTACACTTTGTGTCTTTATTTTACAATTAATGTGTATTTTTCAAATGCTCATATTAATGTTTTATATTAAATGAGCAGTCAAATATTCAATTGCATGAAATAGATTGCACATAATATCTGTATATAACCTCTAATACCTTCCTAATACAGGCATTACCACAGCTTTCCAGGGTAAGCAAGTGGCCAGTTTAATTGGTGTCGAGGGTGGACACTCTATAGACAGCAGCATGGCTACACTACGCCTCTTCTACCAAATGGGAGTTCGTTACATGACCATCACGCATAGCTGTAACACACCATGGTAAGGTAAAATGAGGACAATGTTCCCTATCGAACATAGAACAGCACAGCACAACAACATCCTAGGACGCACAATGTCTGTGCCTATGAACATGATGCCAAGACCAACTTTGATCTGCCTGCATAGAATCCATATCGCTGCATTCCCTGCATATCCACGTGCCGATCCAAAAGCCTCTTACATGCCACTATCATATCTGCCTCCACTGTCAACCTCACAGCACGTTCCAAGCATTCACCTCTCTTTGGTAAAAATAAAATTGTCCTATACATATCCTTTAAATTTTGCCTCGGTTGCCATAAAGCTAATAATATTTAATATTTTCAATATGGGAAAAAAGTTCTGACTGTCTACCCTGTCTATGCCTCTCATACGTTTATATAGTTCTATCAGCTGTCCCCTTAATCGCCCGTGCTCCAGAGAAAATAATCCAGCCAGTCCAACCTCTCCTTTTAACTAATCCAAGCATCATTCTATAACCCTCCCCTGCACCCTTCCAAAGCTTCCACATCTTTCCTGTATTGGGGTGACCAGAACTGCATTCAATACTCCAACTGCAACCGAACCAAGGGCCAATAAAGCTGCATCATGACTTCCTGCCTCTTATACTGAATGCCCCGACCAACAAAGGCTAGCATAGCAGATGTAATTTCTAGCACTCTATCTACGTATGTTTCCGCTTTCAGGGAGTTATGGGTTTGGACTCCAAGATCCCTCTGTACAGCAATGTTGTTCAGGGTCTTGCCAGTAATTGCATATATTCCCCTTTCATGGTTTCAAGGTGAGTTTATTGTCACATGCACCAATTAAGGTAACAGTGAAATTCAGATGACCATAGCAATAAAGGGCAACACCCAAATAAATGTTTAACATGAACATCTACCACAGCTACTCCCCCACATTCCTCACTGTGATGGAAGGCAAAAAAAGTTCAATCTTCTTCCCTTCTTTGTTCTCCCGCGGTCGGGGCATTCGAACCTTCCGCATCGGGGCGATCAAACTCCCGCATTGGGGTGATTTCAGCTCCCCGCGCCGAGCGATCAGACTCCCGATCCGGGGCTGGTTGGACCTCCTGCGGCTTGGAGCTTCCCGACATCAGTCTCTACCCGACACTGCAAGCTCCTCGATGTTGAAATCTGCAGGTCGCGGTTGGGAGCGTCGATCCCAGGCAAGGGATCGCAGGCTCCGATGGTATGTCATGGTGCTCAAAGTCAGTCTCGAGCAAGGCCTCCAGCTCCATGATGTTAGGCCACAGAGTGACCGGAGATACGATCTGGAAAACAATCGCATCTCCGGCAAGGTAAGAGATTGAAAACAAGTTTCCCCCCGATCCCCCCCCCCCCCCCCCCCCCCCATCCACGCCCCACATAAAACAAACCAAAGAATAACACATACTTTTTGATCTCCCTAAGCACACCTCACTATCTGTCATTTCTCTATCAATCTATGTAGATGGTCTGTATCCTGCTGTGTACCTTGAGAGCCTTCCTCGCAGACCGTGACTCCAGCAACCGTGGTGCAAACAGACTAACAATCCCATCAATCCCATTCTGTCATAGATGGGTCTCCTCTGTGTCCTGTAATTCCTCTCCAACTCCCCTCCGCACAATGGGACAAGGATAGAGCTCCCCTGATCCTCACCTTTCACACCCCCAGCCTCTGCATCCAATACATCATACTCTGATATTTTTGTCACCTCAAACATGATGCCACCACCAATCACATCTTCCCATCTCCACCCCTTTCCGTCTTCCACAGAGACCATTCCTTTCACAACTCCTTGGTGTACTAATGCGTTCCCACCCAAACTAGCCCATTCCCGGGTACCTCTCCCTGAAACCGCAGGAGATGTAACACCTGTCCCTATACCTCCTCCTTCAACTCCATCCAGGGACCCCAGCAGTCCTTCCAGGTGAGACAAAGGTTCACGTGCACCCCCTCCGGCCTCATCAACTGCATTGGTATGAAGAATAATTTCACAAGCATCAATGTGCCTGATTTTAACCCATATCTAAGTATTTATAGCACCTTTACCATTTTCAGGGCTGATAATTGGCGCGTGGATGCGGGGAAAGATACAGCTCAAAGTAATGGCCTGTCTGAGTTTGGAAAGGTCAGTGCCTGTCATCAATGTCCAATGATATTTATTTTGAAAGCTGTTATATAATATAAACCTTATGTAACTACAAGTCTTCTAGAATCGAATCCAGTTTATACTTTAATGGCATTTTCCCCAAATATGAAAGGCAAAGTCAGCAATAGAAACTGGCAAATTCATTTATCATTTCCTGCAAGCACTCTTCCCCATATTTAAATCTAGTGACATAATGAAGACCAAGGTGAGATTTTTTTAATTCAGCTTCCTTTATCTGCAATACCGGAGATTTCTGTCGAACATGTAGAGGCATCTGTTTATGGTGTCATAAAACTGCACTTATACTCCAAATGGATAGCAGTAACAGGATCGGTCCGAGTCAGCATGGATTTACAAAGGGGAAATCATGCTTGAATAATCTTCTGTAATTTTTTGAGGATGTAACTAGGAAAATGGACAAGGGAGAGCCAGTGGATATAGTGTACCTGGACTTTTAGAAAGCATTTGATAAGGTCCCACATAGGAGATTAGTGGGCAGAATTAGAGCACATGGTATTGGGGGTAGGGTACTGACATGGATAGAAAATTGGTTGGCAGACAGGAAACAAAGAGTATGGTTTAACTGGTCCCTTTCAGAATGGCAGGTAGTGACCAGTGGGGTACCGCAAGGCTCGGTGCGGGGACCGCACCTATTTACAATATACATCAATGATTTAGATGAAGGAATTAAAAGTAACATTAGCAATTTGTTGATGACACAAAGCTGGGTGGCAGTGTGAACTGTGAGGAGGATGCTATGAGGATGCAGGGTGACTTGGACAGGTTGGGGGAGTGGGCAGATGCATGGCAGATGCAGGTTAATGTGATTATTATCTAAATGGTGTCAAGTTGGGAAAAGGAAGTACAGCGGGATCTGGGGGTCCTTGTTCATCAGTCACTGAAAGTAAGCATGCAGGTACAGCAGGCCGTGAAGAAAGCGAATGGCATATTGGCCTTATAACAAGAGAAGTTGAGTATAGCAGCAAAGAGGTCCTTCTGCAGTTGTACAGGGCTAGTGATACCACACCTGGAGTATTGTGTGCAATTTTGGTCTCCAAATTTGAGGAAGGACATTCTTGCTATTGAAGGAGTGCAGCGTAGGTTCACGATGTTAATTCCTGGGATGGTGGGACTGTCATATGTTGATAGAATGGAGCGGCTGAGCTGGTATACTCTGGAATTTAGAAGGATGAGAGGGAATCTTATTGAAACATATAAGATTATTAAGGGTTTGGCAGAAACATGTTCCTGATGTTGGGGAGTCCTGAACCAGAGGCCACAGTTTAAGAATAAGAGGTAAGCCATTTAGAACAAAGATGAGGAAACATCTTTTCACACAGAGGGTTGTGAATCTGGGGAATTCTCTGCCTCAGAAGGTGGTGGAGGCCAATTCTCTGGATGCTTTCAAGAGAGAGTTAGACAGAGCTCTTAAAGATAGAGGAGTCGGGGGATATGGGGAGAAGGCAGGAACGGGGTACTGATTGTGGATGATCAGCCATATTCACAGTGAATCGAAGGGTTGAATTGCCTACTCCTGCACCTATTGTCTATCGTCTCTTGTCACTTGGTTTGGCTATTGGGGGAATCCACAAACCCCCCCCCCCCCCCCCCCTGCATTTTCTGTACCTTTAAATGTGAGAGGAATGATAATACTCTAACTTCATGACATTCCTACATACTGTAGGTTTTCAACAGTAGTATCCCACAGATGCTTAAACAGTGCAACATTACTCTGTTTTCATATTCACTGGAAGAAATGTCATTATGTGCATTTGCAAACAACACTTAATCGTTTGCAGAAAAAATATTTTGTGGAAAAATTTTTACTTAATTCCTGAAATTCTAAATGACCCTTCAAAGTTATAAATCTTCATTTTCTAAAATGTATGTTGAGAATATAGATGATACCACATCCATTACGTCTTCTTATTTGCCCAAAGTTGTCGATGATGGCAGATTTAATCCTTGAAGTTCTGATCAAAACTGTTGGAGGAACTGATCTTCACTTGACTGAAGAAGGGTCCCGACCCAAAATATTGTCTGTCTATTGCCCTCTATAAGTATTGCCTGACCCGCTGAGCTCCTTCAGCACTTCATTCTTTCTCAAGATTCTATCATCTACAGACTGTTATGGGCCAGTCCCACTTAGACGATTTTTTAGGTGACTGCCGGCGACTGTGATAATCGTAGCAGGTCGCTGCAAAACTGCCGACTGGATCCCCCCCTACAACAATGTCTGCGACAACCTTCCACCTAGTCGACGTCCAGCTACGACAACCGGCGACCCAATCGTCGCTGCTTAGGACGTCCACCAACGACCACACCTACGACAACCTACGACCACACAGGCGACAACCTACGACAACCAAAGTCAACCTACTTACACTCACGACAAGCTACGACCCTGCCGGCGTCAACTGAAGACAACTGAAGACTTCTCTTGACGCCGGTACCTGTCGCCGGTTGATGTAGGTAGTCGCCAATGGAAAACACAGATGTCAGCACTGGCGATAGGCCCATTAGTTAGTTAGTTGGTTTAGTTAGTTAGTTTGTTACAGTTTATTGTCACGTGTACCAAAGTACAGTGAAAAACTTTTGTTGTGTGCTAACCAGCCAGCGGAAAGACAATACATGGTTACAATCGAACCATTCACAGTGTACAGATACATGATAAAGGGAGTAAAGTAAGAAATGTTGCTGCAGGAGTAGAGTTTTAAAAGTGTGGAGCAATTATAATATGTGATTGTAGATCAGCTTCTGCGGCTAGCGCGCAAATAGTCACCTGGGTTTGCCACCATTTTGTCTTCCTTGACATTCTATTTATTTGTGAGTTAACATCCTTCTTAATTCAGGTTATTTAAACCAAATTATATAATTTTCTGCATTGTTTTGGTGGTAATTGGGGCAGCAAAGTTCACAGAGGTTATTGAGCTAAAAATAAGTTATTCATCAGAATAAGCATTAAACTGGACCAGAAATTCCTTTCAGAGCAAACATGAAATTAGTGAAGCATTACAAGTACTGTACTCGGAATAAAATAAGCCCGTGAAATAATTTAATGAATATTTTGCCAGGTTTTGAGTATGATTAACTAATTTGTTTTCATTAAATCCAAGAAAGTTATTTTAGAAATGAATCGACTAGGAATGATTGTTGACTTAGCACACACTTCTGTCAAGACGATGAATGATGTATTGGACATTTCAAAGGCTCCTGTCATGTTTAGCCACTCAAGTGCCTACACCCTGTGTAACCATAATCGCAATGTACCAGATGCCATTCTGAAAAAAGTGGTAAGATTTTGACGAAACTTTATATCAATTTTGAAGCATCTTGTCCTGCATTTATCAAGTTGCATTTGTAAAATTGTTGTAAAAACTTCATGGAATCCCCATCCCACCACCTTCAATGGCAGATGCAAGTGCACAGAAGATTTTGCAAGGGGTTTTTTTTAACATATGACTATTTGTGGTATTTGAATGTTGGATATTTTAAATCTGCAGGAGTTGTACATTAGTTGTACTATGAGCACATAGTTGGTGCAATGATGGCAGTTGTTGAAAAAGCACTTAAGTGGATGTCTCGTTCTCACTCTGTACACTTCCTAATCACTGTGTCTCCCTCTCCCCTCACTCAATCTGGAGAAGGGTCTCAACCCGAAACATCACCCATTCCTTCTCTCCAGATGCTGCCTGAGTTACTCCAGCATTTTGTGTTTATCTTTAATGTTATTGTGATTTAAGTTTTCTTTTTATTTAAATGATGGGCCTTTTGTCTTTGACTAAACCAAAATGTTGAATAGCTGAGTGATAATGCTATGAATAGTTATCTTATTCTGCAAAGTGCTGAATAACTTTGTAACTTTGGGCAAGTGTGAAGCGGAAATTGGGTACTTCCTCACAGAAAGGACATGAAACCTAGAGTGAACTTTGCTGCAGAATGCAACTACACAGCTGCCACCCTGAGTTTCAAGAAGTGTCTCGACCTCAAAAGTCATGTATTCCTTCTCTCCAGAGATGCTGTATGACCCACTGAGTTACTCCAGCTTTTTGTGTCTCTGCATCTCTGAGTTTCACAGATGCAGTAAAACACAATCTCATCAGGTAGAGACTGCCAACATGTAACATGCTGTGCTGCTTTAATGATGTGGCTTGCAATAACTAAAGATTGTACAATAAGTACAATCTGTTCAGTAATTTAGAATTCTTTTTACTTCCAATATATCAAAGGGTGATATCGGTGAGACCAAACATAGACTGTGCGATCGTTTCACTGAACACCTTCTCTCAGTCCGCCTGGGCCTACCTGATCTCCTGGTTGCCAAACACTTTAATTCCCCTTCCCATTCCCACACTGACCTTTCTGTCCTAGGCCTCCTCCATTGTCAGAGTGAGGCCCAACGCAAATTGGAGGAACAGCACCTCATATTCGCTTGGGTAGATTACACCCCAGCGGAATCAATGTTGATTTCTCTAACTTCAAGTAACCCTTGCAGGCCCTCTCTCTCTGTCTCACCCCCATCCAAGTTGTTGTTCTAGCTTCAGTTGTCTTGTTGAATTTCATTGCCTGTAACTCGTTTTCACCTAGCCCATAGCTAACAATGGCTTGTTTCCTTTACCATTGTTATTTTTTTACATATCTTACATTCATTTGTTCTATACATCTCTATATCACGGTCTATATCTCTTGTTTTCCTATCCCCTGACTCTCAGTCTGAAGAAGGGTCTCGACCCGAAACGTGACCTGTTCCTCATCTCCAGAAATGCTGACCCGCTGAGTTACTCCAGCTTTTTGTGTCTATCAAAGGGTGAGACAGTTCTATTTCAGGATTAAACATTGACTCCGTTTTTAAAAGCCTTTGTGACTAATATTTAATGTAGATATGAAGCAATTTTAAAATGTGTTTAGAGATCTCCTTAAGAATATTACCTGTCCTGAATGTACTGGTTAATGTGGTCAATCATTTCAATAAATACATTCATTTCACAGCGTCAGAAGAATGGTATTGTGATGGTGAACTTCTTCAACGACTTTGTTACATGCAAGGTTAAAGCTACACTCTCAGATGTGGCGGGTCAGTATCTGCATTGTTCTCATTGTTGCATCTCATGTGAAGGAATATTTTCAAAAACATGGTGGACTATTTGGTGGGAAGTGTACCCTCTTCCATTCCATCCTCCGATTCAATGCCCACGTTCTTCTACCATAACACCATGTTTAAACAACACATGTAAGGCCAATCTAGACAGTAGAATATCAAGTTCAAGTTCACATTCATTGTCACATGCACTAATTGGTACAATGATATTTGAGTTACCATACAAATAAAAAGAACACAATACATGATAGAGTTTAATATTAACAGCTACCACAGTGGAATCAGTGTTTCCCACTCTGATGGAAGGCAATAAAGTTCAGTCATCTTCCTCATTGTTCACCCGTGGTAGGGGCGTTTGGACCCTCCGCAGTCGCCGCTACGGATGGCCCGATGTACAGACCTGCGATCTCGCAGCAGATCTTTTATACAACTATATATACCCTATATCTTCCCACGATAGACGCAAAATGCTGGAGTAATTCAGCAGCACAGGCAGCATCTCTGGGGAGAAGGAATGGATGACGTTTCGGGTTGAGACCTTTCTTCGGACTGAAGAAGGGTTTCGACCCATTCCTGCTCTCCAGAGACGCTGCCTGTCCTGCTGAGTTACTCCAACATTTTGGTTCTACCTTTGGTGTAAATCAGCATCTGTAGTTCCCTCCTATAATTATATCTTTCCATCCTGCCTCTTGCAAAGATGCTATCCCCTACTCTCAAGTCGTCCGTCCCTGCCGCATCTGCTCTGAAGATGAGGCTTTCCATTCAAGGACATCTGAGATGTCCGCAATCTTTAGTGAATGTAGCTTCCACCTGACTGCCATAGATGGATCTCTCACCCAAGTCTCTTCTTTCACAACCCCTCCCCCCCAGATGCAACAAGGACAGAGTTCCCTTGACCCTCACCTTTCACCCCACCAGCCTCCATATCCAACACATCATCTGACATATCATCATCTCCAACGTGATCCCACCACTAGTCACATCTTCCCATCTCCACCCCTTTCCGCCTTCCATGGAGATTGCTCTCTCCGCAACTCGTTGGATCACTCATGACTTCCCACCCAAACCATCCACTCTCCAGGTACTTTCATCTGCAACTACCGGAGATGTAACATCAGTCCCTTTATCATAATCTGTCCCTCAACATAATCTAAAAATAGATTCTTTATTCTCACGCCTTTTCTACTATTTAACGACATCATTGTTACATTGTATCCAAATTCCCCTCGTCATCCTTCACCCCATATCTATTGATAAACTGGGTAACCTGCATCCTGCAGTGTCAGGATTTAATTAGTAATTGTGCCAGGATCTCTATTCCTTGCTGAGAACATATTCCACACTTCTGCAAGTCACAAAGTGCTTCTTTACTTCATTCCTAACTGACCTGACTCTGAGTCTCTTTGTACCCGCAGTTCCCTCCTACACATTTCTGATTTGATGTAGGCCAATTAACGTACATCATTGTCTTACACTCTGCTGTGCATACAAGATAGGTCATGGTCATTTAGTAGGCAGCCTGTCTGTTTGCAAAACTGTCTTTTTAACTTCAAACCAATGACTGTTTTCACTGTACATTGGAACAGATATTCTGAAGGCTGGTTCTTGTTTTATATTAATGTCTGATTCCTCCACATAATTTCATCACCTCTAAATAATACCTAACATATCCTCATCTTGGCACTTGGACAGACTTGTCCCAGGGAGGCCAAAAGTTATTGCGGTTAAAAGTAGGGCTGCAAAAATGTCCTCTACTCCCCTCCCAATGACTAAATTACAACGTCCCGAGGTCGATATCCATCTGAACTATCTGTCATCCTGAATGGGCTGTTTATATGAATCTAGCAGCAATTGTTCTTCCAGCCACCTGATCTCATCCACTCCCTGGATACATTTATCCTCTCAATGATTTCAGCAAATTTCATCGGAGTGGTCGAATGTGAAGCAAGATGCTGGTGTTCATCAGTTACTTCCCTGAAATGAGATTAGATTGTTAGTGGGTGGACTTGGTCCCTTGGTCCGCGTGTGTGGGCGGGAGGAAGGTAAGTCATGATATTTAACCTGAGTCAATGGTTCCAGCGGCTGTCTCGCCAGGTCTGTATACAGACACGGGTGCCACTTGTCAGTAGCACTGCCCACCTATCCATCCAGGAGTGAACCCAACCTTTTCAGGCAACTCTCTTACCATGACGGCATGGTGGCGCAGCGGTAGAGTTGCTGCACTTACAGTGCCCTCATCACCAGAGATGCAGGTTCGAACCTGACTACAGGTGCTGTCTATAGGGAGTTTGTACGTTCTCCCTGTGACCGCGTGGATTTTCTCCAAGATCTTTGGTTTCCTCCCACACTCCAAAGTCGTACAGGTTTGTAGATTATTTGGCTTGGTATAAATGTAATTTGTCCCTAGTGTATGTAGGGTAGTGTTAATGTGCGGGGATCGCTGGTCGGCATGGACATGGTGGGCTGGAGGGCCTGTTTCCCCGCTGTATCTCTAAACTAAACTAAATGACCTGGTCACCTGACTGCGGGAATATCTGCCTTTGGCACTTTCTGATCAGTGTTGTGCTGATGCTGTTGATTTGATGCCGCAACATTTGAAGCTGGTTACAGAAGTGTTTCACCTCTGGGTAAAGGTTACCACTGTTACTCCAGCTTTCACATGGGTCCGCCGACTATTTGCTTCCTCTTCTGCTCCCTCTTTTCTCCACTTTTCTTTCTCCTCTGCCCCCACCTCGCCATGTACTTTTTCTAAATTGGCTTTGGTATCTTCTTCCTCTCCAGTAGCATCTTCTGTCTCTCCTGTTCTTCTGCTGCTCTTTCTGCCCTGACATCCACCCACTCATTTCCCTTCTGCTTCTAACGTTCCACTTTCATTTTTACTCAGCCTTTCTTTACCTGCCCACAGTTGTGTTTGTGTGCAGCCCCCAGGTGGGAACTGCTGACAAAGTATAATATAATAATAATATAATAACTTTATTTATAAAGCACTTTAAACAACTGCAGTTGCCACAAAGTGCTGTACATGAGAACTCATGGACAAAAAGCTATTACAAACCATTAAAAACCTTTAAAAACCGTAAAACGAAGGACTATAAAAAACACACTAAAAATTAAAAGACATTAAAAGCACTAAGAACAGGAGCAATGCTTCAGCCAGTGTCGAAAGCCAAAGAATAAAAATGTGTTTTTAGGGAGGATTTGAAGTAACTCATACACATCGGCCTTGCTCCAGTTGCTGATGACTGAGGCTGCTGTGCCTATACTGGCTCTGTTGTCTACTCCATTGCTTCTTCCCTCTCCCTAACTTATCCATATTAGTCCCCTCTTTCCTGAGTCTACTAGGGATCACGCTTCCCTTACTGTACCTGTTCCTAGGATAGTACCATCATTATTTTAACAGGCCCAGAAATATAATGGGAGGTGCATTCTCCCTATTTCAAGTATCTGTGCTTTGCTGAGAATATAAGTAACCTCTCCCGCCATTGGCACAAGTAGATCAGTTATCAATACTTATGCCACTTTGCTTGCCACCTAGGCTCTTATGTTCAGTACTGGCAATGGGGGCTGACTCCGACTGCTTATCTGACTTGGCTGCTGTGGTCACAAGTTCCATGGTGTGAGAAGGAGCCACTGTGGTTTCGGCCTGTTTTGGTGGGCGACTCTCACACCTTCCACACTTGTCGGGACACCGCCTCCAACCATGGCGTGGGTGGCCACATCATCTCCTTTACCCTTCCACGTCTAGTGCGGCAGTCCCTCGCTACTCCCTGGGGTGAAGGGCTTATGCCTGGCGGAACTCAGTGTAAAGAGCTGCCGCGTAAAGCAAGTCCTCTCTGTCCTCACAGCAACTACGTTCATTCCACCCACCTTGCGACCTCTCGTTCTGCTCCACCAGTCTATCTCGCCGGCCTCTGATACTATTGTAGGATAGGTGGATCCCACAGCTAGTCCCATGTCCAAAACCTCCTGGAGAGCTCAGCTCCCCCCTTCCTTCGCTATTTTCAGGAAGACTGGGTCATCCTGACCAGAATTGTCCACATCGGAGTATTCTTCATATACCCAAGGCCTGATGGTCTGCATCCCAGGGTACTTAAGGAAGTGGCTCTAGAAATCGTGGATGCATTCGTGATAATCTTTCAATGTTCTATAGACTCAGGATCAGTTCCTGTGGATTGGAGGGTAGCCAATGTTATCCCACTTTTTAAGAAAGGCGGAGACAGAAAACAGGGAATTATAGACCAGTTAGCCTGACAATGGTGGTGTGGAAGATGCTGGAGTCAATTATAAAAGATGAAATAGCCGCACATTTGGATAGCAGTAACAGGATTGGTCCGAGTCAGCATGGATTTATGAAGGGGAAATCATGCTTGACTAATCTTCTGGAATTTGGTACCGATTGGGGATGATCAGCCATGATCACATTGAATGGTGGTGCTGGCTCGAAGGGCCAAATGGCCTACTCCTGCACCTATTGTCTATTGTTTATTATCTATTGTTTATTGTCCAATATTTACATCATCTATGGTGGGCTCATCACCTTTGTGAACCACTGATATGATCATTCACCAATGACTCTCATCTCCCAGTCACTGCCTCGCATCCCCCCGAAAAGTTGCAATACCTGTCCTCATTACTGTCACCCCCACGCCAGTGTACGATCCTACAGCTCCTGGGCCATCCTCTCCATCCTACATATTCCTTGGGCATTTAGCTTTAATCAACACATTCATATCTCTGAGGTGCATCTGGTCAATTTCAATCATTTCTTCTAATATGAGCTAACATTCTGCATTCTCACAGGCAGCCCAGACATAATGGTGTGCTTCTCCCTGGGGTGAAGGGCTTATGCCTGGTGGAACTCAGTGTAAAGAGCTGGCTGGGATTATCAGAATACTCCCAGGCCAGCACATCCCAATCTATCTTCACCTTCATCTTTGGCCATTCCCATGACAGCTACCTAGTGTGTACAGAGTGGGTGAGAAAGTGGGAGAACATGGAACGCTTGGGACCTGCCCCATTTATCACTCAAACTATCCAGGTCCCTAACTAATTGGTCCTTTATATTGTTCTAATTCCTCTATCCCTTTCTTGTCCATATCTCTCCCTCCCTCTCTACTTGAATCCCAACTCTACACAGTACTTGGCCCTTTCCTTCTCCAGCGTTTGTGTGCCATGTGCCCTTTCCTCTTATCTGACCTCGATAGGTGCCATCCTGCCACGTATGTTAGGGCATAACCTCTCCCTCAAATACTTCTATCCTAATTCCCATATTCAACAAAAGACAAGGGAAGGACAAAAGGAAAAGAGAATGTACTTAAAACCCAAGAGTACATTGGGCGGCGCGATGGCGCAGCAGTAGAATTGTTGCCGTACAGCGCTTGTAGCGCCAGAGACCCGAGTTCGAACCCAACTACGGGTGCTGTCTGTACGGAGTTTGTACATTCTCCCCATTACCGCGTGGGTTTTCACCGAGATCTTCAGTTTCCTCCCACACTTCAAAGACGTACAGGTTTGCAGGTTAAATTGGCTTGGTATTAAAAAAATTAAATTGTCCCCAGTGTGTGTAGGATAGTGTTAATGTGTGGGGCATACCTTGTCTTTAACTCAGAATTTCACTGCTACAGTATATATCTTTTTAAGAAGCACTTATTCGAAAATATAGTAACCTCAAGATGAAACATTCTGAATGGCAGGAAGTAACAGCTTTTTTTGTTTGAGAACACAAATATGTTGGTGTGAAGCATTAAATTCAAAGGCGGAATTGGGACCTGTTATGTTCACTCATCAGATATATGGGGGTGGGTGGGGGGGAGGGGGGGAATATGCCACTTTGTGGACTGCACCTGACCATACTCAGAGTATACACAACACTAAAAGCAGTAGATAAGCACATTTGAAAAAGTTGGTAAACTCTATACATATTTCTGATCCTAGTAAGAAATTTGGACAGACATGTTTGGGTCACCTTGTGACGTAGCCAACTTGAAATGGTTTCTGCAGCCACCAACTAAGTGTAACATTGTAAATCTACACTCCCAGAGAGTGTCCAAATTCCCCTCCACAATGTCAGGAAACTATTTACTGAAGTACATTAAATATTGTAAAACTGTGCAATGAAACTTAAGCATTTGTTTGAAATTATGTTTTCAAATCATTCCGTAGATCATTTTGACTACATAAAAAAAGTTGCTGGTTATCAGTCTGTGGGATTTGGTGGAGATTATGATGGCGTTCCCAGGTAATATTCTATATCTATCATTTGCACAAACCTATAATTTATTTGCATTAACTATGATTAGTATGGTTGTCAGTGGTTATGGGGAGAAGGCAGGAGAATGAAGGGCCTGTCCCACTTACACAATTTGTTTTGGTGACTTGCCAGCACCCGTCATAGTCGCAGCAGGTCGCCCAAAATTTTCAACATATTGGAAATCCAGCGGCGACTAGAAAAAGGTACGACTCTTAGGGCAACTACTCACAACCATACAGGTGTCACACAGGCGACATGTTACAGGGAGACGCCTGTATGGTTGTGAGTAGTCGCCCTAAGAGTCGTACCTTTTTCTAGTCGCCGCTGGATTTTCAACATGTTGAAGATTTTCAGCGACCTGCTGCGGCTATGACGGGTGCCGGCAAGTCGCCAAAAGAATTGCGTGAGTGGGACAGGCCCTTGAGGTTAAGAGCGAATGGCAATGGCAGAGTAGACTTGATGGGCTGAATGGCCTAATTCTGCTCCTATCACTTCTGAACTTATAAGAGAAATCTATTCCTGTGCCTTTGGAAAAACAATGCAGAATTGTTTAATAGCCTGAAAACTAAACCTTCTCCAAAAGAGATCTGCACAGTTGTGTACAAAAACCACAGAGGAAATCCTGGCTATTCTACTTCAAGAAGAGTCATGTCGTAGTTTTTTTTTTAAATAGAATGTTAAGTGGTGTGATATTTGTACAGAGACCACAAAATAAAAGACTAAAGAACTGAAATGCATAGAGGATAAAAATGCAGTTGGTTGAGATCCTTCTTTAATAACATTTTTACACTTTCCTCAGATTATTTCACACCACAATGTTGTTTTTTTAACATTTTATTCAAAGGCTATTTGTCAAGAAATTGAATGACTCCTAAGTAATAATGTATTCCAATGTCTATTCATGTTGAAGGAGCCAGGATATGAGGATCAACAATGACCCAACTGAATGCGTAGCTTTGTTTGGAGTGCCTGAGCCTGAGTGGGGGATGGAATCAGTCCCTTGCGAGGGAAGACATAGGGACTGACGAGGTAGAGTCACTGTGGATTGTTGAGGAATTGTAAAGACAAGAAGACACTAATTGGTGTTATCTACAGACCCCCAAATAGTAGCCCGGATGTAGGATGTAAGTTGCAGCAGGAGTTAAAACTGGCATGTAACAAAGGTAATGCCACTGTGGTGATGGGGGATTTCAATATGCAGGTAGACTGGGAAAATCAGGTTGGTTCAGGACCCCAAGAAAGAGAGTTTGTAGAATGCCTCCGAGATGGATTCTTGGAGCAGCTTGTAATGGAGCCGACCAGAGAAAAGGCAATTCTGGATTTAGTGTTGTCCAATGAACCAGATATGATAAGAGAACTCGAGGTAAAGGAACCGCTTGGAGATAGTGATCATAATATGATTAGTTTTAATCTTCAATTTGAGAAGGAGAACGTTAAATCGGAAGTGTCAGTGATGCAGTTGAACAAAGGGGACTATGAAGGCATGAGAGGGGAGCTGGCCAAGGTAGACTGGAAATGGATCCTAGCAGGAATGACGGTGGAACAGCAATGGCAGGAATTTCTGGGCATAATCCGGAAGACGCAGGATCATTTCATTCCAAAAAGGAAGAAAGTTCCAAGGGGAGTACATCGGATCTGTCTTCACTAAGGAAGACATAAACAATCTCCCAGATGTACCGAAGGACAGAGGATCTAAGGGGGTAGAGGAATTGAAATAAATTTTCATTAGGCAAGAAATAGAATTGGGTATGCTAATGGGACTGAAGGATGATAAATCCCCTGGACCTGATGGTCTTCATCACAGGGTCCTCAGGGAGGTGGCTTTAGAAATAATGGCCACATTAGTGATCATTTTCCAATGTTCAATAGAATCAGGATCAGTTCCTGTGGATTGGAATGACAGTTTGCGGATGACACAAAGCTGGGTGGCAGTGTGAACTGTGAAGAGGATGTTAGGAAGTTGCAGGGTGGCCTGGACAGGTTGAGTGAATGGGCCGATGCATGGCAGATGCAGTATAATATAGATAAATGTGGGGTTATTCACTTTGGCGGCAAAAACAAGGTGGCAGATTATTATCTCAATGGGGTTAGGTTAGGTAAGGGGGAGGTGCAGCGAGACCTGGGCGTCCTTGTACACCGGTCACTGAAAGTTGGCTTGCAGGTGCAGCAGGCAGTGAAGAAAGCTAATGGAATGTTGGCCTTCATAACAAGAGGATTTCAGTATAGGAGTAAAGAGGGTCTTCTGCAGTTGTATAGGGCACTGGTGAGACCACACCTAATAGCTTCCCAAGCAATTCTGGAGAGAGCGCCACATTTCCAGTGCTCCCCAGCCGTGACTTCCCACACAAACATGCTGCAAGAACCGGCCAGCTCCACCAGGGCCAGAGCTGCTTGAGCTCGTCAGTCACAGCTTTACGCAGCTCCTTATCTGAATCTTTGGAGGGTTGTTGAGACTCAGACACAGAATGCACTCAAGACAAAGCTGGATAGATTTTTGAGAAGAGAGAGTCAAAGTATATGGGGGTTGGAACAAGAATATGACACTGAGGTGATAGATCTACCATGATCTTATTCTTATTAAGGGCGGCACAGTGGCGCAGTAGCGGTAGAGTTGATGCCTTACAGCGCCAGAGACCCGGTTTCGATCCTGACTACGTGTGTTGTCTGTACGGAGTTTATACATTCTCCGTGGTTTTTCTCCAGGTGCTCTGGTTTCCTCCCACACTCCAAAGACGTACAGGTTTGTAGGTTAATTGGCTTCAGGTAATTTTGCAATTTGTTCATAGTGTGTAGGATAGTGCTAATCCGAAGGGCCTGTTTCTGTGCTGTATCTCTGAAGTATAAAGTCAATAAGGGACCGAGTGGTGTTCTCCTATTTTTTTTCTGTCATTACGGTGCAAAATATTCCTGAGATAAAGGCAATAAATCCTGTTCTGTTTGCATAGGAAACAAGGAAACACTGATGCCAAGCAAAACATGGGCAGGTTTCTGCAAACCTGATCCTGGTGTTATTGTAGGTGAGGGTTAATGCCTCCTGAACTGATT
The DNA here is from genome assembly GCF_010909765.2 of Amblyraja radiata. Classification (NCBI taxonomy): domain Eukaryota; kingdom Metazoa; phylum Chordata; class Chondrichthyes; order Rajiformes; family Rajidae; genus Amblyraja; species Amblyraja radiata. The sequence goes on along the minus strand of NC_045972.1, from coordinate 6,649,201 downwards.
GCAGATGACCTTTAGGCAGATGAAAGGTAGATAACAACTGTTCACCCATGATAGACAGTCTGAAGAAGGGTCTCCACCTGAAACATTACCCATTCCTTCTATCCAGAGATGCTGCCTGTCCCGCTGTTACTCCAGCATTTTGTTTATATCTTTGGTGTAAACCAGCATCAGCAGTTCCTTCCTACACATTTCGTCTTCTCACCCATGACCTTGGCAATTGGACAGCAAAGGAAATTGGTGTGCCTATTTCATGCATTATCTTCCAAACCTGTGCAGTGAATTCTCACGAACCTCTGGGCAATTGAAATGGTTCCTACAATGCATCCAGAGAGATCATCCTTTCATTACCTTCTACCAAGATCTTCCTGCTCTGACTATCTCTTCACCTGCTCCTCCTGAATTGGCTTTGGCAAGGCCTTTTACAAAATCCATGTGCAGAGGATTTTACTGTAGGAGGCAGTAAACTGTGACAAAATCTTATCCGCTTTCCAAGGTGTTCCTGAGAGTGATGTAAGAAACAGAATGACCTCTTGATCCTGAAGACATTCTCTTGGTAATAATGGAGTCCTGTGGGGATGGATTATGTAAATAAACCAGATAGGAATCTTATAGAGGTGTATATGATCTTATAGAGGTGTATAAAGTCATGAGAGGAATAGGTCGGGTAGATGCACAGAGTCTCTTGTCCAGAGGAGATGAATCGAGGACCAGAGGACATAGGTTTAAGGTGAAGGGGAAAATATTTAATAGTAATCTGAGGGGTAACATTTTCACACAAATGGGTGTATGGAATGAGCTGCCAGAGAAAGTAGTTGAGGCAGGGACTATCCAAATGTTTAAGAAACAGTTAAGCAGGTACATGAATAGGACAGGTTTGGAGGGATATAGGCCAAATGCAGGCGTGGGACTTGTGTAGCTGGGACATGTTGGCCGGTGTGGGCAAGTTGGCAGAAGGGCCTTTTTCCATGCTGTATTACTCTAGGAATGCTTTTCTCAAGATAGTAAAAACTTGATGGGCTGAATAGCCTCCAGCCCTGTAAAATTTCTTGTGATATTATAATGTTTTGGTTATGGATAATAGGGGGGGAAGCATTTGAATCATCTCATCATCAAACAGACAACTTACAGTTTCCAATTTTTCTCTTTAAAGAGTTCCTACAGGTTTGGATGATGTGTCCTTCTATCCTGATTTAGTAGCTGAACTACTGCGGAGAAAGTGGACTGACATAGAAGTAAAAGCAGCCCTTGGAGATAACTTTCTCAGAGTCTTTCAGGAAGTAGAAAAGGTAAGGATTAGCTGGGAAAGCGATTACCTGGCTCATTGTCTGAGAAAGATATCTTTACAATAGCAACACAAAGTGCTGGAGTCATTCAGCGGGTCGGGCCGCATCTCTGGAGAGCATGGATGGGCGACTTTTTGGTCCGAGACCCTTCTGCAGACAGATTGTGGGGGTGGGGAGAAGAAAGCTGGAAGAGAGAATGGGCAGGACAAAACCTAGTGATACAGGTTGTGATAGACAGATGGTTGGACAAAGGCCAGGGATGAAAAGGCAGAAGGTGTGAGACAAAAGGATTGAAGAGTTGTGAAGCTAGAGGAATGTTTGTCGGCGGAAGGGGAGGGGGAGGGGAGAAATTGGTGCGAGTCTAGGTGGGGTACTAGGGTGGGGGGGGGGGGAGGGGGGGGCAGTGAAGAACAGGAGGGGGGAATGTGGGGCAAGAAGGGTGAGGGAGTGGGTTATATAGTAACCTAAACTTAGAGAATTCAATGTTCATACTATTGGGTTGTAGGCTAGCCTAACAAAATATGAACATTTGTTCTTGACATTTGTGTGTGACCTCAAGCTTGCAATGGTGGAGCCTCAGGACAGAAAGGTAAGTATGCTAATAGGAAGAGGAGGTAAAATGGTTAGTAACAGGGTGATCCAGCAGGCCTTGGTGAACTGAGTGCAAGTGTGTAGTGAAACTGGTACCAAGTGGTCGCTTGGTCTTGCCGATGTACAGGAGGCCACATTAGGAACACCTGATACAATGGATGAGGCTAGTTGAGGTGCAGGTGGACCTCTGTTCTCGCCTGGGAGTTCTGCAGGCCTTTGACCAAACATCTGTCTATCAAAAAACTCTACTCACCTGTATCAACCTATTGTGTGGAAGAAAAGTCTCAAGAATGGTCTCAACCCACCATGTCACCCATTCCTTCTATCCAGAGATGCTGCCTGCCCCGCTGAGTTACTCCAGCATATTGTGTGTATCAACCTATTACCGGCCAGGCTTTGTCCTTCCCCTCTTAGCTTTAAACTTTCTTCCAGTTCCCCACCCCCCCCCTCCCCCCCCACTCGCCTACAACCTATCTGAAGAAGGCTCCCGACCCGAATGTCAGCTATCCATGTTCTCCAGAAATGCTGCCTGACCCGTTGAGTTAGTCCAGCATTTTGTGTCGATTTTTGCAAATCAGCATCGGCAGTTCCTTCAAATAGCTTCAAGTTAGCCAGCTGTAACCGAACATCAGGCTTCTCCTGCTGGTTATGCTGACTTCCACGTAAATTTAGAAACTTTGCAATTGTTTTTATAGCCATCTTTGACAAAGTAATTATAAATTGAGATTTATGATCATTTCAGTTCAGTTTTCAGTTCAGAGGGCGGTGGGTATATTTTCATATGTCATATGTAGAATTAGGCCATTCAGCCCATCAAATCTACTATGCTATTCAATCATGGCCTCCTAATCCCATATTCCAGCCTTCTCCCCATAACCCTTGACACCTGTTCTAATCAAGAATGTGTCTATCTCTGCTTTCAAAATATCCACTGACTTGGCCTCCACAGCCCTCTGGCAATGAGTCACAGATTAACTACCCTCACACTAAAGAATGGCTAAATGATTAAATATGGCTAAATATGACGAAATATGGATTCATAACAGAGGGTGATGGGTATATAGAATGAGCTGCCAGATGAGATGGTTGAGGCAGAAACTATGTTAAAAGACATTTAGACAGGTACATGGATAGGAAAGGATCAGAGTGATATTGGAAAACATGACAGGTGTGGTTAGCATAGATGAGACAATGGTCGGCCTGGACAAGCTGGGCCGAAGAGCCTGTTCATGTGCTGTATGAGTCTATGAATCTGAGGTGAGTGGTAAATCTCTCCCACAATCTCGCTGAAAACATCTCCTCAGTTGCCATTGTACAGATAGATTTGTTCAAAACAGCAGTAGAACAGGAAGTGTCATATTCTGTGTTCACACAATGAAAACAATTGAAGTTGTCGACCAAGTCGTCAGGTCAGAGGTCGCAAGGAGAAACATCATGCAGGAATGAATAGCACAAAGGCCCATGCTGATTCCATAGTTCCGAGTCGAAACTTTGGAAATATCTGAAATGAAATAATCCATGTGATTGTGAAGACAGATGGGAAATACTGTAAGTTTATTCAATTAAAGCTGAGGTCATAGAATCCGAGAGTTGTCTGGTGAGGAATCAGACTCTTTGGCCCAACTAATCTTTGTCAATCAAGATGCCTTCCTAAGCTAGTCCCATTTGTCTGTTTTATTTAACCTACTCCTTCTAAACCTTTCCTATCTATGAACCTGTCGAAATACCTTTTAAACACTGTCATTGTCAAACCTCTACCACGTCCTCTGGCAGCTCGTTCCGCATAACCACTACTCTCTGTCTAAGACTTTCCACCTCTTAATACTCTTGAACTTTAAACTTCTCAACCCTGGGGGAACAAGGACAGTGACCATCCACCTTATCTATGCCGCTCATGGTTTTACAAAACTCTCAGCCTCCTTTATGCCAGGGAAAGCAATCCCAACCTATCCAGACTCTCCTTATAACTCAAGCCCTCCAGTCCTGACAAGATCTTCGTAGGAACTCAGTGGGCTAGGCAGCATCGGTGGAGGGAATGGACCACGATGGTTAGGGTTGGGACCCTTCAGATTGATCAGTCTGAAGAAGGGTTCCGTCCTGAAATGTTGATGTCCATTTCCCTCCACAGATGCAGCCTGACCTGCTGAGTTGCTACAACACTTTTTTTTGCTGATGACTCCAGCATCTGTAGTCTCATGTGTCAACATGCAGGAGAATATTTTCTGCACCTTCTCCAGCTTAATCACATCCTTCCTATGGTGTGGCAACACAAAAACACCTTTGATAACCGTAACATTATGTTGCAACTTCTGTAATATTTGTAGAGGATCGACCAAACACCATTAATCGTAACAAGGTCGTTATTCACGTTACAATCCTGATGTTGGACAGAAAGACTGCAATCATCCCAATTTGGGGAACTTTTCAGCTAGTTTACCTTATCCACCTCTTGCTGGTTTTCCTATGGTCTTCTCATTTCTTTAGTTGAAGATTAAAATATTGCTGTTTTCATTTACTTTGAACCCTCTTGCCATCACCCCTTGACCCAAAACTTGTTCATTATATCCATCTTCCCAAGGACACCTTTGAGACGGGGTCATGTACGAGACGGGTATCTTCTCACTTGGCCTTGGTCCTTGGAAACTCACTCTTTCCATAAATCCCTGCGGCACACACACTCATTCAATTGCCCCAATTACTTGGTCTCCAACTGCTTATTTATTTTCATGTCATAAATGATAGGAGCAGAATTAGGCCATTCGGCCCATCACGTCTACTCCGCCATTCTATGGTGGCTGATCTATCTCTCCCACCCAACCCCATTCTCCTGCCTTCTCCCCATAACCCCTGACACCCGTACTAAGTGCGGCACGGTGGCGCAGCGCTAGAGTTGCTGCCTTACAGTGCTTGCAGTGCTGGAGACCTGGGTTCGAACCCTACTACGGGTGCTGTCGATACGGAGGTTGCACGTTCTCAGCGTGACCGCGTGAGTTTTCTCTGAGATCTTCCGTTTCCTCCCACACTCCAAAGACGTGCAGGTTTGTAGGTTAATTGGCTTGGAATAAGTGTAAATTGTTCCTGGTGTGTGTAGGATAGTGTTAATGTGCGGGGATCGCTGGTCGTTGCGGACTCAGTGGGCCAAAGGGCCTGTTTCCTCGCTGTATCTCTAAAATAAACTAAACTAAGCAAGAATCTCTCTATCTCTGCCTATAATGATTCAGACGTAGCTTATTTTAGATTTATGTGTTCATCTTGCAACTAATGTTTGCAAATTTGCAGATAGGCCACATCAGATTGTGAGGTGTATCAAATGATAATATCAGTTTGATTACCTCTTTACAGTTTTGATTTGATTCGATTTGATTCAACTTTATTGTCATTGCACAAATACGAGTACAGGTACAACAAAATGCAGTTTAGCATCTGGTCAGAGTGCAAGATATTAGAAATAACAATACTGGTTAAACAATATGTGCAATGTGGATGAATTAAACTGGTACATAGGCAAATAAGTGTATACAGATGGGAGAGTATAAAAGATAGACAGTTCACAGGTTTTTAACTTTGCTCATGTATTTTCAGTAATGACACATTGCACAATTTAACCCCTTCCCTTACAAATGCTTCTGGCAAGTTCAGAGTGCATGTGTGTACATTATATATACAGATACATATTTTTGGATCAGTCCAAGGATGGAGTTAAGTTATTCAAGTTATTTCTTATGGTGAAAATTTGTGCAATATATGCCCCATTGGGCTGACCTGTACCACATCACTCGCTATTCTTTCTAAACAATGTTACACTTTTGCAAAGCATTCAATAGTCAATTACTTTAGTTCTGAGATGTTTAGTTCTGAGATGAGAGGAGATTTCCTCATCCAAAGCGTGCTAAACCTGTGGGCTTCTCTGTCACAGAAAACAGTTGAAGTCAAAACATATTAAAATATAAAAATATTCAAGAAGATAGCACAGGTGAGAGCAGATGTTTCAGTAGTCAATAGTGTTTTATTTGTCACCTAAGCAACTGCACAGTGAATTTCATTTTGCACATATCACACATGCGGCCGTCAACATGTTTCGGCGCCGTTATTCAAAGCTCAATGGCCGGTCGTCCCACGTGCTCGATGTACTGGAGCAACGTCTCTCTCCTCTCCTCGCCCGGCTATCTTTGTGTCCCGGGGGTGCCTCCTGCAGCCGACCTGAAGGTGCTGGAGGCATTACTCCAATTCACCCTCTTACCGGCCCGTGCTCCTTGCATCTAACTTCTCCAGCTCCCACCTGGCCCTACGAGCGGGTTCCTGGTGCCGTTGACCTGCCGCAATGTCGGTCGATGCTCCGCTGACTGCGAGGTCCAACCAACCGCGCGAGCCTGTGGGATATCTTCTGGGGTAGAGGTCACCTGTAAAGGAGAACTAGAGGGGAACCAATATCCTTGCAGGCAAGTTTGCTAGTACAACTCGGGAGGGTTTAAACAAGATTAGCAGGTGGATGGGTTCCAATGCATGAGTGAGGCAGGTGAGAGGTTGGAAGTCAGTACGGAAGCACTTGAAAGGAAGTTCAGTAGACAGGGTATGTGTACGAAGAAAGTGCAGATAGAAACAAAAAAAATAGTGCAAGAGTAGGCCATTCGGCCCTTCGAGCCAGCACCGACATTCAATAGATGCTGGTTTAAACCGAAGATAGACACAAAATGCTGGAGTAACTCGGGGGGACAGGCAGCATCTCTGGAGAGAAGAAATGGGTGATGTTTCGGGTTGAGACCCTTATTCCGTCTGAAGAAGTGTTCACTGGCTATAGGCATGTGTCAGAGTTCACTGACATTGGGGAAGGATTAGATTTACAGACTATGGAAAGGGGCCGCGGTTCACACAGACGGTCTTCTTCTTATCGAATCCTCACACAAGATTAGATGTTGTTCAGCCAGAGCTCAACACACTTCTCGGCATCTGCATACAATGGTGTCTGTCTTGTCGCTTCTTGTGCGTGGTGGTAGAAAGATTGGTGGAAACAGGGCCCCGACGTGAACACTCTTTCCTTGACCCCACATTGCTGGTGAAAGGTCAGGATTCCCAATTCACGAGGAACGGGTTGGGGATCATTGACTATGAGGAGGGTCAGGGATCACAGGTCACGGTGAGGGGTCAGGGATCACATCACATCTAATCATCGGGGAAGGATTCGATTTACGGACATTGGGAAGGGTCTGGGATTTACATTGAAGGGAATAAGTCAGGGTTGACAGGTCACGGTGAGGGGTCAGGTTTACATGTGAGGGGGGAGAGGTTGGGTGTACAGACAATCAGAAGGAGTTGTGTTGAACCGAACACGCGGCCAAGGGGTGAGATCTCGGCAGGATGAGAGAGCTAAGATTGGAGGAAAATGGTTGTCTCAATTTCAATAGAAGTAGAACTAATGTATAAATAGGCCTCTATATTCTGACTATGAACTACTTTAGTGTTCTCACAGGCCTTTGTTCCATACACCCACCAGCCTTTGTGTTGTTAATGATATCCTGCACTTCTCAGCTGTGTTGCAGACATAGAATGCTGGAGTAACTCAGGGGACAGGCAGCATCTTTGGTGAGGAATGGGTCGAGACCCTTCTTCAAACGCTAGTTATTGTTAATGATGGCCCTATATCTTGATTATTGTTGGTTAACAACTTACATTTTGAACAACGATTTTACAATTACGGTCTCTCAATAATATCAAATATTATGTTAACATTTGTTTTAATTTTAGTTGAATGAGATTCAAGCCTTGTTTTGTAATCCCATAGGTATGCGCTAGTCTTCATGCTACTTCTGTACATGTGAATTGCACTTTGATTCCTGCTTTGTGTGTCTGAGAATTCCCCAACTGTCTGGCTAGTGTATTGCTTCATTACTGGATGTCATAGATCCTTCATAGATGGTGGCAAAGTTCAATTAATATCAGAACCAAGATTATTTCCACTAAATTAGGTCCACTAAAGTGTTATGCAAAGCTTATCTCAAAGTCAGAAAGTCAATATATCCTTTCAAAAATCATTGCAATTGTGATGAGTCCCATCTGTAACTCAGGAATATCAACTTAAAATGATTAACAAAATTGAAGGTCCTCGATGTGTTAAACATGAAATTTCATTGCACCTGGTGCGTGTATGACAATAAACTAACTTGAATCTTGAATCTAATTTTTATACAATGTGCAACACTTTAATGTATTTAGATGGACACACAATGCAGGAGTAGCTCAGTGGGACAGGCAGCGTCTCTGGAGAGAAGGAATGGGTGACGTCTCGGATCGAGACCTTTCTTCAGACTGAATTCCATGAATGTGGTTGATATTTATGTGCCTTCTCAGTTCAGAACCAATGTGGAGTGGATCATAAATACCAGTATTGACAAAATTCTATGAATTAATACATTTAAAAACCATTGAATTATTTAGAAACCACAATTTGAAAATGTTATTATCTGAATGGTGGCCGATTAGGAAAAGGGGAGATGCAACGAGATCTGGGTGTCATGGTACACCAGTCATTGAAAGTAGGCATGCAGGTGCAGCAGGCAGTGAAGAAAGCGAATGGTATGTTAGCATTCATAGCAAAATGATTTGAGTATAGGAGCAGGGAGGTTCTACTGCAGTTGTACAGGGTCTTGGTGAGACTACACCTGGAGTATTGCGTACAGTTTTGGTCTCCTAATCTGAGGAAATACATTCTTGCCATAGAGGGAGGACAGAGAATGTTCACCAGACTGATTCCTGGGATGTCAGGACTTTCATATGAAGAATAGACTCGGCTTGTACTCGCTAGAATTTAGAAGATTGAGGGGGGATCTCATAGAAACTTACAAAATTCTTAAGGGGTTGGACAGGCTAGATGCAGGAAGATTGTTCCCGATGTTGGGGAAGTCTAGAACAAGGGGTCACAGTTTAAGGATAAGGGAGAAATCTTTTAGGACAGAGATGAGAAAAACATTTTTTACACAGAGTGGTGAATCTCTGGAATTCGCTGCCACAGAACGTAGGTGAGGCCAGTTCATTGGCTATATTTAAGAAGGAGTTAGATGTGGCCCTTGTGGCTAAAGGTATCAGGGGGTATGGAGAGAAGGAGGGTACAGGATACTGAGTTGGATGATCAGCCATGATCATATTGAATGGCGGTGCAGGCTCGAAGGGCCGAATGGCCTACTCCTGCACCTATTTTCTATGTTTCTATGTTTTTCTATTAGTATTTTAGGTTGGAGTTGAGCTTTCTGCAAGATGTTAGTTTATTGTGTTTATTGTCACATGTACTGAGGTACAGTGAAACGCTTTGGTTGTGTGCTAACTAGACAGGAGAATGACAACACATGATTACAATCAATCAATTTACAGTGTATAGATACATGATAAAGAAATAACGTTTAGTGCAAGGTAAAGCCAGCAAAGTCCAATCAAGGATAGTTCGAGGGTAAGAAGATCATTAAAGTAAGGAATATTGTTGTAGGAATAAATACTTAAGAGTGTGGAGCGATTGTAATATGAGTTTGTCAATCTGCTTTTGTGGTTAGCACACAAATAGTCACCCGGGTTGGGTGCCTTCTTGGAAAAAACTCAGGTCTACGTGTTAATAGACTGGAGGAGTGAAAATATATTATTTCTGTTCCTTTTCTAGGCTAAAACCTTCACGCCAGGAGATGATGAGCCCATTCCATATGACCAGGTTAAGAATTCGTGCAGGACAAGCTTTGGTTATGAGGATCAAACTGATACTAACAATGGAAATCCACTGGTTTTCATGCCTGCAGTGGTCACATCTGTTTACCTAGCACATCATTTATTAGTGTAAGAGATAACGGGGCAGCAGCCCCAGAAAATATCACTCATTCTCAAAAGGCAACTTGAATAAAAGGAAAAATGGTGCAGTATAATTTCTACAGGGTTTCTTCTGATCTTTCAGCACAACCAGCAACAATGTTGTGGATCGAGGCATTAGTGGCTATTTATGTCCTTTTCACAGAATTCCTAGGTTTAAACTATCTGCCCATGAACACACAGATAGAGATTTGGAGAATTGGAGTGTCATACAGCATGAACATAGGCTGTTTGCCCAACGCGTCCATGCCCATCAAGCTGCCCCATTTAAGCTGCACCCATTTTCTCACACCTCGCTTATATCCCTCCAAACTTCTTATTGTCTAGTTTAGAGATACAGCGTGGAAACAGGCCTTTCGGCCCACCGAGCCTGCACTGACCAGAGATCCCCGAACATTTGTGCTATCACACTAGGGACAATTTACAATTATACCAAGCCAATTAACCTACAAACTTGTAGCCGTTGGGAATCTGGGAGGAAACCGGAGCACTCAGAGCACTCACCCATTCCTTCTCTCCAGAGATGCTGCCTGTCCTGCTGAGTTACTCCAGCATTTTGTGTCTCCCTTTGAAGCAGGATTAATTCACGACAGAATCATGAAAATATAGAACATACAAATAGACCATTCAACTCAATAATTATTGTTAATATCCTTCCACTCATCTTTCCTTCAACTATCAATCTGATCAAGTCTCAAAAGTTAGCTTGGACGCCTCATTGATCACTAACTCCAGTAATTGGAAGGGGTTTTGTAAAATACTGCCTCTTCTCTGTTCTTTAACCTTATATCTCTGTGTCCCCATTGTAGATCTCTCATTACCATAAGCTTCTGTTTCTATCTACTATCTTAAATCATTTCATTATATCTTCACGTTACTTGGGGTACAAAAAGAAGGCATATGTTTCATGCCATTCTTTTATTTTTCTTGTTAGGAATCACTATAGTGAGTCTTCTTTTTACTTTCCCCATAGCCTCAACATTCTTCCCTTCTTGTGGCCATAACTATTCATAGTTTTCCTTTGAGACTTAAAGATGCTTTCGTATAGATCTACCATTTTATCTAACCTACAACCTTCTGTTCCTCTTGGCATATGACATACATGACATCACCTCCTTGGCGCACTAAAAAAACCAATCTCAACTTCTCCGAAGAGCCTTTTTTAATTTCCTTCAAGTCTTATGCATCTGATAGAAATAGCCGCTCCTTCCTTGTTGCTTATAAGAATATCTTCAGTACAGCGGTTCAATATGACAGCTCAACATCGCCTTCTAAAGGCAGTTTAGATCTAGGCAATACATCTACCAGACATCTACAGGTGTCAGGGGTTATGGGGAGAAGGTAGGAGAATGAGATTAGGTGGAGCGATAGATCAGCCATGATTGAATGTTGCAGTAGACTTGATGGGCCGAATGGCCCAATTCTGCTCCTATCATTTATGACATATTGTTGGAGATAAAGCATATAATTAAAAAATCATATTCTGATTATTACACATGTGTTGAACCAAGATGGACTACCTTAAATATGCTGCAAGGTACATATTTATCCATGCTCCACTAAGGATCCTGTCTGCTTTCAGGGCAGGGTGTCGTCTTGATGATGATCCTTTAATACATCCTTTCATTCTGACCATGGGATGTGGTCTGAAACCTGTGGACTCTCAAAAAAAAAAGAGCACTGCCTGATACCTCATAAATTCATGTGATAGGTGCAGAATTTGGCCATTCGGCTCAACAAGTCTGTTCCGACCTTCAATCATGGCTGATCTATCTCTCCCTCTTAACCCCATTCTCCTGCCTTCTCCCCATAACCCTTGATACCCGTACTAATCTACAATCTATCTATCTCTACCTTAAAAATGTCTATTGACTTGGCCTCGATAGCCTTCTGTTGCAAAGAATTCCACATTTTCATCACCCTCTGATTAAAGAAATTCCTCATCTCCTTCCTAAAGGAACATCCTTTAATTCTGAGGCTATGACCTCTAGTCCTAGACGTTCCCAATAGTGGAAACATCCTCTCCACATCCACTCTATCCAAGCCTTTCATTATTCGGTAAGTTTCAATGAGGTCTGCCCCTCGTCCTTCTAAACTCCAGCCAGTACAGGCCCAGTGTCGTCAAACGCTCATCATATGCTAACCCACTAATTCCTGGGATCATTCTTGTAAACCTCCTCTGGAGATCCTTGAGGACTCTCTCCAGAGCCAGCACATCCCTCCTAAGATATGGTGTGTACATTTATTTGTTTAAGAAAGAACTGCAGGTGCTGGAAAAATCAAAGGTAGACAATGCTGGAGAAACTCAGCAGGTGAGGCAGCATCTATGGAGAGAAGGGATAGGCGGCGTTTCAGGTCGAGACCCTTCAGTCTGATGTGGAGGGGGGGGCAGGAAAAAGAAAGGAAGAGGCAGAGACAGTAGGCTTGTGGGAGAAATCAATGTTCATACCGCTGGGGTGTAAACTACCCAAGCAAAATATGAGGTGCTGTTCCTCCAATTTGCACTGGGCCTCACTCTCGCAATGGAGGAGACCCAGGACAGAAAGGTCAGATTCGGAATGGGAGGAGGGGACGTGAAGAGCTGAGCCACAGAGAGATCAGGTTGGCTATTGCAAACCGAGTGGAGGTGTTGGGCGAAGCGATCACCAAGCCTGCACTTGGTCTCGCCGATGTAGAGGAGTTGACACCTGGAACAGCGGATGCAGTAGATGTTGGAGGAGGTGCAGGTGAACCTTTGCCTCACCTGGAAAGACTGCTTGCGTCCTTCGATGGAGTTGAGGGGGGAGGTAAAGCGACAAGTGTAGCATTTCCTGCGGTTGCAAGGTGAAGTACCCGGGGAGGGGGTGGTTTGGATGGGAAGGGACGAATTGACCAGGGAGTTACAGAGGGAACGGTCTCTGCGGAAAACAGAAAGGGGAGGAGATGGGAAGATGTGGCCAGTGGTGGGACCCCATTGGAGGTGGCAAAATTGTCAGAGGATTATATGTTGTATGCGACGGTTGATGGGGTGGTTGGTGAGGAGTGTTTAGAGGGGTTTACATGTGTTTACAGGGGTTTAGAGATGATTACAGGGGTTTACAGGAGTTTCGAGGGGTTTACCGGGAGTTAGAGGGGTTTAGAAGGGTATTGAGGGGTATACAGGGCTTTAGAGGCGTTTGGAGTGGTATAGACGGGTTTACAGGGGGTTGGGGGGGTTACATGGGTTTTGAGGGGTTTACATGGGGTTTACAGGGGGTTTATAGGGGTTCAGAGGAGTTTGCAGGTGTTTACATGTATTTAGAGAAGTTTAGCGGGGTTTACATGGGGTGTTTATAGGGGTTTACATGTGTTTAGAGGGGTTGGAACCTGGTGGCGGCGCGACTCGTTGCAGCGGCTCCTACAGCCTGTCTGTCTTTTTTTTTTTTTTTTTGTCTAGTTAAATGTAGTGTTTGTGTTTTTTTAAGCTTGGTTTTAAATGTGTATATGTGGGGGGTGGGGGGGGGGAGGGGGAAACCGTTTTAAATCTCTTCCCTGTTCGGGAGACCCGACCTTTTCTCTGTCGGGTCTCCGTTGTCGTTGGGGCCAAGCACCGTGGAGCGGCCTCCAACCTGAACGACCCGGGGGCTCGGGAGACTGCGCATCTGCGGACTAATCACCATCGTGGGGCTGGCCGGCCTCGGAACGTGGGGAGCGGTGGTGACTCGCTGCTGTGACTCGACTCCTGGGGCTCAGAGGCTCCAGCAACGCAGCCACAGGTCCGGTGGACTGGAACATCGGGAGCTCGCGGGTCCGGGGGGAGAGAGAGACCGCTTCCCGGAGCTCCCGCAACGCGACTTCTCCAGCCCGTGTCGCGGGGTTGGAACGACCCGGACCGGGACCGTACATCATCTGGCGCGGCTTCATGTCCGTGGGACTCACCATCGCACGCTGGGGCTCCGACCTTGTACTTTCAGACAGGGAGCGGGGCCGTAAATCGCACCGCGCGGCCTAAAATGGCCGTGGGACTTAGCATCACCCGCCTGGAGCTTGGACATCGGGAGAGACATTGAGAGCAGGGGAGAGAAAAGACTTTGCCTTCCATCACAGTGGGTTCACTGTGATGGATGTTTGTGTGAACTTAATTGTGTGTATGTCTGTAGGACATTGTTTTTGTTTGTATGGCTGTGGAAACAAAATTTCGTTTGAGTCTCACTGGGGCTCAAATGACAATAAATGTGTATTGTATTGTATTGTATTGTATTGTATTGTTTAAAAGTGTGTAGAGGGGTCCGGAGGGGTTTAGACAAGTTTGGAGGGGTTTACAACGGTTTAGAGGGGTTTACAGTGGTTTAGATGAGTTCAGAGGTGTTTTCAGGGGTTTTCAGGCGTTTACAAGGGATTAGGGGTGTTTAGAGGGGTCTGGAGGGATTTGCAGGTGGTTTAGAGGGGTTTATAGGGATTTAGAGGGATTTAAAGGGATTTAGAAGACTTTACAGGGGTTTAGAGGCCCTGTTTCTGCCTTCTCCCCATATCCCTGGGCTCTGCTATCTTTAAGACCTCTAGCTAACTCTCACTTGACTACGACTATGAGTACGACATCCTGCATGCCGACGACCTCATACAACTATGTCTATGACCTCCTACGACCCCCCTCGACCTCAGTATTCCACACCTAAGGCCAACTATCACTAGCTACGAGTGGAAAATGATCTCCGGTCGGTGGGGGCGCTGCAAGCCGGCAGCCCGGCCAGCAGCGTATCAGTTCTTTCTACTTTTTTTTTTTTTTTTTAGTATGTCCTAATGTGGGTTTTTAATGTCCCTCTGTGTGTCTTGTGTGGGGGGTGGTGTGGGGAGGTAAGGGGGAAACCGCTTCCGTCGCCTCCTCCACGGAGAGGCGACTTTTTCCATGTCACCTGCCCCATGGCCTAACATCGAGGATCGGTGCGGCCTTTCCCGGAGACGCGCCCGGGGCTTCAGCTGCGGGCGTAGCGCGGACTTTCGGCGTGGAGCGGGCGTGCCCTCGCTGGGGGTCGCCGGAGGGGAGCGCTCCGTTCGCTGGCCCGCGGCAACCTGAAGCCGGGGTCTGCAGAGCTCCAGCTGGCACGGCATCCGCAGCCTGGGATCCCTCGCTGGGGACCCGGGAGAAGAAGAAGCTCCGACTCCGACTCCGACTGCCGGCCTGGGAATCCCTGGAGGGGAACTTCGACCGCCGGCCCTGCGGTCTGCGGTGCTCTGGCTGCGGTGCGGCGGGTACTTTAAAACTCCGACCGCCGGACTGCACCAAACGCGGTCTCCGGTGGGGAGGCACCGAATCAGCTTACCTGGACTGTTTAATCTGTCTGCACATCTGGATGCCCACAGCAACGGCTGCGGAGGGTTGAGGTCCCGAAGTAGGGGGGAAATAGAGGAGGACTGGCCAAATTTTGTGCCTTCCACCACAGTGATGAATGCTGCGGTGGATGTTTGTTTTAAATTTTTATTGTGTATTGTGTGTTCTTTATCATTGTACTGCTGCTGACAAATTCATTTCACAGTGACGAATAAAACATATTGTATTGATTGATCACATGATAAAATGATGTCAAGTTTGCATTTTTTTTCTCGGGCCAGTTACCGACCTACCACTATCTACGACTACCATCAGGACCTTCTTACGACCTGCCTACGAGTAAAATTTATCCATTTTTTCCCTGCCGACCTTTTTTTTACTCGTGGGCATTTTTTATCAGGCTGGAAAAAACGGCGCAACCTACTTGAGGCCACGAGTACGCGGAGACCACTCACGAGCAGGAGGAAGAGTTACAAAGACCTCCTACGACATAGTGGCGACCATGCTGCGAGTATGAGTCAAGGGCAAACTCGGCAGAGGTCGCTAATTCGGTCCTGAAAGTGGGACAGGGGCTTTGTATGTTTCAATAAGATCCCCTCTAATCTTTCTAAATTCCAGAGTATGCAAGCCCAGATGCTCCATTCTATCAACATATGCTATCCCAGGAATTAACCTGCTGACCCTACGCTGCACTCTCTCAATAGCAAGGATGACCTTACTCATATTTGGAGACCAAAACTGCACACAATACTCCAGGTGTAGTCTCACAGCAGCAGAAGGACCTATTTGCTCCTATACACAACTTCTCTTGTTATGAAGGCTATCATGCCATTCGCTTTCTTCACTGCCTGCTCTACCAACATACTTACTTTCAGTGACTGATGAACAAGGACCCCCAGGTCTCGTTGTACTTCCCCTTTTCCCTGCTTGACACCGTTTAGATAATAATCTTCCTTTCTGTTTTTGCTACCAAAGTGGATAACCTCTAATTTATCCACATTAAACTGCATCTGCCGTGCATCTGCCCACTCACCCAACCTGTCCAAGTCCACCCTGCATTCTCATTGCATCCTCCTCACAGTTCACACTGCCACCCAGCTTTCTGTCATCTGTAAATTTGCTAATATTACTTTCAATCCCTTCATCTGAATCATTGATGCATATAGTAAATAGCTGCGGTCCCAGCACCGAGCCTTGCGGTATCCCACCAGTTATCCTTGCTCTTTGTTTCTTGTCTGCCAACATCTATCCATGTCAGTCCCCTACCCCCAATACCATGCACTCCAATTTTGCCCACTAATCTCCTATGTGGGACCTTATCAAATGCTTTCTGAAAGTCCAGGTACACTCCATCCACTGGCTCACCCTTGTCCATTTTCCTAGTTACATCCTCAAAGAACTCTGACCGATCCTGCTACTGCTATCCAAATGTGCCACTATTCATCTTTTGTAGTCAGTGAGGCTATTGTGTGGAGGTGGGTATCAGGGAGGGTGGTGCTGGTTGGAACGTGGGGGTGGTGATGCCGCAGTTGTCACGGTTCCTGTCCCCACCCCCCGGTGGGGTGGAGCCGCGACACAAACTAACACTAGAATGTAGCATTTTGAACGATGCAGACAATGGGCAGCGGCACCGGGGGCGGGACATAGACACAGACACAGACAGACGGCGTTGGAGGAGGTCGTGTCTGGTGTCTGCTCTGCTCAGCTCAGCTATACTCTACCCTACCATCATCTACTATACTATATTATACTCTAGGTGCGGCGGGGACGGGTGGCGACCAGAAGGGGAGTGGGTGAAGTGGCCACGCTCCCGCTCCTTGTTCCCGGCGCCGCGGCGAAGCTTCTGCTGCTCGGACCCCGCAGGGACCATCACTCGGTGAGTCTGTCTGTCTGTCGTGTCGGTCCCTGGCCCCGCACAGATGACCGCTCCTCCCGGCGCCGGGGGCCCTGCGGACGGGGGCGGCTCCCAGCCTCACCCCCTTGACTGCCTCCCCTTAAACACCGACCCACGGCAGCGCTGTCAGAGCCCAGGGGCGCCGCACCGCTGAATGAACTAACCGCACACTTTAAAGACGTATTGTACAAGTTATTGCCATTTGTAACTTTACAAAAACTACTTTTAAAGCCGCTTCCACTTGCCCTGCCTGTCAATGACATCACGATGGAATCCCGAATCTCATTGACATCAAATTCTAAACAAAATCTGTTTCATTCTAATTCTCCCGTTTTCATTCACAATAAACGTCACACAGGGAATCCGAATCTCACTGACATTAAACATCTTGTGGGGTGGGATAGGGTAGAGGTGAGGAGTGGGGGAAGCAGGCAGGCAGGGAGAGTGGTGATGGAGGGAGGAAGGGAGTGACTGAGGGAGGGAGAGGTGATTGAGGGAGGAGGAGAGGGGAAAGAAGAGGGAAGGTGAAGGAAGATGCCTGGTGTGGGCCGAGCCTCGGGGTTGTAGCCGGGCCCGGGCTTTGGTCGCTGGGGAGCGGACACAGACACGGACTGGGCCCTGAGTGCGGCTCCGGGTCCCGGGCTGGGGTTCGAGCCGGTGTGGTGTCCGGGGGCTGCTGCTCCGAGCCCGTGGGCAGGGAGAGGAGCGGGACCTGGGGCAAGAACCTCCCCCAGACCGTAGCCTCTGCCTCTCCCTCCCATGGCTCCAGACCTATCGACACGTGACGCCTGTATGGTCGTGAATAGTCGTCCAAAGAGTCGTACTTTTTCCTGGATCTTCAACGTGTTGAAATTTTTTGGCGACCTGTCACCCACGCCTCTGTCCCCTAGTTGTAGATTCCCCGATAATAGGTGCAGGAATAGGCTATTCGGCACTTCCAGCCAGCACCGCCATTCAATGTAGTCATGGCTGATCTTCCACAATCAGTACCCAGTTCCTGCCTTCTCCCCATATTCCCTTACTCCTCTATCATCAAGAGCCCTATCTAGCTCTCTTGAAAGTATCCAGTGAACCGGCCTCCACCGCCCACTGAGGCAGAGAATTCCACAGACTCACAACTCTGTGTGAAAAAGTGTGTCCCCATCTCCATTCTAAATGGCTTGCTCTTTATTCTTAAACTGAGGCCCCTGGTTCTGGACACCGAACATCTTGAACATGTTTCCTGCCTCTAGCGTGTCCAAACCCTTAATAATCTGATATGTTTCAATAAGATCCCCTTACATGCTTCTAAATTCCAGAGTATACAAGCCCAGCCGCTCCATTCTCTCAGCATATGACAGTCCCGCCATCCCGGAAATTAACCTTGTGAACCTACGTTGCACTCCCTCAATAGCAAGAATGTCCTTCCTCGAATTTAGAGATCAAAACTCCACACAATACTCCAGGTATGGTCTCACTAGGGCCCTGTACAACTGCAGAAGGACCTCTTTGCTCCAATACTCAACTCCTTGTGTTATGAAGGCCAACATTCATAGCAAAAGGATTTGAGTATAGGAGCAGGGAGGTTCTACTGCAGTTGTACAGGGTCTTGGTGAGACCACACCTGGAGTATTGCGTACAGTTTTGGTCTCCTAATCTGAGGAAAGACATTCTTGCCATAGAGGGAGTACAGAGAAGGTTCACCAGACTGGATAAACTCGGTTTGTACTCGCTAGAATTTAGAAGATTGAGGGGGGATCTTATAGAAACTTACAAAATTCTTAAGGGGTTGGACAGGCTAGATGCAGGAAGATTGTTCCCGATGTTGGGGAAGTCCAGAACAAGGGGTCACAGTTTAAGGATAAGGGGGAAATCTTTTAGGACCGAGATGAGGAAAACTTTTTTCACACAGTGGTGAATCTCTGGGATTCTCTGCCGCAGAAGTTAGTTGAGGTCAGTTCATTGGCGATATTTAAGAGGGAGTTAGATGTGGCCCTTGTGGCTAAAGGGATCAGGGGGTATGGAGAGAAGGCAGGTACAGGATACTGAGTTGGATGATCAGCCATGATCATCACATTGAATGGCGGTGCAGGCTCGAAGGGCCGAATGGCCTACTCCTGCACCTATTTTCTATGTTTCTATGTTCTATGTTTCTAACATGCCATTTGCTTTCATCACTGCCTGCTGTATCTGCATAGACTGATGAACAAGGACCTCCAGATCCCGTTGTACTTCCGCTTTTCCCAACTTGACACCATTTAGATAATCTGCCTGCCAGTTTTTGTGACCAAAGTTGATAACCTCACATTTATCCACATTTATCCACATTAAACTGCATCTGCTGTGCATCTGCCCACACACCCAACCTGTCCAAGTCACCCTGCATTCTCATAGCATCCTCCTCAGTCCCCGTCTGGCCACCAACGGCTACTACCAGCACAACGACGACGCATCCAGCAGCAGCGGCGGCTCCACCAAATCCGGCGCTCCCTCTTACATGGAGACTCCCGTCTGGTATGTCTCTCTAACTCTCTCTTGTCTCGTTACCCCCCCCCCCTTCCCTCTCGTTCTTTCCTCTCTAAGCTATGCTCCTTTCTAACAGTAAAGATGCAGCCTCCACCCTCGTACCTCACTCAGGGAGCTGTGTATCACAACTCCACCTCTCCCTCCACCCCCCTTCCCTCTCCTCCCGCAGCACGACCTCCCCTCCCAATCGCCCCCCTCCCATTCCTCCCTCCCCCCAACCCCAACTGAACCTTTCCCTACAGGAAAAACTTCTAGACAAAACCTCAAGGAAAGTTCCAACAGCCTCTTCTTTCCTGCTTGGAATCTCAGGTGGAAGATGATTGGATGTAGGGTATAACTTCCATAGGCCAAGGGCAGGGTTGCCGTGCCAATAAGTTGTTGATCAAGCCATCGGTTGATGGGCTCATGAGGGATGTTGGAGGGAACGTGAACAGGCGCTGCCTGACCCGCTGAGTTACTCCAGCACTGTGACTCTTTTTTATAAACCAGCATCTGCAGTTCCTTGAGGAGGGGGAGAGAGAGAATCATGATATTCCTTCCCCGTGTGAAACAATCTTCTTCCCCCCCTCCCCCCCCCCCTTTCCTAGCTCTGACGAGCGACTCTCTCCATCCCTCCCCAAGCCAAGTCCCACCAGCTTCTCATTCTCATTTAGCAAATGGCTAACAATGGCCAGTTTCCTTTATCATCGTTACTTTTTTGCTTCTCTTTCGCAGTCCTGGTCTGCCTCCGTCCTAAATCATTGCCCTTCACGGTATGGTACAGCAGCTGCACCACAGCTGACAGGAAGGCACTGCAACGGGTGGTGAAAACCGCTCAGCACATCATCAGTGCCCCGCTCCCTGCCATGGATGCCCTCCACCACAAACGGTGTCTGAGACGGGCCGGGAAAATCATCAAGGACCCCTCTCACCCTAACCATGGACTATTTGCCCTCCTCCCATCAGGGAGGCGGTACAGGAGCCTCAGGTCTCGCACAAGCAGGCTGAGGAACATTTTTTTCAATAACACCATTACACTGCTGAACTCACAGCCCCGACGCTAGCTATCTTTTATACTCTCCCATTTGTATACATTTATTTGCCCATGTACCAGTTTAATTCATCCACAGTCCACACATTGTTAACCAGTATTTTTATTTCTACTATCTTGCACTATGACCAGACGCTAAACTGCATTTTGTTGTACCTGTACTCGTATTTGTGCAATGACAATAACGTTGAATTGAATTGAATTGAATTATCGTTTCAGGTTGTACAAGAAAAGGTCAAACAGCAAGAGGCCGGGACCTGTGCCTGGTGTCAAACGTTCACCGTCCAACAGTTCAGTCAACAGTCTGAGTAGCTACATCAGCAACTCCTCCAAGCGCTCTCAGCGAACACCCCATTGCTGGGGCAGGGTGAGGTTGAGTGGGCTATTACAAGACGTGGGTGTCGGGACATGGGGTGAGTGTATGTGCTGTTACTGGGAAGGGGGTGAGGGACATGTAAGTGGGCTGACGGTTGGGAGGGTAAATGCAGCGGGTGGGGTGTGAGGATCCCGCCACTGGGGCAGGTGAGGGGCTGTTAGTGAGGTGGGCTGTGGGTGGGTGAGTGGGCCGTGGACTGACACTGGGCAGGAGCTGAACGTGTTGTACAGGATTGTAGATTTCCCAGATGCTGGGTTACATCAGGGGGACTGAGCTGTTATTTGGGGCAGCTAATCGCCATTCATTCACTCACTCACTCACTCACTCACTCACGCACACTGTCACACACTCACTCTCTCACTAATTCACTCACACACTCACACACACACACACACACACACACACACACACACACACACACACACACACACACACACACACACACACACACACACACACACACACACACACACAAAAATAGGGTGCTGCCATTTGACGACACAAACTCCCCCTGCATAGCGCCTGTTCAGCAAGGTGTGGAAAGTGATGCAGCTTCTGCTAAAGAGCATCGTTCCATTGCAATCTCCAGCTTGTATCAGCAGCAACTCCCTGTGTATCCATCCACTTAAAATCATGAATGAATCCATTTCCTGTAGCGTTTTGGAGAGAATATTCTGGATCCTGACAGAATATTCTCTCCAAAACGCTACAGGAAATGGATTCATTCATGATTTTAAGTGGATGGATACACAGGGAGTTGCTGCTGATACAAGCTGGAGATTGCAATGGAACGATGCTCTTTAGCAGAAGCTGCATCACTTTCCACACCTTGCTGAACAGGCGCTATGCAGGGGGAGTTTGTGTCGTCAAATGGCAGCACCCTATTTTTGTGTGTGTGTGTGTGTGTGTGTGTGTGTGTGTGTGTGTGTGTGTGTGTGTGTGTGTGTGTGTGTGTGTGTGTGCGTGCGTGCGTGCGTGCGTGCGTGCGTGCGTGCGTGCGTGCGTGTGTGTGAGTGTGTGAGTGAATTAGTGAGAGAGTGAGTGTGTGACAGTGTGCGTGAGTGAGTGAGTGAGTGAATGAATTGATGCTGTGACCTCTGTTTATTGATCCCTCAATAGCAAAACCTTTCTCGTGTAAAACCCTGCTACAATCTTCAACGTTTGATAGGTCATCTCTTTTACCTTCTCAGTTCCGAGAGCACTCCTAACTTTTCCAAATTACTCTTTACTGTAATTCTAGACACTCTCTAAATCAATCCTTCGGCTTGAAGTCTGAAGAAGGGTCCCGACCCGAAACATCACCCATCCTTTTTCAGACAGAGATGCTGCCTGACCCGCTGAGTTACTCCAGAACTTTGTGTCTATCTTAGGCTTTTGACATCCTTCCTTTAGTTTATTTTAGAGATACAGCGTGGAAACAGGCCCTTCGGCCCACCGAGTCGGCACCGATCAGCGATCCCCGCACACTAACAGTTGAGCCATGGGCCGATCAGTTGCATGGTGCTTTTGTGAACAGCAGCACAAACATTGGGCCACGTGGCCCTTTGAACATTTTAAACCTTGAGAGAGAAGTTTGATTTGTTGACATCTTGCTCTTCTTTCCCACCCCCCCAGGTTTGGCGTACTCTGAATTGTTCTCTCCCCTTGCCAAGCTGTGGGGCTGGATCTCGCTGCTGTCTCCAGGTACCTGCATTACTAATCTTCCCTCTTCTGTGGTCCATGGCCCCAAAACTCTGCT
Organism: Amblyraja radiata; assembly: GCF_010909765.2. NCBI lineage: Eukaryota > Metazoa > Chordata > Chondrichthyes > Rajiformes > Rajidae > Amblyraja > Amblyraja radiata. The sequence goes on along the minus strand of NC_045972.1, from coordinate 6,626,655 downwards.
CCAGTCAACCAGTGCCCTGCTGATACTGGACCCAATGGTGAGGTACAGCCCGCTGCTCTCTCCTTAAACTCCCAGGGTTTGCACAAGGCCTGGTCCCCAGTGTTCTGTTGTTCGTGCAGCCTAAGGACCACAGTCAGTGCGGGAGGAAGCCACCTTCCAGCTTGGTACTCCAGTGTGTTCCCTCAGCCTGACTGGGTCACTCACTGAGATGAGTGGTGAGTTGCCCAGAGGACCATCGAGTCAAGAGACGACTGACTGTCAATGCTCGGTTACTCGTTCCCGACTGAAGACATGTTGTAACACCTAAGGGAGGCCTGGTTTGTGCTCCAGGGTGACTGGGGTGATGAAAGAATAGGATCTCCTTTAGATTTCCCCAGCTGTGTGGCACCGAGGATGCTTTTGAAATGAGGTGTAAGGTGGTGGACCGTGGCCAAGCTTGCACACAGCATTGTGATCAGCAGACGCCCATGTTCAATAAATCTAGATGTCTCTAACTTCAAGTAACCCTCTCTCTCCGTCCCTCCCCCTCCTTAGTCATTGTACTCGTTTCACTGTCGTCCTGGTGAGTTTCATTGTCTGTATCATTCGTTAACATCGAGCCCACAGCCAACCAACAATGGACCCTCTCCTTCATCATCGTTACTTTTTTGCATATCGTTCATTCATTTGCTCCATGTCTCTCTACATCACCGTCTATATCGCTTGTTTCCCTTTCCCCTGACTCTCAGTCTGAAGAAGGGTCTCGACCCGAAATGTCACCTATTCCTTTTCTCCAGAAATGCTGCCTGTCCCGCTGAGTTACTCCAGCTTTTTGTGTCTATCTTTGCCCATGTTGGTTGTGGCATAAGATTGACTGGGACAGAGGGGGCTGCTATCCATCCACAACCAGGCAATCTCTCTGTATTGAAATGTGATACTCCCTGCTCGGTGGAAGTGTCATTGACAATCTCCCGTTTATTTAGTCTGGACACAAAAGGCCATTCGACCCGTCGTGGCCTCTGGAGTACCCCCATCAGTGCTGTTGTCCCGTTGATATCCCTGCAACCTATTTTTTTCTTAGGTTCCCTAAAGCTCCCCTGGGTTCTCCTGCCACCAGCTTGCGGTTGACTTTCTGTGGTGGTCCCTGCAGGGGAGAAGGTCTCTCAGCCTGACGTGGTTCCACAGTATCAGTGCGTTCCATGTTGGAGAGTCTGAGCTCTCTCCGCTTCCACTGATGGGAAGCATCGGGGCCCAACGTTGTCTAATATTGTGTTGCTGTCTCTTTCAGAAAAAGCTCTTCCCCTGGTGTACTGGTGGTTGGGCACAGCCTGGTACCAGTTAACAACGGCCATCTCCTTGATCGATGTCTTTACTCTGTCCAGGTACGTGCTCCGGGGATCCACAGACTCCCTTCCTCCACCTGGTCACACCCATCCCCACTGCCTCTTCCATCTCCTCTCCACCTCTGTACTGAACACCCCCCACAGGACACCCAGTCACACTGAACCACCGATAAATAGACAATAGACCATAGGTGCAGGAGTGGGCCATTCAGCCCTTCAAGCCAGCAATGTGATCATGGCTGATCCACAATCAGTGCCCCGTTCCTGCCTCCTGTTCAGGAGAGTTTCCTTAAACAGTATGTGGAGGCCCCCACACGTGAGAGGGCAACACTGGATCTAGTATTGGGAAATTGGGAAGGCAAGTTAATGAAGTGTGTGTGGAGGAGCCTTTTGGGTCCAGTGACCACAGTTCAATTAGGTTTAAGATAGTTATGGATATGGACGGAGAGGGTCCATGTGTTAAAATGCACAACTGGGGTAAGGCCAACTTTGAGGGTATGAGAGAAGGTCTCGCTCAAGTTGACTGGAGCAGGTTATTAGAGGGGAAAGGAACATGGGCCAAGTGGGATGTTTTTAAGTGTGCTGACGAAAGCTCAGGATATGTACGTCCCCGTTAGAGTGAAGGCCAAACCAGGCAAACGTAAGGAAGCTTGGCTGATGAGGGAAATTGAGGCGTTGGTCAAAAACAAGAAGGATGCATGGGACAGGTATAGGCAACTGGGATCAAGTGCATCCCTGGAGGAGTTTCGTGAACTAAGGAGTAAACTGAAAAAGGTGATCAGAAGGGCAAAAAGGGGCCAGGAGATAGCTCTGGTGGGTAGCAACAATCCCCAAAATTTTATAAATACATAAAGGGGAAAAGGGTAACCAGAGAAAGAGTGGGACCTTTCGGGAATCAAAGCAGTCACTCACATCTGTGTGGAGCTACAGGAAATGGGCAAGGTCCTCAATGAATATTTCTCCACTATTTACCAAGGAGAAAGACAGTTGGACGGAAGGTAGACAAAAATGCTGGAGAAACTCAGCGGGTGAGGCAGCATTTATGAAGCGAAGGAATAGGTGACGTTTCTGGTCAAGACCCTTCTTCAGACTGATGTTGGGGTGGGGCTGGGGGGCGGGGGCGGGAAGAAGGAAGAAAAAGGTGGGGACAGTGGGCTGTGGGAGAGCTTGGAAGGGGAGGGGAAGGAACGAGAAAGCAAGGACTACCTGAAATTGGAGAAGTCATACCACTGGGGTGTAAACTACCCAAGCAAAGAATTAGGCGCTGTTCCTCCAATTTGCGGTGGGACTCACTCTGGCCATGGATGAGGCCCAGGACAGAAAGGTCGGATTCGGAATGGGAGACGGAGTTGAAGTGCTGAGCCACCGGGAGATCAGGTTTGTTAATGCAAAGTGTGCGGAGGTGTTGGGCGAAGCGATCGCCAAGCCTGAGCTTGGTGTCACCGATGTAGAGCAGTTGACACCTAGAGCAGCGGATGCAATAGATCAGGTTGGAGGAGGTGCAGGTGAACCTCTGCCTCACCTGGAAAGACTGCTTAGGTCCTTGGATGGAGTCAAGGGGGGAGGTAAAGTCACAAGTGTAGCATTTTCTGCAGTTGCAAGGGAAAGTACCAGGGGAGGGGAGGTTTGGGTGGGAAGGGACGAATTAACCAGGGAGTTACGGAGGGAGCAGTCTCTGCGGAAAGCCGAACGGGGAGGAGATGGGAGGATGTGGCCAGTGGTGGGATCCCGTTGGAGGTGTCAAAAATGTCGGAGGGTTATCTGTTGTATTTGACGGCTGGTAGGGGGGAAGGTGAGGACAAGGGGGATGCTGCCCTTGTTATGAGTGGGGGGAGGGGGTGAGGAGTGAGAGCAGAGCTACGGGATATAGAAGAGACCCTGGTGAGAGTCTCATCTGTAGTCAAAGAGGGGACCTTAGGCAACTGAGCGTTTTCAAACCAAAGGCAACTTGAGCGTTTTCAAACCAAAGGCGGCTTTAGCGTTTCAAACCTTAGGCAACTTTAGCGTTTTGAAACCAACAGCAGCTTTAGCGTTTTGAAACCAAAGGCACCTTAAGCGTTTCAAACCAAAAGCGCCTTTAGCGTTTTCAAACCAAAAGCAGCTTTAGTGATTTTAAACCAAAGGCAGCTTTAGCGTTTTGAAACCAAAGGCGACTTTATTTGAGAAGGAGAACGTTAAATCGGAAGTAGCAGTGATGCAGTTGAACAAAGGGGACTATAAAGGCATGAGAGGGGAGCTGGCCAAGGTAGACTGGAAAGGGATCCTAACAGGAATGATGGTGGAACAGCAATGGCAGGAATTTCTGGGCATAATCCGGAAGACGCAGGATCATTTCATTCCAAAAAGGAAAGAAAGATTCTAAGGGGAGTAGGAGGCAACCGTGGCTGACAAAAGAAGTTAGATATAGAATAAAACTAAAAGCAAAGATGTATAACACAGCAAAGAGTAGCCGGAAGCCAGAGGATTGGGAAACTTTTGAGGAATATTATACAAATAGAACCGCTTGGATAGTGACTTTTATATAAGCTAGGTAAATTGCAAAGAAAAGTTAAAATGTTCCTGAACCGAAATAAAGTGCAAACAGACACATACACACAGGCAAAGATGAATCAAAACATGGAGGCCTGAACCGGAACCTGCTTGGCTTAGGTTATTTTTTGGGGCAATTATAGCACTAGAGGAAATTGTATTTGATATGGCTTTGTGTTGAAGAATGGGAAGCTGAATAAGGGGCCTCTTCTTAGGCCATCTGCTCTGTCTATATGGCACATTTTTGAGCTCTGAATGTGACATAAAGGTGAAGAGTTATGGCTTGTTTTGCTAGGTTTGAGACAGAATTCAAGGCTGAGAGATGATAGACTGCAGTTAGCCTTGGCTGTGTACAATTATAATGTGTGATAAGGAATAAGATGTAAGTGAAGGAATAATTGCTTTGAGAAATAATTAGATTGGGGCAGTAGTTTATAGAAGGTTGAAGCAGATGGAATTCTGATGTAATGGTCTGAGATGTAGTCTCTTGTGTTCTGCCTGGTACATGAGATTGGAAATCCTACTTCCCGATAACAGGAAAGGCACCAAACGTATATTAAGTAAATTGACAGATTTACGACCCATGTATGCTTGGTTGGGATGTGAATGGGTTTTGAACTTAGAAACTGTTATTCAGCAAACTTATATAATTAATGTTTTAAAGACATAGGTAAAAGTATTTCAAACTGTGAAATTATAGTGAAACAATTTATGAAATGTATTGGCTTAATAGAAAGGTACACTTTAGACTTATAGAAATTGTTTAGATTTATAGAAATATATTTTCTCTTGGTATAGAAAGTGTGTATGACTTGTGTGATCATTGTGTTATATACGTATCTTGTATTTTGAGGAGTGGTCTTTCATAAGAGCCTACTGGGGCTTTGCTGTGTTGAAATAAAATAATTCTAAAACAGTATAAAGCACAGGCAAACGAAGGCTGTAATGAGGCCAGGGAAGGGGGATCATGTGACTGATGTTGTAAATCACCAGAAGGACTCAGATGATTGGTTACTAGCTTGTCATACCCTCTGTATCTGAAATGTCTAATACCTATATAAATGCCATGAGTTTGTATCAAAGTTACTCCTCTCTGGACCCGCCCCAGAGCATCAGCTCTGTGTTGGAGGTTCAAGAGACTCGTCTCAGCTGAATAAAGAATTGATTTTAACAGCAACAAGTGTGAGTCAAGTTGACTTTAGATTGAAAGAACTCAGTTTAACATTTGGTGTCAGAAGTGGGATTTTAGTTGGATAACCGACAACTCAAGGAACGAAAATAAGAGTCAAACTGCGCACTGATCAGACCAGAGGAATTGGCCAAGCAGGAGTGAGTAGTTAAACACCACTCTCTTTTCATCTTCTCCGTATTCTCTGCGTAGTCGACCCTTCGTTCTTGTGTTGAACGGGGTCCTGACAGAATCAAGTCAATCTAACAAACCTTGTTGAGTGGTAAGATAGACTTTTAAACAGACTGGTCCATTGGGAATGGAAAGACTCTGCCATTTGGAATGGAGAGACTTGGTCATTGGGAATGATCGATGGTAAATGACGGCTGAACTGGATCCTGTCAGCTAAACACTGACAATGCTAAATTCCTCTTGGTAATTTGGAATGGCAAGAGGGGGGTTAAAGATTGGAAACAGGGTCGGCTAAACACTGACAATGCAAAATTAATCTTGAATCATTTGGAATGGTGGAATGGTGGGAAACAATTGAATTCAGATCCAGTGATGTCACGGTTGCTAAATAAGAACTAGTAAAACGTTAACGTCATTATTATATTGTTGTAAGAATAAAGCATAAGAATATTAATACTGTGTATGGAATAAGTGGGTGTGAATATTGTAGTAAGGTGATAAATTTAATAAGTGGAGGTATTGAGACGAGAGTGTGCATACTAGAGGAATAAGCAACAGGAGAGAGAGAGTGAGAGAGATAAGACTGAAAACAAGCAGGCTGGAAAGTCTGGAAGATAAGAAAGGACTGTGCAGTTCAAATGGTTGGCCTTCAATTAGCAGTGGGAGACGAAGGGGAGGTATAGGAAAATAATTGGAATTTGTTCCCTATCAGCCCCCGGGTCACAGTCCGAGCCCTAGTCAGTGGTGACAGGAATTTACCCAAGTTTACCCAAGGCAGAGTCAGGAACCGACAGTGCATCCACCTCAGGCGTCTGACCCAAGAAGAAGGAGAAGCCCCAGTTTAGTAGCAAGACATACTAGGTCCCATTCTAGAGAAGGTGCTGAAATAGACGGAATAAGAAAGCATCCTCCAGGTGCCAATATCCTGTCAGAACAGTCCCTAACCCCAGAGCCCTAATACCTCCTCCACCCAACCAACAAGACAATGGCGAAACAGGCATGAATAATGTATGGCTGCCGTGGAAGCCAAATGAGATTATGTCAATTTTGTTGGGAGTGCCTAAGAAATGGAATCCACAAGCTTTCATTGAATTTTTAAGAACAACGATATCTGTATATCACGCTGATTCCCGAGATTTATGGGTACTAATTCAGCAAGTCTTAACAGCGATTGAGTATACCAGATTCTTGGTTCATTTAACCTAGAACAACCATGCAGCCCTAGTGGCGGTGCACCCAGGGGCAGGTAACAATGAGGATCGATTACAGCTTATGCTGGCAGCCGTGGGCCTCACTCTCCAGCAGCCAATCGATATATCAAAGGTTTTGGATATGAAACCAGAGGAAGGAGAAGCTGCAGAAGATTTTTTAAAACCATTTACGGTAACCAATCGGGTGACACTCAGTATCAGCAAGGAAATGACTGGCCACAGTTTTGTGCTATGGTTATGAACTGTTTGCCTTCCAGCGTCGCAATGGGTATTTAAACCAATAATATGGACTGGTCAGAGTCTTCATCGGCCCGCATGTCAAGAGCTGTGAAATCCTTTTGGAAAGACTGTCCTATTGGAGACAGTGAAGCCCAGGTAAAGGTAAAAACGAATATGTGATGAGAGAAACGAGAGAAGTTCCACCAGTCGCTGTCGCTGACTGAATGGGCTAACAAATCCGGATGTTACCCTGTTTACAGATGGCAGCTCATCCATTTTTGAAAAGGGAGAATGGTTGTCAGGCTATGTGATTGTCAATCGGGAGGGAACGACCATTGAAGCAGCATCTTTTGAGGCTCCCTTCTAGTCCCAGCTAGCCGAGCTATTTGTGCTGACTAGAGCCTGCACCCTGGCCGATGAACTATCTGCAAATATTTACACGGACTGCCAATATGCTGTTGGAGTGGTTCATGATATGGACAATTATGGAAGAATCGGGGGTTTCTAACCTCTTCAGGGACAGTGATATCTCACAAATATTAGTTTCCAATTTTCTACAGGCCATTCAGTTACCCAGTCAGCATGCTGTTATCAAAGTTAGAGCCCATAGTATAGGCCAAGCCCCATAGACATAGGAAATTGCCTTGCCAACGAGTTAGCTAAGAAAGCTTCTAGGAGTTACCAAATTGTTGGGTCCCACATGATGAGGCAGATTAAAAATTCTACTAGGAATAAGTCTCCCTCAAAAAAAGGAATGCCAACCATCCAAGAAGTACTTCAAATACAGGAGGACGCTCCTGCATGGGTAGAACAGCTGTGGCAGGACCAGGGTTGTCTGTACGATCCTGTCACTAGCTTATGGGTTACGCCTGCCGGACAGACTTGCAGGTCTGACGAGCTTGCGTTGTGGGTTATTGAATTTGTACACTTTGCAACTCATTGTGGGGCCAATGCTGTAAGTGATATGCTTTTAGAGACTTGGTGACATCCGAAACTTTTGACTTGTCACAGCGTATCAGCCAGCAATGTCTGATTTGCTAGCAGCATAATCCAGGTAAAGGCTTGCCCTGTGAACCAGTTAAGACTCCTTTATCATTTGAGACCTTTCAAATGGACTACATTGAGTTGGAATGATTTCAGTGTTATAAGTATGTTTTTGTAATTATTGATATTTTTAGTAAATGAATAATTAGTGTAAACGCCTCTCATGTGTGTGGTAGCATTATGGTTTTTGAATGAATGCTGAAGTTAAGTCTTTTATTTGTTGTAAATCACATGTTATAAGTGTAGGTGTGTGTCCCTTTAAAAACAAAAATTAAGCAGGGGGCTGAAGTTTTTTTACAGCTACCCTCGGCTGTGAGGTTAACCTCTCAATTTAAAAGGGGAAATAAGTTAACTGCTGAAACACGACCAGCTTTAATGGTTTGTTTAGATAAACATTCTTGTTGATGAAGGGAACTGACTGATAATGGGTTAGTCATGAGTTAACGTGATATTTTGCTAAATCACTGGAACATAACATCTTTGATCACTCCTGTTTGACAGAAAAATTGAAAGTATGTTGGGTTTATTTTAATTTGTTGTATTTTACCTGTTTTTAAGATGCAAACAGTATTATGTGACAATCCAGCTGAGATTTCGAAGTGGATTGATTTGATTGTTTGCTGAAATTTTCAGAAACAGACAGTGTATTGGATAGTATGGAGAACTATAGAAGAGGGGCAGAATAGAATACAGACCACTCCATCTGGTACAGCATGAATAACACCTGCGGAATCCTATGTATTAACTTTGAACCCGTGCTTTGCAAACTTCTCATTCATAGGTCAGGGCTGCATATGGTGAGGAGCCAGCAGTCAAAGTTCCAACTAATATTGAGCCATGTTGCTATGTGCTGGTCAGGAACTGGATGGGTAAGCACTTGGACCCAATCCGACCGCTGCCAAGGTCGAGGGTCGTGCTGCATGGGTTCATCTGAACCACTGCAAATTGATTGGGGAGCACAATCAAAAGGGGGGAGAAGAGTAATTTTATTTTCAACTCAGAGTTTTTAGTTTTTACATTTCTGCTTTGCTTGGGAGTTGTATCATTATAAGTTTGGTTGTATCATTATAAGTTTAGTTGTATTATTATAAGTTTAGTTTTGAATCCTTATTTTGCTATAATGTTAAGAATATGCGACTGATTACTGGACTGACGGACTGAAGGACGTTTAAATTGAGTGAATAGTTGTTTAAGCTAATTAAGTAAGAAATTAGCTTATTGTGAGCCTTTGCATATTTCAGATAAATTAAAATGAGGCGATTCATCCTGCTATGCATCCTGATGCTACTACAGACGGAGGGAAATGAAGGAAAAATTTGACGATGTGTCCCGGGACAAACAAGCAGAGTCTTTCACCTCTGCAAAAGAGATGTGGTACAGTGCAATGGCCCAGATGCCTTTGGATCCTGGGATGTCACCAAGATTGACTATTGCAATGGGAACAGGTCAGCCTGATTGGCAGTAGACTTAGATAACCGACACCTATGGGAATTACCCTGTTGGTCTCTGGAGTGCAAATTTGACTTTTTCTGCAAACGGTATTCTTTTGGAAGACAACTCGGCAAAGGAAACATTTGTAGATGGACTATGCTATTGAGAAACATTAGAGGTCTACCTTGTTACGGAGAAAGGACATGAGAAAATATGGGGAAAATGGGCATTGGAAGAAATAGACTCTAACATGTTTATACAAGCCCATAATGAACTATTTGGTAAAGGACAAATGTGTGTTACCTTGCTACTATCAGAATACGTCCTGTTCTCTTACAGGTAGATATGCCTTATACTATCTGTTGGCACATGAGGGAGGGTCATGTGCTATTGTGAAAGACAGATGTATGATGGGAATTCAGGACAGAACAGTAACATCATAAACATCAAAATGACATTATTGCATGCTCGATGGGATAGGAGGGCTATTGAATGGGGGACTGGGGATTGGGGGGATTTTATAATTGGATCATTAGTACTACTTGGTTCTGTCTTCACCAGGAAGACTAAATAATCTGCCGGAAATAGCAGGGGACCGGGGGTCAAATGAGATGGAGGAACTGAGTGAAATCCAGGTTAGCCGGGAAGTGGTGTTAGGTAAATTGAATGGATTATCTGAATGGTGGCCGATTAGGAAAAGGGGAGATGCAACGAGACCTGGGTGTCATGGTACATCAGTCATTGAAAGTAGGCATGCAGGTGCAACAGGCAGTGAAGAAAGTGAATGGTATGTTAGCATTCATAGCAAAAGGATTTGAGTATAGGAGCAGGGAGGTTCTACTGCAGTTGTACAGGGTCTTGGTGAGACACACCTGGAGTATTGCGTACAGTTTGGTCTCCCAATCTGAGGAAAGACATTCATTGCCATAGAGGGAGTACAGAGAAGAATCACCAGACTGATTCCTGGGATGTCAGGACTTTCATTTGACGGGGTTGGACAGGCTAGATGCAGGGAGATTGTTTCCGATGTTGGGGAAGTCCAGAACAAGGATCACAGTTTAAGGATAAGGGGGAAGTCTTTTAGGACCGAGATGATGAAAACATTTTTCACACAGAGAGTGGTGAATCTGTGGGAATTCTCTGCCACAGAAGGTAGTTGAGGCCAGTTCATTGGCTATATTTAAGAGGGAGTTAGATGTGGCCCTTGTGGCTAAAGGGATCAGGGGGTATGGAGAGAAGGCAGGTACAGGATACTGAGCTGGATGATCAGCCATGATCATATTGAATGGCGGTGCAGGCTCGAAGGGCTGAATGGCCTACTCCTGCACCTATTTTCTATGTTTCTATATATGCAGCAATAGTGGTTTTGTGTTTGTTCGTGGGAATTGCTTTTGTTAAATGTATTATTTCTAGACTAATGACAGCCTTGGGTAATGTGGAAACTGGTGAGAAGATATTATTGCAACATCTAGAAGAAGACATTTTAATGTTGAATGATGAGGTAGTTGAATGGATGGTAAATGCGCAGGTTGAGAAAGAATTATTAGAAGATGAATGTATTAGAATGAATAAAATGGAGATAGATCAGTGGTATGGAACCCAGAATAGCTGAGCACCCTAAGGGCTAGGGTATTAAGCACAGCAGAGAAGTAGGGAACAGCATTGGTGTCAACAAGCCAGCCTGCTGACCTACGTGGTCCAGGTTTTGGGGGCTATAAAGCATCTCGAGGTTAGGTATAAACTTGGATGACTAATAAGCCAATGCTGATGAATCTCTGCCTTGTGTTATTATCCTATTTGTGGTCATAGAATGACCAGACTGGGGAATGAGGAAATATTATGCAAATAGAACCGCTTGGATAGTGACTTTTATATAAGCTAGGTAAATTGCAAAAGTAAAGTTTAAAGTTTTCCTGAACCGAAATAAAGTGCAAACAGACACATACCCACAGGCAAAGATGAATCAAAACATGGAGGCCTGAACCGGAACCTGCTTAGCTTAGGTTATTGTTTGGGGCAATTATAGCACTGGAGGAAATTGTATTTGATATGGCTTTGTGTTGAAGAATGGGAAGCTGAATAAGGGTCCTCTTCTTAGGCCATCTGCTCTGTCTCTATGGAACATTTTTGAGCTCTGAATGTGACATAAATGTGAAGAGTTATGGCTTGTTTTGCTAGGTTTGAGACAGAATTCAAGGCTGAGAGATGATAGACTGCAGTTAGCCTTGGCTGTGTACAATTATAATGCGTGATAAGGAATAAGATGTAAGTGAAGGAATAATTGCTTTGAGAAATAATTAGATTGGGGGAGTAGTTTATAGAAGGTTGAAGCAGATGGAATTCTGATGTAATGGTCTGAGATGTAGTCTCTTGTGTTCTGCCTGGTACATGAGATTGGAAATCCTACTTCCCGATAACAGGAAAGGCATCAAACTTATATTAAGTACATTGACAGATTTACGACCCATGTATGCTTGGTTGGGATGTGAATGGGTTTTGAACTTAGAAACTGTTATTCAGCAAACTTATATAATTAATGTTTTAAAGACATAGGTAAAAGTATTTCAAACTGAAATTATAGTGAAACAATTTGAAATGTATTGGCTTAATAGAAAGGTACACTTTAGACTTATAGAAATTGTTTAGATTTATAGAAATATATTTTCTCTTGGTATACGAAAGGTGGTATGCACTTGTGTGATCATTGTGTGATATACGTTATCTTGTAATTTTGAGGAGTGGTCTTTCATAAGAGCCTACTGGGGTTTTGCTGTGTTGAAATAAAATAATTCTAAAACAGTTATAAAGCACAGGCAAACGAAGGCTGTAATGAGGCCAGGGAAGGGGGATCATGTGACTGATGTTGTAAATCACCAGAAGGACTCAGATGATTGGTTACCAGCTTGTCATACCCTCTGTATCTGAAATGTCTAATACCTATATAAATGCCATGAGTTTGTATCAAAGTTACTCCTCCCTGGACCCGCCCCAGAGCATCAGCTCTGTGTTGGAAGGTTCAAGAGACTAGTCTCAGCTGAATAAAGAATTGATTTTAACAGCAACAAGTGTTTGAGTCAAGTTGACTTTAGATTGAAAGAACTCAGTTTAACACTTTCTTGGAAGAAAGATGATAAACAACTGACCACCGGAATGAAGGACTACCCGGCAGTGTTCAATAAGTTGGGAACTTACACCCGGAGCAGCGAGTTAACCATCACCGAGGCGGAAGCAGGGGATGGCGACATCTTCTGCGTGGTTCAGCATGACCAAAAAGAGTATGAAGTGAAAGTACCAGGTTTGTGTTGGGGTTATCCGTGAGGCCGAGGGTGGAGTTGAGAGCCGAGAGTCAAGAATGTTTTATTGTCATATGCCCCAGATAGAACAATGACATCTTTGCATGTATACATGCACACATACTCAAAACAAACAATAACAGTGCAATAATAATAATAATAATAATCTATTGTAGTTAAGAGCATATGAGGATGTAGTGTTTAATAGCCTGATGGTTATAGGGAAGAAACTGTTCCTGAACCTGGACGTTAGTTTTCAGGCTCCTGTACCTTCTTCCCGGTGGCAGTGGTGAGCAAAGATTATAGAGGAGCAAGATAGACCACTCCTCGAAAAACGCGTAGTATGACGTGTGTGATTGTCGACGCCATTTTTTGAGGCATTTTATTGGGCTTCCCCCACACTGTCATGGCGTCCTTATCTAAATCAAAGATCTTATAGCAGAGATCTTTGATCTAAATCTTCACATCACTGCTCTGCTATCAATTGTTCTAATTGTAAATCTAAAAGACCCGACCTGTCATTCTTTAGGTTCCCCAATAAAAAAGAAAGGTGAGAAAATATTATTATTATTTTCAGTCGATATTCTGTCGTGAAAATTTTATTTTCTGTTCTCCCATCAACGGCCATTGGGAAACTAGGTTTGTCGGTACATTAGAAAGTTATTAGACTTATTTTTAATAGATCTTTACTTACCATAATAATGAAGACAATTTTAACACTTCTGTACGTTTTTGGTTTTGTTCTTGTAAGGGATTGGTCTCCAAAATATGGCCCGCGGGACACATTGGGCCCAGTGACCACGGGATTTTTCGAGCTCAGATTCAAGTCCGAGGACGCGGCGGCTGTTACCCGTTATGTACCTCGAATTGTCGAGACATCACAAGCAAAGATCACAAGCCCGCCGTGAAGAAGGGTGCAATCAAATATTATACAAGGCTGCTCTATCATCTTTGGGTGCAATGGTGGGCCGGGGGGTTCGGCGGCGGCGGCCGCAATCAAAGATACGAGAGGAGCTCTGCTCTATAAACTTTGGTCGGAATGGGATGGCTGCGCGTTATAATGTGCTATCGTTCCACTCCCCTTTAATCCCCCTGAGTCCCTTCTCCCCCTCTCTCCAGAGAATCCCCTTCTAAATCCCCCTTCTCCCTCCCCCCTTCTCCCTCTCCCCTTCCCCCCTCTCCCCTTCTCCCTCTCCCCCTTCTCCCTCTCTTCTCTTGATCTCTCTCTCCCCTCTCTTTCGATCTCTCTCTCCCCTCTCTTCTCTCGATCTCTCGCTCCACTCTCTTCTCTCGATCTCTCTCTCCCCTCTCTTCTCTCGATCTCTCCCTCTCTTCTCTCGATCTCTCTCTCTCTCCCTCTCTTCTCTCGATTTCCCTCTCTCCCTCCCTTCCCTCTCTCCCTCCCTTACCTCTTCGTGAGAGTTGGCAGCTCTGCTATGCCTTGGGTCCAAAAGAGGATAGGAAGAAAACACTTAATGGTCTTTGTAAGAAGATTTTAATAAGCTCTTCTACATTTAAGGTAAATTGACATATTAGAGGCAAAAAGCATCTTCAACATACAGGTCTCTCTACACAACTGAAAACAATTGCATTTAAGTGATATATCATCCATTGTTCAGGCATGTAGTTATGATCATCTTTTTTCTTATTAGTTAATCCTAAATGATATCTCCTGTAATTTCAGATGTCAACAGTGAGTCCAGAATACTCGTCGACAAGATCTCCTGCACCGAACTGCAAAGTATTTGTCAAATAACTGCCGTCTTATGTACATTGTGTGAAATTGTGATTTGTTAACTGCACAAAACTAATGCAAATGGCGATATATTTATTATTGTATCTACGTTGGACATTTTGCTCTTTGGTGTCAAACGCGGGGTGGGAGATTGCAACCTTCACGTGGTCCGCCCTGTTTCGACAATGCAATCAACCCGGTGTGCACAGTCAAATAAGATCAAATAGAACAAGTTGTCCTACAACTTTAGGCTGTGCACACCATACGCAAGAAGAAGAAGAAGTAGTGTCAGAACGCAGTCTGAAGAAGGCTTCCGACCTGCAACGTCACCTATTCCTTTTCTCCAGAGATGCTGCCTGACCCACTGAGTTACTCCAGCATTTTGTGTCTATCTCTGTTTAGATTTGGACTCGTGGGTGGAGATTGCTGCTGGTCTGGTGATCTAGACCGAGGGCCAAAGTCTCAGAATATGGGTCATGATATTTAGTAATGAGACAAGGAGCAGTTCTTCACTCAAGGGCTGGGAATCTTGGAATTCTTGATCGCGTGAGATAGTGGAAGTCGAGGTCCTTGAAAGAGAGATATTTTTTTTCAAATACGAAAAGGATGAAGGATAATGGAGAGAATGTGGGAATAAGGTGTTGAGTTGCAGGATCAACATAATCTTACTGATGGTGCGTGTGAACTTAGATGGCTTATCCTTGCTTCTATTCTTACAGAGATACAGCGCGGGAAACAGGCCCTTTGGCCCACCGCGTCCGCTTTGACCAGCGATCCCCGCACGCTAACCCATCCTACACACACTAGGGACAATTTACGCTTATACCAAGCCTACAAACCTGTATGTCTTTGGAGTGTGGGAGGAAACCGAAGATCTCGGAGAACACCCATTCAGTCACGGGAGAATGTACGAACTCTGTACAGACAGCACCCACTGTAAGGCAGCACTTTACCGCTGCACCACCATGCCGCCCTTAATCCACTAGGGCACTAGGTTACAATAAACTTCCTACATATTCCAGGAATGCATCTCATAAAATGGGAGAGGTTTAAATGCATTGTAAAATCTGCTCTCAGTTTCCTAGATCGGTATGGCTCTAATGGCCTCTTTGTATCATTTTCTTGATTTAAACCATCCATTGTTCTGCATTTAGATTTTATTTTTTCCCCTGTGGATCCACAAGGCCACTGTTTGTTTCAGGGGTGACTCTAATCTCCAGCGTAATTTGACAAGACAGCCAAGAGGGCAAACACAGTCAGTTCAGAGCTGCTGCCTGTATCGCATGAGAGAACAAGAATGAGACCAACTTGTTTTTTGCAGATCATCAACCCCTGACTGATGTTATCAATGCCGATGGTGACTCAAGGAGACTCAACCAGGTGGTGGTTTATAAAGGTCCATGCCAAGTGTTCCTCATGGCATACCACCAGCCTCAACAGATCACCTAGTCATAGAGTCTCACAGCATAGAAGCAGCTCAACTTGCCCACGCTGGCAACATGTCCCATCTACACTAGTCCCACATGCCTGCATTTGGCCCATACCCCTCTAAACCTGTCCTAACCATCAAATAACCTAACAGAACTGTCATATGAGGAAAGATTTAAAAGACTAGGCTGTTATTCACTGGATTTAGAAGGATAGAGGGGTATCTTATCATATTGTTACAATGGTACTATGTTACAGATTCTGTTGTGCTGCTGAAAGTAAGAATTTAATTGTTCTATCTGGGACAAGCTAGATGCAGGAAATTGATCTACATGACAATAAAAACTCTTGTTAGATGCAAGGGGATCTTATAGAAACATATAAATGAATAAAAGGACTGAACAAGCTAGATACAGGAAAAATGTTCCCAATGTTGGGCGAGTCCAGAACCAGGGGCCACAATCTTAGAACAAAGGGGAGGCCATTTAAGACTGAGGTGAGAAAAAACATTTTCACCCAGAGAGTTGTGAATTTGTGGAATTCCCTGCCACAGAGGGCAGTGGAGGCCAAATCACTGGGTGGATTTAAGAGAGAGTTAGATAGAGCTTTAGGGGCTAGTGGAATCAAGGGATATGGGGAGAAGGCAGGCACGGGTTATCGATTGGGGCTGATCAGCCATGATCACAATGAATGGCGTGCTGGCTCGAAGGGCCAAATGGCCTCCTCCTGCACCTATTTTCTATGTTTCTAGAACACTCATCCAGCAATATTCGAGCCCACCAGCTCATCCCGTAGTCAATTCATCAGCTTTTCCATAAGAATTTCCATCAATTCTTCCAAAAGAACGACAATCAGCCAATCTCGATTACCCTCAGCCCATCAAGCAGCCCCTTAATTCACCCAGAAGTCTGAACTATTGAATGCTCGCTGCATCTCTTTCCATGTCGGCAAGTTAATATCCAGCTGCATGAACCATGTGAAAAGGGAATAAATAGATGCATGTGGTGTAGTGATTTGTGCAGCACTATAGGCCTGGAGACCAAGAGGAGTTCACCATTGAACGGAGTTTGAACGGGGGGCTTGAGGCCCCCGACCGAGGAAGAACAAAAGGAAGGGACTTGAACTTTATTTCGCCTTCCATCACAGTGAGGAATGTGTAGGAGTCACTGTGGTGAATGTCCGTGTTAAAATGTGTTTTTGAGTGCTGTTGCTTTTAATCGTATGACTGACCTGGCCAATGAAATTCCTCGTATGTTGCAAAACATAATTGGCAAATAAAATCTGATTATGATTCTGAAAAGCCTTTCCCTTCCATACTCTTTCCTCTCTTTGGTCTTTTTGCAGTTGACTGCCTTTCTGTACTTGTTGCAAGAGATTGTCACGGCATCCAGCATCCTCGGAGAATGTAGAATTAAAGGCAGAGGCAATGCCAGTTTTAAAGATGGTTATTTGCCTCAAGATTGGATTATTGTATCTCCAGAACCTCCCCAGAGGCTCTGGGAGACACAAGGTTCAAGAGGTAACACAAAAAGCCTGATTAGGAAGAATATTAAGAGTAAGATTTTCAATTAAAATACTGTAATTGATGGAACCTTGCCTTTAAATTGGTTCTTGGATGAAACCCTGATGGTTCTCACATTCTCTTTAAATTTACTCTCCTTTTCACACTTGCATTAAAACACACAGCCACCGCCATTCACAGTGATACTGCCCGGCAGTCTCATAATTACACAGTCAACACAGCCACCTTGACAGCCACACAATATGATGTAAATAAAAATTGTTTTCCTTGTTTAAGAAGTTCAATTTAGAATTATTTGAAATTGTGGGGGTTGGTACAAAATACTGCTGACCCACAAATGTGTTGCTATGAGACATTCACATTTAAAAAATCCATGTCTCAAAAAAAGCAAGAAGGTGCCCATGTTATTTGACCAACTTATCAGATGAATTTAAATATGTAGGTATGTATGCATTAGTTTTGCTCCTAATTCCCTTTCCAAATCATTAATATATATGGTAAACAGTTGCGGCCCCAACCCAAGCCTTGCGGCAAAAAAATCCAGAAGATTAGTCAAACATGATTTCCCTTTCATAAATCCATGTTGACTTGGACTAATCCTTTTACTGCTATCCAAATGCTCCATATTACATTTAATAATTGACTCCAGCATCTTTCACACCACCAAAGTCGGGCTAACTGGTCTGTAATTCCCCATTTTCTCTCACGCTCCTTTCTTGAAAAGTGGGATAGTATTAGCTATCCTCCAATCCACAGGAACTGATCGTAAATCTATTGGTCGTTGGAAAAAATGTAAAAATGTATAGATATATATATGTATGTGGTATATATGCATGTATGTGTATATATGCATGTAATGTATATGTGGTATATATGTATGTATATATATGTTTATATATGTGTATGTATGCATATCTAAATGTATCCATATGTATG